>NC_091689.1:23607272-24251590 GCF_041296265.1 Equus caballus | reverse complement strand
TGAATTCTAGCCTGTAATTGGTGGAGAACCGTGGGAGGTTTTTAAGTGGAGCTGAGCTGTGTTCGGACAGAGCCTGCCCATTTACTTGTCCGCCTCCCATTCTAAGCGGCCTGAACAGACCAGGCACCACGCTAGGTGACAGGAAGCCCTCAGCAAGGAATTGTGGAAGCTTGAAGTAAGACGGAGCTGGGAGGCCCTACAGGAGCTGAGGCCGTGGCCCTGGCTTGAGGGGGAGGGCTGATGCGAGGCAGCAGGGGGGAGGAGAGAGAAGAGCTCAGAGCTCAGAACAGTGGGATTCACAGGACTGAACTGACGAGGGAGGTGAGATGCTCACTCGCCACACTGGAGTTGGCAGTGCTCTTCCAGGCCCTGCTGCCAGCGCCGCCGACAAGGGGCCTTACTGCGGCCCTGCCTGCCCAGCCTGGCCGCCTCTCCATGCCTGCCTGCAGTGGGCCATGTCTGGCCTGCCTTGGGTCGGGGGACATTTCCACCAGCCTCCTCTGGCTTTCTCAGTGTGGCCTCAGGACAGTCTCGTCTGCTCTCACACTGGACCTGGCCCCCTGTTCTATGTGCTGGTGTAGTGTTGCGTTTGCATGATCAGTTACGCAGGGTCTGTCACCTCACTGGAAAGGCAGGAACCTGCCTGGACTTGGTGGGTCCCAAGCACAGACCGTGTGCTCAGTAAGTACTTGTTGAATGAATGCCCAGTCATAAAACGAAAATCATGACCTGAGTATTCCACTGAGAAAAGAAAGGTAGTTCCCTTCAGGCTGCGGAGAACGTTCCTCCAGGCTGGGAGAACCAGAGCTGTCCCATGGAACCCATCACAGTTCACGAAGACTTGCCTGGGGAAGTTGGGAGGAGGAGGATTGTGAAGGGAGGTAGATAACCCTGTTTGCAGACAGTGAGGGTGGTCGGTGGTCCTCCCTGGGCTCTGGGGCTCACACATACTCTCATGTGGGTAGAGAGTGCTCAAGGACATGCCATCGAGGGTCGGCTGTCAGCTCTCTGTCCTTGGGAAATGGCTTGAGGCAGATGGTGATAGAAATCTGGTGTGTGTTCACCCGAACACCCGACGTTGTTATTCGGTGGTTTCCTCGAGCTTGTCTGAGAAGTGCAGCACAGCACCCGGTGTCGGGGTTAATCCGTGATTGTTGGTGAACACAAGGGCAGTCCCGATCTTGCTGTGTGCCGTCCCACCTACAAATATGTCTAAGGACTTTTAACCTTTATCTCATAGCACTTGTTGGTTTTAAAAAATTCTCAGCCTTTGAGCAGTTGGACAGTATTTATTTTACCTCCGTTGCCAGCCCATTTTATGAAGTTTGGTAAAACCCACGTATATTTCTTCGCTATATTTAGGTTCATTTTGCTGGCCTGTGACGGCCTCTTCAAGGTCTTTACCCCAGAAGAAGCTGTGAACTTCATCCTGTCCTGCCTTGAGGTAAGGAATCTCCTGGGGAGTGCCAGTTCCAGCTGCACCTTAGGTTTTAGAGAACTGGAGTCCTGAGACCCTGCTCCTCCCGTGTCGCCTGTTGTTGGGGGGCAGTCCCTGCGCACTCTCTCAGTGTCAGCTCCGTCCAGGGACTCGCCAGTCAGTTTGTCCTGCCTGCCCTGATGGAGACTGGGGAGCAGTCCTTCCTTGAGGTGGTGGTGCCTCAGGAGAGTGGCGGGGTGCAGGGTCCCCCTGTTCAGCAGTCACCCTTTCCTGCCTGGCAGGATGAGAAGATCCAGAGCCGGGAAGGGAAGCCTGCTGTCGATGCCCGCTACGAAGCGGCCTGCAACAGGCTGGCCAACAAGGCGGTGCAGCGGGGCTCAGCGGACAACGTCACCGTGATGGTGGTGCGGATAGGGCACTGAGGGCGCCGCGGGCCGGGAGCCTGGCATGGCAGTGACTTCAAAGGTTCATTGTGTGTGTGCACATTCTGTGTGTCTCGTGTACTCCTGTGGGACTCCCATGGTTGTAAATAAAGGTTTCTTTCTTTTTTTTTCTAGTCCTTTGAGTTATCTTGTTACGTTTTGAGCAGCTCTTGACCCTTCAGAGGTTAATTGTGTTTGCATTTGAATATGCTCTGGGTCTTTCCTTGTTAAGACCATTGTCAGCATCTAGTAATGACCCACCCTGCAGGCCGCTCCCGGGGCAGTGTTGTGTAGTTTACGGGCACCTTACCTGTGCCCTTTCACTCCCTGTGCCCTTTCACCCTTGCGATGACCTGGTTGGATAAGTGGCGTTTGACAGCGAGGAGCTCGAGGTGAGGATGGGCTAGACCAGCACCTGGGCTGTGGGAGCGCTGCGGCTTCTTTCAGTATTCTGGATGAAAGTAAGTCGACAGAACTTTCCGCAGCACCATCGTGGGCTGCCAGGAGTGCCAGCATGGAGGGAAAGGCTGGTCAGCCTGCCCAGGGGCCCTGTGTGCACGAGGTTATTGCTCTGCAGAGCAGCGTGCCCCTGCCAGGCTCTCCGAGAACAATGCTCGTCTCTGATTCCGCTGATAAAGATGCAGTCTGGCCGAAGGACTCTGGAGTGCTAGGTCTCGAATCTGGACCCCCCTGGGTGTGAAATGTGCGCTTCCAGGGCGTGAGCACTCAAGCTGCTCTTCAGCACCCCTTCTCAGACCCAGCTTCGAGTCTTGGGAGCGTGCCTGCGCTCACGTGGCTCTGTGTTGGGCTGAGGTTGGTCTTTGCATACCACTTCAGAGGGGACCCTTTCGATAAAGATGTTAAAAAATGCATGATCGGCCTACTCAGAAAAACAAACTTTAAAATGCTTTCCAGGCCCTTCTTTATAGTGAAACAGGCCATCAGTATTGCTGGGACTGCTTTCTAGTAAAGCAGCTCTTAGTCTGTTTTTGTAAATGCTAGCCTCAGGATGATGTAAGATTCTAAAAATTTGCCTTTGAAGCAGCTGTTTTGTAATGCTCCCTGGCCCCCGCCCAGCATGCGCACATGGGCTTATCACCCGTCAGCTCGGTCAGCGGAACTGGGGCCCCTGCTCCAAGTTCCTTGGGAGTGTTCAGAGCACACCCTGCCCGTGTTAGAGCCAGGTTCCAATTCTGCTGAGGACTGTGACATCAGACAGGGTGGCACCATTGAAGGAAAGAGTCTCAGCATCTCAGAATTGGGAAATCGAACAATTTATTCAATAAGCATCTTCCTATAGCAGACCAGGTGTCAGCCTGTGACTCACGTGTCCCTGCTTCCCAGAGGGCCACTGCTGCAGAGCTAGAGAGGTTTGGCACCGCGGCTTCCCTGGCAAGGCCTTCCCCCGCCACCTTCCTGGGGTCCTGGGGCCCCCACAGGCTGGAGGCCATCCTTCCACCTCTCCCCCCACAGTGCACACCCCACCATCCCAGCGAGCCTGGTCTAAATGAAGACGACGCTGTGCTTTAAGGTCTGCCCTTTGTTTTTATTGCAACTTTGTATAATCACATAACACAATTCTTAAGTACTTGCACCACTTCATAAAGTCAGTTATATATAAATATATTCTACCTGGCAATATTATACAATAAATACTTCATTAAATTGCTGTGTAACACACTTGAGAAAATGAAAGAGATCTGTGGCTTTTTCAAGGGTAAAAGAGAACTTCTCTAAAATATCTGTGCCCACTGGATGCAAAGTGAAATCCAGAAAAGGGTGTGGTCACGTCACCCCTTATCAAAGAGCGAGGGGAGGCAGGACAGGCCAGCCGGCGCTTCCTGGTAGGGCGGGTGCGAGTCCTACTGAGAACCGTGCCAGGCCTGCCAGAGTGCACAGATGGGTCGGCGTGTACCGTGCTTGAGGAGAGAGGTCTTTGACTCTGAGTCTGGGGATCAGTCACCTGCGCACCCTGAGGCCAGCTAGGTTAAGGTGACTGGCCAGTGCCCTCTTCTCTCCCAGGCCTGAACACACCCTTGTTAGAGCAGTTTGGCCCCCAGGACAACCTGTGGTTCCAGGTCCCGGTAGCCCGTTGTATGTAGGGACGGGTTGGGGTAACTTCCTCAGCAGGCAGTGGGGGCCCCTGCACCTTGGAAGAAACATGCTGCAGGCCAACACCCATGTCTCCTCACAGGAACACGTCCCCCTCCCCCACCCGGGTCCCATCACTGCTACTGCAGCATGGCGGACTTGGGACCCAGCCTTCCCAGGACCAGCTCGTTCTCGGCACTGTCTCCTCCACCTGTCCGAGCTCGGGGCCCCGTTTCCACCCCATTAGGGAAGATGCTTTGAATAACCCCTGAGCTGGTTGGACCAAGCTAGGCCATAGGTGGGCAGTGGGAGCTGTCAGCTCCTGGGAAGCCTTTGCTGTGTCTGTTCAGATGGGTGGGCAGGGCCTGGCCGTCTCTAATCTGCAAAGATGTTCTAGATCTTTCATCTGGTGGGTGGATCCCAGCACTGAGACCTCAACCGGGATGGGAAAAGGGAAGGATTTCCTGAGGAGGGGAAGAGCATAGCTCCTGTTTGGAAAGACCATCTGCGAGGTGAACTTGCAGGTCATCTTGCACACATTAGAAGTGACCACAGCTCCTCAAAGGCAGGCCCAGACTCTCACTGTCCCTTCATAAGCCCTTTCCAGCGTCCCTCTGGTTTCCAAGGTTGCTCTGCCAAGGAGCTACAATGAGAGTCTTGAGTCCTGTGGTCACTGCAGGCCAAGCAGCACCCTGAGGTCCCTGGGCAGGCCAAAGACACTTTTGGGGGAAGAGCAGGTGCGGACCAGAGGGCCCCAGGTGGAGAGGGGAGCTGTGGGAAGGCTGTTGCTCATGGTGGCCTCGCCATGCAGCTCGCTTTCCCTGGGAGGCCCTCCCCCTGCACACAGGGCACCTGGGCAGGCTGACCAGCCTTTCCCTCCAGGCTGGCACTCCTGGCAGCCCAAGAGAACGCTAAGAAAGATGGAAAAGGTAGGGCTCCGCCACAGCAAGGCAGTTGATGCTTTCTGGGCAAGGTGCCCAACCGGCCAGGAGGGGCCCGGTCTGCAGCCAGGGACAAAAGCAAGTGCTCCTGGGCACACTGAACCTCACTGGAAACATTTCCAGAATAACAGCCCAATGGGGCTTTTCCCCTTTTGAATGACAGCATCCTGAAGTCATCCGGGTCCCAGGACTGCCAGTTTCCATGTCACCTCCTGGGGCTGGCTGTTGTGGCCGTCTCTGGGCTGAACTGCGGTGGCCAGTGGGGGCAGTTGCAGGGGACTTCCTCCTGTGTGTGGCCTCTGCCACTCCGACACTGCCCAGAGATCATTTGGACCGTAGCCCTGTTTGCCCAGCAAGAGCAAGGGCCTGGGGTGGCCACTCACACGCCGAGGAGGATAGCGCTGAAGTGGGAGCCGCTGCGCACCGTGAGGGAGGAGCCGCTGGCGTTGTCCAGGAATACGGAGGTGTACTGGCCCGTCTACAGGGAGGGGCGCCCACCAGGAGTCAGCCTGGGGACTGCCAGCCTGCAGGGGCACCCCCACTCCACCTGCCCAAGGACGTGGAGCCAGGGCTTGGCTGGCCTTGCCCTCAAACCCAGTGCCTCTGACCCCTACTCTAGTGCTTTCTCTGCAGCTCCGTGGGCCCCCCCTGTGCCCAGGGGCTCACTGTGGTTCATGTGCATGGGAGCGAGCCCATGCTCAGGGCCAGAGAGTTCAAGAGTCAAACAGGCTTCTCTGCTGCATGCTGAGCTGGTGAGGGCCCCACAGTGGGGTGTGAGGGTGGCCCTGCCCCATAGACCTGGCCAGCGACCCATTTAGCAGAGCCTCGTGGGACTGGTACTCTGGGCTGGCTGCTCCAAATGTCCGTGCACCAGCAGGGTCACAGCCCCAGGGAACTCCCAGAAATGCAGAATCTGGGGACCCACACAACCTTCTGTATCTTTGGGGGAAGGTGACCTGGACATGGCCTGGCTCTGCCTGGATGCGACCCCAAACCTCTCCCAGGCCTGGAGTCTGAGGGCACTGCTGCCAGAGCTCCTGAGCATCCACCAGCACCCCTCCCTGCCCTGTCACCCAAAGGCCACGCCCAGGCGGTGCTCCCCATGCCTGAGCCTGCCCCACGCACCTGCAGATAGAGCACGCCATTTACCGAGATGGTGAAGAGCTCGCTGCTGCTCTCCAGGCCCACCACAGCCTCCAGGGAGCTGTAGCCAAAACAGAAAGAGGGTCAGCCCCCGCCCCCCGCCCCAGATCCCTCCACCTTTACACACAATGTGCTCACATTCACCCAGCAACCAACACCGGGCCAGCGAAAGTGCCGGTGGAACAGCTGTCTCGGCTGGGTCTTCTGGAGGAGGTGGTATCTGAACCGGCTCCCCAAGGGGAGTCAGGACAGTCTCCACAGGGCCAAGGTGAGCTGTGAGGGCCGGCCCGGCAGGCTGGCCGCGCCCAGGGGCAGCAGGTCCTAGCTTTGCTGGAAACGACGCGAGCGGAGGTGGTGGGATGGCGGCAGTGACGCTAGTAAGCAGTTCCGCCAATCGGTGGAGGACTTGCAAATCAGAACACGAGGTTTTGAATTTCATTCATTCATGCCTTATAGGACTATCGGGGAGCGTCTGCTCTGTGCCTGGGCTCTGTTCTGGGGGCTGGGGCTACCGAGGGAGCCGCCCCTGCCCGCGCGGACCAACTTGCAACGGGGAAGATGAACAGGGTCATGTGCGGGAAGGAGGTCCACAGGGAGGGGCCAGAGTGACTGGGGAGGGCCCTGCAGAGTGGTCACGAAAGGCCTCTCTGAGGAGGTGACGAGATGGAGTCAGTCCCCTGGGGCGGGAGGTCGGGGGGCGAGGCGGGCGAGGGCCAGGCTCCCAGGTCCTAGGAAGGGTTGTCGGGGAGTGTGCACAGGGGGCCGGGACGCGGGGGAGGCTGGAGGGAGGAGGCGGGTCTGGTGCCTGTTTCGGAAGCCCGGAGCTGCCTGCCTCCGCGGCGGCGCGGCCTCGGGCTGTCTCCTCTATCCACGCTCCCCTGCGCCCACTCACGCGTTCCGCTGGCACCGGGACTGGATGCAGATGAGCAGGCGCAGGCGGTCCCGGGGGCGCGGCGGCCCCCGCCTCGGCTGCTCCCCGAGCGCTGCGGGGAGGGGGGTGGTCATGGGGCGGCGGAGGCCGGGGCGGCGCGGGCGATCCCCCCTCCCGGGCGCCGGGCCTCACCCACGTGCAGCGTGGCGGCGAGCGCGTAGAAGCCGGCGACGGGCGCCGTATACTGGCCGCTGGTCAGGTTCAGGCCGGGGCCGCGGCGGAAGGCGCCCTCGGCGTCGGGCTGCGGGGCGCACGGACGGTCACGGGCCCGCCGCATCCTTGCTCCCCCCCGCCCCGCCCCGGCCGGCCGGGCCTCACCAGGTAGTAGACGTTGAGCTCGTGCAGCGCGCGCCGCTCCACCGACGCGTCCCGGCGCAGGCGGCAGTGGAAGGCGGCCTCGACGCGCGGCACCCGCGGGCCCGGGGCTAGGGGCGCGGCCAGCAGCGCCAGCACGTCCGCGGCCCCCGCCGCCGCCGCCTCCTCGTTCCCGCTGGTGGCGGCCGGGACCGCGGTGGGGCCGCGCGTGCAGGGTTCGGCCTCCGCGCGCTCGCGCTGCCGCACCGCGCCTGGCACAGAGTGAGCGGTGGCCGCGCGCCGGGACCACCCGCCCGCGCGTAGGTGTCCCGGACCCATTCCCCACACCCTGGCACTTCCAGAACGCTGGGGGGGGGGGGGGGGCCTCACCGATGGCCCCTGAACGCACTCCGGAATCCACGGGAGACCCCGTCTTGACCTGCGGGGCCTGCAGAAACTGCTTCCTGGCCCTGTGGCCGCTCCTGTTTCTTTTCACGCTTTGGCTACCGGGAAGCTCGGGGCAGACACACTCAGCGCTCTCTATCCTACGCACACTTCCCCCTTCACGCTGCTGCTTTTTCTCTGGTTACATTTTTTATTGTATCAGCGAATGCCAGCGTATAAGCCAGGCTTGATCATTTTTGGAAAGAGCTGGGTGTAAATAAATTATTGCAGCTACACGGGAAATAACATGGAGGTTCTCCCTCTGCTGAAGCTGGTGTATTTCAATGAACAGTAAGTTGTCGGGAAGGGGGACAAGCTCTCTCAATAGCTCTTCCTAATAAAATCAACTCTAGTAAAGAACGTGAGCCACCTCTTAGCAGCTGGCCACAGTGCAGGCTGCCCCCTGAGTGTGACAGCTTAGCTCCACTCCACTCTCTCCCTGTGCGCCCTCCAGCTCTGCTGCCCCAGCCGGGGCCGGACAGTGACTTGGGGGTGCCAGGCTGGGCTCCACCCTGTGCTGCCCCCATACACTATCGTCCGTGCCCCACTGGGGACAGGTGCCCTCCCATGGGGCTCTCTGCCCAGCAGCTGAGATCTGTCAGGGGAGGAGGTGGGGGCAGGGGTGATGGAGGGGAGGAAGTTGGCGTCTGCAGTCAGGGGGCCTGTGTACCTAGGGGAGCCTCAGATCTCCCCCGTGTCACCATGAGGGTCAGAGAAGCACTTTGCAAGCTTAAGGCCCTGACTTCCCCCTGACACTCTCCACTTTCGGGGTGTAGGTTCCGGGCTGCTGGCCTTCGCTGGGCTCACCTGATGTCCAGGTGGGGCATGGGTGCTGGTCCCCGAGCAGCTACTGAACATGGAGTGGCCAAGCCCACCTTCCTCTGTGGAGCCCCCTCCTGGCCACACTCCAACCCCCAGCTGCTGACCCTCAGCCCACCCAGGCCAGCTGGGCGGCCCCTGAGCCCGGCACAGAACAGGGGCCCCCCTGGGTGCTGGCCCACGTGCTGAGGTCTAGCTATCTCGGCTCCTCCAGGATGCCTCCCCTGGCCCCACTCGCACCAGGTAGGGGCTGTGCCCGCGTGGGTGTCCCCCTACCTTTCAGCAGCCGCTGGAACTCCTTCAGCAGTACTTCTGGTGGGATGACGGGGCCTGGGGGGCCCTGGGGGCCGGGGGGACCAGGGGGCCCTGGCAGGCCGAGCTGAAAGGGAACCTCAGCAGTGAGGACATCTGAACTGGCAGGCTGGGAGCTGCCACAAAGAGGCAGGCAGGAGGGGCCCCCGCAGTGACCTCCAAGGTGGAGGTCAGCCTCAGACTCCCCGAGAAGGCAGTGAGGGTCCACGTTTTGAAAGCTGCCAGGCCTTGAGTGTGAGGACTGGATTGTGCTGGAGGCAGGGGCTGGTGGCTGGCCAGGGGTGGGGTGGGGTGGGGTGGCCCCCAGGGCTGGGCTGAGGGAGGGCAGGGTAGCCAGTGGGGAGGCAGAGGGGGAAAGGAGGGAAAGGAGGTGGGAAGGACACTCCAGGCCACTTTCTCGTCTCAGGGTCTGTTACTGCACCAGTCGGCCAAACATCAGTGAGTCCCCACTGTGCCTGGCCCAGCAGCAGGGCCTGGGACTTCAAGGAGCCCACCCTGGGCAGGGCTGGGACCCAACACGGGAGCAAGGAAGTCCCTGCAGGGAGGAGCATGGCGAACCCCCCAGTTCAGTTTGGGGCGGGGCCAGGTGGCTCAGAGGGGCAAGGGTGATGGGCCAGGCCAGGCCATGGGGACAGCCCAGCCGCCCACCTGCCTCAGGCTCAGAACCTGGCACTGCATCGTTGGGGCAGATCTGGGGCAGCGTGAGGTTGGTCCTCTGGGTGGATGGAGAAACCTAAACCCAGTATGGGCAGTACACCTCTGCCCCAGAGCTCCCCACCCCAGGGGACATGGCCCTCTTTGGGGCTCAAGGCAAGAGTCAGACGTCGGAACCAGGCGCCAGGTCCGAGGCTGAATGAGAAGGGGAACCAGCACTGCCAGGATCCCCATGCCCCCCACCCACTGGGAACCAGACTGTGTGTCACTCCCACCCGCCTGCAGGCCCCTCCAGCTTGGTCCCTGACTGCCCTCCCAGGCTAGCCCAGGCCTCCCTCACCAGGTGCAGAGGGAAGAGGAAGGGGGTAGCCCATCAGGCTGCCTGGCATTCAAGGGGTGCAGGGTAAGTGGTCAGATCAGGCCCCAAACTCAGGGTCACCTGGGCCCCAGCTTGGCACGTTCTGTGCTCTCTGGCCCCAGGCCGAGGGGGAGGGGCTGTGTTTGTTGGAAACGCTCAGGGTGTGCAGTGGGGGCTCGCGAGAGGTGCAGGGGGTGATGGCGGTGGGCTAGGGGTTCACGGAAGACTCGCAGGTGGAGGCCCCCCTCGCACCCCTCCCCTGGGACACACACACACACACACACACACTGGCTGCCGCTTTCCTGCTCACCTTCAGCTTCTTGGCCTTGCCTCTGCTCACACTCTTGCTGTTGACACCCTTGTCACTCTGCCTGACGAAGAGCATCCAGGCATCATGGGGGTCGATGCTGCGCGCTCGCTCGGTGCTGGGCTCCTGGAATACAGGTGGCCCTCAGGCTGGTTCGCCTCCCTTAGTTGACACCCACCAAACACACAGCATGTGACCATGTAGAACTGGCCTTCAGCACCCTCCGGCCCCGTCCTTGTCAACAGTGGTGCCCTCAAAGACAGCACAGCCCCTGGCCCCCGACCCCTTCCTCTTAGCACATGGAGGATGATCCCTGGGGAACAGGAGAAGAGGACCCCAGACGTGGGTGGAGGAAGATGGGTTGCAGAGCTCCATAGCGGGCGGGAAGCCTGGCACTGCTGGGCCACCAGGCCTCTCCCAGCCTCCTCCGTAGGAGCTGCAGTGATCACAGCTTCCTGGGAGAGTCACCAGGGGGATGGGACCACTGGCACCCCCAGGTGCTCAGGAGGTAACTGTGAATATGGGGACCCCAGCTACCAGCGGGCCCCCTTGTCCAACCCCTACGGTCTGAAGTTCCAGGGAGGCCAACATCAGCCCTCAGGGCTGCCTGGCTTAAAGTCCAGGGTGGTTAGGGGGACTGAGTGGGCCAGCACTGAGATGTCAAGGCCCCTGCATGGAGCGTGAGCCACTCATCTTCCTCAGGCCTTCCAAGATGCTCGACCCTTGCAAGGACAGTGACTCTTCCAGAAGTATCCATTCCCCGGCATGCTGCATTCTGACCAGTCCTGACAATGAGGAAAGTTCCAGGAGGGTCCTTCCAGGGAGAGGCCTTCAGCCCTTTGGGCAGAGGGCCTGGGACAGTCTGGGCTCCAGGCAAGGATGCCAGCTGGCAAGGAAACTGGCTCAAGAGTCCTTAGATGAGGTCATGGGCGCCAAGTCTGGTGGCTGATGGGGGGACCCTGGGGTTCTGGTGCTGGCTAGGCTGTCATCAGAGACAGACCCAGTGGTCTCTGGGCCACTCTGCAGACACCCGGGGCCTTCCTTTGGGAGTCAGTGTGCTGTGGGGGGCAGATGGGGACTTCTTGGTCAGAGGAACCTGAGGTGGACAGAGAAGGGCCTCAGAGTGCCCGGGGCTTCCCCATGCCTAGCTGGGTGGTGGACCCCACGAGGTGCTGCCCCGCCAGCTGCTCTCCACGGACACCTGTGACCCCACCTCACAGGCTCATGCCGCCCTCGGTGGAAACCCACGGCAGGACTCCACACGGGCCGGGTGGGCGTGCCGAGCTGGCTGCCCCCTCAGCTGGACCAGCAGCCTCTGGATGCACTCAGACCCCAGTTTGGTCTGGGGGAGCAGAAACAAGAGGAACCACATGGTCTGGAGCCCATGGAAACGAGCCTGTGGCAGTGTGGGTGGGTGGCAGGCAGCCACCCTGGCTCACGGAGGTCTCCAGCCTCGAGGGAGTCTCAGAAAGGAGCCAGAGCCTCTGGTGCCACCTTGAACCCCAAAGAGGGTCCACAGCCAGAACCCCGCCTGGAGGCTCCTGCTTCCTGGAGACTGTACTGGACATCTGACAGCCGTACCTGCCCCCCAGGGATGGTGGCCCACTGTCTGGGGGGAGTTTGCCTTCAGTCCATGGGAAGTGGCTGAGGGTGGTGGGGACAGAGGGCTTTGGGGAGGCTCCTCCCAGGGAGCCCGCAGGGCTGGCTGCCACCTCCGCCCACCTTATGAAGGCGTCCTTGGCCATCCTGGTTCCAAGTGAGATGCTGAGAGCAGAGGCCGGGTCCTGAGGCCCCAGCGACTCTCTGCCCTTGGGCATCTTCAGAGTAAAAGAAACCCAACCACCCACCCAGTCTGAAAGGCCCCGCCCACACTGAGGACTCCGGAGCCCCGCAGTCCCCAGCCCCCCCAACCTTACCACCCTCTGCACCATCCTGGAAAGGAAGGAAGGAGCCGGGCAGAGCTAAAGATCGCCCCTCCACACCTGAAGTCACACGGCCTTGAGGGGTCCTGCATCGCCCCTCCACTTCCTTCCCCTAGACGGGCAAGGAGGCATTTTTTTGTTTTTCAGAGGGATTTGCCCCAAGTAGATTGGGGGGGAGAGGTCAGTAATTTGCTCACACTTTTACAAATACCTCCTTCCCAATTTCACGAGAATCAAGTTATTTTCATTTTACATATTCCCCAACTTCCTTCTGTCCCCAAAGAAAAGACATTTTCCCCTGGCCCGGTAGAATTTTGCTTCGATGCCAAAGAAAACCACCAAAAGTCAAGGTCAAGGCTGGCCTTTACAGCGCCCGGCGGTGCAGGCGGCGGCGTGCAGACCTCCCGGGTGTCCCTGGAGCCCCGCGAGCAAAGCGGTTTTAGCCCCACTTTAGAAAGGACGCCAAGTCAGCGTAGGTCCCTGTCCGCGGCGCCGCGCTTGCCCCGCGCCCGGTGCGCCCTGGGCCTCGGGGACGGGCGGGCTCCGGCGGGAGCAGAGCCCGGGGGTCCCCGGGGCGCGGTCAGGCGGGAGCGGCGTCTTACCGGCGGGCGGGCGGCCGGCCCCGCGCGGCTCTCCCCGGGGCCCGCGGGCAGCTCGTTCCCGGGCGGCGGCTCCTCGCGGGCGCGGCTCCCCGCGGGCGCGCCGGGCTCCGGGGAGCCGAGGCCAGCGGCGGTGGCGGCCAGTAGGCCCGCGTAGACGAGCAGCAGGCGGGCTCCGGCGGGGCGGCGGGCGGGGGCCATGCGGGCGGCGGGTCCCTCTGGGCTGCGAGCGCGGCGTCTCGGAACCGCGCTGGGGCTCCGCGCTTATAACGCGCTCGAATCCCCCGCCGCGCCCGGCGCCCCCTCCCGGCTCCGGCGCGCGCTGCAGCGCGGGGCGCGGGGAAGGGCAGGGGCGCTGCGGCGGGGGGTGCGGAGAAGGGCAGGGGGCGCTGCGGCAGTGGCGGGGGTGGTGCCAGGGAGGGCGGGGGGCGCTGCAGCGAGGAGTTGAGGTGCGGGGCACAGGGTAGGGAAGGGGGTGCGAGGAGGGGACTACCGGGGAGGCAGGGGGCGCGGGGAGCACTCGCTCGCGGTGGCGGGAGCGCCCCCTCATGTCGAGCACTTTTCCGCTCCATCTCCCGGCTCCTGGTCCCTCCCTGCGCGGTGTCCAGTGCTTCTGCTTCGCGGGGAGCCGGGACACCCCTTCTCCTGGGCCCGGGGGCATCTCTTCTTCCTTCTCTGTCCCTCGCCTTCTCTGCGGGGACCTTGAGACGCCTCCTGCCTCCCCATTGTCCTGGCCTTGCCGACGTATGTTGAGTACTGCGGACCAGGAAGACCCTCTGAGTCCCTCCTTGTCTCCCCCTTCCCAGGCGAGGGCCCCTCCCCTCTAGGGCACCCTTGTCCTCATGGCTGGGGCGCCCTGAGCTCAAGGATGAGCCGCTCTTCCCCACCCCGGCACACCTGCGGGCGCCTGGGGCGGGAAGGGTGCACGGGTGAATCTACAACCCGGGGCAGCACCCTGCACTGATGCCGGCACACCGAGGAGGGGACTGGGAGGACTCAGCTCCATCTGGACCTAGCCGACCCAACCAGGGACGAGGCTGCCTGCTGCCCACCCGCGTCAGCGCAGGGCACCCCACTGGGACAGGTGGACCAGACCCTGCAGGCCTGAGCTCCAGGCTCCTCCCTGGGAAGAGCCAGCCTCCTCACCCCTTCCCTGGGCCACCTTGTTCTATTCCGTGCCCATTGCTTGTCTGTCTCAGCCACTGCAAGGTGATGGCCTGCGACAGCCCTCCGGCTCTGTACCCCGCCCTTGGGGGCCTGCACCTGGTGGGTGCACAGTGCATTTTATTCAACAGTGGGAGAAGGCGCTGCTGAGGAATGCGCCTTCCAAAGGGCCTACACCCACACCAAGGGATGATTTTGACCTCTTCTGAGAAGAGAGGAGGCCTTACCCGGTCCTATTTCAGGATGTGGCGCCGGGAACTGGAAGCCAGGAGGAGTCTGGCCTGGGGGAGGGGACGAGGGTAGTCCTCAGAGGGGAGCTCACATGGACCACCTATAGTCCCCACCGCTCAGGCACGGTTTCCAGGGGACAGGAAATACTCCATATTTTAGAAAAAGCCTGGTATTAATTGTTCCCCGTGACTTGGCCTCTTTTCCTGTAGGATGTGGGGATGGTGGTAGAGTTTTTTGGGGGTGGGGGAGGATGTTTAAAGAAAAAATACCCCACCCACCATAGAATGTGTTCCCCCCACGGGTCAGTGTGTCCCAAAGACTTACTCTATGAGGCTGTCTTTCAGAGGCAAATTAGGATTGCAAAAGAGAAGTTCTGTCCTCATCTTTTTAACGATTTTTTTAAAAGATTTATCCATGGAATGAAAAAAGAGAAATCCCTACAGAAATTGCAGATCTCCAAGAAGACGTTTGTGAAATACCGGCTTATGTAAGATGTACTCAACTAAATATATGAACTTATTTCCTCTGCAAACGTTCAGCAGTTTTGTTACGAGTAAGGAGATTTGCTTCCAGATGCATGGAGGGCGTTATTGGGAAGCCGGAAAAGAGTTAAGGATTTCTCGGGTGGCTTCTTATTTCTGGGCCCATGAGGAAGGGCTGTTAGGAAGCCTCACGTTGGAACGTTTTCATGACCTGTTTGTATGTGCTGGGCATGTGCTTCAGGGTTAAGTGTTGTAAGTTTGTTCTGTTTCATTTACTCAAGGAGACTGCATCCGCGATCATAGGACACCAAGCGTAGGGTATTCTCTGCTGAAACCTAAGATCCCCTGGCAGAGAGGGCCTCCTGTCCCCAGGAGTCGCAGCTCTGTGAACGGTCCCTTGGTGTTTCTGCAAAAGCACGTCCACATCCAGCCCTTCATTCACTTCTCGCAGGCCCCACTGATTAGCCCAGAGAGGTGGGTGGCTCGCCCAGGGACACACAGCCTGGGCTTGGGGCTGAAGTCAGACCCTCTTGCCCACTGGGCAGGATGACATCTTCACAGCCGCACGTTTCATCCATTAAGATCCTTCCTATTCTAGATGGTGTGAAATATGAGCTGCAGGATGAGCTTGAAGGTTATTGAAGAGGATGTGGCCCTGTTTCTCTCTCAGACCAGTGGGCATCCCGTGGGTGTGGGATTTCCTCCGGGGGTCTGGCTGGCAGGGAATCCCAGGGGAACACCTGTAGCTGGCCACTCTTGAATCAGGGGGCTTGTCCACAGAATCTCCCCCGCTTAAGGAGGTGGAATGCCCTGGGGGCAGCCCAACGAAGTGGGAAGAAAGGAGCTTGGCTTGGGGACCTCATGGTGGCCAGCCTGTTCCAGAGCATCTTGGAGTGTCAGTTTCCTTGCCTGAGAGCTGGCAATAAGGCACAGGTGCCTGCTCCAGGATGAGCTGGATTTGTGGTGAGTGTGGCCTGCTTGCCTTCCAGGCCACCTGAGTGGTGAGGGTCCCTGCCCAGGCCATCGACACCACGTCACAGGGAGGTACCCCCGGACCAATGTGAAGACAGAGGCTCCAGGCTGTGGGGGCCACGGCAGAGCATGGTCAGAGCCCAGGACATCCCGGCAGTGGGTCTGCTCAGCAAACCTGGCCATTGCACGGCCCCCTGGAGCAAAGGTCACATGGGGCTTTGGAGGTGGCACATCTAGGGCCATTTGGCATGCAGCCTTCCTCTGTTAAGTGGGCATAATAGCAGCTGTTGTCCCTGAGCCCTCTTCTGGGATCCCACTCATAAGGGACGTGGGAACAGGCAAGGCCACGGCCAGGAGGAAGGCGGCCGGTGGTGCTCACCCCCAGCCCGGAGGCCAGGCTGCTTGGGGGCCCCGTGTCTGGGTTGCTGGCCCAGATTCTGTCCACAGGGGCCAGAGGGCTTGCTGCTCTCAGGTCAAGTGCCACTTGGGCCAACCTGCACCCTGGGAAGGTGACGCTCACGCTCTGTCACCTTTGGTAACACGGGTGACATGTGGGGATGGAAGGACCCGATCTGGGGAATGTGATCTTATGTTCATGTGACATCATTTCCACCTCACAGTGGGGGGCCCCAGCCCGCAGGAGGCCAGCCTTGAGGACAGGAGCTGTTGCCATGTGAAAAACAGTTATTTTCCCAAACAGTGAACAATCCTAGTGATGTCATAGGCCCTGCCAGAGGGCCCAAATCAAATCGGTTCTGGTGCTGGTGCTGCGTCCTGTAACACGATCCCAAGGTCATGACTCAGCTGGACCTGGGGCAGGAGGGCACAAAGGGCTGGGGCCTTCAGGTGGGCTCCCTGCGTGCTTCTGGGGTCACATTTCAAAAACGGCCTCCACGCAGGGGAAGGCTGAGCTTAGCAAAGAAACGCATGGATCAGGGACCACCAGAAACGGTCTTCTGATGGCGCCGAGGCCCCTGCTGCCTGTAGCAGCAGCCCACGGGTTCAGAAGCAGAGGCAGCATCTGGAGGCAAGTTGATCCACCCCTGGATAGGGTACTGAGTGAGCATCCACAGAAGGGGACCCAGGCAGGGCTCGAGGTGGCCTCCCCCACACGCCTTCACGCCTGGCTGAAATCTAATCTTCATTCTTGGGCCCTCATGTCACAGCCTCCGCGCTGGCTTCCCAGCAGCCTGATGCAGTCAAGCTGTCCCCACTCTTCTCTCTTCCTCCAAAGGAAGGACCTTTGTGATGAAGTCATGGGAATAAAAGCTCCCTTTGCCCCCGAACACAATGGGAGCCTGAAGTCGACTTGCTGTGTGGCCTCCCGATGCACAAGGAAGGCGACCTCCGCTGTTTACCGGAGCCTCCCCAGCACATGACATCACCTAGTTCTCAGATCACGTGATTGTCCCCATAACACAGATGAGGAAACTGAGGCTCAGATTTTGGGACTGGCCCAAGGTCCTTGAGCCACCAAATGAAACCTTCTCTGGGGTCCAGCCCCCACAGCTGGAGGAGATCATGTCGGCTCCAGGGATATTCACGGCAAACAGGGAATTGCTTCCTCCGTGAAGGTTCTCGTCTCAGTCCACTTCGTTCTTCAGTTAATCAGCTGCATGCCTGGCTGGCCTCCTGTGTGCCTGGTGCTGGGGCCTCAGGAGAATCACAGACACATGGCAACGGCAGCCACACTTCAGGCTGAGTGACAGCACTGTGCTGGGGGTGCTGGGGAACAAAGGTGAGTGAGACGGCCCTGTAGGAGTCGACATCATTCCATTGCATGTGGCTGTGACAACCTCCTTCTTAAGTCACGGACAGGCTCCAGGTCAATACGCAGACTTTCCACTGGGCCAACTGGTCAACCAACCAACTGGAGCAGTGGTCTAAAGTGACAACGGTGAACTGTCATTTGAACAGTCCATTTAATGACACACATTTACATGAGAGTGTCAACTACTCTATTCCAGACATCACTGTCCCTGCCCGGTACAAGGAAGATACCTAATAATAAAAGGGTCTTGTCTGGGAGGTACTGGAAAACCCAAGTCTGATGGAAGTGGCTAGAAACATCCCTGGACCCTGGCTCACCTGGGAACGAAAAGGAGCTGAGCCCCAGCTGGTTGTGCTGGGCCTGGCTCCTGAGGACACTGTGTGGTCCCTGAGGGCTGAGGTCTGCTGGGGCAGGCGCGGTGTCTCAGTTTACCCAACATTGTGAGAAAGACAACACACACCCACCTGGCAGATGTGAATACTCTGGGGCTGGGGAGGTGGTTGGCCCCCCCCGGGCCTGAGAGTGTGGTGGGCTTTTGCACATGTTCCAAGGTCTCCACTGCCCTTTCTAGAAGCCAGACTAGCCCCAAAGCTTCTAATGAGTCCTTGTTTTCCTGCGGACTTTGATGAGGCAAGACGCTGCCTTCGGCTGCTCCATCTGTTCCTTGTGTGAATTAGTCCATTAATGTCTGTCTTACATGAGAATCTCTTGAACGTTTGATGTGCGTGCTAGACATCTTCCGTTTGCCCATCCTGGTCCCTGTCTACCTTCTCCACCTGCTACCTGTCCCTGCGGGCTGGCCGCCATGAACTGTGTCAATGGCCTGTCTTCCCTCTGATTCTGGTTGGGTTTGGCCAGTGGGAGGCACTAGTGAGAGACTACGGGGTAGGAAAGAGAGGGAGGTGGGGGTATCTATTCTGCCACTTCTCCCCACTGGGCTGCAGGTGGCGGTGGCAGGGGCTGCGTTCCATCAGCAAAGACCCCGGCTCCTTGGCAGCCCTCTCCCTCCGGCTCTCCTCCTGGAGTCTGCGTCTGCTCCTTCCTTTGCCCCTGGAGGCAGAGGGATGGTGAAGGTTGCCAGCTGTTGCCAGCCCTGGGGGCCCCTTGAGTCCTTGCTGAGTTCCTGTCAGCCGGCCCACACCTTGGAAAGCACCCTTCATTTAATTGTCCCCTATGACCCAATTTGTGGGGCCATCTGTTTCCTCCTGGGGCCCTAAAGGATGCAATTGGCCTAATCCAGCGCCCTGAATAGGCGCAGTCCAGCTAATCAGACTGGGGGCAATTTGGTACCCCAAAGGGGAGGCCCAGGCCCTGGAGTGGGATGTGCTCCCCCACCCCAGGAACTGCCTCCCATTGCCATGATGGCGCACAGGAGCAGAAAGCAAGCCTTGTTCCAGGACACCACCTTGTCAACTGCCCAACTGTGAAAAAAATAAGTCCATTTTGACATATTGAGTCTTTATTTTGAAACAGCACTTAGCTGAGTAACTTCAAGAATTGTCTAGAAAACATTTCAGAAGATTTTCTTACGGAAAGATTCAAGGATCCCAGAAACCTTCATCCTCATTTTTACCCACTCCACCAGCTGGCTAGGTGTCCTCAGGTCCGGGACTCCTGCTGCCTTGGGAACAGACACTCAGGAGGCCCTGCTCTCTCTGGGCCCTGTGGGGCCAACTCCATTCCCCACCAAGAGATCCGGGCGTGAGGAGTCAGGTCTGGGAGCCCGGTGGATCTGCATCTTTGCAAGCTGGAGGGACCTGGGGATTCCTTCCTCAGAACCAGGGATGTCAGAGGCCTCTCTGGTCCCTGATGGATTCACGGAGGGCCTGTGGGCTGACCCTGGAGAGGAACCCCAGGTCCAGAGGGAGACTGGAGCTACCCAAGGCCTCTGCTGGTCAGTGCCAGGGCTGGGCCTGGAACTCCCGACTTGCAGCCCTGTGTCCCCCGATGGAGCCTGTGACAAAGGGGGAGGCCACCGAGCGCCCAGTGGGAGTCCTTTGTTGTCCCCTTGGTCACAAACTTGCGCCTCGTTCAGGAGGAGGGAGAAGGGGCAGGGAGGCTGAGCTAGCTCTGTGAGGGGCCCCCGGCTGCCCCGGGGGCTCTGGGAGAGCCCTGAGCCACCCTGAGTCACACCACGTGCTGCAGGAGGAGCCCATTGGATGCCAGCCTCGCTCAGGAAGTCATCTGGGAGTCAGCCACCAACGCACCCAAGAGGCATTCCTGGAAATCCCTGCAGGACCCCCAGCCCCACTGGGGACCTCCACTCTGAGGAAGAGCCTTGGTTTTGAAGGGAACCGCCCCTATAAACAGGGGGAATCCTGGCCAGGGAGCACCTCTTCCTGCTCACCTCCCTGGGAAGACTTTGCTGGCCCTCCCTCCCAAGTCGCACACCCCTGGCAGGCAGAAAAGCCCTCTCTCCTGGCCCCCACACCCCACATCCTTCCTTCCAGTGCCTCCCTCGGTGCTGTCCTCCTGGGAGATGTGGCACAGAAAGGGCTGGGCCTCCTGGGTCCCCAGGAGCAAGCTTTGGAAACAAGGTGCCAGCATGCAAGGCTGGGAGCAGGGAGAGATGACAGCCCACCGGAGCCGGCCCCATGTGCCTGAGGCCCAGAGAGGGGCAGCTGCTGACTATGGTCACACAGCTGTGGGCCAGGCAGAAGCAGGCCCATGAAGGCCTGGTGCTGACCCCACCCCAGGGCCCTTTGCTCTGTGCCCACCCTCTCCAACAGCTTCAGCTTCCCCGGCCAATCCGTGTCACCCTTCATTTGTGCAACTCCTGCAAAAACCACCAGTGGGACACAGCCCGGAAGGGCCAACATTCAGAGAGTCCGAGAGTTTTCACAATGCTTCCTCGGAGCCCTCAGTTCCTTCTTCTGAGGTCTCCCCTCTATACAGGCATCCTGAGGCCCAGCCCTTGCCATGGGTCAGCTAGGAGTTTGGGGTGGTGGCTGCGGAGAGCAAGGCTGTGTCCTCTGACGTCCCTGGTGGCCCGAGCCCAGCTCAAGCCCTGGAGGGGACAGTGGCACTTAGTGAACAAACAAGCAAAAATAAGAGGGGGGCCATCCCACAGGGGTGGGGGCTCTGCTGGCCCCCCCAGGTATGACGAGGAGCCGCTCAGTGCTCCTGGGCGGGGCTGAAGGGCTGCGTCCATTTGGAGATGTCCAGGAAGATGCTGGAGGCCCCGTGGTAGAGCCAGAGGCGGGGCAGGGCGCCGTGGCGGACCCAGGCGTCGCGCCCGCGGTCGTAAGCCTCCATCTCCACGTGGTAGTCGCCGTCCATGCCCTGCCAGCGGCCGCCGGTCACGTAGAGCGCGTCGCCCAGCGGCACCAGCGCACCGTTCTCATGCAGGCTGTGCAGGGACTGCACCTGTGGATGGTCAGCGGTCAGTGCCCAGTGGGCTGCTGGAGGGGGTGGCCAGGGGTGCCCTTGGGTGGCGGGGCGGGGGACAGGCAGAAAGGACAGCCAGTACTCACCCGCCATCCTGTCCAGGGCACCAGCACACCTGCTACCTGGGGACCTGTAACTCCCCCCACCTCCCCCTCCAGGACCCCACAGACTCTCCCTTTAGTGGGGAGACCCCACTGCTCCCCTCCAACCCACATGTCCCAGGGTGAAGTTGGGGACTCAGCGGGGGTGGGGGATGTGGAGGCTGGAGCTGCCTCCCAGGATGAGGACTGGGCTGGGCCTCTGACTCAGCTGCTCTCTTGGATGGGACAGATGTGGCCACAGCCCTGACAGATGCACATGTGACCCCTCGCCCCGTGGGACCCCTCGTTCTGCCCCTGCACCCCCTGCCTCGGCCCGTGGCCTCAGGAGTGCCCTGGAGAGGGACTGTGGGGTGAGGGCCAACAGCTTTCCAGAGGCCAGAGAGAGATGTGGGCACTTCTGGAAGCACCCAGGCCTGGAGAGGACAAAGGGGAGCCCCACACGGCTGGGACCCCAGCCCAGAACAGTGGCGTAGGCTGGGAGAGGCCAGGCCGAGGCCCAGCTGACAGGGCCCAGGAAGAAAGCGCCAGCCTGCCAGGGCCCGCCCTGCACCTGTTCCGACTCTGTGACGGGGGCCTCCGGTCAGCTGAGCACTGACGCCAGGGGACAGCTGCAGTCAGCCGGACCGCAGAGGCCCTCATGTTGCCTGGCTGCCCAGCGTGGCCTTCCTGGGGTGGCTCTGGAAGCAGTGCCACCTCCTGGGACCTCCGGGGACTGAGACCCTCAAGGCAGGCAAGGCGGGCCTAGGATGTCCAGCTAGTACAGAGGCCACCATGGGCTCCAGGCACTGTCCCTTCTCCTTCTCTGGAAGGAAGGTGGGGAAAGGACCTGTGGCCCCAAGGACAGGTCTTGAGATGCCCACCTCTTTTCCTGTCCCCCAGGTCTGATGGAGGAGGAGGAGGGGAGAAGCGGCTGCACTGGGGGAAATGGGACGCCAAGGAGCTGGCTGCTCCCACCTCACCCACAGCTCAGGAGTCCCCTCCCTGGCTTGATCACCCCCGGGGACAGGAGACTCACTCCCTCTCAGGCCTGGCCAGAACCAGGAAGGAAGTGCTCTTGCTTAGTCTAGCTGTCCCTGAAGCAGCCCCCGTGAGCCCAATTTTGCTCCCTGAGAAGGACAGGTGGCCTTATGCTGGGGACAGAGCACCAAGGTGACCAGCAGCCCGTGCTCGTTGGCTCTCATCTCTCCCTTCTCTGCCCGCCCCATGTAGTGACAGCCCCACATCCCCTGTCCGCAGCCTGCTCTCTGCAGAGTCAGGAGTCCTGGGGGGGTCGGGTGGCCCTGGGAGTGAGGCTGAGGCCCACCTTCTGCCACAGGTTGGCCCCTGGGTCGTACACATAGACCTTCTTGGTGTTGTCTCCGACCAAGTAGAGCGCCCCCTGCAGGGCAGCACAGCGCGGCGAGGACAGGTACTTGGGGAGGAAGGGGGAGGCGATGACGCTCCATGTGTCTGCGGGGACATAGCACAGGCCCACTGTCACCGGGGGGACCAGGTGGGGCCCCAGGGGAAGGCCCCTCTCTGAGGCTCAGGAGTGAGGCCTTGGCGGGACTGGGGGGGTTGTGGGGGCACCACAGGCCGCCCACTGCCCGAGCCTCACCAGCCTCACTCCCCCTGGGCTGGGTGGGCAGGCTGGTGCGGGCAGGGCGCCCTTGGAACCTCGTCCCCAGGTCCTCAGCAGGACTTTAGGGCACTCAGAGCCCTTGGCCTGGCTGCCACCCAGCCTGCCCCACCCTGACTCGTCGCCCCTGGGTTCTTGACCCTGGGTCCAGTCCATCTCCTGTGGAATCCTCACACCCACCCTGCAAAATGGGTCCTATTGTCATCTCCACCGTGCGGAGGATGGGATGGAGGGTCAGAGATGGGGTGGGAGGGCCACTGAGCCCAAGAGAGCCCAGCTGGGGCCAAACACTGCTACAGCACCCAGAGCCCCAGTAAGCACCCACCTGGCCTTGGGGGTCTGGGCCACGGCTCCTGGCTCATGAGGCCAGTTCCAGGTGGATGCCCCAGCCAGAGAACTTTTAGGACCCGGGCCTGGGCTTCGCCATCCCCTGGCCATGGGCACCCTGCCGCCATCCCCCAGCCCCGGCACCTCTAGGCTGGGATGGGGCTGTGGCCCTGTGCTAGCGACCCCCTTGCTTCCCTGCCTCCTCGGCCCTCTTCCCCCACTGTCCCATCCACGTCTGACCTTTGTAAGAGGCCCGGGGCCGCCTGCCCCTGCCCCCACCCCTGGCCCCAGCCCCCACCTGTGACGGGACTGTAGCACTGGAGGGCGAGCGCGTTGTACTTGCAGGCGCTGGAGCCCACCAGGTAGAGCCGGCCCTGGCAGCCGGCCGCCGAGAAATTGCTGACATACTTGAGGGCTGGGCTCACAGGCGTCCAGGTGTCCGTGTAGGGGTCGTAGCTCTCCACCTCCACCACGTCCAGAGTGGTACCTGCGGAGGTGGGAGGGTCAGGGATGCAGGGGGGTGGGGACAAGGATGGTTCCCAGACACGCAGGGTCGGAGGATCTGTAGAGGCCGCAGGGGCCACTCTGGGTGTCCCAGGAGGGAAGGGAGGTGAAAGAGGGCCCGGCCGTGCGAGATGGGTGAGTTACCACCATTTCACAGAGAGGGAAACTGAGACTCCGAGAGCGAGGGTCACACTGCCAAGGAGTGGGCACTCAGGAGTACCTGACTCCAGAATGCTCGAGGAGACCTCACAGTGAAGCCCTGCCACTCTCAACCCTCAGAGCCCAGGCCGGGTTGGAAAGGTGCTGTGGGGACCCCCAGAGGCCGCCACTTCCGGGCCTCTCACATGGTGGGTGTCCTTCCCTGGGGTGGGGGAGCTCAGTCCTGGATAGCTGTAAGAGGTAAGACCCCGGAGCTGTAGGCAACCCCCACCCCAGCCCCCGAGAGCCGGGATGTGATGTTGATGTGGACCTGCCCGTGGGAGGTTGGGCACTCCTGCTCTCCCTGGGGCCCCCCTCAGCCTCTGAGAGCCTGGGGCCCCAAGTTGTCCTGGGCTCAGGAGCTGTGCCTGCTCTTGGCGGGGGTCGGGGGGATGACATGCAGCCATTGAGAGAAAAGGGGCTGCCCAGGGCAGGTGGGGACATTTAGAAGTGGCCTCAGGGTCAGTCCATCACCTACACAGGTTGTGGGAATCTTGCTCAGCCACACGCATTTCGTTTTTCAGTATTCATCTAACCGTGAGCATCCCTGGGGTCACTTCTCGCCGTAGCCCTGGGTGTGAGGGGGATAGGGTGGGCCCTTGTGCTCAGGCTGGGTGCATGGTAGGGACAAACGTGACAGCAGAGAGACCCACTGTGGGTCCCCTTACCCCAGAGACTTCACTGAGGAGGTGACCTGGAGCTGAGGGCCAAGCCCAAGGGTCTGAGACGGGAGTGGTTCTCTCCACGGTCAGCTTGAGGCCCCAGCTCCTCATGGGTCCCCCTTTGGCGACTGACTCATGGCCCTGTTTTCTGGGTCCCCGGAGCACATCAGAGTCACCCTGGAGCTGGCTGCTGAGGCTGGTGGCTGAGCCTCAGCCCAGGACTCCCGGGTGGCAGGTGGCACAGCCTGACTGGGAGTCCTTGGGGGGGCTCATTTACCCCAGACAGCAAGCTCCTGAGGTCAGGAGTGGAGAGCTGTACCTCTGTCATTCCTGAGGCAAGCATGGGGGGTTCTCTGGTCCCTGGTGGGGGCGTTGGGGCAGGAGGCTTGTTTGTGGGATGCAGGGGCTCCCAGGCTGCAGAGAGGAGGGGAGGGGGCTCGGACGAGCAGGAGGCGCCCAGGGGGATGGGGGGGCGCCTTACCACCGATGGCATAGATCTCCCCATTGAGTGCCGCGCTGGCGTGGTTCGTACGGGCCTTCAGCATGGGGGCCACGGGCTTCCAGGCTGCCTCCGTCAGCGGGAAGCACCAGGCCTGCGTGGTTGACCAGGTGTCCGTCTTGGTGCCCCGAGAGCCACCTGCCAGGGGAGTGCTGTCATTCGGGCGCCCACCAGCCTGGGATCTCCTGACCAGTGGGGGCCGGACACCATGAGGCCTGCCCCCTCTCCCCCTGCCAGGCCTCCATGCTGCCAGACGCTGGCTGGGGTGGGACCGTGGTGGTACATACAACTTAGACATGTCCCTCTGTGCCCCATAAACAAAGGGGACAAGATCAGTGGTTTCAAACCTCCATCCGTGGAAGCTTTTTCCCCAACCAAATCTTACAAGGACCCCCAACTTCTAAGATATTTCAACTCTAAGATATTTTCTGGGGTAAATGAGCCCCCCCAAGGACTCCCAGTCAGGCTGTGCCACCTGCCACCCGGGAGCAGAGTGACACCACCCCCCCCCCCCCCCCCCCCCCCCCCCCCCCCCCCATTGCACAGTTCCTTCTGGGGAAGCCCGGGCTGCAAAAGCAGAGCAAGGCCATGCTGGGGGTCCCCGTCAGACAGAACAGGGAATGGCTCCCTGCACCCATGTGTGGACCCTGGGAGTTTAAATTTCCTCATTTTTCACATCATGGAAAGTTCTGGAAGAGCCTTGACTCAACTGTCGGGGGTTGGGTTGGGTGAAGGGGGAGAGCTGGTTCTCGCTGGAGTTATGTTCAGAGTTCAGATCGGCTGCCCTGACAAAGCCGCTGGGAGCTTGGCTCTGAGGCGGCTCTGCAGGGCCCCCGCCTGCCCACCTGTGACATAGACGGCGTTGTTCAGCGCTGCCAAGGAGAAGCCCCACTTGTGGTAGTCAGGGAAGTCCGGGAGCGCCATCCACCTCTCTGGCAGGAAGAGAGAGAGGCAGGGGGTTAGAGGGGCTGAGCTCGCTGCTGGGGCCTCCCCTCGCCCCTCAGCGCCCCTCCACCCAGTGGCTGCACAGATGTCCCTTCACCGGTGGAAGGACAAGAGGGAGCACTCAGCCAGGCGCAGTGGTTGGGGGAGACACCCAGGGGAGGTAGGGTCCGAGGCGGCCCTGGATGCTGTGTGTGCCACTGCCAGGCCTGGTCCCTGGTGGCCCCTACCTCCCCATGCTGCCCTTTGGAGCCCAGAACCCAGACTGGACACAGGACCACACCCAGGGTGAGCAGAGAGGCGGCCGAAGTCCAGAGGCCAGGTCTCACCCTGACCCTGCAGTTGACCGCACTGACCCCAGTCAGATGGGGTGATGGGTTAAGGGGCCTGATCTCTGGTCACTAGTGAGTCATAATACAAACATCATTCATTCATTCCTCATTCATTCATTCCTTCATCCCCGGCACCTTCTGTGCTCACGTGCAGCCAGGGGCGTGTAGGGGATCAGATTCAGGCCTGGCAGCAGGCAGGGTGGGTCCGAATCCCAGCTCTTGCAGGCCAGCCGTGTGGCCTTGGGCAAACCCCAGCCTCTGTTTCCTCGTCTGTAGGACGGGGTAATTCCCAGCTCTCGGGGAGGGACTGCGTGAGATGACACCTGTCTGTCACACGACAACTGCTCAGCTGATGGTGGCTGTTAGGACCACTGTGGCTATTGTGAGGGACAGAGCAATGTGCCCATGTTGGATCTGCCTTCACGGAGCTACGTGAGGTAAACTGAGGCACGAGATGAAAAAATGCTTTGAAAAAATCAAAATGAGACAAACGTGGGAATGTAAGTCCTATAAATGGACACGTTTTGGGTGTTTGTGGAAGGCTGTGAGAGACCCAGGCCTCGAGGATGTCCCCCCGGGAGACTCTGTTTATTGTTTGTGACAGTTTTCGGGACACAAAGAGCTCCTGGCCTTGTTGGGCGCCTGCCCTCTGGGCAGGGACTGCATGTCCCCCTGACTCATGTCTGTGTCACCCCAGGGTGGGGATTGCCCAGCGGTCACCAGGCCTTTGCCTGCCAGCGTCCCCCGCCCCCCCCCCAACTCCCCGCGGGGTCTGAGGGACAGCTGCTCCCAGGCGGAACCAGCAGAGCTCATCCCCTGACGTCAGCCCCAAATCCCGTCTCGTCAGCCCTGACCTGGGACAGCTGGCCTCTGACTTCCTGGAGCCACCAGCCGCTGACGCCATGGGGACGGTGGCGACCTGCCTGGGGGCCCCAGGATACCAGCCAGCCCGCATCCGTGCTTTCTGAAGAGCTGCCCGGGGCCAGCACGGCCCCTCCACGGCCCCTGCTGCCCGCCCTCTCTTCCTCCTTTCCCAAGAGGGAATGCCACCCCCCACCCCGAAGGAGAGGCCACATCCAAATGGAAGGCCTGGCCCCCCGAGCCTATTGGCATTGCATTACGACTGTGTGAGGAGCCCGTTTCACAGATGAAGGAACTGAGGCTCAGGGAGGTGAGGTGACCACTCAAGGGTGGGAATTAGAACCCCATTCGGGCCAACCCAGACCCCGAGCTCTCACCCCTCCAGGCTGCCTACATGCCCAGCTGCCTGTTCGCCTCTTGGGCCCATGGTTCCAGTGGGTGCAGAGGGGAGGGGGCACCAAGAAGAAGCAGCTGGCCAGGCTGCTCACCTCACTCGGGCCAGTGGCCCCCCGCCTGCCCACCCCAGTGCAGTCTGGGAAGCAGAGTCCTTTATCTGGGACCCCAGGACCTAAAAGACTACAGTCAGGGCTGTGGCTGGAGGGAGGTGGGCCACAGTGCCCCGCCCCCCAGCATCCCCTCCCTCTGCCATGGCCCCCAGGCTCCCCTGCAGCCCCCCGGGGAGGCCCAGGCACACCCAGGACTGTGGACTCAGGGGACCACTGCTCTCTGTGCACCTCACTCGCTCTGCCCGCTAGATGGACACAAGCCTTTCACATCGGGTGCAGGGCCTGAGCCCTGGGCGCTGGGAGGGGCTACTCACTGGCCTTGGTGTTGTAGAAGGCAAAGTTCCCTGGGTGGGGAGCCGGCTCCTCGGCGCCCTCCTCGTCCTCCTCCAGCGCCCGCCCACCCACCACCACCAGCACCTCCTCCAGCGTCTGTGTCTGCGGGAGGGCCAGCAGAGCCTGCGGGCCAAGAGGGCTAGAATCAGAGGGGCAGGGCTGCTGTCTCCCGGAGCGAGAGGCCCGGGCACTGGCAGCCCTCAAGGGCATTTTCTGGGGCAGGTGGTGGCCTGGATGCATGGGGGTGGCTGTGGGTCCACAAGTGTGCCCCTGTGTCCATGCACATGTGTGGAGTGGGGCAAGCTTCAGTGTGTGGATGCCCGTGTGTTTGTGCATGTGTGTGCATGTGCCCATGCACACATGCGCGTGGGCACATGCACATGCACACACATACACGTGGGGCTGGGGATGGCGGCAAGTGCTCAGAACTGGGAGCAGGTCCATGTGAGTCCAGAACATGAGAGCTGCTCCCCCACCAGCAGTCACTTCATGGCTTTTGGAGGCCGCTTCCCCATTTAAGCCTCCTGCCCCACCTCGTGGAGCCCAGCTCCCCCAGACCAGCACGTAGCAGGTCACACCAGGAAGGCCCTGGCCCAGCAGCAGGTGCTGGAATGGTTCCTCCCTGGTTGGTAAGGAGCCACCCCACAGAGCTCCCCGGAGCCGCATCCTACCGCCTCTCTGACCCCTCCTATGGAACCCTGGGCCGCCCGCCTCCAGCAATTACAAGGTCAACACCTAGCAAGGCGGGGCCTCCAGCCGGCTCCAGCATGAGGCTGGCCCCTTGTGCCCGGTGGAGCCCGGCGGAGCCCCATGGTGCCTGGCAGTGCCTGGCAGTGCAGGGGTTAGGATCCTGCCACCACACACCCCACTCCTGGCCTGAGCCACATCTTTGTCCCCAGACCCGGCTCCCGAGGAGTCTTCAGAGCAAGGTCCTGAGCAGGCTGCCCAGCAGCAGACAGACTCATCAACATCTTGTTTCAGGGACACCCTGGGCTGTCACTTCATCAGGACCTGCCCTGCCTGCCAGGCCCACAGCCAGCACAGATAGGAAATTGCACCCCATAAACTCTCGAGCAGCTTCCTGAGGGTCAGGTGGTGGCCGGCTGCCATGCTGTCCGTGCTCCTCGCCCTTGCACAACCGTGCCATCTTCCTGGATTGCTTGCCCTCCTGCCCAGCTCCTATTCCCCTCCTCTAAGGCCCAGATGAGGTGCTGCCGCCTCCAGAGAGCTCCCCCTGACCACCACTCCTCCGAGGATGCCCCCAGCACAGCGCTGCCCTTTCTCACACTGCTTTAGGTCTGTTTCCAGGTTTGTCCCCACCAGGCTGTGAGCTCCTTTCAGGACAAGGCTTGGCACACACAGGGGTACAGTCTGTACTTGGGGGTGAATGGTGATGCCCTCACAGTAACCGGCCCGAGGCAGGTAGACTTGTAAGCGTGGGGCCACAGTGGGGATGCCCACTCTGTACCCTCCATCCCCATGCAGGTGGGGTCTCCCTGCTCCCCACCTCACTCACCCCGTTGTGGCCCTGGGACAGGGCCGCCTGACATGCCTCTGACTCCCGGATCAGCGGCTCTGTGGCCAGTAGCTGCTGCACGCAGGGCCTGGGCACGGCGTCCAGGTGCACCAGGCTGAGCAGCTCCGGCAGGTGGGTGGCCCGGGCTTGCGGGTCATGGCGCACCCAGCGCAGCAGGGCCTCCAGCCGGCTTTGCTCTGGCTGCACCTGCAACAGGTCGCTTGCCAGACAGGTGGCCAGCCGGTCTTGGGACAGCTGCAGGAACTCGTCCTCCCGGGCTACAGCCTCAAAGTTCTCTCGCAGGAAGGCCCAGGCCTTGGCAGCCACGCCCAGCAACCCCTGCTGCTCCCCAAACTCACAGATGCCCAGGCAGTTGGTGGCGTCCAGCTGCTGCTGCAGGTAGCGGCCGCAGACCTTCTGCACAGCGGGGAAGTGGAGGCGCGCGGCTGTGCGGGTCAGGGCCTCCACGTTGCCCTGCGTGACGGTCAGCCGGCCCGTGTACACGAAGTCCACCAGCTGCCCCACCATGGCGGGCTCCA
This sequence comes from Equus caballus, assembly GCF_041296265.1. Taxonomy (NCBI): domain Eukaryota; kingdom Metazoa; phylum Chordata; class Mammalia; order Perissodactyla; family Equidae; genus Equus; species Equus caballus. Next base: position 24,221,970 of record NC_091689.1, on the reverse strand, counting down.
CGTCCCGCAGCTCCACGCGCGCCGAGAAGCTCTCAGCAAAGTCGCCAGCAAACATGGCGTGGAAGTAGGGGCTGCTCAGTGCCAGGAGGCCGCGGTGGCAGGGCAGCTCCTGGTCCCCCACCAGCAGCGTGACGTCGGCCAGCTTGGGCTGCGAGCGCAGCCGCTGCAGGCCGTCCAGCATGTCCTGGGCATGCGAGGGCAGGTGGAAGTCCAGGTCATCCACGTTCCGCACCATGGATACCAGTGCAGCTGCAGGGGCGCCCTGTAGCCCACTCACTCGCAAGGAAGAAAGGCCCTGGTGCCCACCTGGGATCCTAGGGAGAGAGGAGAGCAGGGTCAGCCGGGGTCAGGGGGATGGTCTCATCCCCCCAGTCACCCACCCATCCAACCATCTGTCCGTAGTCCTTTCCACCCCTCGACAAGCATTGGCTAAGCATCAACCTTGGGCAAAGCACATCTCCCCTGATGCAGCCCCACAGCCCGTGAGGACGGCACAGCGCTCCCTCCAAGTCACAGTGAGGAGGTCGAGGCTCAGAGGGTGGGAGACCTACACACAGCCAGGCCATTGGGGCAGGATGGGGCCAGCAAGAGAACCCCCGCCCTGGGCTCCGAGCCTGGCTCCCCCACTTCCTAGCTGTGTCATCTTGGACAAGTGACTTGAGCCTTTTGTGCCTCAGTTTCCCTACCTGTAAAAGGGACCCTCATGGCACCCACCTCATACCAACTCTGGGCTACGCAGCACAGACCCCCTGACACACGGGGCTCCCTGTGGCCCCCAATCTCCAAGTGGCTTCCTCTGCTCCCAGAGCCGACACTGGTGGGGAGGGCTTTGGGGGCATTTGAAAGGTTTGCTGCCCACCCATCCTCACTGTCTGCATCACATGGAGCCTCGGCCTGCCGAGACCTTGCTGGGCAACCTTGGGTGAGCCACGCCCCTCTCTGGTCCCAGTTTCCTCATCTGCAGATTGAGAGGCTGGCGGCGAAGGGACTGCATGAACACGCCAACACAGTGCTCCCCACGTCATGAGTGTGGCACACGAATTGGTCACTTAGCCCTCATGACAGTCCTGTGAGGTGAGTGCCATGAGGGTCCCTCTTACAGGTGAGGAAACTGAGGCATAAAAGGCTCAAGTCACTTGTCCAAGATGACACAGCCAGGAAGTGGGGGCGCCAGGCTCGGGGGCCTTGCCCTGAACCCCCAGGTTTCACGTCGCTGGGTGTAGGTTGGTAAAGAAACAACCCAACGGGGCTTTCCGGAGGATGATTTCGCATCCCAGTTTTTGCATCGTCTGATTCAGCAGATCCTCTTCTGGGCTTATTTAATTACGTGCATGTTTATTTACGCATTTTTGATGTTTTACTCCAAGAAAGAAACGTTCTGCCAGAGGCCTTCACGCCCGTGACCCACAGTTTCCGAAAGCTGCACAGTCAGGGAATGGCCCGTCCACCAGGGGGCGCCCTCCGGAGCCATCAGAGGGTAGGACAAGGGCCAGCGCGCCCATGGGGACAAGAAGCTGGGTGAAATAAGTGCCATCAAAGTGACAAAGCCCCACAAGGAGAACCGGGGAACTCCCGAGGCCAAGGGGCGGGAGGGTCTTGCTGGGTTACTGTGAGAGCACCGCTGGCGGGAGCTTGAGGCCCCCTTCCCCGTGGGTGCCCGTCTCCATCCTGTAGAGCAGTGAGGTACCCAGGGAGCCTCTGTTGGGGCCCAAGGACCTGCCTGGGCTCATGCCCGGACAGGACAGGACAGGGGCCCCGGCTGGCATCCGTCCTGCCTGACCCGCTCCCCAGGGAGGCCCTCTGGCCGGGCAAAGGCGGCTCTGCCCTCCCAGGGGAGGACCAGAGATTAGCCAGTCGGCCGCCTCCCCCAGGCCTTGCATTCCCATCATTGTTGTGTTCCCTTTGGCCAGCTGCTGCGGCGACAGGGGCCAGCGGGCCGGAGCGCCCAGCCACCTTCCTGAGGGGCCTTAGCCGTGTCTGCGGACACCTGCCTCCCTGTAGTCCCAGCACGAGGCGGGGCTTCTGCAGGGTCTTGGAGCCTCAAGCCAGCGTCTGCCCAGGCGGGGATTCAGGAGGGCTGAGGGGCAGGACAGCAAGGGAAGGGCTTGAGCAAGCTCCGGCCGGGGACTGGACGCTGTGGCCCGGGCTGCAGTCAGAGGGTGTGGTCCAGCCTCCCCCGCCTGCCTCTCCAGCTAGGACACAAAGGAAGGCGGGCCCACGAGCCCCCCCCACCACCTCGAGGAGCCCAGCTCAACCAGGGTTGGGGGTCTTTCTCCAAACCACCCAGCGCTATCATCTCCATGCAGCTGGGCTGTCCCACTGCAGCCCACCCTGCCCTGCTGGTCCCTTCCCTGGTCTCCAGCTCCCCCTCCTGTCTGCTCCCCTCCAGAACCCCCAGACCCTACCTCTCTGTCGGCCCCTGGACCCCGGTGCTGAGCACGCAGGCCGGAGAACAGGACTGCCCAGCCGGCAAGGGGCGTACAGGCCTGCTGGGCTGGGCTGGGCTGGGCTGGGCGACCACGTGGGGACAAAAGGGTATTTTTAGCCTCTGCCTGCATCAGGAGGGAGGGATGGGCCGGTGGGGGAAGGAGAGAGGCGATGACTCCTCCGGGCTGTCTGCTCAGAGAGCCCACACTTCCCATGTCACTCTGTGTCAGGAAGGCTGAGTCCTCCCGGGACCGGGGACCGGGATGGGCAGCAGGAAGCATTCCAGGGCGAGGGCGTCAGGCTGACTGGGGTGGGGGCTGACTGCGGCTCCCCACTTCTGCAAGAGGGGGACAGTGGTGCCTGTGCGGGGGACTCAGGAGGGGACCTGTGAGGGCCCCACAGGTACTAGCTTCCCTGCGGTTGTGGACAGATACCCATGTGGCCTCTCTTTCATCTGTCAAGTGGGGAAAAGTGGCTATTATGAAGAAAGGCAGATTGGTCAGCAAAGGCTTTCAAAACTTGGGGTCTGTGGTGGCGGGGAAGTCTCTCGTGGTCAAGGGAGTGCCCAGAGAGGTGAGGAGGCACCCTGAGTGCCCACTAGTCTGGTGACAGGGCCACAGGATCCTGAGGACCCATCCCCGTCATATCGTGGCCTTGGTCTCGGGGCTGCCCTGTGTGCCTTCACCAGTCACGGGAGCCAAGGACAGCGGAGAAACGGGGTCATCTAAAAATACAGCGGTGGTGGCTGGCGGCCTCCCCTGCGTGCTGGGGTCACACGGTCACAGGGGAATCCCTCACGCCTGGGTCTGCTGGGCTCTGGACCCACAGGTCCTGACTGAGACGGGGAGTTGAGGCCCGGGGGGCCGACAGGGGGTCTCTGGACATGTCTTATGCCGTGGGTCAGAGCAGGGCTGCCCAGCCCAGGGCCTGTGGGTACAGAGGAGAGAGGCCTGCAGCCGGGAGTGGCCAGGTGGGGCCTCTACCTGTCGGCTCCTCCCCACTCTACCCATGTGGGCCTTACTGACACAACCGTTTTCTGGGTGTGCTGGGACGTGGGAGAGTCAGGGAGGGCCAGGTCCCATAGAGGCCCCGATGCCCACGAGAGACTGGCTTGATGCTCTCACGGTGCAGAGCGGCCCAGGAGGCCCCTGGGTGACAGCCCTCACTCCTGGCAAAGTAAGGTACTTTCTCAACCATATCGGGGTATCCTGACAGCTTGGGCACCTGCCTCGCCAGCACAGCCGCTGGCCCTGCTGCCTGCTGAGGAGATGGTTTGAGCTGGGAACCAGACTCTGCTCTCATGAGGGGTGCAGTCTTGTCGAGGACACCGTCGTTACTCAAGTAACTGCCATGATTGACCAGCTGATCACGAGGTCACAGGGTGCTTCCCTACTCTGCTCACCCACAGGCTCCCTGATTCCAGGCTTCCCTCCCCAGCCCAGGCCAGCCTAGTCTGGCCCAGTCATTTTCCAGCCCAGCCCAGCCCAGTCACATCCCAGTTCAGCCCAGCCCAGTCCAGTCCAGGCCAGTCCAGGCCGGTCCAGCCCAGTCATAACCCAGTTCAGCCCAGTCTAGCCCAGTCCAGTCCAGCCCAGTCATATCTTAGTCCAACCCAGCCCAGCCCAGTCACATCCCAGTTCAGCCCAGTCTAGTCCAGTCCAGTCAAGCCCAGTCATATCCCAGTTCAGCCCAGTCCACCCAGCCCAGTCATATCCCAGTTCAGCCCAGTCTAGTCCAGTCCAGGCCAGTCCAGTCAGATGCCAGCTCAGTCCAGTCATGTCCCAGCTCAGCCCAGCTCAGCCCAGCCCAGCCCATCCCAAGGCCCTGCCCCTGCCCCAGACAGTCCCAAGACTTTTCCCCTAGCCTTGGGCATCAGCCTTATGTTGGAGGGCCCTCATGGATGTCCCCAGCTCTCTCTGTGGCCAGGACCACCCTGGGGGAGGACGCTGGAGGGGGCACAGAGGCGTTGGTCTTGCCTCCCGTCCTCCACTCCGTTTGCAGGCGGGACAGGGAGGGTTAATGCACTCCGACTCAGGCTGGAGGAAATGAGGACAGGGGATTCTGATGACAGGCCGCCGTCACAGGGACCTGGGCACAACACTGCGTGCCCAGAACGGAGGCCTTTCGGGGACGATGATGGGAGACCCAGCACCTCACATGACACGTCAGTTTGGGAAACTCAATACCAGGGGCTCAAAACAGAGCCTCATCATCAGATTGCTAATGAGTGGTGCAGTTTTTAAAAATACGCCGCCTGTTTCTTTCTATGATGATAAAAATAGCACACGCTCATTGTGGAAAATTTGGAAAACACAGAAAAATAGAAAGCAGGAAATTCCACAGGTAAAAGACAATCCCCATTAACACAGCGGTATCTCCCCTGCCAGGCTATTACTACTCTAGGCATGAGAATGACGGCAGGTGTGTGTTCGTGTCCCGTTTTACCAGTATTATACTGCGAGCATTTCTGACATGATCAGTCTTCGAAAATATGATTTAAAATGTCAGCATAAGAGGATCTATCACACTTCAAGAAGTTGGAAGTGACACCCAGTCACTTCTATTAATGGACGTTTGAGTCGGCGGCCCTTTTGGACTATGACAGCTAATATGGTGCCACCTCTGGGATTATTTCCCTGGAATAGATTTGGAGCGTGAACTCACCAAGGTGAAGAGTGTGAGCATTTTTACAGCTCAGTGCACGTACCAGAGGGCCGTCCAGCTTGGGCGAGTGATGCACTCCCTCCGCTTGGCCTGGGGCTTTCACACGGTGGGGCTGACCCGGCACAACTCTTAGGGTTTTATGGGTTGACTTGCTCACAGTATCTCTTATTCCGTCTGGGATTTATTTTGGGCCTTGGGGTGCCATAAGGTCAGACTTTTTTTTTTTTTTTTCCCAAATAGTTTACCCACACTCTGAGCAGTATTGTTGACAATTCCTTCTTCCCCCAGGGATTGGCTGGCACCTGGACCTCGGGGCAGTGTTTTCTGTGTCTCAGCTTTCTCTCTTCTGGTCTGTTGATCTGAGGGACCGCATTCTGGGGTCAGCACCCCCCTGTTTGGTAGACTATTGCTCTACAGTTATGCTGTCCTCATATCATCTTCGTTCCTTTTCTTTTTTCTTTTTGCTGAGGAAGATTAGCCCTGAGCTAACATCCGTGCCCACCTTCCTCTACTTTTTACGTGGGATGCCTACCACAGCATGGTTTGCCAAGCGGTGCCATGTCCTCACCCGGGATCCGAACCGGCGAACCCCGGGCCGCCGAAGCGGAACGTGTTGAATTTAACCGCTGCGCCACTGGGCCGGCCCCTCTTCATTCCTTTTCTATTGAAATTTTCTTGTCTGTCATATTAGTTGTCTGTTGCTGCATAACAAATCACCTCAAAATCTAGCGTTTTAAAACAACAAACATTTATTAGTTTCACACAGTTTCACGGCTCTGGGAGCACTTTAGTGGGTGGTTCTGCCTCAGCCCCTGTCCTTAGCTGGCACCAAGGGGTCAGCTGGGCTGCAGTCATCTGAAGGCTGGACTGGGGCCGGGGGCCTCTCCATAGGCTGCTCCCAACACGGCGGCTGGCTTCCCCCAGAGACAGGTGAGAATCAACGCTGGGAGCCTTTTTTTTTTTTAAAGATTTTATTTTTTCCTTTTTCTCCCCAACGCCCCCCGGTACATAGTTGTGTATTCTTCATTGTGGGTTCTTCTAGTTGTGGCATGTGGGACGCTGCCTCAGCCTGGTCTGATGAGCAGTGCCATGTCCGCGCCCAGGATTCGAACCAACGAAACACTGGGCCGCCTGCAGCGGAGCGCGCGAACTTAACCACTCGGCCACGGGGCCAGCCCCTGGGAGCCTTTTATAAGCCACTCCAAGGGCTACCCAGTGCCCAGTTCTGTGGTACCAATGTGGGAGGGGCTACACAGGAGGTGGGGTGGGGGGCGTGTCCCTGGGGGCCTTCTTGGCTTATTTGTTTTTTTCTTTCAAATAAATTTTAGAGCCGTTAGAAAAAAAGGTGCTCAACTTTGCATTAAACCTGTGCACGGATATGTGAAGCGCTTACATGGTTACCATCTTTGTTCTAGTCATGAGGGAGAAGGTGCTGGTCCTGCACCCACTTTGATCCGGCTTCGTTCTTCTCCCTCTCTGTCCTGCACACATGTGTATGCCAGGGAGAGAGATGGGTTCCCTTTCTCCAGTCTTTTTCCAGTTCATCTGGAAGCTGCCGGGGTCAGCACCTCGCTTTGTGTCTGGTCACCTCACCAAAGCCTGCAGCCTATGTAGGGACTCTGGGGTCCTCAGTGAGTGTTTGCCAACTGGACAACAGGGTTATAGGCACCGAACAGGCTTATGGCTGAGACTGCGGCCATGCTAGGGCCAGCCCCTGTCTCCTGCAGGGCCACCTACTCCCCACAGGTGAGCTGCTAGTGGGTTGGGGGTTCCAGGCTGCTCAGCATCAGAATCACCTGGAACGTCTTGGGAAAAAAAACAGCTTTCCCAGCACAGCCCATGCCGGGGGACTCAGAATCCCTGGGGCCACTCCCAGGACACAGTGCTTTTATAGACCCCCAGGAAGCAGGGTGTCTGCAGAAGGCATTTGGGGAGTCAGCCCTGAGTGCCCAGCAGAGGTGCCCTCTCCCTGCTTCCACACTTCAAACTTCGGTCTGAGCCTCTCTCACCCCTCTCCTGGCAGCCCACCCAAGCCCAGGTCCTCTTGGGACCCAAGATGCTTGTGGGTGCTCCCTGCTGGCCTTGGTCTGGTCCCTCGGCTGGGAAACTGAGGCCTGGAGGCTGTGGAGGACTTGCCCAAGGCCACAGCAAGTGGGCAGGGACGCCCTGAGTCGGGCATGCTGGTCCCCTGTCCAGGGCTCCCCTGAGCACCCCCCAGCCATCAGGCGACCTCTGAGGCTGGGCTCTGTGTCCATGCCCCCCACCCCCTCCCTTGCCAGGCCCGTGGAAAAACAGTGTCCCACAGGCGGCATCCGAGGAGGGAAACATTGGAGTGTCCAGTACCTTCTGACACCCCTACCCCAGGGCTCCCGCAGCCCCACCCTCAGACCTGTACCCCCGCCAGCCCAGGCAGTGGTGGTGCCCTGTGGACCAGCCCTCGTCCGGCTCCCTTGGTCGCATTTTGGGGCCAAGAGCCAGGACCTCACTGATGCAACAGCGCTGAGATGCTCGCGGCTGCCCAGAGTTGGTGTCCTGCTCACTACAACCTGCTCCTTGAAATACCGATGCATGCGGGCGAGTGTCACTGTTGTCCACAGAGACTCCCCTGTCCGGGACCGCAGTCCACCCTCAACGTGACCCTGGGAGTGGCAGGTCAGCATGCACCCCATTTTACAGATGAGGAAGAGAGGGCTCTTTGGGGATAAGCATGTGGCCTCTGCAGTTTTGATGGACCTGAGACGAGGACACATGACTCGGTGCCCACCCAGTGCCAGGACCCTCTCTGGGCACAGGTGGGTCTTTCAGGGGAAAACAAGCACAGCATGCAGGCTGGCCAGGAATGGGAGTCTTTATTCAGCAAATTCAAGACCAGGGTTGGCTCTACAGGAGGCTCTGGAGCTGGGGCCAGCACCCCTTCCCTTCCCGACACTGGCAGCCTCAACCGCCTGTGGGGTTCATATCTTCCTGAGTGTCCCTCCCTGTGGGACCCTGAGTCAGCTGGCTGGGAGGGCACTCTGTTCCATCCAACACCTCGCCTGCCGCCCTTCAAGCTCTGCCAGCGGGTGGGGACACTGCAGAGACCCCTGTCCCAAAGGAGCCTGGTGGCAGGGAGGCGGTGGCCGGTGGAAGATTCCTGAAACCTCCTCCCCACACACTACCTGTTGGGGCCATCACACAGCTGCAGGACAGCCCTTCCCCAAAGCCCCATGGGCTGGGGCCAGCCCTCCTTGGGTCCCAGTGGTGGGGGCCCATCTCCTGGACGCCATGGGGTCTGTCATCCCACGGCCAGCCATTTGGGGGTCTGTCGCCAGCGTCCTGTTCCACGATACTCTGCAGAACTGGAGGCCCTCAGGGGCAGCACCCCTCTCCTTTCCTTGGCCCCTCGTGGAGAAGGTGTGGGTGACATCGGGTGACCCCAGGAAGTGGCTGCCCCTCATCGGGGCCCGGCTTGTGTGCCTACCCCCCAACATTCATTCTCCTCTGGATCCAGGTTCACCTTTGAGGGTGGGATGCCAGCCCCCTCTGCTGAGAGCCCCCTTCAGCCACCGCCTCTCTCACAGACGCTCCTTCAGACCCTGCTCTCCTGAGGCTGCAGGTGGGGCCCCGCGCTGCCTCGGGCCGTGTGGCCTGGTGGGGTGCGGTGGTCAGCTGAAGGACAGGAGCCCCACAGGGAGCCTTCGTTTTTGGAGCACCCTGGGGTGGGGCACTAGAGTGGCAGGGCAGTGGAACACGTGTCTGTCAGCAGGTGGCTGTGTATGACCAGCACGCACGTCAGCGTGGGCCATCTCCCTGACCTGGAAAATTCCAGAGACCAGTCCGGTCTGACAGGAGGCATCTTGCCCATCGAATCCCGTTCTCTCCAACCCCCAGTACCTCCCCTACTTCACAGATGGAGAAAGAGGCCTGGGGAAGTGAAGTGGCATGGCCCAAGGTCACCAGAAGGAACCGAGGCAGGACCAGTGGAGGGCAGACACAGGCTCTGGACGCAGCCGGGACCACCAGCACCAGAGGAACATAGGGGCGGGACACCCAGGTGACCTGGGACACTGCAAAGAGGCTCTGGGGAAATAGGCCAGCATCCCAGGTGCCTGGGGGATGACCAGGCAGAGGGACCCGGGGCCGGGACGCCAAGTCATCTAACTTCAGGGCCGACCAGGAGCCCGAGAGGGCTTCTTGGGTCCAGTGGTGAGAAGGATTCTGAAGCTGAGTCCCACCAGTGAGGAGGCACCTGTTAAGGGGCAGAACCGGAGGGAAGCAACCAGCATGCTCAGTATCTGCCGGCCTGGCCTCGGGGTTGCCCGGCCACCAGGTGGGCGAAAAAGGAAAAGAGAAGAGAAAACCAAAACCACCCCCAAAACCCCATTCCAGAGGAAGGCAGGCTGCCAGCCCGTCTCACTCTCCAAAGCTGAACATCTCGGCTTCTTTTTCCTTCCAGAAGGCGAAGCTCCGGTCGATGTAGCCGCAGATGTCCTCGTTGCTGAAGCTGCCCCGCTGGGAGCCGGACCCCAGGCGCTGTGCCGCGGGCTTGAGGCCGCTGCCGGGGACAGCAGCGTGGGGCAGGGGCCCGAGCGGGGTCAGGCCTGACTTGCGGCCAGGCTCTACGTCCCAGGCGGGACCGCGGCTGGAGCCAAAGAAGCGGGCTTTGATGTCCTCGAAGCCGTCGGTCCAGGCCCGGCGGCCGGCGGCCACCTCGTCGGTAACGGCCTTGTGGAAGGCACGCACGGCCTCCCAGCCATGGGCGCCCAGGTGCTCGAAGACCTCGAAGCAGAGCAGGTGGCGCATCTTGCGCTCCGCGGCCGGCAGGTCGCACTCCAGGAGCTGGAAGTAGCCCAGCATGAAGAGGTCCAGCGTGAGGCTGCCGTAGGGCACAGGCGCCCCGTCCACGTGGGGCAGGAACTGCTCGGGGGACAGGGGGCCGCGGGGCCGCCGGCTCAGCCGCCGCAGCTGCCGGGCCGGCACGTGTGCCAGGATGGCCTTCCAGTTGCCCAGCAGGTGGGTGATGATGCTCCGTTGCTGCCACAGGTGGCCGAGCCGGGGCCCCTCGCTGGGCGGCAGAGAGGGCAGCCGGGGGCCCCTGGCCGCCTCCTGCCCCCTCGGCCCGGTGCGGTGGGCCTCCAGGGTCCTGCAGGCAGCCGTCTTGAGGGCCGGTGTGTAGGCCGACTTCTTCCAGTGGCTCAGGAACAGCATGACGATGCGCTCCTTGCGCAGGTTGGCCAGATCGGGGCTGGGCACGGCGCCCGCCTCCGACGGCGCCTCCTCGCAGCTGATGCCCGAGTCGCTGGCCTCCTCTGCGTCGCCCGGCCTGGCCTCACCTCGGGGCTGCAGAGGGGCGGACCAGCAGCCCCTCAGGCACTGCCCGGGCCGGGCCCCTGGTTCACTGGTGCCCGGGTTTGGGGTGCAGGGTGGGTTGGGGGCTGACTCGAAGTTGCCACGCAGCGTCCTCACGGACACCCCACACTCCTGGATCTCGCGCTGGGCCGCGCTGCGTGGGGGGCTGGCCGGGGCCTCCCTGGGGGCCTCCTGCCGGGGCTGGGCGGCTGGCTTCTCCTCACCCTGCACCAGCCCGTTCATGCCCTTCAGCAGCAGGGACATGCTGCGCACCAGCCTGGAGATGTGCCTGCACCAGAAGGGCAGGGGCTGCCCGTCGGGCGCGGCCTCCAAGGCCCCCAAGGACTCCTTGGGCTCGGCCACCAGGGCAGGGCCCTCCTCGCCCTCCAGCCCGGGCGCCCGGGGCAGGAAGTGGCTGTTGACCGTGATGCTGACCAGGGGCGTGGGCAGCAGGGCCTGGAGCTCGGCCGCCAGCCGGCCCAGCTCGCTCTCGTATTCCTGGCAGCGGCGCCGCAGCTGCAGGTCAGCGATCTGCTTCTCCAGGTACACCAGGTCGTCCTCAGTCAGCAGCTCCCCGAAGGGGCCCAGGATGGCCTGGTGGGTCTGTGAGTACCGCCAGGCCGCCTGCTCCGCAGGGCCTGCGCTCCCGCTGTCGTCCTGGGCACAGGGAAGGCAGGTCAGCCGGGCCGTGGCCCACGCTCATCGTGGTGGGGAGAGGGCGTGTTCCCGCTGGACACAGGCTCCTCGTGGGTGTCCTGGCCCCACGTGCCCCTGGGGGCTCCAGCCCAGCCCCTGGACACCAGCTGGCCCTTGCCTGGACTTAGAGAGTAAACAAGGTGGTTGGCCAGCCCCAGTCCCAAGTCTGAGGCTCAGGGCAGCCACCTTGCCCCATGGGGGCCCAGTCTTCCCCCTCAGAAGAGGCCAGGGTGCCTCTGCTCTGCTACCCCACGTCTTCCTAATCTCCCCCTCATCGCCTCAATGTTTAATCCAAAGGATCTCCCTCCTCAGAGCCCTCCCAGACCCTCCTACCAAACTCCAGTGGTTGGGCGGCAGCCTCAACCCCTCTGCTCTGGGTTCTCTCAGTAGTTCACCCCAAAACACCCGCCTTGGGCTTGCCCAGGCACCAGGATACAGCCCTGCCCCCAAGTGCTCTCAGTCTGTGGGACCAGAGACATGGAGGGACCCTGAGCCCACCATCCCTCATTCACTCCACTCCAGTGGTCCTGCCTCCTCCTGGTCCTCCTTTGGGCCAGCCCATTCATGCCGCAGGGTGTTTGAACTCGCTGTTCTCTCTGCTTGGAATACTTGTCCCAAATTCCCACAAAGCTCCTCTCTCACTTCCCTCTGGCCCTTGCTCAAGGTCACCTCCCCAGAGAGGCCGCCCGGAGCACCATACAGAACAGCCCCCTCCCTTTTCACTGCTTTGCCTCTCTCCATAGCACCTGAGATCACCCTCCCCGCCCCACACACCCAGTGCAGTTGCCCTTGCCCGGTCACCCCGTCGTCCCCGCTGGAATAGAGGCTCCAGGGGGTCAGGGCTGGTCCCCTTCACCGCCGAGAACAGGGCTTGGCACAAGGTAGGTGAGGACATAAGTCGTTAGATAAAAGAGACTGTGGGCGTCATGCCTGTAACGCAGTAACCGGGCACTGCTCACACCCTCCAATCGGGTTCAACCTCATCGTCTGGCAGAGGAGGAAGCTGAGGGGCACGCAGTGGGGTCTCAGGACTCAAGGCATGGGCAGGGACCCCACCTTCCACGTCCACCTGCCAGAACGAAGCCTGCGGTCCCGCTCCTGTCCCGTCCGGACCCCGCCCTGGCCCTCTCCCGCAGGGCCCCGCCCATTCATGCCTGGCCGCTCCTGGCCCCGCCCCTCTGCAGCCCTGTCCCGCCCACCCTCGCCCCGCCCCTGGCCCCGCCCTCTACGCCCCGCCCACCCCGGCTGGGCCCCGCCCCTCCTGGCCCCGCCTCGCCGGGCCCCACCTGGGCCTCCGGCTCCTCCGGGTCCGCGCCCAAGCGTGCCTGCAGCTTGCGCACCATCACCTGCCGCTTCCACTCGGGGATGGGCTGGCCGCGCTCGTCCCGCGTGGGCACCAGGCCGTCGAGGTCGCCCGAGGGCAGCCCGTCCAGCTGCAGCGCAGCCAGGCCGTCTGGGACATCCCCCGCCGGCGTTTCCGCACCCTGTGGGGACACGGGCTGATCAGTCCGGGCCCAGAGGGGACCCCGGTCCCGGAGCAGACGGAGGGGCTGCGCGGCGCGAGCATGGCCCAAGGAGGAGGGCGGTGGGGGCCGGCCAGGGAGGGCGGGTAGACCACGACAGCACCCTGCAGTCTGGTAGGTGTGAGCCTCTGAGGGCAGGGACCCGAGGTGTCCCCTGTGGGTATCCCCAGGTGTGTGTGGTGGGGGATCGCTGGTGAGAGGCAACCAGATTCCTCCCCTCTCCTGTATATGGCCGAGAGGACACTGCCTAGAGTACACCAAATGGATGAATTTGGAGAATAGTTGCAAAGTCAAAGTCTGGTGGCCAATTCTGGACTGCAGGACTTGTCAGAGCCTTTAGTGTGCTGTGTGCACTGTAACTCTCCAAGAGGGGGGGCATTGAGCTGCATTTTCCAGATGGCACAGAACATCTCAGGGGCGGAGAGTTCCCAGGACCCATTCGAGGAAAGGGTGGGTTGGATTTATAAGGGCCTGGTGCCCAGAAAGAGGAGGAGAAAGAGGAGCAGGCCTCCTGCAGTGGGTCCTGGGCTGACTGGGAACCCCCAAGGAGGAGGGCAGCAGGTTCCAGGCCCACCCTCCCCATGGACGACTGCTGCTCTGTACCGGGACAGCAGCGTCTGAAGGGGGCACGAAGCACCCCTGGGTTCAGAGGTCAGGGTGAGGAGCTGAGACTCTTGGGATCAGAGAGGGGTCCCAGGTCTTCTATGATGGAGTGGCAAGCTGCTTGTGGCCCTGAAATTCCCACCTCCTTAGAACCCGGGGTGCCCTCCAGAGCCAGCCAGTCACCCCGGGTGCCGGCCTGACGTCCAGAAGTGACCTGCCTGGGCTCACATGGGAGAACACGGCGAGAGGCCAGCTGGGCTTTGAGGGCTGGCTGGGGGCCTCGGGAGACAGAGATGTGAGGTGGGGGCTCACCATGAGGACAGCCGTGGTGCTGGTGGTGACCCTCGGGGGGGCTGTGCAGGTCGTCCGCTCCCTCGGAAGAGGCTGGTCAGGCTGGCTGGGCCAGGCCGGGCTGAGAGCTGCTGCAGGAGGAGGGGGAGCTGGAGTCAGAGGGGCTTCCAGAGAGGGCAAGGCATGGGGAGTGGAAGACCCCAGATCTGGGGCAGAACCGGCCCCTGAAGGACACTGGACGTGGAGCCCAAGACCCAACCAGCCCCCCACAAAGTGCCCTGGGGCTGGGCAAACTCATTCATGGCTGGGGCATCCATGGGCATCCAGGGAGCTACCCCAACCTGGCCACTTGGACAGTCTGCATTTTAGCCCCCTCATGCCATCCCAGGGGACCTCCCCCGCCCCTCCCCACCCCCTCCTACGGCCTAGAGGGAGCCAGGAAGGGCATGGGGTGGTCTGGGGACCTAATGCAGCCTAGGCAGACCGCAAAGCCTGTCCTCGTACTGCCTCTCCCCCACCCCTACAAACACCCTCCCTAGTAAGAAACACATTCTGCATCTCACACACACACACACACACACACACCCCTACGTGTGACTAGATCACTACAACCCATTCCATTCTCACTACCTATGGGACTAGCTGATGATTTTCATGCTGTCTCATTTCATTTTGATAAATGCTGGCCACAAGCCCTTAACGGGTGGTGACCTGCAGTTTGAGGACCATTCACCTGCCTTCTGCGAGCCCCTGGACACTCGGCCTGCTGGAGATGGACAATGGCAGCAGATCCCGAAGGGGCCTAGGTCCCAGTGACCTGACATTGGATTTACTTCTGCACAAGCAGAGACCCAGAGAGGGCTTGAGGCTGCCCAAGATCACAGGCAGGAGAGCCTGGCCCTGAGGGGCTCAGAGCTCACAGAGGGACTCCCGCAGGGTGGGCAGGAGGCCATAGAATTGTGATTATAATAAGGGCCCATTATGGAAAATGGTGATTCTCCCTTTAAAGAAGCAACGAAGACAACAGAGGAGACCTGGAAGAAGTCGGGTGTTGGGCGATGGGAGGGGTGACCCCAACCCCGTCCTGAGTGTGCCCAGTTGCCTGGAGTCAGCTACTCCCCCACCAACCCCCTCGAAGGATCTCAGAGGGGAGGCCAGAGGCATCCACTCCCGGCACCCATGGCCCCTGCCAGCCCTCCCGGAGACGCGTACTCACAGGTGGGGCTCCCGAGACCTGAGCCCCCTCTTCTTCCATCCTCTGGGGAGAGCCTCGCCGCCGACAGCGGAGGAGGGGGGAAGGGTGGGGGCGGGGGCGTCATCAGGAGTGGCACCTGCGGGTGGACAGGTCTGGTCAGCAGGAGGCCCAGGTGGGCCTCGACCTGGGCTGCCAGTGCTACCAGGTGGGGCTGGGGGCTTCCAGTGGGCTAGCCCTGGCCCCGGCCCGGGGGCGCTGCACAGCTTGTGGCAGGGCTAGAGAGCAGGAGGGAGGGGCAGTGCCCCTTGAGCTTCTGTCCCCCACCCTGTGTCTCTCCACCCCCTCCACACTGGGTGACAGGGTTCCCCAAACGCCCCATGCACTCGTCTGAGTGTCATCTCCCACTGTGCGCCCCCATGCCATTCCCACAGGTGAACCCCCATCTTAAGGCCCCTCAAGGCTCAGGGGCTCCCTCTGGAGGCAGCTTAACTGGGCAGCTGCGGGCACTGGGTTAGGGCCTGGTGACCAGCTTTTTCTCACCAAATGGCCTTACGAGGGATGCGTGCACACGCACACATGCACACATATGCATGTGCACACACAGACTCCCTGACTGTCCCTGACTTCTGTGCTGAGACGAACCGCCTGGAACCACCACACTCTCTGAGGGGAGAGCAGGTGGCCGGCCCCTGGGCACAGGGGAAAACCACAACGAACTTGGAACTTCTCAGCCCCATAAGCGGGGACCATGGCCACACATCAGAGCAGTGGCGCTGTGCCCACCGTGGACCCATCATGCAGTGTCCAGGCCGCCTGGAAACAGACCACCAAGATCAACCCCGGGAACCTGGTGTCGGGGAAATCATGCCCGGGGCTGCAGGGGCACCCACGCCTCACCTCTACCCCCTGCCACACGTCTGGGGCAAGGCACAGACCTGGCCGTGGCCACGTTCCCTGCCTCCAAGCACTGACCAGTGGATGGCCAGAAAGAGCCGTTGACCTGGAAGTCTCCCCGATCTCAGCCCCACGAGGCCTCAGCCTTTGCATCGGACCACAGGACCAAGAGTCCCAGGGCTGCGGAGCAGGAGGAGCAAGGCCCATGGGCTGCCCTAACACCGCAGGTGCCATCAGCAGTGGGACTGTGCTTGCCTCCCCGCCCCGGCGTGTCCCTCTTTAGGCAGCAGGGAAATTCCCCAGGAGGACACCTGAGCTGCCCTCCCAGCCAGGCTTGCCACCTTCTGGTTTAGAGCTGAAAGTTGAAGGCTGGCTGACCCTGTCTCTTGGAGAGCAGGTGCCTGGGCTCCCGGCTGCACCCATGTCGCCTTCATGCCCGACTACCACACAGCTGCCCCCACTTGCCTCTCCAGCTAGTAGGGCCACAAGCTGCGTTCCCTCTGAGAAGCCCACCCTGGCTGTCAGACTCAAGCTCCTCGCTTCCCCCCAGCAGTGGGCAGTGGAGACGGGACACAGCCTCAGGGCCCCCAGGTTGGCACTGGAGAGAGCCCTGAGTGGGACAGAGGACTTGGTTCAAACCAGCCGCATGCAGGACGTGTGGCCTGGGGCTGGAGCCGTGCGTGGCCTGTGCTGCAGCTCGGTTTAACGCTCTGCTGTCTCTTGAAATTCTCAGGCATTTGTGAACAAGAGGCCAGCATTGTCATTTTGCACAGGGCCCTGCACGTGAAGTAGCTGGTCCTGCTGCTGCAGACCCCTTGGCCGCTCTCAGCATCCCTGTGCTCATCCGTAGGGGGGGCCCAGTCCCACCTCCCAGCAAGGAGATGCAAGCCTTAGGTGCCACCCCAGCCTGGGGGTGCCCTCAGGAGAACCCTGGCTCTGCACCCACTGCTCCAGTCCCTCAGTCGCTCTCCTGTCCAGGACCCTCAGTCCACTGTGGCCGCTGGGAAGGAACAGGCTGAAACCCCATCTGCCCAGCCATCACGCACCTCACGCCTCACTCCTTCCAGGAATCCGTGCGGAGAGCCCAGGATCCCAGGCGCAGGGTGGGGAGCGTCTGCCGGCCCGCCTGCCTGGGAGGACCCTCGGGAGCAGGGTCTGGGCTGTGAGCACCAGGAGCTGCGGCCGTCCTGGGCTGTCGGGGGCTGTCGCAGCTGCCGCCCATGGGAGCGGGAGGCATCGCATTAATATTTGAAGGCCAAGGTGTCAGGTGGCCAGGCGGGCTTGGGCTGGGTGTGGGATCCCTTACCTTGGCACCTTAACCATCCACAGTGCGGGGGCCCGGGGAGCAGACCCTCAGGGAAGGTTGGGGAGATCTGAGGTCCCTGGGTCATATGAGAGGAAGAGACCACCCAGAGGAATCCCCCAGTATAGTACCTCCACCCCCAGTACAGCCCCCAGGGTACAGATGGGGAAACTGAGGCTCAGAGAGGGCAAGGGGCTTTCTTAAGGCCCCACAGCTGGGACGTGGCAGAGCTGGGTTCAGAATCTTACTTGAGATCCCAGTCCCTGCTCCTGCCAGGACTGGGAGCCCTCAAATCGCTGCTCCTTTGGTCCAGGGGCACTGGCAGTGGAGGAAGAAGCAGGTGGGTGGGGCTCGGGGGCAGAGGAGGCCTTGGCGCTGGTTGAGTCTCTCACATTCCTACCAAGGATGCGAAGCCCTGGCTGCTCTTTACCCAGCCGTTTCTCAGGGCTGCGTCTACAGAGAGGGACCCAGAGGGCCAAGCAGGCTGCTTTCTACCCGCTATAAAACAGGGGTTCCCCAGGCTCAGTGGTCCTCGGCTGTGACACAACCCCACTGTGTGCACAGCAGCTGTCTGGGCCCATATCACGTCTCCCTGAGACTTGGCGGGCAAGGGAACCCAACAAAACATGAGGCTTGCTTCCTGCTGTGTGTCTCGGACCCGAGAGTCTCGTGTCTTCTCCCAGCGTCCACAATGCAGGCACAGGGTGGCTTAAGAGCTTTAAGTAGGGTCAAGTCAGTCCCTAGACCCTGCGGCACAGAGAGAAGCTGGCTCTGACAGTCTGATGGACACAGGAGGGCTGAACCCCAGGTGGGCCCTCGCCACAGGGCCACCACAATGCCCTGGTCCCTGCCCAGCCAGGACAGAGCTGTGAACCTGACAGTGCTTCCCCCTGCTCTCTTCCCCAACCTGGAGCCCTCAGCCCCTCCCCCCATTGAATCTGCTCCCAGGGGTGAGGGCAAGGACCTCCCCTCCCCGGGCAGAGTGCAGGGCTTGGCTGGGGTGGCAGCAGCCCCCTCATGCGGGAGAAGACAGATGGAAGAGGTGGGAAGCTGGTCTGAGGCTCAGGGGAATGGACTTTTGGCCCAGAGCAGCACCTGTAGCCTGGGGGACCTCATGCCACCCTCCCGGTCCCTGGGGCCAAATCCTGCTCCACCTGTGGCCCGGGAGAAGCCCTGGGGAGTCACTCCCTGAGCCTCAGTTTCCTCGCTGGGAAGTCAGGAAGAACTCTAGTTGTCGGGAAGATGGGAATTATGGAGAGCGCCTGGCACATGGTGGGACCCAGACCTCATGGCTGTTGTTACCACGGTGTCACCATGATCTCTGAATTTTAACTGGGACAGAGTTCTGCTGTGGTGTTTCCCAGGTGACGGGAGTGTCTACGTCCCTGTGTCCCACATACGGTGCCGGATGCTAAGTGAATCTACAAGCACCTGAAGGAGTGGTGGATGTTGGGGCCCGACCTTTGTGGTCCTGACAGTTGGGCATACGCTGCAGTGGCCCGAGGTTGGCGCCCTTCCTGCGGCCTGCTGTCTCTTCTGCGTTTTTGGTGAGATTTGAGCAGCGCTGTGCCTGCCATGCATTATACATCGAGGACAGCTGTGCGAGCCGGGTTACAGGCCTGTAATGCCACCCAGGCCGAGAAAATCATGACCCGCAGATGGGCGCAGGACACCGGTCACCACAGCTGAGATTCGGTTTCTGGCCGCATGGTCAAGGCCCCTTCCCTCCCCGGGGGAAGAGGGTGCCCAGGGGTGTCTCCCTTGCCCTCTCTGGGCCTCAGTTTCCCCCTCTGTAAAATGAAGGGGTCCTGGAGCCCTTCTGGACCTGGGGGTGGGGAGTTAGCACCTGCTGGGTGCTCCATGTGCGTTTCTACCCTCCGAGAAGGCTCCTCAGTCCCATTTCACAGATTCGAGAAAATGGAGGCTCGGAGACGCTCAGAAGTTGCCCAGCCAGGAAGGCCTGCTCCAACCGTGGTGGGAGTGAGCACAAGGGTAGGGGCAAGCAGGACAGCCCCAGATGCCATGGGAGACACTGAGGGGCTTGGGTCCCCGAGCACAGAGGCCACCCTTGCCATCCTGGGCTGCTGTTCCTAACTGCTGCCGCCCGGCCAGGATCTCACTCAAACCTGGCCCTACAGCCAGGAGCCCAGCTGTCCAGCCCACTGCCTGGGGGTTGGGGTACAGGTGGCCCCTCTGGCCACTGCCCCACCCGAGTCAGAGAGGCCCAGCCCCTCACTGGGCAGGGGGTGAACCCAGGCCCTGCAGACCCGCCTATGCAGTGGATACCTCCCACAGGGCAGGTCTCACCACTCCCCGTCCAGCGTCGTGGTGCCCCAGGCTGCCTCTCTCGGGACCTATGACTCCTGGGAGCAGACACAGGCTGCCCTGTCACGGGGAAAATGATGGCTTTCACCACCTCCTTGGAGCCCGACATGGGAAGAGGCCAGCCCCGGCGACCTCCAAGGATCGCGTTGCCATCAATATTTCATCAGGCACACAGCCCTCCCTGGCCCCGCAGCCCAGCTGACAGCCTGCCCTCCCACGGAGCCGAGACTGAGGTGAGGTGGGGACCTGGGGGATGACTCCAGCCAGGGCTGAGAGACTGGCACCCCGCTGCCCCGGGCGCTCACTGAGGGAGGACAGAGACCGAGGCTCCAGTCGGAACCCTCAGTCCTGAAGCTCGCTGTGGACCCAGCAACGAGCCGCGAGGGCCAGGGGTTTGGATCCGCGTGTGCTGGCCGGAAGCAGGCTGGTGGGCACTGTGGGTCCGAAGGAGCTGGATGGGCCCACCTACCCGCCACCACCTCAGGCCGGGGCAAGAGGACAGGCGGGGCGCCGCTGGCCTGCAGGTTGGGGTGGGGAGGATACACAAGCAGCTCAGACCGGCTTGGGGAATCCTGAATGAAGGGGACCCTGTCTTGAGTTTGTGATGACACCAGGGGACATCCAAGACCACAAGAAGCCCCAGGAGGCCTGAGATGGGCTGTCCCCCACAGCTCTGGGGAGAGCACGCAGAGCCACCATCCCCTTAAGAGAGCTGGGGAGAGTGGCCAGGAGGGGCTGGCAGATGTGCCAGGGTCTGGGGATGGAGGCCCAGGGCCAGAGACCCTGCTTGGACAGAAGACCAGGCCAAGGGCAGCACAGCATGGCTGGGCCGGGGACGGGTCAGCGACCCCAGCCAGAGGCCCTGGCAGCAGAGCAGCTGCCGGCCCCACCTCCTAATCTCAGTGGCCAGGCCGACCCCAGTGACCACACAGGGGCCTGGAGGGACCCAGGTGGCCGGGGCGTTCCTAGCCTCTGGACTCCGAAGCCGGTCCACTACACCAGGAATCCGCTGAGCTCCACCAGCTTCTCAAACCCACGCCAGAAAGACAACCTCTGATCGCACAACACCCAGTCGAACATTTGGTAAATGGATGATGAGTAAATAAGCTACTTTGAGCAGCAGCTGTAGTTCCCGCTTCTCAAACTATGACACCAGGATGAACGAGGGCACCGACATGTGCCCTGGAGCACCCACGCTTCCTGGGGGTGGGTTTCAGGCTATGGGGACAAGAGGCTCTTGGCGGTGGCCGGGTGAGGACCGTCCTGTAGGCCCCAGTGACAAGGAGGACTGCGGCTCTGCCTCAGTTGGTCCTGGATCCTCTCAGGATGCCCCCAAGGGAAAAGGAGGTGACAACTGGTGTGGGGGGCATGTCACCTCTCTGGGTCTCACTGCTCGCACCTGAAATGGGCATGTGATCCCAGGGAACCTTCTGAAGGGGTGGCCACCAGAGAAAATTGTGGCAAGAGCTGTGGCAGGTGGGGACTAATTTGTCACAGTAACCGCCGTGGGCCTGGAATGAGGGAGCCTGGCTCCACGCGGACCAACTGCTGACTTCACCCACCTGCCCGGCTGTCTATCCACCCACTCGTCTGTCTGTCTGTCCACCCTCATCCATCCATTTGCTCTCCTGTTCATTCACTTGTTGCAGTCTGTCACATGCTGGGAGCTGGGGCCAGCAGGACAGATGAGGTCCCTGTCCTTATGGCTGGGGACATAGCTCAGAGAGATGTGAGGTCATGAAAGGTCACTCGCCAAGATGGGAGAGCAGGACTGGAACCTGCACAGGGCTGGCCTGGCCTCATCAGGGTCACCTCACCGAGGGCCCAGGGCCCTGATCCCACCCCCAGGTCATCCTCAGACTGACATAAAGTCACCCAACAGGAGCCTTGGCCAAGGTCCAGCCACAAGCCCAGGCCTGGTCCCAGCTATAGCCCCAGCGCTGTCATGGCCCCTGTCACGGCCCCACTCACAGCCCCAGTCACGGCCCCTGTCATGGCCCCTGTCACGGCCCCTGTCACAGCCCTGTCACAGCCTCTGTCATGGCCCCTGTCACAGCCCCAGTCACGGCCCCTGTCATGGCCCCTGTCATGGCCTCACTCACAGCCCCAGTCACGGCCCCTGTCATGGCCCCTGTCACATCCCTTGTCATGACCCCATCAGATCCCCAGTCACACCCCATCACGTCCGATGTCACATCCCCTATTACAGCCTCTGTCACATCCCTAGTCACACCCCATCATATCCCCTGTCACATCTGCTGTCACAGCCCCTGTCACAGCCTCTGTCATGGCCCCTGTCATGGCCTCACTCACAGCCCCAGTCACGGCCCCTGTCATGGCCCCTGTCACAGCCCCTGTGACAGCCTCTGTCACAGCCCCTGTCACAGCCTCTGTCACGGCCCCTGTCATGGCCCCTGTCACATCCCTTGTCATGACCCCATCAGATCCCCAGTCACACCCCATCACGTCCGATGTCACATCCCCTATTACAGCCTCTGTCACATCCCTAGTCACACCCCATCATATCCCCTGTCACATCTGCTGTCACAGCCCCGTCACAGCCTCTGTCATGACCCCTGTCACAGCCTCTGTCATGGCCCCTGTCACGGCCCCTGTCACAGCCCTGTCACAGCCTCTGTCATGGCCCCTGTCATGGCCCCTGTCAGAGCCTGGCCTCAGTGCCTGGCCAGCTGGCTTGTGGCACTGCCCCAGTCCTGGCCCCTTTTCCTGCAAACGACAGGGTGTGTGCAGTGAGCTTTCTAGCTAATTGGGCTGTCAGGGCAGTGGGGGGGCCCTGTCACCCCAGCCCCCCAGGATGGACACGGACCTCAAGGCTTACCGGCCGGGCTGTCTCCCGCAGGTACTGGGCGCAGTCCTGGTGTCCGTGGTATTCTGCCAGGTCTGCAGCCGTGTAACCATCTTCATCCCGCAGGGAGGGGTCCACGTGGTGAGAGACCAGGGTCTGGCAGCACTGCAGGGAGGGGGCGCCCGTGTGACCCACTGCGGCACATGCCCGAGCCTGTGGCATTCACCCGGTGCTGACGGAGGGTGGGCATGGTGCAAGCAGCTCACCAGCCCCATCTCCCGGGTGGGAAACTGAGGCTGCCAATAGCTGAGGAACCTGCCCAAGGCCCCGCTGGCATTCGCTGCAGGGGAGGACTTGAATCCCTGAGCCTCTCCCACAGCCGCCCAGTCCTGGCCGCAGTGGCGCTATGCCCTGCAGGCAACAGCAGCCCCTCATCCTGGCTGGGAGCTAAGGCGCCTGCGTCCAGGAAACGCCAAGGGCCCAGCTGGCAAATAGGTGGCACAGCCATGATCCTGGCCAGGCAGCCTGACCCTGACCTTGTCCTTGTAGCCCATGCCCCCAGCTTTAAATATGGAACCGGTTTTTACAGCAACCCTCGGAGGTGCGTGTCATTTTCATATGAAGAAACGGGCGCAGAACGATGGCCAATTACCGATGGGATTTGTGAGCAGTGGGTGGGTGGTCACAGATGATCAAGATGTAAGTCTGGAAATCTGTGAGGTGGCCATGCCGCCAGCAAAAACAGGTGGGCAGGGATCCACGTCAGGAAGTAGAGACCCAGGTGGGTCAGACCAATCCACTCCCAAAGGACAAGGTAAAAAATAGACCAAATGTAAAAGTCACCTTCCTAGAGCATCAGAGAGGCAACAGGAAGTGAGGAATCTCCCAGCCAAGCTCAGGAGACAAGGAAAATCCAGGGGGATAAGCCCATCACCCAGAACGGCTTTTGCCCTAAGAACACGCTTATGCAAGAGACAGTGTTCTAACCTGAGTGGTTCTTCTGTAGCCTCACAGGACGAAGGAGACCAGGAAAAGCTCAGGGTCCTCAGAGGTGGGAGCTCTGATTCACCACCTCCCACTATGGGCTGAGGGCTCCACCCTCAGAGAAAAGGCAAGCCAGAAGCCAGCCAGCTCTCTGCTTCCTGCCAGGCAGGTGGTCCAGGGAACCTCGAGCCTGGAACGTGGACTAAGACACTCCTGGACTGGCAGTTCCCACGTGTGCCTGCCAGGCAGAGGGAATCTGATGTCATCCCAGACCTCAAGTGAGGCCTACGAGTCATTCTTCAAATGTAACGTCCAGCATACAGTCAACAAAACCAGGAGCACAAGCCAATAAGAGACCAGAAGTGAGAATTGGAGGACCCAACACACAAGGAAATAGACCCGCAAAGACCTGAGAACTCATAGACCAACACAACTGTGCTTCCTACTTTCAAAGAAACAAAAACCAAGCTTGAAAACTTAGGATGGAATTATGAACCATAAAAAGCAACACAGTAGCCTTGAAAAATGACTAATTAGAAGGTCAAGAACATAAAAATAATAACCAAGTTAGAAATGGAAGCTGAAGGATTAGTAAACAAAATTGGTCAGAAGAAGCAACACAGAATATAGCACAGACAGACACAAGGATGAAAACAGAAGAAGCAGTGGATACAGTACGGTCTAAAACACATGTAATATTATTCCCAGGAAGAGGGTAGAATAGAATGGACACAGAGGTCACATCTGAAGGCATAATGGCGGAGAATTTTATAGAATTGATGGAAACACCAAAGCACAAATTCGAGACACCCAGCCAATCTGAGGTAAGATAAGTAAAAAGCAAGCCACCTCTACTCCTATTGTAGTGGAATTGCGGAAGACCAAAGACAAAGTGAAAATCTTAAAAGCAACAAGAGAAAAAAAAGATTATCTTGAAAAGAATCACCCTGGACAGCTGACTTCTTGATAGAAGCCAGAAGGCAATGGTATTTTAAGAGCATGAAAAGGAAATAAGTGGAAATTGCCAAACTACAATTCTATACCCAGCAAAAATATTCTTCAATGTTGATAATAAAACAATGATGTTTCTAGGCAAACACAATGAAATTAAGAATTTGCCAGCAGCAAACCCACACTGAGGGAACATTTAGGCATTTACTTCAGCCTGAGGGAAGTGATTCCATATGGAAGGGCTGAGATGCCAGAAGGAACGAAGACAAAAAAAGTGATAAATGTGTGGATAAGTTTAAATAAGTCCATATTCAACGACTGAATAAAAAATAATAATATCATGTATGTTTTTAATTGCCATCAGTGATGTCATTTTCCCAAAGAGTGAGCAATTCTGGGTAGAGTACTGACTAAAACAAAATGCTATCTTCCCTCCATGTATACAGTAGGACCAGCCTTGGAAAAGGCTTATGTATATTAAAACTATGAAGAAATATTGGTGTGCGGGTATACATATATTTGAGTTTCGGTTCTAAGCTTAGATAATTATATACACTTGAGCTGGATTCAGAGCTTAGATCATTATAAGCAGGTTTTCTACCTACATGCATGTCGGATCCATTGGGAAGCTGTGTGGGGCATGAGACCTTCTGTCACGGTGCAGGACTGTTCAGGAATAGCAGGTCACCTAATGTCCCCATATTGTAACACAAGTGCACCCCAATCATTGTAACAACCAGAAACAGCCCTGGAACACCCAAAAGCCAGCACAGAGGGTACTGCCCTGTTGAGAACCACTCATCTCATCTAAATAGTCTTCTGGTTCTCGAATCCCTGGGCACGAACTAAGCTAGTGCCCAATAACTACTTGTCGGAAGAGTGAGCATCTGAATGCAGGAGAGTGTGGACATGAATGGTTGGAGATTAAAGCCTCTGATGGATTAACTGGCAGTACACCGCTACCTTTTACAGGCACGGGAGGTGGACTGAGGCCATCATGTGCTCAGAATGCCTTTTTAGAGACTCTTACAATATGGTACTCGGTGAACATCCTTTCTTGAATTAGCAGCAACTTCAAGTTAGGCAGAACTTCCACCGAGTTATAACCACATGTCTAAACCTTGAGGGAACCTCGTGTGCCCCTGTCTTCTGCTGTTCCCTTTTAAGTCTCATTTGCGAAGCCCCAGACCACGTCTCATCTTACAGCAACTCCCTGCAGCGTTGCCCTCCTCCAAACAACAATGACATCATATGCCCTCTTCTCGGGATCCCACAGCAGCTCCCAAATGCCTCTTTACACCATAGTGAAACTAGTCACGGGCTCCAAGTCTCCTCACCGGTGACTTCTTCCTGTCAGCCCCAGCTTCCGCTCTGCTCTGTTCCAGCAATCTGACCACTTCTAACCCTCTCTCGCTCGCTGGAAATCCTGCTCCTTCCCATGTTCAAGTCACTGGTTTAAGAATCACCACCTCAACAACAACAAAAAATAACAACCTCATCAAAGACTGGGCAGAGGGTATGAACAGACATAATTCCAAAGAAGATACACAGACAGTGAACAGGCACACGAAAAGGTGCTCAACATCACTAATTACTAGAGAAATGCAAATCAAAACTACAGTGAGATATTACCTCACACCCATCAGAATGGCTATTATAAAAAAGATGAGGGCCGGCCCCGTGGCCGAGTGATTCAGTTTGCATGCTCCGCTTCGGCAGCCCAGGGTTTCGGTGGTTCGGATCCTGGGCACAGACATGGCACCGCTCATCAGGCCATGCTGAGGTGGCGTCCCACATGCCACAACTAGAAGGACCCACAACTGAAAATACACAACTAGGTACTGAGGGGCTTTGGGGAGAAAAAGCAGAAAAAAAAAAAGAAGATTGGCAACAGTTGTTAGCTCAGGTGCCAATCTTTAAAAAAAAATAAAAATAAAAAAGATGAGAAATAACAAGTGTTGGAGAGGATGTGGAAAAAAGGAACCCTTATACACTGGCAGAGGGAATGTAAATTGGTGCAGCCACTATGGAAAACAGTATGGAGATTTCTCAAAAAAGTAAAAATAGAACTATCATATGATCCAGCTATTCCACTGCTGGGTATTTATCCAAAGAAGAGAAAAAACTAATTTGAAAAAAATACATGCACCCCTATGTTCATTACAGCATTAGTCACAATAGCCAAGACTTGGAAACAAGCTAAGTGCCCACCAATGGATGAATGAATAAAGAAGATGTGGTACATATTTACAATGGAATACTACTTTGCCATAAAAAAGATGAAATTGTGCCATTCGGGATAACTTGGATGGACCTTGAGGGTATTCTGCTAAGTGAAACGAGTCAGACAGAGAAAGACAATTACAGTATGACTTCACTCATATGTTGGAGATAAACAAACATACAGATATGGAGAACAGATTGGTGGCTACCAAGGGGAAGGGGGTGGGGGGAGGGTGAAAGGGGTAAAGGGGCACAAATGTTTGGTGATGGATGGAAACTAGACTTTTGATGTTGAACACAATGCAGTCTGTCAAAATATAATGATGTACACCTGAAATTTATATAATGCTATAAAGCAATGTGACCTCAATAAAATTGAAAAAAAAGAATCACCCATCTCTATGAATTATTTCTAGATTAGCTCAGTTAATGCAATTCACACAGACAGTTCTCAAGATTGACTGTACATCAGAATCACCTAGGTTTTAAAAAGTCCTGGTACTCGGGCTCCACCCAGGACCGATTAAATCGGAATCTCTGGGGAGGGAGGAAGGGAGAGAGGGGTGGAGCCCGGGCATTAGAACATTGTAAACCCGTCCTGGAGAGTCCCAGAGTGTGTCCCAATTTGAGAACCACCGCACTAGCCCTATACACGGCACCTAAAATCCTAAACAAAATGCTAGCAAATTAAATTCGGCTATATACAGACGAGATAATATATTGTGACCAAGTTGAGTTACTCCAGGAATGCAAGGTTGGCTTAACATCTTAGCAAGTAATCAGAGACGAAAGCAAGGTCTAGAAGAGATATGTGCACACCCACGTTCACTGCAGCGCTATTCACAACAGCCCAGACGTGGAAGCCACTCAAATGCCCATCAACGAATGAATGGATAAAGACGATGTGGTAGAATATTAATAACAGAATATTATTCGGCCTTAAAAAGGAAGGAAATCCTGTCACATGCTACAACGTGAGTGAACCTTGAGGACATTCTGCTAAATGAAATGAGCCAGTCACACAAAGACAAACACTGTATGATTGCACTTACAGGAGGTCCCTAGAGTGTCAAACTCATAGAGACAGAAAGCAGAGAGGTGGTTGCCAGGGGCTGGGGCGGGAGTGGGGAGTTCTTGTTTAAGGGGTACAGAGTTTCAGATTTACAAGATGAGAAACTTCTGTAGATCTGTTGCACAACAACGTGCAGACAGCTAACACGACTACACTGCACACTCAGAAATGGTTAGGAGGGTAAATTGCATGTTATATGTTTTTTTACCTCAACTGAAAAATCAAGTAATCAGTGTAATTTGTGCCATTCAAAGAAAAAGACTATGATCTAGTGAGACAAAAAACTTACTAAACTACCGTCACTCCCTCTGGAGGTTGCTGAGGTCCAGCTCATTATTCGGAAGTTTTGTTTTCAAAAACGGGGAACTACCGCCGTCACAGCCAAGAGGAGCCTTAAGGAGACGCAAGGAGTAAATGTCATGTGGGACCCTGGAGGGGATGCTGGAATGGGAGCAGGACATTAGGTGAAGACCAAGGAAATCTGAATGAAATGTGGGCTTTGGTTAACAAGGTCGTACCGATTTGGGTTCATTAATTGTGACAAATGTACCATACTAACGTAAATTGCTGATAACAGGGGGAAATGGATGTTAGTCTATGGGAACTCTCTTGACTAGTGTCTCAACTTTTCTACAAATCTAAAATGATTCTAAACTATTCTAAAATAAGAATTTATTTTAAAATGCGGGAGGATCAAGCATTAGCCTATATTCCCTGGATGAAGTATAATTCTGGAACTGTTAAAGGATTAAGAGACTCAACAGACAAATCAGTACCATGTGGACCTTGTCTGGGTCAAGCAGACAAGCAGAGTCAGGGAAATGGATGTGAGATGGGAATTAGCCAGACTGGATAGATATTAAGAAATTATTGCGAATTATTTTTAGGTGTGATAATTTGAGGTTGTGATAAAAAACAACGGGAGTCCTCATCTCTTGGAGATGTCCGCTAAAGTGTTTATGGATAAACTAATGTGCCATCCCTGATGCGTTCCTGAGTAACACAGTGGGACGGGCGGGAGGGAGTGGCCGAGGAGCGAGGAAGCCAGCTGAGCCAGGAGCTGAGGACCACACACACTTTTCTGAGTTGAGAATTTCTGTAATAAAAAGATTGGAAAGGAGAGCAGTTCTCAGCTCTGAGGCCTGAGTTATTTTGTTTTCATGTTAAGGGTAGGCGAGGAGCTGGTGGATTCTTGGCTTAGCTGTTCCACTTCTCAGGCTCCTGGAGAGTATTTCAGGAAAAAAGATAATGCTCCTTAAAGAAAAGTTTGTAAACCCCCGCTCCAGGCCCCCTTCCCGACTTTGGAAAAGCCACAGGCACTGGCTTGGCTCCGGGCCACCACCTGCCTGTCGGGGACACGCTCTCCCTCACCCCCCGCCCACAGGCACCTCTGAACTCCTGATCCTGGCACCTCCTCCCCGGGCTCTCCTTCTTCAATGGAGCAGGACAGAAAGGAGGACTGCAGGGTATCTGCAGGCCTTCCCTCCCCTCTCAGGTCTGCTGAGGTCTGTCGCTGCCGGCCAGCCCGAGGTGTGCCCCACCCCCACCCTGTGTCCCCTCCCGTCTACGTAGGGGATGGGAACTGGGGAAACGTGCTGGGGGAGTGAGTCCTATAGGGCTGAGAGGCAGGGGAAGCCAGGGTAGGGAGGAGAGGGGGCGCTCGGAACTCCAGAGGGCAGAGAGCCAGAGAAAGACCAAGCTGTGAGCTGGGACTGGTCTCCTCCGCGTTGTCCAGCGGGACCAAGGGCCTTCTGGGGACTCTTGTTGCTGCCCTGGGCTTCTTTCACTCGACACTGCTGAGACCGGGCCCCCTGGGCCCCAGGGGACACTTTGAGCTCCAGCTGGGAACAGGCTCCACAATTGTAGACCCAAAATAGGGGACTCAGTTGCACCTCCTTAAAATCGTCCTCCTTGCCCAGCCTCGCCTGGGTCCCCAGCGCGGTTCTCACGGCTCCAGACGGCAGCAGGCTGAGCCCTGGGCTGCGAGCGTGACATAAGAAGGCCAGGAGGCAGCATGGGGATGAGCGGGCCCCTTTGGAGATGTGCTGTGGAGGACCGCGTGGGGCAGGTAGGGGAGGAAACCAAGCATCACCCTCAGGTGTGGCCTGTCTTTATGTGAGGTCCACGTGCAGGGTGCCAGTGCAGGTGCTGCCGCTGCGGGCTGGGCCCATTCTCAATGTCGGGCCTTAAGTAGTTGAACACCAGCCTGGGCTTCTCTGGGTTCCTGGCCGTTGTTTCCTTGGGACTAGGCCACGTGAGCCCCCAAGTTTTATTTGGATAATAGCAAAGGGGCCAACTTCAAGCCCCTGGCTGCGGTGGGGCTCACAGCAGGGGCCAGCAGATATCCCGGGGGATTGTCAGGAAGGCCAAGCCCTGAGAAGGCACACGGGGAGTCTCTGTGCAAAGGGAGGGGGCACATATGGAGGGGAGAGCATGGATTTTGTTCCAAGATAGATCAGAGTCTGGATTCTGGGCAAGTGACTGACCCTCTGAGCCTCAGTTTACCCATCTGTAAAAGAGGAATAATAACATCTACCCTACAGGGTTGTTATGAGGGTTGAGTTACATAGGAAGTGCCTGGGCATAGTAAGAATTCCAGGACTGCTGGTTCTCGCCCCACCCCGACCCCCGCGCAGGCCCCCCCACACCAGAGCTTCCTGCCACACCTGCCTCACCTCCATCTGCCCATTCTCTGCTGCGTCATGCAGTGGGGTGCCCCCCCAGGAGTCTCTCATGATGGGTGCACCCATCAGCAGGAGCCGGTCCAGAATGGGCGTGTGGCCGCCACGAGCAGCAAAGTGGAGGGCTGTGGCCCCCTCGTTATCCCGCGCTGTCAGACCAATGTCTGTGAAGCTGACCTGTAAAGGAGGTGGGGGAGAAGCAGCTGAAGCTGGACAGAGGTGACCACTCCCAGGGAGAAGGATGGCTGCCATGATGAGGACATGGGGAGAGGGAGCCCGGCGCAGAACTGGGGGGTGACCTTCGGGGGCAGGAGCACCCCTCTCCAGGAAGCCCTGGAGACAGAGCTGGCTCCTCACACGCACCGGGTCACCCTGGGCATCGCAGGGGAAGTGAGCTCAGTGGTTTTATTGGGAGGTTCCACAGTCCCCAAATCGGCCCCAGCCCCAAATCTTAACCCGAACATCCCCAGGGACGTGGCTTCACACCTCAAATGAACAAATGCTTCGGCTGGCACCAGGGGACAGTAAGGGATGTTTGCTGATGGAGGAAGGGAGGGAGTGGGGAGGGCAAGGGCATCCTCTGGTACCAGGTCCATGTGTGCCCTGAACACGGCTGCAGGGCAAGGACACAGGGATGCTGGGCAGCAGGTCCTGCACGGCCTCTCCTCAGAGCGCCGGACCCTGAGCCTGGTCATCCTCTGGTTTGGCCTTGTCCTACTGGCAGCCACATGAGTGACTTCTGGCTGGCCCCTCCTCTCGGGCCCTCAGCTGTGCCTCCGGGAGGGCACCAGTGGGCTGCAGTCCACAGCATCCAGCCAGGCCTTGGGGGGATGTTGGGTCCAATGCTGTGGTTGCCCACCCACTTCTCCTACGGGCACACAGTGGACTCTGTGCACCTGGGACAGCCATGAGGCCCAGGCTGCCAATGAGACATCAGGGACTCTTGTAGGAAAATTCTGCTTTCCTGATAGGAGCAGCTGGTGGATGTCTGTCACCCCCTTTCCCCCTCTTCCTGCCTTGAATAGGCCAACGTCCACCATGAGGGAAAGGCCAGGAGAACAGCAGAGATGTGGCCCCATGGGAATGGGGTTGGGCGGCTGACCCAAGGTCAACGGCCCCCTGCTGCTTTCTATGTGGAAGGGACAACCTTCAGGCTCTTCAGTCCTCTGGTCACCTGCAGCCAAAAGCATTGCTGGCTGATCCAATGTTCAAACGTGTTTGTTAGGAAAAGGACAGTGAGGCTGGAACAGAGGCCCCCACAGCCGCCAGCTACCCCCAGGAGAGGGTGCCCTGCCCTGGAGTGAGTGAGCCTGGCTGGAGGCCGCCCCCTCCCCACTCAGCCCATCCCGCAGGGAGGAGGGGGCAGGGATTCACATCTAGAAAGGCCCTTCTGGCCCTGGGAGGCGGGGCCCCGGATGCTCCTCCCCCAGGATGAACTGGTGGGGCTCCCTGGGGCTCAGCGGATACTCGGTCACGCCCCCACTCCTCCCGCCCTGTCCTGGGCACCCCCCCCCCCACTGCTCTGAGCTGCTGCTCCCCAACCTGCACAGCCCCCTGGCTCCCTTCCATTTGCCGAGAACCTGCTTGTGCATGGCCCTGTGGCCAGAGATGGCCAGGACTCAAGCTCACCCCAGGGACTTGGAATCCAGGGGTGGGGAAGGCCACACCTGAAGCGGCTGGGGTCAGAACTACAGGAGAGGGGACATGGGGACAACTCTTCCCAATGGCCAGGGTGGGGCCGACATCTGGAGAGTCGGTGCAGGGGGTGCCCAGAGCTCCTCCTGGGAGAGGAGCCAGCTCTGGCAGGGGGAGCTGCGGAAAGGCAGCCCAGGAGGGGATGCAGCCCGTGCAGAGGTGTGGCACCGGTGGGTGCCTCAGGGCCAGCTGAGGGAGGCTGGAGGCAAAGGCTGATGGCCTCTGAGGCCAAGGTGAGCAGCTGGACTTCATCCTGAGGCCAGGGGAAATCATTTGTCCTTCATTCATTCATTCACTCACTAAGCACCTCTGGAGCCCTTATGATGTGCCAGCCCCTAGAAAGGCAGCAGATGACAGAGTCCCTGCCCCCCGGGGCTCCTGGAACTTATACCCAGGGGTGCAAATAGACAACTACCAAGATAAAGAAGTCAAATTCCGTTTGTCAGGTGTTGCTGCCGTGGAGGAAAGACAGCAGGGGAGCAAGATGGAGGGCTGGGCGGGGTGGCTGCCATCCTAAAGTGGGGCAGGCCACGCACACCTGGGAGCTGCCACCTGGCAGAGGGTGCAGTGCATGCAAAGGCCCCTGCTGGGGCAGGAGTGAGGCTGGCCTGGTGGAGGAAGGGCTGGAGGAGGTCCCATGGGCAGTGGGGGGTTCTGAGCAAGGAAGGGCTCTCCCTTCTCCACCAGCGGCCAGTGTGACCTTCAAGATGCCCGTCAGACCTGCTGTTCCTGGCTCACAGCCTTCAGTGGCTCCCCAGGGCCCTCAGGAAAGAGCCCTGGTCCTCCCCGGGCCTCTGCCTTTCTCACCTGGCCCCGCCCCACGGGCCAGGCTCTCCTCAATTTTGAACCAGCTCTGCTCTCCTCTAGGAATTTAATTTAATTTGGAATCCGTCCCTTGCCCAGCCACCTTGGGTCCATCCTTGGTTCAGCCCTGAAACGTCTGTCACCTCCTCAGGGAGGCCCTTCTCCTCTGAGACCTGATCAGTTCTCTGGAACAGACTCAGAGCTCCTGGAAGCCCCACCTGGTCTGCTTTTCCATGGTGCAGGCAGGAAGTCCCCAGTCCGTCCTGAAAGAAGGCCTCCCCCAAACCCGGGCCACTCTGTGTCCCAGGGTCTCAGGGCTTCCTTCCGGAAAGAGGCCTGAATGACCCCTCCACAGGCCCAGAGGGAAGAGGGCTGGGGACCTGCCCAGGGCTCTGAGGCAGCAGGGCGTGAACAGGTGGCCAGATGGGCCAGGCACTGCTGGTGCCCAGCACAAGTGACAGAGCACCGGGATGCCACTAACCCTGAGAGCCCCCAGGAGACCCACCAGGACTCCTGGGGGAGGGAAAGGAGAGCCCCAGGGGGAGGGCTGCACGTCCCCATGGTCCTGCATGGGCTCTGAAGTCCGGTTTACCCCAGGGCCGGTTCCAGCTGTGGGACCCTGGCTGTGCTCCCAGGCCTAGGCTGGGTCTGGCAAACACGGGTGCTGGAAGCTGTGGGGGGCACATCTGATCCCCCAGCAATCCTGTGGGTCTCCAGCGCTCAGGTGGGCAAAATGAGACCTGGGAGGTGGAGCCCCCACCCCAGCCAGGCCCTGCTTGCTCAGAGGCGGCTCTAGAGCCAAGGCACGAGCAGGTGCCAGCCTGCCAGCACCTCCACCACCCCCACCTCTGGCGCCCCCTTACCAGCCAGACGACGAGGGAGTAGTGGCCGCGGTCGGCAGCGGCGTGCAGGGCGCTCATGCCGTCGAGGGCGCGCAGGTGCACGTCGGCACCACAGTCCTTCACCAGGAACTGGGCCAGGTGCAGGTGGCCCTCCTGGCAGGCCAGGTAGAGTGGGGAGGCGCCGCTGCGGGTTCGCCGGTTCACGCCACTGTGAGGGAGGGTGGGGTTCAGAAGGGGCTTGGCGGGGGTTGTGGGGGCAGGGGGCTGCTCCAGTCAAGGGCCCAGATGGAGGGGAGGGGTGGCCCTGCACCTGCCCGCCTGTTTGCATCCACTCCCCTTACTGGCTGAGGGGCTCCAGCCAGTCACCTGTAGGGTTGCACAGGCTGTGCATCCCCCAAGCGCACCAGTGGAGGACACTGGCCGTTAGAATCCGGTTCTGTCCAGGCCCTACCAAGCTGTGCGCACAGCTGGGTCTCGCCGGCAGGGGGCGCTTTAGGGATGAGTGGTCCAGTGGGGCCTGCTCTGTAAAGGGGCCGTGGTGAGCAGGACACTAGCCTGCCCGTGGGCGCCCAGGCCTGGCATCCAGATTCCGGGCCCCAGTGTGGATGGACTGGAGCAGGGTCACGGGATCTCTGCTTCCTGCTCTGCCCCACATTGCAGCAGGGTCAGGCGAGTTCTTGGTCCCTGGTCACCCGCTGCAGGGAGGGAGGGTCTCCGACCCAAGGCCCACCCCATCCCTCGGTGACAAAGACGTCACCTCTGGCTCCTGTGGTTGGTGCCAGGTGGGAGTGTGGGCACCGGGGCATGGGACCTTCCCGTGTGTGTGCGTGCTTGCATGCGTGTGTGTGTGTGTCTGTGTTTTAACGTGAAGTCTCCCGGTTCTCAAATGGCAGAAACTACTTTAACAACTGTGGGTCTAAGAGACACTCTGCGGCCGGCCAGGCCTGGGGCGGCTGGTGTGGACACTCTGGGGAAGATGCACAGAAGTGAGTCCCGAAGGGCCAGGATGGGAAGAGCCGGGAATAAGAACCCTGTTCCACAGTGGAGCTGTCAGGCCTTGTCAGGAGCAAACATGGGATGGCCGGGACAGCCACCCAAACAAGAGGCCCCTCAGAGAAGAGGCTGGCGGGGTCGGGGAGAAAGGCAGCAGGTCAAGTGTGGGGTGGACCCCAGGCCCCACTGCCGGCCAGGACGGCAGCCCGGGGCACAGCCGGTGGGGAGGCCATGGGCGAGGCGCCCTAGACAGCCTGTTACTGTGCCCGCGGTCTCCTTCATGCAGGACAAGGACCAGGAGTGCCCACCGTGGGGAGTCCTGCTGCCCCTGCCTCAGTGGGGCCTGTCCCGTCCCTACCCCTCCCTCCTTGCCCATCCACCAGGGCCACCGAGGTGAGGAGGCTGGCCGTCCTGGAGGGGCTCCCAGTGCAGGGAACGGGACAGTGCAGAGGGAGAATTCGGGCTGACTTGATGGGGCCTCAGTGCCTCCGAGTCCACTATGCAGCCTCCGCTCTCTTCAGGTGACTTGAGTGTGCCCACCTTCCCCAGCTGGGGAAGTTAGGCCCTGAGACATCCCCAGGTGGCGCCTGGAACTGCCTGGGCATCACAGGGCGCTTTCTGCCCAGGCTGTTCTAGCAGCTTCCTGGCTGTTCTCACTGCCCCCTCCCCACAGCTGGATGGCTGTGCCTCATCTGCTGTGGTACCTGGCCCGGCACCTGCACTGCGGCTGCCTGCAGGATCAAGGCCCTTCCCAGACCCCAGCTCAGAGCCTCACACCCCACTCTGCCTCCCACTCCCACTCTGGCTCCAGTCTGGCCTCCCCTTGCCCCCGGCACCTCGAAAGCCACCAACCTGTCCTCCTCTGTCCCCCCCTGGTGCAGCCTCTGCAGTAGCCGGCACCCCCAGATTGCTGTCAGGAGGCGCCCCAGCCCCTCACCTGCCGTGGGCGGCCGTCAGGAGCTTCAGGCAGGTCAGGTCCCCGCTGACGGCAGCGTGGTGCAGCGGCAAGGCCCCCTCCAGCGTCTCCAGTGTGGCCGCATGGCCCTCTCGGAGCAGCCACTCCACCAGCACTGGGTGTCCAAAGCGGGCGGCCAGGTGCAGTGGGGAGACGCCTGAGGCATCTTGGTCCTACCAAGGCACAGATGGGGTGGCAATCAGATGGCAGGCCCAGACCACCCCTGCTGGCTGCACCAGTGAGGCCAGCGCCAGCTGCCAAGGCCACACTACCAGGAAGCATCCGCCCCCGGTTCGCTCCATCACACAGCACGAAGCGAGGCCCCTCTGCTGGACGGAGTGAGGCCACCTGCTCCAGGTAAGAGGCAGGGCTCGCTCTCAGGTTTAGGCCTCCCTGCTTGGTCACCCGGCCTCCTCCAGGCCCCTGCCCTGAGTGTGGCCATGGCTCCTTCCCGCTCTCTGCTCAGTCAGAAGGGCTTCCACTTGCCCAACGGTGCCCATGTTGGGTTTGGTGGTCTGCTCCATGTCTGGGGACACTGCCTCCTGGCCTCTGCCCCCACCCCCACTGAGTGCCAAGAGTCCTTGCAGCTGGGGAACATTTCCACTATGGGCTCCGGGAGACCTGGGTGTTCTGCTGGCCACAGAAACGGCATCACCCCCATCTGCTAACTCTTGGGGTCCTGGCAAGAGCCAATGAGCACAGGGGTGTGAGGCCGCTGCACACTCAGGCTGTGACCATCAGTCCTCCCTCTCCTGGGACCCAGCGGGTCACGCTGATGCCCATCCAGCCCTGTCACAGCTTCCTCACCATCCTCCCAGGGTCCTTCACCCGCACAAAGGGGCACCGGCCAGCCAGGAAAAGGGCGGGGACAGGCCCTGGTAGAAATGCGCCTGACGAGACCACCACTGAGCCCTGGAGACCCTTCTCTTTACCATCAAGGCTCTCGTCCCACTGCCCCCACAGCCAGGCCTGTGCTGTCACCACCTGGGAGCCCCAGTTATCCAAGCCAGTGCCCACAGCCCTGAGCCCAAGCACCCACCGCACTTCTTTGTGGACCCTTTTCCAGACCCTTTGGGAAACAGGCCCATGGATCAGGCTGAGGAAAACACCAGCAAGAGCCCCTGACCAGGCCAGGCGCCCTGTGGGGGAGGGCAGGGGAGAGCACCGTCTGGCTGCTCTGTGCCGGGCGTGGCGCGCACAGGTGGCCTTGGCTCTCTAGGGCCTTGGGGCTGGGCGTGGGGCTGAGACAGCCAGCACTGACTGTGCCCTGGGGTTTGCATGCTGAGTCCCCGAGAGAAACAGAGCCCAGGGCCATGGTGCATGACCAGGGGAGGCCGAGGGCTCTGGACTCTCTGGCTCAAGGCTTCCTCCTCCCTCAACCCACACGGACACAGGCCGCCGGGCTGTCCCTGGCCCCTGCTCGGCTGCTGTTCCTGCTGTTCCCGCTTACCTGCAGACCGCAGCCGCCCTCTCGCACCAACCAGCACAGCTCGGCCAGGCTGCCCGTGGCGGCGGCGTCGTGCACCGGCGTGGCCCCGTTGTGGGCCCGCTGGTTGCCCGGCAGCTTGGCCTGCTGCACTAGGAACTTGACACAGGCCAGGTGGCCGGCCCGGGTGGCGTGGTGCACCAGGCCGGCCCCCAGGGCATCGGTGATGCCCGGGCCCAGGGCGCCGGCCTCCAGCAGCTGCTCCAGGGTGGCCAGGTCCCCGTTCTTGGCGGCCGTGAGCGCCCGCTGCTCCTCCATCCTCTGGCCCTGGCCACCCGGCGGGTCCTGGTTGCTTATGCACGGCCCGGGCTTCCTGTTTCAGGCGTGGACGTGGCTCCCGGCTCCAGTTACCCGATAAGCCGCGCACAGGGCAGATGGGAGGCGGCGGTGGGGGGACCGGGGGTGGGGGGGGGCGGCGGGCAGGCCTCAGGGAGCGGGCCTCGCAGCCCTGCCCGAGCCACTTGTGCGGCACCCAGAGCTGCGGTGGGCAAGGGTGCAAGGGAAGGGTCCACACCCGGCTCAGGTTGGGATGGGCACCGGCCAGCAGACACTGCCTGGTGGCTGGACCATGGCTCTTCCTCCCCTGGAGTGAGGGCTGAGGAGATGCTCTGTGAGCATCGGCCTGAGACGGACTTCCCGCATTTGGTGGGCGTCACAGTTACTGATGTCCTTTCAAGGAGGCAGGAGGCCCCCCGACCCCATGACTGCTTCCCCCGGTCTGGGCAGCATCCCGAGTAGCTGTGCTGGCCCGTGGGAGGCCCTTCTCTCGGGAGGACAGACCCATCCCCAGGGGGCCCTCTCTGGGGACTTATGTCTCGATGTTCTGGCTCTGTCGTCAGCACGGGGAGCCCAGGGCCCACCTGCCCCGGGGACGTGTAGGCTGGCCCGAGCCCTCGGAGGCTGCATGAACCTTGGGAGCAGCGGCTTTGCAGGGCCAGCGAGAGGCACAGGGCCCGGAGAGGACAGGAAGGCCTGCGAGGTGAGAGTGGGGGTCTGGAGGCCCCTGCCCCAGGGCCCCCTCCAACCACGGGGACCCGTCTCTGGAACAGCAGCTACAAGTCCAGGTGCATTTGTCAGAGCCGCCAAGCTCCTTTTCCAGGCTGTTCTCTTCAGCAGGGCTGGACACCGCAGTCCTGTGCGCGGGAAGCGGCCTCACCACAGGCTCTGTCCGGAGAAAGCACGATGCCGGGCGTCAGGGACCATCTTCTAGGGGCTCCTGAGTCCCAAGCCGAATTTCTTGGGCTAAAGCGTAATGATTCAGTGACAAGCTGAGGTTCCTGCTCGGCCCTCTAATGCCACCCCACGGCTGGCTCGGACACCCTGGGCCCCGAGAGATGAACCCCCAGATAAACCACAAACGTCCATACGAGCATTGACATCGTTTATTAGTTCATTTAATTTCTGATGCTTGTTTCCTCAATGTCACTGTGTAGTTCTTTGCACCTTAAAACCCACATTAAAAGTGTTGTGCGAATAAAAATCATTCCTATGTGAACATCGCCTGAGACATCACGTGACGTCACGAAGCCTCTGTGGCGATGAAAGATTCCTTCTGCGGGTGAACTGGCGATGAAGGCTGAGGTAGGATGGGCTGATTTCCACCTCAGGAATGACCCGGAATCGCAGGGGCACCGGCTGCCCCGGGACTCAGCGCTGTGTGAGCTGAAACCCTGAGTAAAGGATGAGAGGGCAGGAGGTGGGAGGGGCCTGCTGGGGGGGTCACGGTGCCTCATGGGGGGCGGGGTAGGGCTGGGAAGTGGGGGCCCTGAGCAGAAACCAGCCCACCAAGGCGGCCCCACCCGTGCGGAGGGGCTTGAGCAGGACCCTGAGGGTGGGGGAGAGTGAAGGGCCCACCCACCCCTCTGCAAGGGCGGGACCACAGCAAAATATCAGGCTTCCTATTTTCATGATAGCAGCTGAAAGCAGGGCATAAATACCAGGATTTTATCTTCTGGATAAAAATGCCACCTTCCAGGAAGGGGGCACTCACGGCAGGCTCGCCCCACTTCCCAGAGGGGAGCGTGGACACGGCTGAAGCGCTTCCACTTCAACCCACGTCCTTGGGCAGTAGGGGCAGTGATAGTCCCCTGCGGGTGTTGGGTCCCGGGCCTAGAAGTCCCTATGGGGTCTGTGTGCCCAGCACCCACACTGCCATCACTCGCTTGGACACTCAGGACAAACGAAGACGTGGATGAATTAGGAAAAGAGCCCTCCTGGCACGGCCCTTGGCAGGGCTTCCTACGGTGGCCCAGGCCCTAGGCCTGGCCCTC
The DNA here is from genome assembly GCF_041296265.1 of Equus caballus. NCBI lineage: Eukaryota > Metazoa > Chordata > Mammalia > Perissodactyla > Equidae > Equus > Equus caballus. The sequence goes on along the minus strand of NC_091689.1, from coordinate 24,182,959 downwards.
CAGCTGGGCCACGGCCTGCTTCAGGTCCTGCACGACGAGCTCCACGTCGGCCCTGGTGGTGCTGCGGCCCACGCTGAGCCGGAGAGCATTCCTGGCCACGTCGAATGGGATGCCGCAGCTCAGCAGCACCGGGGACGGCCTGGGGGTGAGGGGACCGGGTTAGCTGTCTCTGGGAAAGGGCTCTCCTGTGCGCCTAGGGGCACTGCCCCTCTGCTCCCAGCCAGCTCCCTGAGTCAGGCCGCGTGGACGGAGTGCCCGGCCTGCTCCCCTCCTCCCTTCTCTGCCAAACACCCGTCTGCAGGGTCAAGCTCAAACCCCCCGTGCCTGCTCCACCCGGGGTCCTCTCGTGCTTGCAACTCCTGCACAGTGCTGCGGCCTCTCCCCCTGCCCTGGGAGCACGGACGCAGACTGCCAGCCGCTCAGCCCAGCCAGAGTGCACTGTCACACCCCAGCGCCAGGGAAACTGTCCAGACAAGTGCCCGCCACACAGGGCCAGGTGAGGAGGGCTTTTGTCACCTCCAGTCACAGAGTGTCAGAGCCAGAGGCCCCTGCAGCCATCCTGTCACAGGTCAGACAGCAGGACCAGGTGGACAGTGACACAGCCCCTGCCCCTTTACAGGTGGGTGACCTCACTTGCTATCCAGGAGGGCACCCCCACTTCCCACAAGGGCAGTGAGCATCAGTCCATCCCCTTTCTCCTCCCTCCCTTACAGGGGCCACATTGGACACTTGTCCCTCTTGAGCCCTGCTGCCAGTCCCTTCTCGTCCCCTCCCCCAGCTCTGTGGCTGTTAAGATTGCACACTCTGCACTCGTCAGCTTGCAGCTTGACCACTCTGCCTCAGTTTCCTCGTCCGAGACATGGGTTACTCAGAGCCTTTCTTGAGGGTCGTGGTGAGCATTCCGTGAGCAAGGGCACATCTGAGCACTTGGCCGGGGACGGCCCTCACAGACCCCGCTCTGCACTCCAGGCTGGCCCCGGCCTTCTGCTCTGGGTGGTGACTCTGGCTCCTGGCCTCGCCTGCCCTCCAAACTGCCCCTCCACTGCAGGGCGCTAAGGCCCTGAGGAGCCCCTGGCCTGTCCTCCACCTCCATGGGCACGGGGGCTGCTCCTCGAGGAGCCTTCTTGCCTCCCAGCCAGCCCTGGACTGTCGTGTTGCTGACCATGTCCACTTCTCTGCCCTCTCTGGAGCCCAGGCCACTTTATCCAGCTCCACTCCTACCTCTGCAGGCCCCCGACACTCACAGCAAGCCAGAAATGGAACCTCCTTCTCTTTCTCCAGCATGGCCGCGTGCCCTGGCCCCACCCCTGGGGCAGGGGGAGTGGCCTGAAACCCAAACCTGATCCTGTCACCACCTTCAGTAGCCCCCCTTTTTTGAGGATAAAGTGAGCACCCACAGCCTGGCCCTGCTCCTCCAGCCCTGCGCCTTCTCCTCCCTCCCCACCTCGGGCTGGAAGCTGCTGGCCTCTTCTCCTGGTCAATCCTAGCCCTCCTTTAGGCTGCAGCTTCCACTCCTCCGCTCCTGAGGCCCAGGTAGGGCCTTTACTTCACCAGCCGCAGCACCGGCCTCCTGGCCCGTCCTATGTCTGGTCACTTTCTGTGTCCCTGCCAGGCTGCACAGCTCTGTGAAGGCCCAGGCCCAATGCCTGGAGCACGGATGTGCCCTGGGTGATGGGGCCAGTACATGGAGAGCACTTACCGGTCCCCGAGGTCCGAGTGGCATGCAGCCCCCACGCTGGCCAGCAGCATCCTGCACTGTGCCAGCACCAAGTGGCCTGCGGAGACAGAGTACACGTGCCCTGAGTCCAGGCAGGGAGTCCGGGGGGCCCACCTGTCCTGCCCCATCTGCCTAGTCTCTCCCCTGCCACAGGTTTTGAGCCTCTCTCCCTCAGGCCACCTAACGGATCCAGGCACACAGGCCCCTCCATCAGCAGGTGAGAGAAATTGCAGCAGGATCCAGAGAAATAGCTTCTTCCCTCCTTTGGCTGCAGAAAAGCAGACTCTATTCTGCCTCCTAAAACTGGCCTTGGAAATGTTATTTCCCATCAACTGCCTAGTGACATACCCGGAGTTCTGGCTGGTAGCCCTGGTGATAATGCTCAAATTTACATCTGTGTCTTCTAAAGACAGAGACTTTTGGGGGCCACCTCTGTTAAGCGGGAAGCCACTTCCCTCTTCTTTCACAAGCACAGAGAGTAAAGAAATACACGGATGACTGCTGATTTAATTAAAGCGAGAATCTCCGCCTCATTCCAATGGACACAGTCATCACTGAGTACAAAGTCTGACCCCAGAGGAAGGGGAGAGATGACAGAGGAAGCTTCCTTCCCAAACAGCAAGGAGATGTGGCAGGACGGCCAGCAGCCGCCGCCTCCTCTCCAGTGAGAGTGTGTTTCAACCCACGTCCTCACTCAGGAGCCGCTGTGCTGGTTGCCCCAGGGTTTCTTCGTGGTCCAAACGCTGCTGCCCCGTTTCTCTGTGTAACCCAGGATGACAAAGTAGGCAACGCACTCTTCTTCTGGGAAGTCAAAAACTGCTCTGCAGACATGGCTCACGTATGCTCTGGGGCCACCGTGATCACCTCTCAAACAGAACACGGCTGGTCAACGCCTGGACTCCAGCCTCAGGACTCAGGGCGAGCCAGGTGCTGCATGCATCTGGATGGGAGGAATCCCAACCGTTCCCAGCATGGGAGGTGGCTATCACGCGAACAAATGGGACCCTCAGATTTGCGCTCCATCCTTACCCTGAGCCAGTTTTTAAAGCTGATGGCCTCTGTTTTCCCTTACCCTCAGAAAATATTGTGTAAAACGTGCTGGCACAGATAGACCAACTGATCTAAAACATAGTCAGTTTCATCTCCTTCCCTGGCAGCTTTTGGGTGTGACCGGAGCAAGTACAGAGCACTGCCCACATCCAGGGCATCGGGGCAGTGAGCAAAGTCAGGCAGGGAGAGGAGCAGCTGTGAGGAGAGCCCCAGCCCAGCACGGGACCGCCACCCGATGGGGTCCCGCGCTCTCGGCAGCAGCCCAACCCATGGGGCCCCTCAGTGAGCACCCCCGACAGCACCTGAGCCAGCACCCACCCGACACACCGTGGAGAGACCAGGAGGAGCCCACCGTCACCTTGGAGCTGGGGTCCCCGGATGGAAAAGTTACACGTGTTGGGGAGTCGTTCACTTCCTGGAAACTGGCTGTTCAGATGGATTCTCTTCTTACCGAATTCAGCCTGAAAAATTAACAAAACACTCAGCGACAGCTTCAAAGGCCCCCTGCCCACCAACTGTTTGAACTTTAGACTTTTCCGGGAAACAAAACCTCAACCTCAACACACAAGATAATTATCTTATCGATAAGCATCTACCTAGAATAGTTAAGGGGACTGATTATGGAAAGCAAATTAATTAGAAAAAAATTCTGCATACACGTAGATCTTCTACAGACAATCGTTAAACATCCCACCTCTGGTAGACTTTTACCACGTGTCTGCGAAAAAAATCCACTTGGTCTGGAGTCTCTCTTTGGAGGTTTCTGACTCTGGCCTACAGTCATCATTTAATTTTTCCCTCTTTCCTCAGGACCTTGGCTGTTTGCAGGGTGCCTGGGGACTGAGTTTCAATCAACACGGTTCCTTTCGTCCAGTGCGACCAGCCCCACGTGCTGCCTGCCCCCGGGGCCACTGTCCCCCATCCCCGTCGCTCATTCGCGGAAGGGAGGACGGCCGACAGCGCTCACCAGCAGCCGCTCCTCCAGGTAGTCGCGGACGTCTCTCATGTGGGCCTCGTAAGCCTCGCAGTTCTCCGCCACCAGCTCCGCGGCCTGGGGACACAGGAATCACGCTCAGTTACTGTGAAGCAGAGGAGAGCAAAACAGCTTTAGGCTGCAGAGGTGACATTTCCTCAAACTGCTCATTTTCTGGAACATCGTGTATTGAGTGTTGGCCGTGTGACAGGGGCCATGAGTGCTTGAGAAGGGTCATCTTCACTGGTCCAACAGCAATCTATCAGGCACTCCCTGATGCCTCCAGGCACCAGAGAGGCCACACCCAGTAAGACCAAGAAGCCATCCCAGTCCTCAAGGCACGTGCATTCTGGAGAGACAGACAGACAGACGGACACAACAAGGGAAGAGCTGAACCCACATACCGATGGGGTGAGCGCTATGGAGGGGATGCAGCACGTGGCGGTGGGAAGGTGTGAAGGGGATGGCAGAGCCTGCGGAGGGCATCCCAGGCAAAGGCGGCCACCACAGAGGGAAAGGGGAGTGCACTCCTGGAACAGAGCGAGTGAGTGGGACAGGGTGACAGGAGGGACCTGAAGCTAAGCCCAACAGGGCAAATGCACTTGGATTTGGAGAAAGGGGTGAGCTGGTCTGATCTGCATGTTCAGTGATCATCCTGGATGCTGTGTGCAGAACGCAAGAGGCCGTGGCAGGTCCAGACAAAAGATGGGGAGGACCTGATCTGGAGTCGGTGGCCGTGGGAATGGACAAGAGGCAGATCCTGATAGACTGTGGAGACAGAACAGACAGGACTGGCTGCTGCCTCAGGTGCAGGGGACAAGGACAAGGGCATCTCCTAGATTTCTGAAGGGAGAACCTGCATGGTGGGAGGCACCATGGGCAGAGGGGGGACAATGGAGAGAGCAGGACGTTGTGGACCCAGAGGAAATGTCAAGTAGGCCGGTGAGGATGTGGGTCTCCCAGGAGAAAGGTCAGCACCTGCCCTGAGATGTCCAGTTCAAAGACCTGAGGCCAGGCTGGTGTTAGAGCCATGGGACAGGATGAGCGCCACAAGGGAGCTGTGCGGAGCAGAGAGGAGGCTGGGATGGTGCCCCGGAGCTGGCTGACAGGTGAAGAGGCAGAGGAGGAACGGCGGGGCGGAGGGGGAAGCTGGAGAGGAGAGCGGTCCAACGGCGGCCAGTGGTCAGCACAACGAAAGCTGCTGTGGGGCGGCTGAGGACGTGACAACACGGTGGTGGCTGGGGACCTCCTCAGCCAGGGTCAGGGGAGAAGAGGAACAAGTGGCGAGACTGGGCATCCAAGGAGGTATGGGGGCGAAAATGTGTAGGCCACTCCTTGGGGACCTTCTGCTGTCAGGCAGAAAAATACGGGGGAGGAGCATGGAGGGGTGAGACCAGGGGAGGGTAGTTCTAAAGCTGGGGGAACGTTCTAGTAGAGAGGACCGTGACAATGCACAAGGCGGGACAACAGCAGGAGGGGCTGTTCTTCAGCCGGCAGAGAAGAGGTGGGAAGCCAGGAAGAGACCCCGACTCAGCCTGGGTGGGGCAAGGACACATCTTCTGGGCGTATGTGGAGAGCTGTGCCAGGGCCACACCGCATGGAGGCAGTCCAGGCTGGGGCAGGAGGGAGGGAGGAGGACGACGGTCTGTCCTGGAACAACCTCAGGGTCAGAGGGTCTGGGTGCAGGGGTGTCCAGGGGCGAGGAACATGTGGCAGGCTGTGGGGACCCCCAAGCTGAGGTGCCAGTGTGCTGGTGGGCCAGCAGCTCATCTCGAGAGGAATCCTTTAGGAAGCTGCTCCAGTCATCCCCATCCTGCAGGCGGGACAGCGGGGCTCCAGGAGGGAGCTGGGGTGACTTGACCCAGGGGAGCGAGCCTGACCACCCCCTCAGCTGTACCGGCCTCACTGTACGTCTCACTAGAGCTTTTCCCTTCCAAACGCTAAGCCTGCGAGACCCACTCCACAGACCTCGGACAGGACACCTCCGGGTTGATAAATAAAACTCGAGGCTTTTTCTTGCATCAGTCCATTTATTGGGATCGAGAGCATGATCCAAAGCCCGGACACCTAGTAAAGCCAATGGCGAGACTGATGCCAGATGACAGGAAGTATCTGTCGGCCTCTGCCCCCGCTTCCCGGCACAGAGCTTCCAAAGCCTCGTCAGTCATTTCCTCCGTGATGGAGCACTAGGAGCATCCATTCTAACATTTGGTCTTTGACCCCCAGCTCCTCACCCCCTTGGAATTTCTGGGTGGTAGGACTGTCTTGTTCTAATGGGGTGACTCCGGGTGGGCTCCTGGATTGGGGCTGGTCACCGAACGACCAAGCCGTGATTAGAAATTTGGGACTTTCAGCCCCGCCCCCATTCTCCAGAGAGGGGAGAGGGGCTCCAAATGGAGTCACTGATTGATGGATGCCCCCACAGAAACCCCAATGGCATGGGTTCGGAGAGGTCCTGGGTTGAACACATCGTGGTGCTGGGAGGGTGGCACCCCAGAGAGGGCGTGGAAGCTGGGCGCCCCTTCCCACATTCCTTGCCCCAGGCGTCTCTCCTATCTGGATGTTCGTCTGTATCCTCTCTCATCTGCTTTTACAATAAAATGGTAATCTAGTTAGTAAAATGTTTCTCTGAGCACTGTGAGCTGCTCTAGCAGGTAGCTGGACACGAAGAGGGGTCATGGGAGCCTCTGATTTATAGCCCGTTGGTCACAAGCACAGGTGACAACCCGGACTTGCAATTCGCGTCTGCAGTGGTGGGCGCATCTTATGGGACTGAGCCCTTAACTTTGGGATCTGACGCTATCTCCAGGTAGTGTCAGAAGTGGGTTAAGCTGTAGGACATCAAGCTGGTGCTGCAGAATTGCTTGGTGTGGGAAAAATCCCCACACATCTGCTGTCAGAAGCGCTGAGTGTGACAGCAGTGCGAGAGTAGAGAAGAAACACGGAGGGAGACTGAGTTGTCCACACACTGATGGACAGAGCAACTGCTCCATCTGCCGAGGTCCCCAAGGCTTACCTTCCCGAGGCCGGCAATCATCGGGGTGTTCTCCGTCCTGTAAGAGACAAGGGATGCAATCCTATGTCTGTGAAAGGCATTTAACAAACGTCCCAGGAAGGAATCCTGTCTGTGTGAAAGTCATGTGTTCAAATGAAAACAAACCACACCCACATCTTCCCTAAACAGGGCCATGCAGTGGCCTCAATGGCAGCTGCAGGCCCCAAAACCCTCCACACAAGGTTCCCTCATCCTGGCCCAGTGATGGTCGACGCCGCCCGCCGTGGGCAACATACGCTGATGTCCGTGGTCACAACTGGGTCTGGACCCTTTTCCTACCCAGGAGAAACCCCTCCTCTGACTCAGATCCAGAGCCTGCCTCCTTGGTCCCACTGCCAGACCAGGCGAGCGTCCGAGAACTCATCGCCGACACTGTTCCTTTCAGCCGACGTCTCGTCTGAGGCCTCCCAGCTGTAACAGGGGACGAATCCTTGTCACTAGAGATTTGGGGCATGGGTGTGCGTGTGGGTGCTCAGGAGAGGGACAAGACCCCTGAAGACCAGTGGTTCTCATACATTCATCTAACCAACTCTTCGTTCTATTTCAGGAAAAACAGAACATTCACTTAATAATTTTCTTAATTTTAAATTTTGGCTAAATCAAGTTTTCTTCAGCCTTTGGAGCGGGCTCCCACCTGTCTGCTGCAGATAAGAAGGTAAGTGAACACGCAGCACAGGTATTACAGGAAATGGGATCCCACTGTCCTCCCCTGACGAGTTCATCGGTCAGGTCTGTCCCCGGGGATGGGCTCCAACACCTGCGGGGGCTCTGGGAGGGACAGGAGCTCCGGGCTTGGTCCTAGGCCGGACGCCTCTCCTGGCTGTGGGATCTCTGACGGCATCCCCTCTCACCCTCATCTGTACAACCACACCAGGAGCGTCTCTTAAAGGTCCACAACCTGTGACTGCCTGGAAAGGTGGCCAGGGTGGAGCAGCTGGGACCCTGTGTAGGACCTAGAGCCCGCCTTGCACGACCCAGTCCTGCTATTAGGGCTATCCGCACCCCCGCCCCCGCCCCGGGCAGTCAGCCACTCAGAGCCATGCAACCCCGCTGCCCACACCCTGAGCTACCTACTACGGCTTCCGGCACATCTGGTGTTCTTCTTCTCCTGTTTTTTAATTAAAGTTTTTATTTTAAGATAACATAGATTCACATGTGATTGTAAGAAATAATATAGAGACATCCTGTGTACCTTTTACCCAGTTTCCCCCAAGTAGCACAATATCACAACCAAGATACTGACAATACACAGAACATTTCCACCACACAAAGAGCCCTCCTGTTGGCCTTCCAAATCCACACCCACTGCCCTTCGGTCCCACCCCCTCCTTAACCCCTGGCAACAGCTAATCTGTTCTCATCTCTATAATTTTATCATTTCAAGAATGTCATACAAATGGAATCACACTGTTTATAACTTCTGAGGATTGGTTTTTCTCACTCACTGTAATTCTCTGGAGATCCCTCCAGGCTGTTGTGTGTATTGACAGTGCATCCCTTTTCACTGCTGGCTAGTATTCCACGGTACAGAGGGGCCACAGCTTGTTCACCCATTCACTCACTAAAGGACTTCTGGGTTGTGTGCTGTTTGTGGCTATTATGAATAATGCTGCTGTATACATTTGCATACAGGTTATGTGAACATAAGTCTTCATTTCTCTGGGATAAATGGCCCAGGAGTGAAATTCCTAAGTCACATGATAGTTGTGTATTTAGTTTTTAAAGAAACTACCAAACTCTTTTCCAGAGCAGCTGTACCATTTTACATTCCTACCAGCAATATATGAAAGATGCAGTTTCTCTGTATCCTCACCAGCATTTGGTGTTGTCACTATTTTTTATGTTAGCCATTCTAGTATTTTGTATTCCTGCTAGCAATGAGTGAGAATCCCAATTACTCCATGTTCTTGCCAAAACTTGATATTGTCAATCTTTTCAATTTTAGCCGTTCCGGTAGGTACGTATCTCACTGTGGTTTTCATTTGCGTTTCCCTGATAGCTAAGGATGTTGAGCACGTGCTTATCTGCTGTCTGTGCATCCTCTTTGGTGAGATGTCTGTTCATGCCTTTTGCCCATTTTCTGACAGAATTGTTTTGGGGTTTGTTTTGCTGTTGAGTTTTGAGAGTTTCTTTATATATTCTAGATACTAGTTCTTTGTCAGATCTGTCATTTGAAAATATTTTCTCCTATCATGTAGGCTTGTCTTTTCATCCCCTTACAAAGTCTTTGCAGGGTAAAAGTTTTAAATCTTGATAAAGTTCAACTTGTTAGTTTCTCCTTTTATGGATGCCCTTGGTGTCAAGTCTAAGAACTCTTTGCCTAGTCCTAGATGCTGAAGATTTTTTCCCATGTTTTTCCTAAAAGTTTTATGTTTTATGTTTAAGGCCATGATCTACTTTGAGTTAATGTGTTTTAAGGCGTGAGATTTAGGTCGAGCTTCCTTTTTTTGCCTGCAGATGTCTAATTGCTCCAGCACTGTCTGTTGAGAGACCGTCTTTCCTCTGCTGAACTGCTTTCGCATCAGTCAAACATCATTTGGGCTTATTTCTGCTTGTATCTATTCTGGTCCCTTGATCTACTTGCTAGCATTCTGATAGAAAGTGGGTTAAGTTTGTATATCAATTTGGGGAGAACTGACGTCTTTACTATACTGAGTCTTTCGATCCATGAACATGGTATGTCTCTCCACTTATTTAGATCTTTGATTTCTTTTGTCCACACATCATAGTTTTCAGCATACAAGTCCTGTAGATGTTTTGCTAGATTTATATCTTAGGATTTTTGAGTGACTGTAAATGGTATTGTATTTTTAATCTTTTTGTCCACATGTTCATTACCAATATATAGAAATACAACTGATTTTTGTTTATCTTGTATGCTGTAATCTTGCTGAACTCACTTATTCATTTGAGGAGTTTTCTTATCTATTCCTTGGGATTTTCTACAGAGACAATCACATGGTCTACAGACAAGGACAGTTTTGCCTCTTCCTTTCCAATCTGTTTACCTTCTATTTCCCTTTCTTCCCTCTGCACTGACTAGAGCTCCAGCTCTGCTGAACATGACTGTGAGCGTGGACATCCTGGCTTGTTCCTGGTCAAGGGGTAAAACATCCAGGCTTTCACCCTCGAGTGTGATGTTAGCTGTGGGTGTTCTGTAGATGCTCTTTTCAAGTCGAAGAAGTTCTCCTCTGGTCATATTATTGTGAGAGTTTTTAATGAATGAATGAATGCTGAGTTTTCTTAAACACTTTTTCTACATCAAATGATATGATAATGTTATTTTTCTTCTTTAATATGCTGGATGACATTGACTGATTTTTGAATATTGGAGACTGAACCAGCCTTGCATCCCTGGAACAAACTCTACCTCGTTATGGTGTATAAATTATTTCTATATTTTGCTGAATTCCATTTGCTAATATTTTGTTAAAGATTTCTGCATCTAAATCCATGAGGGATCTCTGGTGTGTAGTTTTATTTTTTCATACTGTCTTTGTCTGGTTTTGGTATCAGTTCATAAAACGAATTGGGAAGTCTTCCCTCCACCTCTATTTTCTGGAAGAGATTGTGTAGAAATGGTGCAATTCTTTAAGCGTTTGGTAGAATTCTCCTGTGAAACCACCTGGGCCTGGAGATTTCATTTTAGGGAGTTTTAAAATGACAGAATCAATTTCCTAATAGTTATAGAGAATGATCTCTCTCATATTAGGTGAGTTGTGGTAGTTTATGTTTTTGTTGAAGTGGCCCATTTTGTCTGAGTTGTCAAATCTATGTGTGTAGGGTTGTTTGTAGCACAGCCTCATCATCCTTTTGATGTTGGTAGGGTCTGTAGTGATATCCCATTTCGTTCTTCTTCTTTTTTTGTTTTTTTTTTCCCTGAGGAAGATTTGCCCCAAGCCAACATCTGTCATCCGTTACCAATCTTTTTTTTTTTTTAAGATTGGCCCTGAGCTAACATCTCTTGCCAATCTTTTTTTTTCTTCTTCTTCTCCCCAAAGCTCCCCAGTACATAGTTACATATTCTAGTTACAGGTCCTTCTAGTTGTGTTATGTGGGACGCTGCCTCAGCATGGCCTGATGAGTGGTGCTAGGTCCACACCCGGGATCCAAACCAGTGAAACCCTGGTCTGCCAAAGTGGAGCACACAAACTTAACCACTCGGCCACAGGGCCGGCCCTGCTGCCAATCTTCCTCTTTTTGCTTGAGGAAGACTCACCCTGAGCTACCATCTTTGCCAATCTTCCTCTCTTTTGTATGTCAGTCACTGCTACAGCCTGGCTGCCACTGAGTGGTGTAGGTCTGCACCCAGGAACCAAACCCAGGCCACCAAAGTGGGGGCTGCCGAACTTAACCACTAGGCCATGGGGTGGGCCCCCTGTTTCATTCTTGATACTGGCAATTTGTTTCTTCTCTCTTGTTTTCTTTGTCAGTCTTGCTAGAGGTTTGTCAAGTTTATCAATATTTTCAAAAAGCCAACTCTTTGTGTCATGGATTTTTTAAAAACCATTTTTGTTTTCATCGATTTCTCTTATCTTTACTATTTCCTTCCTTCTGTTGGCTTTGGGTTTATTTTGCTCTATTTTTCTAGGTTCTTCAAGAGGGAGCTTAGATTATCGACTTGAGATTCTTCCTCTTTAGTGCTATAAATTTCCCTCTCAGCAGTGCTTTAGCTGTGTCTCACAAATTTTTATAAGTTGTATTTTCATTTTCCTTCATTTCCGTGAATTTACTTCCTTTGAGACTTCCTCTTTGACCCAGGGATTATTTAGAAGTGTGTTGTCTGTTTCTAAGTGTCTGAAGATTTTCCCAATACCTTCCAGTTATTGATTTCTAGCTTGATTCCATTGTGGTTAAAGAACACATTCTATGATTTCAGTTCTTTAAAGGTATTGAGGTTTGCTTAATGGCATAGGATATGGTCCATCTTCGTATATATTCTGTGCCACTTGAAAGAATGTGTATTTTGCTGTTGTTGGGTGTAGTGTTCTAAACATGTCAATTAGATCCTGTTGGTGGACAGGTGTTACTGAGTTCTCCCGTTGCCTGGCCAAGTTTGGTCTAGTTGTTCCATCCACTGTTGAGGGAAGGGTATTGAAGTCTCTATCCATAATTGTGGATTTGTCTATTTCTCCTTTCAGTTCAATCAGGTTTTGCTCACATATTTTGCAGCCCTACTGTTTAGTGCGTCCACATTCAGGATCGCTGTCTTCTTGGTGCACTGACTCTTTTATCATTATATAATCCCACCCCATAAGTCACAATTCTTTGCTTTGCAGTCTCCTTTATCTAACATTACATAGCCATTCCTGCATTGCTTTGCTTAATGTTTGTGTGATACATCTTTTTCCATTCTTTACTTTCAACCTGCCTCTATTGCTACATTTGAAGTGAGTTTCTTGTAGACAGCATATAATTACGGTCAGTTTTTTTAAAATTCACTCTGTCAATCTCTGTCTTTTAATTGGTGTATTTAGACCATTTATATTTTATACACACACACACACACACACACACATATACATATATATATTTTTTTCTTTTTGCTGGGCAAGATTTACCCTGAGCTAACATCTGTTGCCAATCTTCTTCTCTCTCTCTCTCTTTTTTTCCTCTCCAAAGCCACAGCACATAGTTGTATATTCTAGTTGTAGGTCCTTCTAGCTCTTCTCTGTGAGCCGCTGCCACTGCATGGCTACTGACAGATGAGGGGTGTGGTTCCGCACCCAGGAACTGAACCCAGGCTGCTGAAGCAGAGTGTGCCGAACTTTAACCACTAGGCTACCAGGGCTGGCTCAACATTTAATGTAATTTTGATGTTAGGGCTTAAGTCTGCCATTTTATTTTCTGTTTTCTGTTTTTTACTTCTGTTTTCTTTTTCCTACCTTTCTTTGGATTACTCAAACATTTTTCACAAGTTCAAGTGAAGAATAGAGACCTTACCTCCTTTTACATCTCTTTACCTTCCCCCATCTATAATTATCTTAAATATTTCTTCCACATGTACTTTGAACATGTCAGACAGTGATAAGACTTTTGCTTAAGCCATCAAATATAATTCAGAAAACTCAAGAGAAGAGGAAAAGCCTATTTTATTTTCCCACATTTTTGCTTACCACACCCTTTCTTTCTCATATTCCAAGGCTCCTTCTTTTACTATTTCCTTTCTGTTTAAAGATCTTCCTTTAGTCATTTTAAGCAAAGATTTTCTGGGAACAAATTCCGTTAGTTTTCTTCATCTGAGAATGTCTTCATTTCTCCGTTATTCCTGAAGGACATTCTGCTGTGTATATAATTCTGGCTTCTCAGTTCTTTTCTTTGAGCTCTTGCACAATATTGCATCATTCCTTCTGGCCTCCATGGTTTCTGATGAGAAATCCACTGTCATTTGAATTATTTTTCCCCATAGGTAAGATGTCATTTTTTCCTCTGGCTGCTTTCAAGAATTTTTCCTTGTCTTTTATTTTCAGAAGTTTAATTATATGTCTTGGCATGAATTTCTCTTGGTCTATCCTGTTTGGGGTTCATTTAGTGTCTTGAATCTGTAGGTTTATGTCTCTTGCCAAATTTGGGAAGTTTTCAGATATAATTTCTTCAAGTGCTTTTTCATCACACCCTCTCTCTTCTTCTTCCAGGACTTCAATGAAATGAGCGTTAGATCTTTCATTACAGTCCCCCAGGCCCTGAGCCTCTGTTCAACTGTTTCCCAGCCTACCTCCTCTCTGTTGTTTACAGTGGGAAATCCTATTGTTCTCTCAGTTCACTGATTCTTTCCTCTGTTGCCTGTATTCTCCTGGTGAGTCCACCCGCTGAGCTTTTTGTTTGGGTTGTTGCAGTTTTCAGTTCTAAAATTTCCATTTAGTTCTTATTTACATCTTCTTTTTCTTTGCTGACACTTTCTATTTCATCTGTTTCAAGTGTGTTCATAATTGCTCACTGAAGAATTTTCATTGTGCCTGCCTTCAAATCTTTGTCAGATAATTTTAACACCCTCGCCGTCTCAGTGTTGGCATCTATTGCTGGTCTCTTTTCATTCACTTTGAGACCTTTCTGGTTCTTGGTGTGGTGAGTGGTTTTCGTGGTATGATGAGATGTTTCTGTACCACGTTAGAGGAGTCTGGACGCTACTTAACCCTTCTGTTTTAGCTGCTTTTTGGATACTGCTCTGGCAGGGGAAGGAGTGGGCCACCTCATCACTGCCAGCTGAGGTCCTAGCCCAGACTTCCCACTTGGCCTGTGTCAACACCCACTGTGGGGACACTCCTTGTTACTGACGGGTGTGGGTGGAAGCCCAGGGTCCCCATGTGGTCTCCACTGACACCGAGGTGGGGTGCCTCATCACTGGCTGGTGGGGGCGAACGTTCTGGCTCCTTACTAGGCCCTCTGACACACCCGGTGGGGGTGTGGGGGTGTCTTGTCACAGCCTGTGAGGGTGGAAGTCTGGGCTCTGTACTCGGCCTTCGATGGCATCGGTTGGGGTGGTGGCAGCTTACTCTGTGACGACTGGCTGGAATAAAGTGGTCATTGTCTAAAAGTTCTCTCTCTTGCTAGGCTGTCCCCTTCCTGGTCCACTGGCTAGAGATGGCAGGCTTTGGCTGAACGTTTTTCATCTGCCCTTGTTGGTGTCTGTGTTGCCGCTTCTTCAACTCTACGTCTGGGACAGAGGAGGCAAAAGACGACCCGGGCACTCACCTCCGTTCCTGCTTCTCCCTCTTGTTGTCGAGATTCTGACAAAACGTGTGGTGCTGGTCCCACCTCGTTCCCTGGTTAAAACCTCTCTGTGTGTCACGGGGACACAGGAGCTATTGGAAAGGAAACCAGGTCCTCCTGGGTGGCCCCGCTCACCCGCGGTACAGAGAAGAGCCGCACGTCTCAGCCAGGGGGCTCCAGCTCGCAGCCCCCAGAGACGGCGGTTCTGAGTCCCGGGGATGGAATCGACCAGCGGGGCCGATTCCGACTCAGGAGCGATGCAGACTGTGCCGTGACAGCGCTTCCCAGAGACGCGGAGCCCGCCACCCGGCAGGCCGTGCCCATGGCCAGCAGGTCGGACACCTCGTCAACCTTCTGCCTTACCCGGGCCGGAAATTCCGCTCTTGGCCACCTCCAAACAGCATGGGGTACAGAGGGGTGAGCTCGCTGAGCCCTCGGACGTACAGTGCTCCAATCCTGGGGCCGTAGAACTGAAAGGAAAAGTCCGCCATTCGTTCAACACAACCCTTCTCTGAACACGGCCAAGTGCTGAGAGGCACAGAGGAATGATAACGTCCGGGCCCCACAGCTGTGCCACCATCACCGCTCCGGATGGGTGGAGTTGCAAAGGCCTTGGGGACCTGGGCGGGGGGCTCGAGTTCCCAGCTCAGGGGCAGCAGGGCTCCTGCGCATCCCACACAGAGGAATTTGTAAAGGGACAGGGGGGGAACTAGAGAGCGCCCAGGGCCTCTCCTGGGTATGACTCCATGCTTGCAAGTCGACGCTAGGCAAAAATGTTAAGTGCCACAGCGTCAGGCCGGCATATACACTCCTTTGGAAACCAGCCGAGTCTTGTGCTTCAAAATAGAGAACTAAAAATATTTCAGCTCTAGTCAGCGGCCAGGAAGATGAGCAAAAGCTTCAGAAGGGTCTTCACTGTGAACTAGTTCCCTGTCCCACCTTAGAGATAAGAGTCGCTAAAACCAAGCCTTTCCATCCTGGAGCAGCGCTTTTGATCACGTCGGAGAAAACAGTCATTTCCTGAACCTCACACATACTGTCCTTGGGGTGGGGCCTGGGGGGCTGGCGAGCGTCCCTGCTGCAGAGCACACTCACCACCTGTACCCCACTGGCCTCATGTCTCACCTGAGACGTCAGTGCCCTCGCACAGCCCTGCCTGGCAGCCCCCTCCTGCCCCGTATGGGTTGGGGTGCCCCGTTACACCCGTTGTGGCATCCTACTGCTGTGGGTCTCCCCTTCTTTAAGCTGCTAAGGGGAGGGGCTGCTCGTCACTGTGTCCCCAGGGCCTTGCTCTCAGCAGGCACTCGAGGCGTACCAGGTGACAAGTGAACGATAAACAGTGCTGCGGGCTCTGCTCCAAGGTGAGCCTCGAGGTCACCGAGGCATCTTCCCCTCTGTGGACGCACCTTGTGCCCCACAATGGTGAGGAAGTCCACGCCCAGGTCTTCCACGTCCACACGCCTTTTCCCCAAGGCCTGCGCGGCGTCCGTGTGCAGCAGGATGAGGGGCAGCCCGGCTGTGGCCCGCCTCTGGTTCAGGGCTCTGACCCGCTGGCTGATCTCGGGGACCGGCTGAAGGGGGAAAATAAAGAGCTGAGCACGTTGCTCTCATTTGATGGAAACTGAATGAGAGAAACAAGGAGTCACTAATGAGGACAGGCAAAAAAGTTACAAAACTGAAGAAGAGAGCAAACGAGCCGTCGGGGCTGGGAAGCACGGGAACACGGGCAGAGCCTGGCGCCTCTTTCCCACTGGATTTTCTTAAAAGGAAAAGGCGACTCACCATGATGACGCCCGTCTCATTGTTGGCCAGCATGATGGTCACCAGGCACGTGGTGGGGCGGACTGCCGCCAGGATGTCATCGACCTCTGCCTGCCCGTTCACCTTGGACACCGGGACAAAGGTGACTGCTGAGGTATGAGACACAGGAACCGAGGTTAGTCCCACAGAGTAACCTCTCCTGATGGTTCATTTAGAAATAGCCTAACAAAACTATTCTCCACAATTAAAAAGCTAATTTATTGTAAAAGTTCAGAAAACTGTAAAGAAGGAATATAAGCCACGCACTATGGCTCCAGCCAGAAATGATCAGCTTGAACGCTTCTTTAACGCAACTTCAGGCGGCGGGTTCAATGCGTGGGAGACGCTCTCCGTTCTGCCTCTAAGGGACCATGAGCAGGTAAGACACTCTCGGCTCACGAGAGCATCTCAGGGCACCAAGACTTGACCCTCACTCACTCAACACTGGACCGACTGTTAACCACCTGCTCGTGCCAGAGCTATTCTAGCCACCTGTGGTCTCACTACTGCAGATGGGACATCAGTGGAGGTGACTAAATCAAGGTTTTTGGTTCAAAATGATGGAAGACAAATGTATCCACTTTCCCCCCAACGTGCCACTGAAACGAGAGAATAGAAAGATTTCCAAATAAGGGGAATCACCTGTGGACAAGGTATTTTTGAGGGATCCCCAGAGTATAGAAGGACAATGGTGTTAGAGTAATAGGAACAGGAAAAAAACACTCACAACACTGTCAGGTGAAAACTAACTCTGTAAGAAGCAGGAAGGGGGGCTGGCCCCTTGGCCGGGTGGTTAAGTTCAAGGGCTCCACTTCAGCGGCCCAGGATTTCGCCGGTTTGGATCCTGGGTGCAGACATGGCACTGCTCATCAAGGCCATGCTGAGGTGGCGTCCCACATGCCACAACTAGAAGGACCTACAACTAAAATAAACAACTATGTACTGGAGGGATTCGGGGAGAACAAGCAGGAAAAAAAAAAAGATTGGCAACAGTTGTTAGCTCAGGTGCCAATCTTTAAAAAAAAAATAAGACGTAGGAAGGGACCCAGTGACCATCCACGCTGGGGGTGCACAGTGCAGAGAGCAGGGTGGGGGCCAACTGCTGAGGCCACAGAGCACCCGCCTTACACCCAGCAAGGGGGTGGTACCACACGCCCAGAGAGGAACGACAGGCCCAGGCCGGCTCCCGGTACATGGGTTGAGGCCAGCAACAGAAGGGCAGA
This sequence comes from Equus caballus, assembly GCF_041296265.1. Lineage (NCBI taxonomy): Eukaryota > Metazoa > Chordata > Mammalia > Perissodactyla > Equidae > Equus > Equus caballus. The sequence goes on along the minus strand of NC_091689.1, from coordinate 24,165,431 downwards.
GCTTGTGCGCTCACTACACGACCCAAAGAGGAACAAAGGAAAGGCAGCTCTGGCCAGGGCTGCTTGTCTTTTTATTAAGTACATGGAAACTTGCTCAAGATCAGCCATCAGGGAATTGCAAATCAAAACTGCAGTGAGAACCATTTCACACCCACTAGGATGGCTATAATAAAACATACAGACAATAGCGAATGTTGGTGAGGATATGGAGAAGTTGGAACCCTCAAGCACTGCTGGTGGAAATGTAAAATGGTGCAGCTGCTTCGGAAGACAAAGGTCAAGGTTAAACGTAAAGTTGCCATGTAGCACAGCAATTCCACTCTCACGTATAAACCCAAGAGAGATGAAAACGTGTCCACACAAAAACTTATACACAAATGTTCACAGCAGCCTTATTCATAATAGCCCCAAACTGGAAAGAACCCAAATGCCCATCAACTGATGAATGGAATCAAGTGCAAAGTAGGGGTTCTTCCCCTACAGCCCCGAGTCCTGCTTCTCAGAGGCAACCGCCATTCATGATTTTCTTGTGGTTAGCGTTATCATTTTCCTTCCTTCCAGTTTATGCTTGATAACTTAGAAACACAATCTCCATTCCTTGGTTTATCAATTCAGGCATCTGAATTGATATAAAATGAGGACGTTGACTATCCCACACTCCCCCACCTCCACACCTCCCAATTGTTCAGCCCTGGTGCCTTTTTTCTGCGTCTTAGACAGGGAAGGGCAACTTAGTATACATCATTATTAGTTACTGTTGCCTTTAACCTCTCCCTTAAAATTACACAGAGTTTTACAAAGTATAGACATGCATGTGGTGAAAACCATTTAAACCTGATATAAAATGAGGACTTTGACTATCTCACACTTCCCCCACCTCCACACCTCCCAATTGTTCTCTTTATAAATCAGCTTTCCCATACCATACCATACCATACGGTTCACCCGTTTAAAGTGTGCAATTCAGTAGTTTTTAGTGTATTCACAGAGTCGTGCAACCATCACCACAAATGAAACCTAGTATCCATTCACTATAACTCTCCATTTCCCTCAACCCTAGGCAGCCGCTAATCCACGTTCTGTGTCTAGAGACTTCCCTGTTCTGGACTTTCCTATGAATGGAATCATAGCACATGTGGTCTTTCACCACTGGCTTCTTTCAGTTAGCATAATGTTTTCAAAGTTCATCCGTGTTGTAGCATGTGTCAAAACTTAATTCCTTTTTATGGATGAATAATATTCTCTACCACCTGAAGTTGATGTCTATTTGATCCTTTTTCTTCAGATCAGAGGAACTGGAAGCCAAGATTTAATTATTAAATCAAATAATGAAAAGCAGTGTTTAGCGTTTTATAGACATAGTATCATCTATTTATTGAGTTAGTTAGTTAGGAAGATTAGCCCTGAACTAACTACTGCCAATCCTCCTCTTTTTGCTGAGGAAGACTGGCCCTGAGCTAACATCCGTGCCCATCTTCCTCTACTTTATATGTGGGATGCCTACCATAGCATGGCTTGCCAAGCGGTGCCATGTCCGCAGCCGGGATCCAAACTGGCGAACCCCAGGCTGCTGAAGCGGAACGTGCAAACTTTAACCGCTGCACCACCGGGCCGGCCCTGCATCTATTTATTACACACAAAAGTCTGAAATATCATTAGGTAATACAAACGACTGGTTCTACACATTGATTATCAATTTTTTCCTAAGGGAAAACCTGGCGGCATTTACCGCTCCGTGTGTGTGGGGCAGCCTGGAAGAACAGGCTGTGTGACCTTTGCACCTGAGAACAGCCAGGAAGCCCTGTGCAGGAGGGTGAACGATTCACTGTGTCCCACGGGTGGCTCCCTGTACTGACTCAGTCAGTTAACATAGAGGGAGAGGTCCTTCTGGGGGGTCAGCTGGGCTGGTCACTCACCGGCCACGCGCTCCTTCGCCAGGTGCTCCAGGGGCAGACGGATGGAGTCGTGTTCCACGGTGCAGGTGATGAAGTGGGGCATGGCCCCCTCCGCCGGGCTGTGGCTCTCAGCTGCGTCCCCCTTCGAGGTGTGGATTTCGTGGAAGTGTTTCACCACAGAATGGATGACTAAGTTATTTGACTGCAGAGACAGAGCAGAAAAGTCACTTACAATGATTGTCCTAAGGGGAGAGTCAGAGTGGCAAGCTCTCCCACTCGTGTTTTCCTTCGTGGCTAACACTTAGAAAGAGGAAAATCGTCTCAGAGAAGCTCAGCTTCCTGGGCTGTACCTTTTGAAACGCCTAACTATGAAGACTTGGGGTTTCAAACTTCAGAATTCACTTCTGGTCAATATGCCTGTTTTGTTAAATGACATTATGCATTTTTAAGTTTTATAAATTTGTCAAAAAAGCATATGCTGCCCAGGCACCCGTCGCTGGGGGAGTGTAAGCTGGTACAAGCTCCGTGAAGGGCCACTTGGCTTATTTATCCAGTGAGCCCTCATACCCAGCAAGTCTATTTCCCGGACTTGATCCTACGGCCACAGTTGCACAGAAGAAAATGATGTACATAAAGGTTATTTATTAAGTGTAGCTCTGCTGGCAACAGCAAAACCTTGGAAAGCCTTGCAGTGTCTCTCAATAAAGGGACTCGTAGAATGAATCACACGACATCCTTCAATGGAATCCAGAGCAGATGTAACTACACCGAGCAGACGCCCTGTGGCAGACACCAAAAGGCCTCAAATACACTCGGTAAACGGAAAAAGGTGGCAAACCTCATACGCAGTATCTTACGATCTACATAGAAAGGGTAAAATGCATACATACGTGCTTAAATGTGCAAAACAACCCTTGAAAAGGTAAACAGGGAAGGAGAAAACAATATATAAACCTACATACTTATTTGCTTTGAACGCAGACACTATCTCTAGAGCACACGAGAGAAACTGACAGCATTGGTCTCCTGTAGGGAGAGGAAGTGGGTACCTGAAGGGCTGGGGTGGGAGGAGCTTTTTTCAAAAAAGTGTATAAAATATAAATGTAAGTTTAATGAAAAGGTGTAACACAGAATGCCTGAGTAACTGTTGCCCGGGTCAGGCCGAAACCCTGCCCACACCGCGGAGTGCGTCCCTCGCCCCTCCCGTCAGCCCCAGCTAACTGCCCCCCGACTTTTACAGCAATCGTCTGCTTGTTTCCTTCATACTTGCACTTCCCGCATAGGCACCCTAAACAATACTGTCTATTTTGCCTCTTTCTGACCTTCATGTGAACGGAACTGAACTGAATAATTTTCTTCTCAACTGAGGATCCCGTCTATTCAAGGATCTGGAGGCTCCGCCCCACGGGGAGGCGGGAGACGCTGCTGCACTGCGCTGAGGCCTCCACCCGCGGGGCTCAGAGGACGTAAAATGCACTGAGGGTTGAACAGCGCACGCCTGGCGGAGAACCCAGGCCACCGACACGACGGTTCCCCCGATCCGAGACAGTGGGGAGGTGCTCGGGGCTGGACCACTCTGATGTGCTTCTCCAAAAGGCGGACGTTTCCTCGGAGCCCCAGGCCACACCCTCGCAGAAAACACGCTGCCCCATACAGCGATCCACGGTCCAGGAAAGAGGGTCTTCCGGGCTCCAAGGGGCTGCAGTGGCCCAGCAATCCCACTTAGAGGGTCCTGGGGGCTGCACACCATAGGTCACCGTGGATGGCAGTATAAAAGACGGTGACTGACTGTGAACAAGATGAAGATGCCCAGGCCCCTCCCACGCACACCCTCCCCCTGTAGGCAGCTGCTGAAGGGGGCACAGGACCCCACACTAATCAGCCCGAGAAACCTCATTATGGCTACGCTCCCCGGCAGCATTGGGAGCACAGCCGCCTCTGTCGGAACCCGTAGGTCACATCTAAAAATGCACCATGTGCCCCCGGCCACAACGTTCCTCAGCACCTGGCTCCAGAGAGACCATGACGGCCCCACGGCGGAGGGGCTGGGGCTGAGGCAGCTCCTGGTAAGCCAGCAGGAGTCTGGTCCTGGGGTGGTGGTCACGGTGCCCGGGGTCCTGGCGGCAGCTCCTGCTCCCCTTATTCAGCCAGGCCAGGGCAGCTGTGCTCTGCCAGGCTCAACTTCCTCTTTTTTACCATGTGGCAAGATCCATGCACGTTGCTGCAGGTAGTTGGCGGTATTCCGCTGTGGGACTGCACCGCAAGGTACTAACGTTGGTCCATGCCAATTCTGAGGGACCTCTGGGTTGTTCCCAGTTCCTGGCTGGCATGAACAGTCTTCGCCTGTCCCCTGGTGCGCGTGCACCTCATTCTAGGATGTGTACCTCGGAGCGGAACTGCTGGTGGATAGGGGAAGCGTGTCTCCCACTTCACCAGATGCCAACCCATCTTCCAAAGTGGTTCTGCGAGTGCTCAGCACTCTACATCCTCTCCCAAAACTTACTAGCATGGGAATTCTCCATTTTCACCCTTCTGATGGTGTGCGCAGAGGAGTTCCAATATTTTTTACGCTATGAGGCTGTAGAAACCATCCGGGCTTCTCCCCGGGGAAGCACAGATTCAGGTTTCTGGCCCCTATTTCTACTGGGTTGTCCGCCTTTATGTTCTGGACGCCGTTCTTTTGTTGCTTACGTGTTACAAATCTCTTCTCCTGCTGTCTGCTTGCCTTTTATTTCCTTCCTTGTGTTCTTTGATAACTGAAGTTTGTTTTGTGGTGGTGGTGGTAGAATCTACTGATCTTTTCCTTTATGGTGAATGCTTTCTGTATTATATTTAAGAAATCTATCGCTCTTAGACGTCACAAACATATTAACTTATCACCTAAAAGCTATATAGATTGTACTTTTCATGATTAGGTCTTTATGACACCTGGGGTTATTTTTTGTATGTTGTGATGCAGCAGTCCAATTTCCTCTTTCTCTGTGAACACACAGTTGCCCCAGCACCACCTGCTGAAGGGACCATTCTTTCTGCCTGCTCTATTGGCTACCCCAATCATATATGATGACCATATAATCTATCATCTGAACCAGAAACATTTAGGAATAAGAGGCATTATTATAATTATGTCAGGACAACAGGCGTATCCTGGGACTGTCCTGAGCAAACCAGGACAGACGGCCACCCAGTCCCTGACAAGGGCCCATCCCTGCGCAGCTCTGCTTCTGGCCTAGTGTCTGCCCCGCCCGAGGACCACCTGCCTTAATCAGCAGAGCCTTATCAAAGGCTTGATGTCTGGCAGAGCAAGTCATTTCACTGCGTTTTCCGTCTTCAAGGAGTCTTGACTATTCTTAGCCTTCCGTATTTCCATATAAATTAGGTTCTGAGATTCCACTGAAAAAGTGCCAGAATTTTGGTTGAGGTTGCATTGAATCCACAGATCAATTTGGAAAGGACTGACATATTTATAATATCGAGTCTTCCAATCTGTGAACAGGATAGCTTGCTCCATTTATTCTGAACTTCTTCGAAGGCTCTCAGTAATATTTCCATTACTTTCCCAGGGTGCATGTATGTGGGTCTTACAAACTATTTATTTTAATTTTATTTTTTTTGAGGAAGATTAGCCCTGAGCTAACTACCGCCAGTCCTCCTCTTTTTGCTGAGGAAGGCTGGCCCTGAGCTAACATCTGTGCCCATCTTCCTCTACTTTATATGTGGGATGCTTACCACAGCATGGCGTGCCAAGCAGTGGCATGTTCACACCCGGGATCCAAACTGGGGAACCCTGGGCCGCTGAGAAGCGGAGCGTGTGAACTTAACCACTGTGCCATCGGGCCGGCCCCACAAATTACTTTTTTATTTAAAAGATTGGCACCTGAGCTAACATCTGTTGCTAATCTTTTTTTTTCTTATTTTTCTCCCCAAAGCCCCGCAGTACATAGTTGTATATTTTCAGTTGTGGGTCCTTCTAGTTGTGGCATGTGGGAGGCCGCCTCAGCATGGCTTGATGAGTGGCACTAGGTCACGCCCAGGATCCAAACCAGTGAAACCCCAGGCCACCGAAGCAGAGTCCGCAAACTTAACCACTCGGCCATGGGGCCAGCCCCCCAATTTTTTTTTTTACTAGATTTATTTCCTAAGTATTCGATATTTTTTGGTGCTTTGGTAAACAGCTGTTTGCTGCTGGTATACAAAAATTCAGTTCAGTTTTGTATCTAAATTTACTATTAACTGTAATAATCTAGCTGCAGATTCTTTTGGGTTTTCTATGTGGACAGTCACATCACCTGTGAATGACTATTGTGCCTCCTTCCCAGGAAGGGAACTGAGACAGTATTATTAATAGAGCAGGGGCCTCAACCGCATCCCACCGTCTTTGAGCATCTTCTATCAATTTAAAAAATAAATACCTTTGGAATGGGTCAAACCTCAAACTCTCATGAGACAAACAACTTAGTAGGGATTCACAGGAATGATTCCAGGGCAAAACAGAGGGGAAAATCTCTTTATTGAAATAAGAATGCAGAGCAAGTTAATTTACACGTCATATTACCAATATCCTATGAGCCGTCGAGAATTTACCTATAGGGTAAATACTGGTTCATTATATCAAGTCAATTTGCAAAATAGCAAAGCTAAGCATTATCTTTTCTTTAAAAAAAAAAATAATACCAAGAGGGAATCACTTTCTATTTTTAATTTAAAATAAAAAATAAAAGCTAAAAATAAAAAGCTAAAAAAAAAAAAAAAAAGAAATAAAAGCTAAAAGGACATGAGACTGTTTAGAAACTTTACCTCAGTGCCCCCGGAAGTGAAGATTATGTCTTGAGGTTTCCCGCCTATCATCTTCGCAAGGTTTTCCCGAGCTGCGTTGATGATATCCTTGGCCTTCCTACCTTGAGGGACCAAAATGGAAATTCAGTAACATTGCTTCACCAAGTGCAACCAACCCACATGTAAAGAATGACCGGACAGGAAGGAGCGAGACCGAGTGGACAATTCTAAGACGAAACCTGTCCCGTCAAGGAGAACACGACAAGATGGCACAACCTAGAGACCTCTTGGTGAAGGGGCAACAGTGAGATATTAGCAAATTAGCGAAAATGACTGAGATTTAAGTAACTTAGTGAGAGCCAGAAACGAGATACGGAAGGATGCCTGGGAACCCTAAAATTTCCTAAGACGTGCTTTCTTCTTACCGGATGCTACAGGAGAGGGAAGCTGCGGCCCTCTGCCTTGCTTCCCATTCATCAAGACAGGAGAAGGAAAGGATGGAGGAATTGGCTTAAGATCACGCTGCAAAACAACAAAAATAAGCAAAAATAGAGCTCATGACTCCTCAACACAACATCCAGTGCCGCATCTTGCATCGCAGGTCCCCCTGGGGACACCAGAGACATTCCAGCCTCAGCGACAGATCTGCTTCCAAACAGGGCTACACAGCCCGGCCGCCACCCAGTTTCGCTGGCCGGTGGGAACCGAACTTCACATGGCAGAGGAACAAAGGCCCTGGGACGAGAATTCTGAAAAGTTCAGTGGCCATTCTTACTTATTCTATAGACTAGCAGTCTCCAAATGTTTTGACTCTTCAGTCCTATTTATAAAAAAAAAAATTTGACTGGGCACCACTCAAATAAATACATGTATATATTATAAAACATACATAAAAACAGGAATGTAAAAAGAAATATACAAAGTAATTTGCACACTCCTTCAGACTTGCACAGATTTTAATTTTAAGCAGCGAAGGTCTATGGTGTTCAGGAAAACCTGGTCCTTTCAATGAGGGATATACTCAAAGTCCGTGATAACTGTCAGTCAGCTCAGGCAGGACGCTGCCTGGCACACACTGTTAGTTTCTCTTGGAATGTCGCTCGAATCCCGACCATCAGCTACACTCCTGCTCCTCCTCTAAGATGCTGTGGAGATGCCCCTTGGAGACGCCCCGGGGCTGACCCCGAAGCGGCGCCTCCTTCCGCGCTCATTCCCCCTCCTCCCGGGGCAATCGCTGTTGCCAGTCTGGCGGTGTACGGCGCTCCTGACCTTCTCCAAGGCACTTACACACCTCCATATAAGCCTTTTGCAGGGTTTTCTTTCTTCTTTTCAAAAAGAGGTTTCATAATTTACATATTGCTTTGCAAAAACTTCCGTTTTTCCACTTATCAACAAGTCTTGGAGACGCTTCTAAATAAGGACTCGTGGGGCTACCTCAGCACCACCATATACCAATGAGAAGGGCTAAAATGAGAGGACTGACCATTCTGAGCGCTCGGCAGGACCTGGAGGAGCTGTGACTCTCATACACGGCGAGCGGGAAGAGAGCATGGGACAACCACTTTGGAGAGAGGATGGCAGTTCCTTAAGAAGACAAATGCACACCCACCATAGGATCCAGCCACTCTGCTCCTAGGTACTTAAGGTAAACGCTACTTACTGAGAGAAAAGCAAACAGATGTCCAGGACTCATACACGAATATTCACAGCACTGTTATCTGTAATAGCCAAAAACTGGAAACAGCCCAAATGTCCACAAACAGACGAACGCGTGAACACACGGCCGTCCAGCCAGACAATAGAAAACTACTCAGCAGTAAAAAGAAATAGACTGTCGGTACACCCAGCAACGTGGATGAGCTCTGTCGACTGAAAGAAGCTGGACAAAAACCCTGTAAGATTCCATTTTCAGAAAAATATAGAAAATGCACACTAATCCACAGTGACAGAAAACATCTCACTGGTTGCCTGGGGGCGGGATTACGAAGCGGCACCAGGGGACTTTTGGGGGCGATGGAAACATTGACCATCTTGATGGTGGGGATGGCTTCACGGGTATGAACATGTGTCAAAAGTTATCAAATTGCACACTTCGACTCTGCAGTTTAGTGTGTGTTACTTATACTGCAGGAGAGCTGTCAAAGGAGGAGGGGCTCGCAGCGCACCGTCCGTCGGCACACTGAGCAGACATGGGAGACCACGGTACACGTTGGTGAACAACTGGAACCACGCCCCCTTTGAACAGAGAGGGCAACTGCCTGAAACAACCTCCTGGTTGCTCTTTTCATCTACTTAGAATTTATATTTTCAAAAGGCATCTAACGCCCCTTGAAACAGAAATGCATAATCAAGGAAACTGGAATATGAATGGCAATTAGATACTGTTATTAGATTAAGCTTCGATTTCTTGGGTGGGAACTATGGTTACTGTGGTTACACAGGAGACACAAGCTTACGTATCCAGCAGTGAAGCCTCATGCTATTTACAACTGGCAAAGTGTTGATAATTGCTGAATCCAGGTAAAGGAAATGCAGGTGTTCATTATACTTTATTTCAACTTTTCTGCAGATGTTACAGTTCCCAAAATCAAACTTTGGCAAAAAGTGTAATTAAACATAAAGGGCAGAGTTACAACAGAGCGGCAGCCAGGGATCACGCAGGCAAGCCAGCACAAGACGGTGACCGTAACTGAGCCTCAGCGAGAGCTCTGCACTCCTGCCGCTCAGAGGGAACGAGGAGTCGTAGGGCTGTGTGGGGCGCCCATCACCCACTCATTAAAGCAGGTCACCTTCACTTTGCTACTCCTCACGTCAAAGACCCCTGACCCTCTACCTCCCTCCAGTTACAGCCCGTTTCTTCTTTTCCTTTACGATCTCTGTTCCCTCTTGAACACACTGCAATCAGGCATTCAGGCCACCTGGCCCCTTATCTACTCTTACCAAGGTCCCCGTGTGGCGAAATTCGGGTCCTCACCTCCTCCCCCTGCCAGCAGCCCTGCCCTGGGCCCCACCTCCTCCCCTGCTGGTGAGGCTCCAGTCCCAGGCTGAGATAGCCGAGGCCTGGCCGGCTCCTCAGGCTCCTCCCTCCGTCAGCAACTCAAGACTCTGAGCACCAGTTGGATGTTGATGACTGACTCCCAAACTTCCACCCCAGACCTTGCTGCGGGCTCCACTCCCTCCACCTGGATCCCCAACAGACATCTGAAACCACACGCGCTCAAAGCTGAATGCGCAACTTCTCCCCCAAACTTGTCTTTCCCATCTCAGCAAAGAAATGGCCACTCGACCCTTCGAGGGGCCCAGGCCGAAAGCCCTGGCTCTTGCCTTTCTCGTCCCCTGTTATCTAATCCATCAGCAAATCCTGTAGGCTCTGCTATCAAAAATACCCAGAGCCCACCCCACTTCTCCACCGCCCCACTGCCCCAGCAAGTCAAGGCCACTGCTGAAATATTCTCCTAGGAGGTCCCCCAACTCCACTGACCCCACTGGGTTCATCCTCCACGTAGCGGCCAAACAAATGCCTCCCGAACCCAGAACAGCGCTCGGTGCACAGTCGGCGCTCAGCCAGCTCTGGTTCCATCAGCTGTTCTCAAAGTGTGTCTGAGGAACTCTGGGGGTCCTCAAGGCACGTTCATGAGGCTCACAAAGTCAAAACTATTTTCCTAATGATACTAAGACGTCATCTGCCTTTTTTCCACTCACTTTCTCTCATGCATAGAGAGAAGCCTTGCAGAGGTTACACGATGGGAGCACGGCGACAGAATGGACACGGGAGCACGACGGGGCTGCACCGCGTTCTCCTCAGCCAGACGTTAAACAGACTTTCAGACACGTGCAACAATGCCATGCTGCTCACGAAACTTGCTCTGTTTTGGAAAAGAGAGTCTGTTTTCTGTAAAAAAGGTTAACGTGTAATGAATTCATTATTGCCATTTTTAATGAACTAATAAACACATATTTACTTAAAGTTTCTCAGTTTTCATTTCTAACATGGCAAGTGTCTGTGCGCACGGCACGCACACACCATAGCTCTTTGGAGTCCTTGTTAAGTCTTAAGGGTGTAAAGGGGTCGTGAGATGGAAAGGTTTGAGGACTGCTGTGTTAATCACGTCACTCCCCTGCTCGGAATCCTCCAGACATGCTCCAGCTCAGTTAGATGAAAGCTGGGCCCTCACAGTGGCCTCCACAGACCCAGACGGCACTGCCCCCAAACCTCCCGGACCCCAATGCCCAGCCCACCAGAACTCCCTCATCACCGGCACACTCCCTCTGCCTGCAGTGCTCCCCCGGATGCCCCTCTCTCATCTCTATGCAAACACCCCGTCATCAGAGATCTGGATCATTCTGTACAAAGGCAGCCGCCCCACAACCCCAAGCACTGCCCAGTCCTTCATCCTGCTGGATAGTTCCCCACAGGACCCTTTCCACTAACACGGTTGTGTTTGTTGATCTGTTCACTGTCTGCCCCCCTCCCTCCCCCTCCCAGAAGAACAGAAGCCCCCTAAAGGCAGGAGGTCGGTTTTGTTCGAGGTTCTCTCCACCAGGCTCAGAGTAAGCACCTTAGCATGGTGCATGAATGGCTAAGGTGGAACACTCACAGAAGTCTGGTTTTCCATGTCATTAAAAAGGACTCAAGTCCTTGGAGGTGAGTGCAAGTCTCATTACGTCACAGACCCTCCAACCTGAGGCAGGGCGGCCTTGAGCATCAGAAGATGCTATGGGCACAGGAGCTGGGGAAGCGCTGACTGCAGTCAGAGGGGCTACGGTGGGAAAGGCCAGAACCCAGAGCTAACAGAGCTGGTTCCACGGGAGGACCAGCGCATGACACTGAATGCTGCTGACCGCTCTGAGAGTGGGCACCCTCAGCTGCAAACCTGGAACCCTAATCCGTGCCACCTCACAGGCCACCACTAACAAAAGTGGGGTGCATGCGGAAACCCCATGCATCTAACTCACCATACAAACTTAACACCCGTCCGTCATCTCACAAGCGAAGGGCACTCAAAGTGACTGAGACGGGGCAGCTGGAGCACACCATACTGAAGCGTCTGCTTGCCATCACTTCAGTGTAAGAACAGACTTGAAGAGACGTCTCCCTAAACCTGGGCCTTAGTAAACTTTTACTTTTATTACACTACGCATGCCGACTGTAGAAAAATTTAAATCTAGAAAACAAAAAGAAAATACCCCAAATGTCCCACAAGCCCCCTACTCAAATACAACTGTGGTGGAAGTATTTGGTGTACCTCACATCCATGCTGGGCTCCGGTTGTCCTCTCTGCCACTCTCCCCTCCTACCACAGTGACACTGTCAGCTGGCTTATGGCTGAATTAAGGCCGCATTTAGATTACAAAACTCTTAGATTAATTAAGAATTAAGACTTCATCTCCCAACTTCCATTGCAATTGGCATGCCAACTTGTGGCCATAGGACCACCAACCTCTGGCAATGGTTCTAAGCCAGAGTGGTACCTACAACTTCCACAAGTGTCTCTGAAGGACTCAGGCACCTGTTTCTCCTCCTCTTTCTCCTTCCCACAGGCTGGACTGCTGACATGATGGCTTGAGCTGGAGCAGCCATCTTGACCACAGAGGGGAAGAAGAAAAAGACAGATGGAGCTGGGGTCCTTAGTCATCGCTGAGTGACCACGTGGGCCCTGGACTGCAAGAGAAATAAACTTCAAGCTGTTTAAGCTACTGCTATTGGGGTTTCTGTCTCTCACAGCAAAACTATACGATACATTTTCCACACTTGCTCAGACAAAACTTTTTCCTTGGGGGGTGGGTAGGGGAAAATAATGAAATCATACCGCGCGTCCTGTTTTATATCACGCCTTTTCCATTTGAACCAGATGCCACTACTCTCCTTCTAGGCCATTGACACACTCCACACTGTCACTTCAACAGGGTCCAGAACTCCATCCCAGGGCCTCAGCACATTTCATGCAATCAGTGCTCGACTCATGGACACTGAGGTTCTTTCCAGCTTTTTACTATTACAGGCAAGGCTATGATAACCTCTTCCCACCCAGCCCTAAGACCTCCTGTAAAATGAATTCTCCCCAAAGAAATGGTTATCATTCTTAAATCATAATATTGTGAAAATAATTACACCATTCTATTGTAAAGGTGATTTTCTTTCTTTTCTTTTTGCATTTCTACCTGAGAATCAACAGAAAGTGACTGCAATGCATTCTTTAGTTACGGTTCTTAATGTGTCAAAACAAAGGCTGTCAAGGCCACTGAAAAGACACTGACAGACTTTGTCTGGTCAAGAACATTAGTTTTCCCTGAGGGTTATTCCTAAACTTCTTTATGATAAATGCTTTTTATTCGCATTTCATTGTTCTCCATATTCTCAAGCTTAATGCCTCAGAAAGTTAAATTTTTCTAGAGGAAAGATTACACACAGGCAAGGTCCAGGTTAGCCAGAATACAGGTTCCAAGTAAACCGGCAGAGAAGTTAATGAGTGACTAGCACCTGACTTTGAAACAGTGTTTAGTTCTCAAGTTGTGAAGCTTTTAATAAGCAAACAGATATGAAAACCCAGGAAACTCATAAAGTTGTACATGGCTATTACTAAATGCCAGGGCCTGGCAGTAGATGAAAGTTACTTCAGTTCAGCATAATCCACAGTTAAGATAGTTTGTCTTAATTATCCCTGATAAACAAGAAAGGTATAATTTTAGCTCACTGTGGGAAAAACACAATGTAACTTTGCCACATAACTAGTGATTTGACACAAATTATTCTCCAAAATCTCCAATGTAATGCAATACATTAAAACAAGAAGAAATGAAAAACAAATGGGAATATTTATAATCATAATGAAAGTAAAGAACTTAAAAGTAATTTTTGCTAAAAAAAAAAAGGAAAGGCCAGGATTATATGTGATCCTGATGATTTAAAAGATCAATTTTGCAAATTTTGTAAGGATCGACCGAGACAGACACATGAAAGGATTTTAGTAGGTACTGTCATTACAAATAACTCCAAAGACGACATCTTTTTCACCTGGGAAAGGGCGACAGGAGAGTCTGTCAAAGAGGAAAGATCATGGTATCAACGGGGCTCAATGTACAAATTTGGACTTCTCAGAAAAAAACTACCAAAAGTTACGGCTAAAGATTTGCAGTTAACAGCAAATCTGTTCAAAACCAAGCGACCGCATGTGGTGTGCAGTTCCCTAAGAGGGCCTCTGCCCCCCACATCTCCCATCCGTGCGCATCTTCTAGAATTACCTGCTGGGTAAGCACTGCTGGGATTTCCCCAGGCTTCCCGCATGGCCTCGGTCACAGCCTGGATGACTTCTGGTTCCAGGGGGGTGGTGGCATTATAGTCCATGTAAACTTGCCTGCTGGAAAGACAACAAAGGAGATGGAACATGGAACCACGGCTGCCCTACGTCTATCCCATCTATAGGAGCAAACACCGTCAAGGGCAGTACGCTCCTCCGCATAGACACTGCGCAGGCTCCACAAACTGCACTTGGAAATGTCCAAATCTTCATTACTGATGGAAAACGTATGCAGAGTTTCCAATAGTCTAGTATTTGCTAGTTTCCTTTACAACTGATAAGAGACGATCCACTTAGACTTTAGATTAGGCCTTGGTGTGATCTGGGCACGTCCCCCCACCCCTTCTCCCCTTGCACTTTCGGTTTGCTTTGCCTAGAATGACCACGCCCCTTGCCCCCACCTTCCTTTTTAGGTCTCTGCTCCAACTTGACATCTTCTGGGGCTCCCTGTGGCTCTAAAGAAAATTGCAGCCACACGTCCCTCCTTGCCTGAGCTCCGTGCCCCCTCTCCGTCCTCCATTTCTTGGGGGCACTCTTCATCATCTGACACTCTAGACTTGTTCCTCGTTCATTGTCTGCCTCAGTAGAAGGTGACGGGCTCAGTCAGTTTTCCTCTCTGTTCTGTGGCCAACACAGAACAACGGCTGGCACACAGCAGGGGCTCCACTTACCAGGTGACAAAGTGAACAGCGCAGAACACGCACATTCCCTGAAAGGGCCCGCATACGTATCTGCACCTCTTTTTACCCTCATCAGAAACCTTCAGAAACTTTCAGAAATGTATATAGTAGTAATCCTACCTGATACTATTATTTTATCTGACTTTAAAATCAACAACAGTGCTTAAACCAGTCCACAAGAAAATTCAAACACAATTAGCAACCATGGCCGTTAAAATAGAGGTTTTTTTTAAAACCATGGAGGGTTTTAATGCAGCACCTTGTCTATGAGCTGTCCAAGGTCACCTGACAGGTTCAAGGCTTTGGGGCTTTGGGAAGTTTGACCAGCCCTGCTTGGCCACTCCGTGGTAGGAATCTCCGGGTCCTGCTGTGACCTAAACCGGCATGTGCCCCTAACTCTGCTCTCACTTCCTATAAGTAAGTGTCGCAAAGTTCCTCAGGCTACCCGTGTCTGCTGAGTGACTACAGGTTTTCAATCTGCTGTGTGGCTAAGCTACTTTGCGGCTTGAATTTCAGGTTAGCGTTTTATAGATTACTCTGCTCCAGGATTTGCTGCTTCCTTGAAGTGCTAAGAACATGGGATGGGAAAGCTAAACTCTATTAGGTTCAGAACGAAAAAATAAGAAGCCACGGTGAATCTCCTCTCCACTCAGTCTCCCTAGGGGACATTTTCCCAGCTCCCTTCGCTTCATCGCAACCAAAGCAGAAAGTCTAATGAAAGGAACGGTCGGATTTAGGCCTGGACTGAAATTTTAAAGACACACACACATTCCTCATATTCACGTAGAGAGGATTATTCTTTCCCCACTCGCCAAAAGTTCTGAACACATTCCTGGACTGGAGGAACAAGACTCAAAACAAGAAAATGCACACCCCTCCCCTCCAGGGGAAGTCGTTCCAGGAGGCTGAAGAAGCAGTGTGGACCGGAAGGGCCTCCCTGTCGTTATCCCCACTCTCCCAGCTGCTCAGGCCAGTAGCCTGGGAGGCATCCTCCTCAATCCCACCTTTCCCCTACACCAGTGCCACCACTGCCACACTCGGGGCCACAACACCTCTCCCTCCTAGATTATTACACAAGATTCCAACTGGTTTCCCCGTTTCCTCCCCTGTCCCACACCCTACCCCGTCCCTACTCTCTACAAAGCAGCCAGGATTCCTTATAATTAAATTACATCACTGCCCTGCTCAAACTTCCAAGATCCCCAACCCCCTTAGAATACACCCCAAAGTCCTCCCTGGGCTGTGGCTCTGCTCGCTGACAGCTGCTCCGACAAGGCCCTCCTCCCAGCCACGCGCGCTCCGCAGGCTCCTTTCCGCCCTCCGGCCTTTGCAGCCGCTGTTCCCTCTTCCCGGCGTGCCCTTCCCCAGAACTTGTGCGGCTGACTCCTGGATGTCACTCCTGGATGCCTCGCATCCGCTCGTCCTCCCAGCTCGCACCCCTGATTTAGGCCTCCCTCGCGGCCAGCCGACCAGCGCTGCATCCCCGCGTGGGAGCCCATGCCCCCGAGCGACCACCGGCCGGCCGCGCCCTCTCCCAGAGAGTGACCACCCGCCAGCTACCCGCTCTGACCTCCCCGGGCAGGGCACCCCGACCTCGGCTCGCGGCGTCCGGAGGGCTTCCCGGAGAAGGGCGCCGGCGGCTGTCCCCGCCTTCCCCTCCAGGCGCGTACCTCTCTGGCGGGCTCTTCTCTCCGCGGCCGCCGGGCGGACTCGCCGCGCGCACCCGCACGTCCCTGTTCGGCGCAGCGACCGCCTCCATCCCGGCCCCACCGCGGCCCAGCTCCCACCCAACCGCCCCCGGCGCTGCCCCAACCAGCGGAGCGGGTCAAGCCCGGGAGCGCCACCGGGAGCGCGGCGGAAGGAGGCGGGGCCGAAGGGTCTGGAGCGTGTCCGGATTGGCTGAGCTGCGCAGTCCCGGCCAATCCCTGCGCTTCAGCGGGCCGCGGGCTCCCGGGGGAGGGGGGAAGAGGGGCTCCCAGCGCTGGGACACGGTGGAATGCTGATTGGCTGCGCGGGGTCAGGTGACGGACTAGGGGCGGGGCTCAGGGCCCGTCACAGGGGGCGTGGTCACGGCGGCGGAGCGCAGGCAGGAGGCGCTGGCCCAGAGGTAGACAGGTGGTGGCGGGGACTCGGGGGTGGCCGGGCCGGGCCGGGGCGTTTCCCGGGCTCCTCAGCTCCGCGGGCCCCTGGGCAGTCAGCGGGAAGGCGGCGCCCGTGAGCAAGCGGACCACAGCTCTGCGTCACCGCAGTCCCTGGGGCTCGTGAGACATCCGACCCTGGAGTCGGGGGGCGGCTCTGGGAGTGCGTGATCGATCGTCTCCTGGGTGACGCTGAAATTAGGAATCCTTTATCGAGGATGGATTGAGGGGTCTGGAGTAGAGGTCGCGAGGCCGGCTGCAGGCTGTTACAATAGCCAAGGCAGGAGATGGGGAACACTAAGCAGTGGGCGTAGAAACGCAGCAAAGGTGGGTTCAGATAGGTTTAGGGTGAAAATAGGCAGGAATGGGGACAGCTGAATGCGGGGCATGTGGGAGAGTGGGGACGCAAGGATTAACGAAGGGACTTAGGATGTTAGTGCCTCTACCCTGATAGGAAGGAACAGGAGGGGAAAGTGATGGGTGAGATGTGGACGCGGTGAGCTGTTTGTGACAGTCTAGTGGGAGCGTCTGCCATGCGTGTATCCCTTCGGCCGTGACGGAAGTCAGTTGTGAAGGTGGTGAGAGAGGGCGGAGATCCAGATTCCTGAATTCTGATGAAGCCATCGACCTGGCACAATATTGAGCCCTGAGGACATGCCAGGCACTGTTCTAAACACCTTTCATGGATTCATGAATTTAATCCTCATAACACCCTTATCCAGTGGGTACTGTTATCCTCATTTTATATATGAGGAAATCAAGGTACAAGAAAGTTCAGCATCTTGCCCAAGGTCACTCGGGTAGCGATGGAGCCAGAATTTGAATGCAGGGATGGTTTGCCAAGAAGTTGACTTTTCGTAGACTTTCTCAATTTTCTCTCCTGTTGGGGGTCCAGAAGAAGTCCTCTTTTTCAGCATTGCAAGTCTCCACGTATCCAGATTCTTGATTTCCTTTCGTTCTTGCTTGCAAACAGCTCATTTCTTGCCACATGCAGCCAACAGCAAAGGACACACCAAAATTTAAGAAGCAAATTGATACAAAGGAACACAAGGACAGACAACAGGAGAGGAAAGGAAAGGGAATTAGGGAAGAATGTCAAAGTCAGATGACAGCGTAAAGTGCAACTGAGAGGTAATCTGGAAGTGCCCATCGTATGTTACAATTGGGAGGCACTGATGAATTTAGCAAGAGAAATTTCAGTGGAGCAGTCAGGGTATGTTTGTGAAACTGAGGGTGCAAAGAGTTGAGGAACGAACGGGACATGAAAGAGTTGGGAATGTTGTCAGCTCTTCAAAAAGTTGAGAAAAGAAGGAGCTGAAAAGGGGTACAAGATCAAGGGGAAATATTTTAGAGACAGAATCTGTTTCTAGGCTGAAGAAGGTAGCTAACAAGGAAACAAGGTAAAAGAGAAAGAAGAGCCAAAGTCCTGGAGGTGGTGAGTGAGCAGATGATTAAGCAAAGGCAGCGTAGGGGGCGGGAGGGTGGGGTGAATTGAAAGGTAGGGGCAGGTTTCATCCTCTAAATCTCTAGGGAAGGCTGTGAGGCTGGGAGCTGGAGGTGGCCAGGGGCCACCGACAAGGTGATTCATCTCAAGCATTCCTTGGACTAGTTAGGCAGCAGTTAGAGTGTTTGTGTTTCCCGGCGCATACTGTGAGTAGAGTCAGAGAGACAAGATGGCGCCCCACACGGCTGGTGATACCCAGAAAGAACAGAGTGCCCACGGACAGAGGACCAGGTGCTGGGTTGGCCATTTTGCCTCTCCTCCGCTCTTAGAAACAGCAGTGTATGGTGCAGCTTGCAGGAGCAGCCAACAGGATTCCAAGTGGGCTGGTCAAACAGATGCAACAGGTGACCTAACAGGATGTGATAATTAGACCAAACATTTGAGGAATGCTATCTCCATGAAAGTGAGAGTAAATTCAACACACAGACTCATACCTAAGGAAAAAAGGTAATAGAGCTATCTATCATCATTGTAAAGTTTACCCTTTTGGGTGCTGAGATCATTGTAGATTTACATCTGGCTGTAATAAATGATAGGAGGGCCTTTATCCAGTTTTCCACAGTGGTAACATCTTCTAAAACTATAGTAATCCACTCTGCCAATCTTTGTCCTTTGGTATGTTAGACCATTTACACATAATTATTGTTAGCTCTGAAATCTACCATCTTATTATTTGTTTCATCTGGTTCTAAACCCTGTTTCTCTTTACTTGCCTTCTTGTGGGTTATTCAAACATTTTTTAGTATTCTATCTCGATTTCTCAAATCGTGTTTAAAAACAGATAAAATTCACATACCATGAAATTCACCCTTTTAAAATGTAAAAGTTAATATATTCACAAGGCTGTGTTACCAAAGCAGGTTCCTTTTCCCCACTGCGTGATTAGGCCAATCACTGAGACGATGAGTTTGCAGCAGAGAAAGAGTTTATTCACAAGGCAGGCAAGCAAGGAGATGGGAGAACAAATCAAATCTGCCTCCCCAAAAATGGAGACTAGAGATATTTATGAGGTAGAGGGGCGGGGCGGTCTGAAGTGTGGGACCAGATGATTGGAGGTAAGGAGGGGGGAGGTATTTGATGATCTGTGCACGCACAGTCAAGCTTTATGGCTCTTCATAGGACACATGTTCACAAAATGGCAGTGTTACCATGATCTAAGGGTGGAGTTTTAGGCTCCTTGATGTCAAAGGGTCACCTATTATTGGTCATCCAAGCAAGCCTAGTTGATAAGTCGGTGGTTTTAACCAGCCTGAACTGGACAAGGAGTCAACTCTCAGTTACTGAAAAACTTAAGTGCCTGTGACCATGGAGGCATGGTGACCCAAACATCAGAGATGTTATCTACAGGGTGGGTTTTAGTAATGTGTTATTTAACTACTTTTTCACACAACTGAGTATTGTTAAAGCAAATTGGCCCCTGGTTTCAGTTTTGCGACCATCACCCCTGTCTAATTCCAGAACATTTTTATCACCCCCCAAAAAACACTCCTTATGAGCATTCAGTTCCCATTCCGTCTTCCCCAGCAACAACTAAGATACTGTCTATCTCTACAGTTTGCCTTTTCTGGGCATTTCATATAAATCAAATTATACACCATGTGGCGTTTTGCATCTGGCTTCTTTCAGTTAGGATAATGTTTTCAGGGTTCATCCAGGTTGTACCAAGTATCAATAATTTATTTTTATTAATGGTTACTATTCCCTTGCCTGGCTGTACATCTCGTTTTTCCATTCATCATTTGATGAACATTTGAGTTGTTTCCATTTTTTTACTGTTATGAACAATGCTGCCCTGAACATTCATGTACAAGTTTTTACATGGAGATGTTTTCATTTCTCTTGATTATATACTTAGAAGTGGAATTGCTGGGTAATATGGTAACTTTATGTTTAACTTGTTGAAGAACTTCCAAAATGTTTTCAAAAGCAGCTGCACTGTTTCACATTCCCACCAGCAATGGATGAGGATTCTAATTTCTCAACATCCTCAGCAACATTTGCTATCATCTATCTGTCTTTTATTTTAGCCATCCGAGTCTGTGTGCAGTAGTCTTCATTTGCATTTCCCTGATGACTAATTGTGATGTTGTGATTTATAATAAGAAATGTATATTTCATCTTTGTCCCTGTTCCTGGCACAGCACTCCTAAAACCCTTGGAACTTCCTACTTGATAAGAGTGATAAAGGTGAAAGGAACATCTTTTGTTATTCATAACAAGTCCTTTTCAACCACACTCCAGCTTGCCCCTAGGGATGGGGGGCCAGTTTCAGGGGAACCAACCATACGATTAGAGGGTTGGAACTTTCGGCTCTACCCCTCCCCTGCCCCTGACCTCTGAGGAAGGGACAGAGGCTAGACGTCTAGTTTAATCATGAGTGGCCACTGATTTAATCAATCACACCTACATAATGAAGCCTCCATAAAAACGCTAACTGAAGGGGTTTAGAGAGAGCTTCCAGGTTGGTGAACACATGAGGTGCGGGGAGGGTGGCGCACCTGGACACAGCATGGAAGCTCCGTGCCCCTCCCCCTTACCTTGCCTTATGCATCTCTTCCATCTGACTGTTCCTGAGTCATATCATTTTGTAATAAACTTGTAATCTAGTAAGAAAACTGTTTTCCTGGGTTCTGTGAGCTTTCTAGGAAATTACCGCACCCAAAGATGGGGTCATGGGAGCCCCTGATATATATTCAGTCAGTCAATCAGAAGTCCCAGAGGCCTGGACTTGTGATTGGCATCTGCAGTGGGGGGCAGTCTTGTAGGACTGAGCCCTTAACCTGTGGGATCTGATGCTAACTGCAGTTAGATGGTGTCAGAATTGGATTGAATTGTAGGGACACCCAGCTGCTGTCAGAATTAGTCTACGTGGGGAAAAAAAGCCCACACATCTGGTGTCAGAAGTGAGTAGTAAGTGGAGAGGAAGTTTTCCTGTCACTAATGATGTTGAACATTCATGTGCTTACTGGCCATTTGTAGATATGCTTTGGAGAAATGTCTATTCAAATCCTTTATCCATTTTTTAATTGGGTTATTTATCTCTTAATTGTTGAGTTGTAAGAATTCTTTATATATTCTGGATACTGGACTTTTATCAGAGGTGTTCGGCAAATATTTCCTCCCATTCTGTGAGCTGTCTTTTTGCTTTCTTGGTGATGTTCTTTGAGGCATAAAATTTTAAATTCTGGTCAAGCCCAAGTTATCTTTCTTTTGTCATTTATGTTTTGGTGTTACATCTAAGAATGCTTTGCCTAACCCAAGGTCATGAAAATTTATTTCTATGTTTTCCTCTAAGAGTTTTATATTTTTAGGTCTTATATTTAGATATTTAATCAGTTTGACTTAATCTTTGTATATGGTATGAGGTGGGAGCCCAAGTGCATTCTTTTGCATGTAGATATCCAGTTGTCTCAGAAATATTTGTTGAAAAGACTGATTTTCTCCCTTTTAGTTGTCTGGGCACTCATGGCACATCAAATGACCATAGATGGATGGGTTTATTTCTGGACTCTCCATTCTATTCCGTTGATCCGTCTCTTCTTATGTGCCAGGCCCACACTGTCTTGATTACTGTAGCTTTGTAGTAAGTTTTGAAATTGGGAAGTACGGTCCTCCAAACTTGTTCAAGATTGTTTTGACTACTCAGGGTCCCTTGAATTTTCATAAGACTTTTAGGGTTTGCACTGAATCCATACATCAATTTGGGGATTATTGCCATCTTAATAATATTAAGTCTTCTGGTCCATGAAAACAGGATGTCTTTCCATTTATTTAGGTCATCTTTAATTTTTTCCAGTGATGTTTTGTAGTTTTCAGTGTACAAGTCCTAGATTTCTTTTATTACATTTATCTCTAAGTATTTGATTTTTATTCTATTGTAAATGGAATTGTTCTTCTTAATTTCATTTTTGGATTGTTCATTGCTAGTATATATAAATATAACTGATTTTGTATATTGATATTGCATCTTGCAACCTGGGAAAAGCATTGTTACACTGGGTGAGTTCCAAACCAGGTCAAATACAGACGGGCCTGCAAGCGGAGTCTTCCAGTGAACGACCACGACAAACTCTCTGGGGATGAGGCTTTGAAGGAGCTCCAGCCACATTCTGCTCCCTCTGGTAATTCCCAAGTTACTGGTTTTCACTGAGTGTTAGCTCTCAGTTTTTAAGGCTACTGTGGGGTTGGAGAGTGAGGAATGCGGCTGAAGTTAAAATGCCACAAACCGGTTGTGCTTACTGAGATTTACCCACTTGAGCACATACATGCCCCTTGGATTGCTGCAAGCCTTTGGTTAATTCCCAGAGTTCTGAAAAAGTTGACTCTTGAGAATTTTTGCCAGTTTTCTTGTTTTTATGGGGGAGAAAGTTTTTGGAAGTTCTTTGCCAACTTTGCTGATTTCACTCCTATTCACGTTGTTTTTGGTGTATCCCTTTCCTTAGTGGCTGCTCTGAGTATTAGAACGTACACATGCGTCTCATTAAGTCTCCTGGCGTCAACATTCTACCGCTGCAAATGAAGTGAGGGACCCTCGCCTGCATTTAGGTCCCTTTACCTGCTCTACTTTTAAACATCCTTGTCTTGAGTATCAGACAGTATAATTTTTATTTAACCATCACATGATTGATAAAGATTCCTTTTTATCATTTCCCTTCTGTCTGAAGAACTTCCCTTAGCCAGTTTTTACAGGTAGGTCTGCTAGTAACAAATTCTTTTAGTTTTACTTTGTCTGAGAAAATCTTGATTTCACTATCATTGCTGAAGGAAGTTTTTGTTGCATATAGAATTTGTGGCTGACAATTTTTTTCCAGCACCTGAATAGTATCTGCTGTTTCCTTTTGGCCTCCATGGTTTTGAGGAGAAACTCACTGTCATTCAAATTGGTGTCCCCTATAAGTAATGCACAATTCCTGACTGCTTTTGAAATTTTTTTCTTTGTTTTCAGTTTTCAGATGTATAATTTATGGTGTGTCTTGGCATGGATTTCTTCATATTTATCCTATTGGGGATTTATTCAGCTTCTGGAATCTCAAGATTTTGTCACGGACCAAATTTGGATAGTTTTCAGCCTTATCTCTGCAAATACTCCTTCAGCCCCCCTCTCTTTCTCCTCCTTTTGGGATTGAGATGATATGAATGCTGGATATTTTGTTTTTGCCCCTATAAGTCCTGGAGGCTTTGTCCACCTCCCCCAGCTCCCTTTTTTCGGTCTAATTTTTCTCTGTTGTTCAGACTGATCTGTCCTCAAGTTTACTGATTCTGCCCTCTGTCATTTCCACTCTACTATTGAGGCCATCCAGGAAGTTTTAAAATCTTTTGTTCTATAATTTTCACTTGGTTCTTTTCTTTTTTTAGTAAATTCCTTATCTTTGTTGAGATTTTTTTCATTTGTTTCAAGAGAATTTATAATCAGGTTTTGAAGCATTTTTATGATGGGTGCTTTAAAATCCTTGTAAGGTAATTCCAACATCTGATTCATCTCATTATTGGTGTCACTTGATTGTCTTTTCCCATTTAAGTTTCTATTTTCCTGGTTCTTGGTCTGATGGTGGTTTTCATTTGTGTCCTGGATATTTTTTTTTTTTTTTTTTTGAGGAAGATTAGCCCTGAGCTAACATCTGCTGCCAATCCTCCTCCTTTTGCTGAGGAAGACTGGCCCTGAGCTAATATCTGTGCTAATCTTCCTCTAGTTTATATGTGGGGCGCCTGCCACAGCATGGCCTGACAAGCATTTCATAGGTCCACACCCAGGATCCAAACCAATGAACCCCGGGCCACCAAAGCAGAGCACATGAACTTAACTGCTGCGCTACCGGGCTGGCCCCATATCCTGGATATTCTATTATGTTAAGACACTGTGAGTTCCACTTAAGTCTTTTGTTTTACCAGACAAAAGAGCACCCAGGCACAGCAGAGCCTTTGCAGTGTGATTTTGGTCTGTGGTTTGTCTGGTGCTGCTAGGACTCCCACTGGTCCCATCTACTGAGATGGGATGTCCCCAGGCTAGGTTGGTCATTGTCTCACTGGGGAATGGGAATCTCTGGTCTGCAGGGATGCAGACTTGCCTGGCTGGGCACTCGTGGTGGTGGGCTCCCCATCGGTGCTCGCTGGTGACCCCAGTGTGTCAGGACGGTAGAGAGCTTCAGGCCCATGGTGGCCAGAGGATTTTGGGGCCAGGTGCTTGTGGCAGAATCCCTTTTGCAGGTGCTGTCTGGCTGCTCTGGTGCCTCTGGACAGGGGATGGTAGTCTCAGGCCTTCTGGGCTTGGCTGCTTGGGTTTTTAAAATCCTATTTGTCTTTGTTCTGGGACACAGTTACTTTGAAATAACTGCACCCTTTTAAGGCTTGCTTGTAACATTTTTGGGTGGGGCCAGTGCAGCCTTTAGTATATGTTTTCCTGTTACTGAGCCCGTCTAGTCTTTCTAGGGTGCTGGGAATCACAAGGTTTTCCACTCTAGCTCATGGGGATGTGCACTCTTCCTGGTCATGTGTGAGCCCCAAGTGTCATTTTCTCTGCTCCTTTTTGGGGGGTGCTCTTCCCCACCCTCAGGTAGTTTTCTCAGGTGCATATGCTAGTCAGTATCCAGCTGAAGGCCTGAGAGGACCCCTCTGCAGGTCCCCAAAGCTCGCTCTCTCTGCGACCCTCTCCCCTGGGAATGCTAGCTCCTTTGGTCTCCCTAGATTCTTAGTTCCATCTCAAGTCAGAGTGCCTGCTGGGTTCCACGGAGGTCCCCCTTCCCCGTGCTGAGGCCGGGCAAGTCTCACTCAGGGGTCACTGCCCTGCACCACCTGTGCACTGTCTGAAAACTGTCATTCTGCATATACTTACAGGTGCTTGCTTTCTCAGATGGGTGAGCTCATTCCATCCTGGAGCTCCATCTTAGCCACAAGCACTAATCCCCTTTGTCCTTTCTGTCATGATCTCACTGATGGTTTCTGTCTCTCTTCTCTTCTGCATTCTGGGAGAATTTATTAAATTTGTCTCCACATCATTGGTCTATTTTTCCAGCATCACTACTGCCCTACAGTGCTGCGGATTTATTACTATGGTTATAGTTTCATCCTGTTGCCATTTCATTTTTGCTTATTGTTTCCTTATGACTTCTTAATTCTGAGTCAAAAGTGCAGTTTACTGCATTTTCCTAAACATGTGGTTTTTCCACTGAAACAGTTTTTCAATCCTACACTTCATTTCCACCATCATGTTCATCCTAAGAGTCTGCTGGATATTATTTCTTCTTTTCCTGCAGTGTTTTTTCACATGCTCATTTACTTAAGCAAAGCAACCTGTTCAGCATCTGTCAGCTGATGGAAGGGTGGACTGCACACCAGTGTGGTGTCAGATGCCCTCCTCAGCTATTGGCTGGGTGGCCAGCGTGCCCAGCTTCTGATGAAGTGACTGTCTTGAGCAGGCTTGCACCTAGTGTAGTTGTGTGCGCAAGCTCCTGCTGCCTCTAGTCAACACTGAATAAGCACTTTGTACTAACCTGTTCAGTTGTTGCGGGATGGCTAGGATAAGGCCCTGTGCTCCAGCTGCCGATGGACTCCTGGGACAGGCAGGCATACATATGTGAGCAAGTGCAGACCACACTCTCGGTGCTTCTGGAAGCCTGGGAAGGTGAGGATCCCCCAGAACTGTCCATCTGCCTGTCAGATAGGCTTCAGTGTGGGATCATGGGAACTGAAGCTTGACAGGAGCCCCGAGAGGGGAGCTGGGTGTTTTGGGAGAGCAGACCTCACCCCAGGGCACGGAAGCACTACTTGGAGGCCGGCGCCGTCAGGACAGTGGCTGGCAGGGTGGACAGGGCCTGGTCACAGTGGGCAGGCCCTACCTGCCAGGCACCAGGGTGCTTACTCTGGAGGCAGTGGGAAGACATGGCACAGCGAAGGGTCGTTTCAGAAAGCCTCTGGCAGCACGGTGGGGAGGACGTGAGGAGGTCAGCCCAACAGTTTGTCTCCGTGTCATCAGAGCGTTTGGCCAGGTCTTCTTCCACCCGCTGCTCTTCCTATGTCAACTGTGGCTTGTGTCACACGCCACCGTTACTGGTCTGGCAAGGCACACAGCAGCCACAGTGGGATCCACGGTCACTGGCTCTACCCGTGTCTCCTGCTCCTTTGAGAGCCACAGCATTCCCCAGGGAGACAGGTTTCCTCTCCTCAGACTCTAACTTGAGGCTGAAACCTCTTAGGAATAGGAAACAAGGCTCTTTATCACACGCTGCAGCCAGCTATGGCTCCTCAACCTCTCCATGGGCAGGGGAAGGAAGGGCACAGGTGAGCAGGGCTGTCAAGGTTGGAGTACATTTTTAAAGAGATGTTTGTTAAGACCAACAACTGGTTTAAGAACAAAATAATGTTTCAACACGGAGCGCCACGCACTGCCTGGGAGTGACGAGTCGTGAGGAAGGTCAATGAGGTCTGACGCCGAGGGGATGAAAACCCAACACCAAAAATACAATATGGACAAGTCAGTCCTGCGAGGCCGGAGAGAAGACCGAGCAGGCCTCACCTGGGCACCAGAGCAGGGCAAGACCTCTCCTGGGTGTGAATGGTGGACCCGAGGCTCAGTGGGGAGACTGCATAAGGTGCACAGCCATCCACAGCTACTGTCCAACTCTCTCTCCTGGTCACTGGCCCCTGACAAGTACTGATCCGTCTGCTGTGCATGGGGCTGTCTCGAGTCTCTCCTCCAGCACCAGGAACTCATGGGGCATGCATTTTCTTCCAACTGGCCCTGACATAAGCTCAAAAAAAAAAAAAAACAGTGAATTTACTGGAAGACCTCTGGCTCAGTGAATTTAGCAATGAAAATGAACAAACCCTAAAATGGATTTTTAAAAAAGAGATTATAATAATTCAGTTCTTTATACAGCTGAACCTGAATAAACAGACATTCTTCACGTTGCAAAGTCCCCAAACGCCTCTATCACTGGGTTTTTTGAAGAACGTTTTTCAAACCACAGTTCTTTCAATGAATTAATTTTGGTTCACTGGGCAATGAGGATTCCTCTGGATTATGCCCTCAGGGCTGCTGGGTTTGTCTGAGGCAGGGCTATGGGAGGGAGAAAAGAAGGGTGTGATGGTTTTTATTTTCTGAGTTCTTTAGCAAAGGAAAAGTAAAATGTTATTTTACTAAGACTATATGTTAGCATGTCACTAGACACATTTTATTATATCCAGAACAATGAACTTGTAGCAAACCTGACTTTCCAAGATTAAACATTCTTAAGTGGATGAAAATGGAAGCAATCCTGGAATAGACTGCACTAGCTGGGAAAGAAGTGTCCTATTCAAGACTGCAATTGGTGGCTAATGTCTTGCTGGAATTTTTATGTGAAAAAAATTCTGCTTGATTTGATAATCAAATCAGCAAAAAGTCTGATGTTAACAGGAATTTGTGATTTTTTTCACAGCAGTTCTCTAAAGAAGTGGGGGTGGACAACACAGCAACCCTGGGAACCGCGGGGTCTGGCCCCAGAGGACGTGTAACACACCTTGGCCAGCATCACTGTCTGGGAGTCTGCCCTCTGGGGCTTTCGGCCAAGCTCCAGACCCCAGCAGCAGGGCTGTTCAATCTGTTTCCACTGCCCTAAGAAAAAGATACGCTGGCTCTGCCACCAGGTGGCCCACGAGTGGGCTGGGGACTCTGCTGGGACTGGCCTGGCTGTGGCCAAGGCTTGGGGAAGGAAGCTGTTGCCTTCTGCACCCATGACGTCTTTCCAGACAAGTGTGTGAGTCCCTGGAATGTAACTAAGTACAGAGGAAAATATGCATGGACACTTTGAAACGCTGAAACTGGCAAATACTAAGTACACGCTCCTTTTAAAGACTGTACATTCAGAATGTTTTAGCTACTGCGAACAGTCTGAACCAGCCCTCGATTAAGTTTTCACAAGAGCTTATGTATGGCAGTGATTTCTCTAGCAGGAGCACAACCTGGGTTAGTCTGTAGCTGGTGGAAACCGTATAAGCAGCCCTCTAAGGCTTTCAGAGCTTGAAGATGAGGGTGGGCAGAGCAGGGCATCTTGTGAAGCCGGTGCTCTGCAACAATTCAAATAAAGTGGGTGCAAACAACACAGATGAGGAGCGAGGACCAGGGCTGCAGGGAAAAAGGAGGGGACACAGCTGGGATACAGTGCTCAGCGTCTGAGCCGGTCGCTCGCCCCGGACCATTAGGAAGACTGCACAGGGAGGTAACTTTCAGGTATGCGTTTGAGGGAAGGTAACGCGGGCAGGGGAGCCTGTTCCTTCTGAGAGGCCTACCTTGGAACTGTTTCCTTCTAAGTCTACTTGGAAAACATGCAGCTGACATATCAAATTCTCAGCAGTAGAGTCATGGGGACCCAACTGAATGTCAGGGCTGTCCAGGAGCTTCATGTCCCCAGGGCCTGCCTCACTCCTGTTGACTCCAGGGCTGGCCTCTTTGGCCAGAGGCTCCGCATTCCCACCCTCTGGCAGACGCAATCATCAACTATCACCAGACTGGTGGGGCACAAGGATGGCAGCCACAAATGTTACTTTGGCCTGAGAGTGGGGAGGAGACTCCAAAAAACCAAAAGCCTGGAAATCAGAGTCCCACAGCCACCAATGGTGCCTTGGGCCCCACCGGCCAAGTAGCCAGCACAGTACCAGCTGCTCAATGTGATGGGCCAAGCTGGGTGTGCTCCTTAACAAGATGGGGCTGGGGAGGGGGTGACAAAATCCCCCTGAGGGCTTCCCACTGGACAGAAAGGGATGATCCCATTATGTGGAAATGTCATTTTTGAAGAATTACTTGATCCCTGATAAGCAAAGTATTTTTCTATTGTGCAAATACGTTGAGGTCAGAATTAACAACATATTATCCTTTCATCTGGTCCAGAGGGCACAGTCTTTTACCTACATTATGCACGTTTCCTTTTAACTACAGGCGCCAGTATCATTTCTTCCACCTCCATCTGCACCACCACCTGTGAGATGTGTCATGACTCGAGCCTGGGTTTGGCATAAGGCAGGGAGCTGCATGCCCTGGGTCACAGGGGCAGAAATCAGGCATGTGGGCAGACCAGCTGCTGGTCTCCTGACCCCCTAGCAGAGGATGACTCAGTGCCCGGCTGGCGAATTCCTGTGACACTGGGCAGAGCTCTGAGTAAGTGTGTAAACTGCAGCGGCTCTCCCAGGCCTCAGGGGGCAGGGATTACTGTGCTTCCCTGACAGGCCCTGAGCTGCTGAGATGCCACCATGCCCTTAATCCAGCCCCACCCTTCCTGCTCAGAGCACCAGAGGTGTGGCCCATTAGCCGAGGCCACCCTCAAGTCTGATGGGCATAATTCCTGACTACAAATGGGAAGCATGGCCTACATTACTGCTCTTCTGATCTCTAAGGACAAACTGATCTCATCATCAGAGGTTACATTATCAATTAAGAAAAATAAATCAGACCAGGTAGACGGCAGCTGGGGGGAGTCCAGGTCTAAGAGGCTGTCAGTTAAACTGGAACGTGCTCGGCAGGCAGCAGGGGAGACAGACAAACATGTATCTTGCATTTGATTTCGCTGGTTCAGATGTCTAAATGCTGGAGTAAATCCATGTGCCTCTTCGGTGTTCTTACTCTAAAGCGCACTGACCTGACCAAGTATGGCTATAGGCTGCTGCTGATTCCCGGCCCTCTGAGGCCTAGGAGACTCAGGCCCCATTCTGGGCCCGGAACCACAGCAAACTCAGAGGCCACAGATATGGTCTCAGTGGCAGCAGATGCTGTGTAGGTTGCTTTCAGAGGTATCGCTTCTGTCCCTCAGGCACGAGGGTCTGGCTCTCTGATAAGGAGCTACATAGGCATTGCTACTGGCCATGGGTACATGGCCTCTGCAGAAACCCAAGGCCCCGGGCTGCTCTGGGCTCCAGCCAGTTTCCTCTGGGCAGCATGTGAGAAAGGTCTCCCTGTTTTTTTTTTTTTAAATCATCCAGATCTAGCTTCAAAGGGTTCCAAAACTTCCTTGCCCCATCTGGACCCGAAAGCAAAAGAGCTGATTTTTAAAAGCCAAATTCTCGCTGCATTTGGACACAATGAATAATGTGTCTTTCATATTTTCTTTGTATTTCTCTTCAATAGTTGCTTCACCCAACATCTTTCTGTCTGCTCTATACAATGAAAATACAAACTAAATGAGAATAGAAAAAAATAATTAAAGCATTAAATTGTACAAATTACAAATCTGTTCCAAAATATACTTACATTAAATAAAATACGCATTTCAGTAAGAGATCTACAGTGAATGACTCTATGCATTCTGGGAAGCTTCACGACACCTAGGCAGGGCCACCATTCGTGGAGGAGCTAAGAGAATTTGCATCCAATCACAGTTTGTAGCGGGTTTCTTGCCGCCAATCTGCGAGCTACACTGAGCACGTCATTAGCATCACTTGTGCAGGGAAGTAATCTTGTTTGGGACAAGGGAAGAAGCAAGCTCTAGCCTTAACTCTGAGTTCATTACAACTTCTCATCAATAGCCTATACAGTACAGTTTCAAAAAGTAAACATGTTAAGGTAAGCAGACAACTCTTTAGAACCCCAAACACATTTTCTTGCTGTATTTATGTGGATCTCTCCGTCTACAATGGGCGGTCGTGAAGAGGTTCTTCCTCAGGACAACATGTCACAGGACTTGGACGACCCAGTGGGACTGAGAGGGAGCGTGAGGACTGGGGAGGAGGGCTCCCTCTTGGTTTAAGCTGAGACAGATTTAGAACACACAGTCCACGGCCCTGCGGTCTTCTCCTCCTATCATCTGGCGTAACGCTTAATGTAGTCTTCAACTTTATTCCGGAAGTCCTCCTGTGGAGCGAGGGATCAGGAGAGAAGGGAGAAGAGGGGGAGCGAGTTAGTGAGGGGAAGCGAAAGTTCAGGAGCACGTCAGACCCACCTGAGCTGAGGACCTGCTGGAGCTCTCGAGAGCATGTGTAGGGCTTGCCCTCCACCCTCCAGTCACCAAGGCGGCAGGGTCATCAGAGACCTACGGAGCTGCACGCTGTTTCCCACCACTCTGCGTGCCCACTGTGTGCGAGGCACTGTGCCGGGGTGCTGAGGTGGGGACACAACCACAGAAGCTCTAAGAGTAAGGGATCAAAGACCCTTCATTTTGCAGATGGGGAGAGTGAGGCCCACGAGTGTGGTCAAGGTCACGATGAGTCAAGCCAGGACTCTTGACCACAAATGGGTATGAGCTATGGCTGCTGCTCTCAGAAAGACCCTTGTGTCCACATCTGTCTTCCCAGAATGACTTCTCTGCTGCCTTGCTGCCTATTTAAAATGTGCCCACTCTTCATGGCCCAAGTGCAGCCCACCATCAGGCTGACTACCTGCCCGAGAGGAGGGGTGGGCTCAGAGTAGAGCTCCCTCCTTGCGCATTGAGCAGAGGCCTTCTGGGAGCCTGGACTGACTCTCAGGTCTGGATCTGGGGATCTCCCAGGCCAGGATGGGCGGGAGGGAAAGCCACCTCAGATCTGAGCCAGCAGCCACGTCTGTTCTCTCTCAAAGTTAGAAGCAAAATTCTCTGGCCTTGCAGGACTGGGCAAGGGGACCCCACCCACCTCAGAATGCCCACATTTAGTGGCAGGACACTGTGTGATCTAACAGGCAGCCTCTTGACCCTCTTACTCCTACAACACAGCTGCCAGGTCACTGATGTCCTGTGAGGTCACTCTGCTTCCGTCCCATCAAGTGACAGGCGCAAGGCCATGTGACCCCCACTATTCAGGGAGCACAGCACAGCTCTTGGTGGGTGCTGACGTGCACCCTCTTGTGGCAAGCTGCTGCCTGGAGCTGCGTCTATTCCAAGGGACACACTTAGAAGGCAGTGGAGCACTGAGCTGGCCTGCTCTTCTGCCACACTTAATTAGCACAGTGACCCTTTCAAGGTCAGGGTGGGTCCCTAGTTTTCAAGTTCTGGAAATGGTTCAGTGACTTGCTCATGGTCTCAGGTGAGACAGTGGAGAGCTACAATCGCACACTAGGTGGTCCTGACTGCCAGTGCCTGCACTTGTTGACAGGACTGTGTTCAGAGGCTCCCACGCAGCCTGCAGCAAAGACAGGCTGCACAGATGCCCTGACTTGCCTCTAGCAAAAACTCTCCCAAGGCCATTTCCACGGTATCCTGAAGCCCACAACACCATCAGTCCTAAGGAGCCACAGCCAAGGCTCACAGGATGTGAAGACCCCGCAGACACCCCCACCCCCATCCTGCCCTCAGACCAAAGGTGCCTCTGCTTCTTAGTCTAACTCCCTTTGCTCTCATCACCTCACCCAGGACAAGGCCCAGAGTCCATGGCCTCCAGAAGGCCCTTCATGCTCGGACCTCTGCTGCCTCCCACCTTTCACTCTGCCTAGGGGCCCGCAGAGCAGGACCAGAGTGAAAACCCTGAACTCTGAAGCCAGAATGCCTGGGTTCAAATCTTTGGCTCCACCCCTTCCTGGTGAGCCTCTCACCTTCTTGGTGTCTCTGCTTCCTCAGCAACAAATCAGGGATAACAAGAGTCCCTGCCTCGTGGAGTTGTTAGGGGAAGAAATGCCCTCAGGGAAGTGCCTGGGACAGTGCCTGGCACCTGCGAGGGCCCTCAGGGTTGCTGCTACTATCATGTCCCTGCTGTCCTGCTGCCTGCTCTAGTGAGGCTGGCCTCTGTACTCTTCTTTGAATACCCCAGCACACTCCCGCCTCAGGACCTTTGCATTGGCTGCCATTACTCTCTGGAATACGCTTCCCCACTTGGTTCACATCCTAAAGGCCCTGAGTACCCGACATAAAATAGTAACACCCATCGCCCCTCACCCCACGCACGCCCTGACCCCCAGACCCCCTCTCATGTGATGTTTGCTCATCAGTGCTCCGCCTCCTCCCAGTCGCATGTCCACTCCACAGGGACAGGGACCATCTGTCCACTCATCTATCCTGAGCAGTGGGCACCTCACACGGCACTTGAGTGGCCACCGGCCAAACTTGGGATGAATAACGAATACACAAAGCAGCAGAGAGCGCAGTAACTGCTCAGGACTCATCCTAGAATTCACGTGGGGCTGTCGCTGTACGGAGGACTTCAGGCCCATCTTACTGGGGCTATAAGTTTATAAACTGCAAGTCTTCCCCTTATTTCATACAGAGTAGGAAGCAACCTTCCAAGAAAAAGACGACTTGTAACCTCTTTCTCCAGCTGGCTCTGGAGGCGTGTTCCCCATTGTCATTGCTTTCCTTCCCCGACAAGCTTAGTCCACAAGGGCGGCCAACAGTCACAGTGCTGAGTGGGGGTGTCCTTGTCCGTGACTGTGACAGGTGGAGTTACGACATGAACAGAGCCCCCTGAAAAGGTGGGGGCCCCGGGGCATGCCTGCAGGGCTTGTCAGCGCAGTGGACAAACCAAGGTCCTGCGCAACCCAGCGCAGCACCCGCGGCCAGGGAGCCCAGAGGTGGTGCGGAGGGCTGGCTGCTGCAGGCAGTGAGCCCTGAGAATAGGCCGAGGGGCCGCCCAGGGCCGTCTCACGCCACGGGCACTTCTCCCCACGGCCTCTACTGTCTCCTGACCTCCCCAGCAGGGCGCTGGGCTCACAGCCAGCCGCCTCTGCCTGACCAAAAGCACCTACTGACCCTCCAGTCCCGCTCACGACTTCCTGTGCCCTGCGGGGCATGTGACACAGG
The DNA here is from genome assembly GCF_041296265.1 of Equus caballus. Classification (NCBI taxonomy): domain Eukaryota; kingdom Metazoa; phylum Chordata; class Mammalia; order Perissodactyla; family Equidae; genus Equus; species Equus caballus. The sequence continues at coordinate 24,131,475 of NC_091689.1, read as the reverse complement.
ACACGGGCTGGCTGCCGTGGCTCTCAGGTCTCCGGCAGTGGCACTCCTGCCCACTCCTTGGGGTCCTGCTGAGGCAGCACCCCTGTTCCTCTGTCACACACATTTAAAACACCCTGCACACCTGGGGCACAGCAGGTCTTACAGAAACAGACGCACTTGCTCCAAACGTTCAGTACAGTATTTAGAATGAACCTGATGGCTTTTAGAACTTGATATGTTCAGAGCAATGTCAGCCAATCCAACAGTGTTGGTGGCTGACTGCTGGGGTTGGTGAGGATTCGCAGGGAATCTGGTTCAGAAAATGAAACACGAGGTTTTCTGACTAAACCAAGTCAGCACGGTAGTGGCGCCTGCTTGGGCCTAACTAGCTACCTAGCTTGGCCCCAGGCGAGGCTGAACAACCTCTATCAGCCTTGTCCAGGCACACAGGCCGTCTCCCAGCCTCCTGCTCCAGATCCAATGCCTTTCTATGCACGTTGTACAGATGTGTGTACAGGGAACATTTATTGTATTACTGTTTGTAGTCAGATAAAAACCCCGTGCGGAAACCCTGAGTGCCCACCAATAAGAGAATGGTTGAAAAAGGTAGGGTAGGGGCTAGCCCCGTGGCCGAGTGGTTAAGTTCGCGCGCTCCACTGCAGGCGGCCCAGTGTTTCGTTAGTTCGAATCCTGGGCGCGGACATGGCACTGCTCGTCGGACCACGCTGAGGCAGCGTCCCACATGCCACAACTAGAAGAACCCACAACGAAGAATACACAACTATGTACCGGGGGGCTTTGGGGAGAAAAAGGAAAAAAATAAAATCTTTAAAAAAAAAAAAAGGTAGGGTAGAGCCACTTTATGGACTATTAAACAGCTCCTAAAATGACTGAGTGATAGTTTATGCATTAATTTAAAGGAAAAAAGTTAAAAATAAAGGAGAATTGTTAGGAGGTCATAAATATCATCCTATTATTTGGGGACAAAAGCAAACAGGCATGCCTGCCTACAAGCCCATCGAAAGGTGATGTAGCCAGCTGGGGGCCAGGAGGGCGCTGGAGGGTGTGACAACTATTCATTCTCCCTTCTGTCTTCCTGGATTGTTAATAAGGTGCAGTAACAGTTGCCTGAATTCATAGTGAATTCTACTAGGAAATCACATCCAATAAAACCCCTCCTGACTGACCTTGGGTCAAACACTTTCCTGAGACCACTCGCATGTGTTATAACATACTGTTTATAAATTGCTTTACACCCCAGTCCTGGGCCCCACATTCTCAGTTTCATACTTATCTTATCAAAAGACAATAATTATCTTTTTACCAAACACATCCACCTGGAACATTCCTGTTACTAGCTTACCTTGTCCCGTAAATGATGTTCTGCAGCTTCAATATTCAGTGGATCATCAAAATTCAAAAGGTCCTTAAAAAGAGAGAAACTCAAAGTAAACAAAAGAAATAATCTGTTTTCTGTTGTTACAAGTCTTCATTTACGGAACCAGACAACAGAAATCTAATCAGTGAATGCTAAAATGACCTAGAGAGTTGAGAAATTCCATTAAGAACTAAAGTTCTTTTGATATAAGAGTACTGAACATGTGAGTAGCTTTTTCAAAATGGTGATTAATGGTTGACTGAAAGAAGTCAGCTTACATATAATTGTCCAAAGTTTGGTGAAAATGGAAGAAATAGCAATCACATTAATTTCTAATGCTATTTTTGATAACTGGAGAGTGAAAAACCACTCATTATGAATATTTCCAAATAGAAATCCCATTCTTTTTTCCTTAAAAATTCATTTCCCTCCTTTATTTTGTGATGAATGACTTTCTAATAAGTCTATGGTGTCTATTCTGACTGTAGCTGGATTTTCTCTTTCTCTTCTAACTCACAGTCATAAACATCAAACTCAGAGCCCAGAAGGTATGACGTCTGGAACCCGATTGAACGCAGGGCCGTGCCACCAGGCCAGTGTCCTTGGGCCTCAGGTGGGAGCACCACACCCCTCCTACCTGTGCATCTGCTGGGGCCGGGAAGCTGCCCCTCCAACAGCCCGCCGTCCTATGGGCTGCCCAGGATAGGCTCCTTTTCATGGAGGGACCTTAGGTTTTTACCAAAAGCAGCATAGCTTTTTTGTCAGAGATAGATCCCTGACGCTTATTTCCTTTAAAGTTCTTTTATGGTCAAAAAGTAAAAACTTGCAGGAACAAATATTATGTAAAAAATCCAAATGCCAGCTTCAGCTGGGCACTTTTTACTTCTCCCCACGCCTCTCCTGCCCTCCAACCCTGCCTGCAATGTGCTGTTTTCTGAGGACAGCAACCTTCGGCAGCTCGTCACTGAGAAGAGAACAACTCTAAGGCTCGGGGTTTGTGAAAAGCCTCAGGCCAGATCACCACAGACTCCTTCACCCAAAGCAGCTCACCTGGGAGCGAAGAGGCTGCCTGCTGGGCTGCTGGTGGGAGCGGGCACGGCACGGGGCTGGGCCAGACGCTCCCAGAGGAACGGCTGCCCCACGTGAAGGACTACAGCAGTGGCACCGGCCCCACGCTCCCAGGATGCGGGTGACCACCCCAGCAGGGCAGGAGTGGGGATGCTCTGCTCCTCCCCGACCACCTCCCCATGCGCACTCAAAGCCCTCTCCGTTCCCACCTCACTGTTCTTCTGACTCTCACAAGTGCCAGAGAAAAGAGGGGGTCAGTGTGCACATGGTGCTGTTTTTAATCTCCCTGTTATCCTTTATGTGCTGTTTAAAACCAGCAGTCGGGAAGCAAGAAAAACTTGGGATTTTGGTCAATATACTTACAGTAAACAAAGAGTTTAATCCCCACACAACATCCTGAAATGAGAAAGAAAGAAGAAAATAAGTTTCAGGCTCCTGTGCCCTTAAGTCTTTTAGATTCAGGACCTCGAAACACATATTGTGCCATATCAAAATTCATCTGTAGCACACACTGTTTTTCCCAAGACAGAAAATTAAAACAACTCTTCAATATAACCACAAACCCTGGGAAGTTCAGAGACGAGCAGTCACAGGTGGTGAACACAAAATCCCAGGAAACATAAACTGCCCTCGCGGGAAGCCCAGGGCCCCACGAGCGCAACCCCATGCGTGACTGAGCCCCCGGGCGGCGCGGCACAGGAGGGCCTCACCCTACACCAGCCGTCACCTGTCACTACTGAATACCGTTCAGACTTGCGCAAAGTCCTCTGTGAAACACAAGCTGTCGTTTTTGCCTCTATGGCCCCTTGGGGATCATAGATAAGCTAATTACTCACTGTCCCACTCAGTCTTCTTAATAATTTTGTTCTAGTTTCTCCAAAAATCAAGGGAGACTAACATTTTCTAACATTCAAAGATCAGAAACTTTCATTATGATACAACTGAGACCAGCACTGTTCTCTGTGGACTTGTGATCTGTGACTCCATCACACATCCTTCTCAGCCTTCCTCTTCGTCACCTCAAGAGCCTTGTCGTTTTCAGGCCTGAACTCATTCTCATACAATACTCTCTGCTAGTTGGCAATTTTAGTGGCCCCTCTCTGCTTTCTCCCATCCATCCATCTGTCCCTCTCCAGTCACATGCACCCCTTCATCCATCCATCCATCCATCCGTGTCCTTTTGGCGTGAGCTGGGCCTGAGGCCAGAGCTGGGAGTGAACTCAAGCTCTTGGTCTACTGCAGGGGTCAGAAAGACGGGCGTGCCAGCAGAACTCCACAGAAGTGTTCCCACAGAGGACCCACCCAGAGAGGAAGCTTCACGGGGGGCGGGGGGGGGGCCTGCCAGGTGGAGGCATGGCAGGAAGGACACCCTCCAGGTAGACAGACTGCCTGTACAGAAGCTAAGTTCCAAGGGGCAGGACATGTCCAGGGCGTGGCGAGAGGAGGACAGGCCAGGCTGCCCACAGAGGCAGGGACCACACCTCGTGAGGAGCCACGGTCATGACTGCATCAAGTCTGCAGTGTCCCCTGATTCTGGGACAGGGCCCCAAACTCCTTCCCTGTCTTCCTCCCCCGAAGTGCCTAGTTGGTGACACCCAACACCCAACAGTCCTTTCTGGCCACAAAGAGCGATGAACACACCACAACACAGTTTGCAGCTGTCTCCACGAGGTGTGGACATGTGCAGAACTAGACCTGGCCCCGGCCTGGTGCAGTCACCTGCACGTCTCTCTGGGTCTCAGGGTCCTCTAAGAGTAGGGGTGCTGCAATGTGCCTCCTGTCTACCCCAAGAGCTGGGGAACAGGAATGAGGAGAGACGCTAAGAGATGAACCCTAAGTCAATGGGTAACGGATGAGGTTAGTTTTCTGTAGAAGTCATTTTAAAAGGCAGGGCCTAGGGAGTTAATCTGTGAAAGATTATCGGGAGAGAGAGCCTGGCACACATGTCCAGTCTTGCTCAGGCTCACCCCTGTGACCTGAGGGACAGCATCCAATGCAGCCTCTCCATTACCAGCCATTGCTTCTTGCTCACTAGGCACTGACTTAGACTTACAAGTGGTTTTAATTAGGACAACCTTTATAATCTACACATGACTGAGCCAAAGCTGATGTGTGTGAAAAAATTTTACTCTTGAGAGAGAGGGAGAGAGGAAGAGAGAGAAAGATAGCCCGAGCAATGTGCAGGCAGTTCTCTGAGCTTCACAAACAACTGAAGGGCTTGCTCTGGTAAGACTGTCAGCCTGAGAGGAGGAGGACACGGTCACCAGAGAAGATGGGCCTCGGCCAGATGACCACGCGTTTGTGCTGAGACCCGGGCTGAAGTGCAGGCTGGGAACACAGTGGCCCTGAACCCAGTACCGGGTGAGCACTCTCCTGGGCAGTATTGATCTGCCACAGGATAGGGCAAAGGCTACAATCGCGTGGAACTGTTTCATTACTCAGTCAAAAAATGAAGGCAAAGTCAGTAGCTGTTTACTACTAAATGAACACTAGCCAACAGTTCTGACTACTTCTGATAAAAAGACCAGGCCACATGAAGAAACCACAGGTGTCCCATGGACACCTCTGCAGAAAAGCCTTGAGGTGAAGCCACGGCTGGCAGCCTCATGTGGGCACTTGTGACGTACACCCCTGAAACCAACTCAGGCCCATGTTGTAGAAGCAACTGGGGCATTTATTGAGTCCCTGTGGCTCCCCTTCCACATATCCCCACTCCTAGTAGAGGGGCTCTCCCCTCAGGACATACCTGGCTGCTGTCCTGCCACCCCTTCTTGTCCTGTATAACTCAGAACGGACAGAGAAAAGTCACATCTACCCTTTCTTTTCCTCCCTCTCTACCCATTCCTGGAAACTCTCCTCTCTTTTAAGGGTGAGATGACTATAAAAGACTGGGGGGAAGTAGAAACTGTAAATTACCTGAAGCCCAAGTGGTAAAGGGCAGACGGGGGAGTAGATGACCCGCCCCTACCCCAAGGCCTCGAAGAGGACTAAGGGCAGAGGAGCTGACCAGGGAAATGGCCTAGCAGCCCCAGGTGGGCAGCGGGGAGAGGAGGGAACAGGGTGTGCCCAGCCAGCTGTGTGGACGGGACGGTGAGGACATCACTGTTCTTACAGGAGGCTGGTTATTCCAGGGGAGGGCTGTGGTCAAAGGCATTGCTCTCTACCTTTAATGTCCTCGTGGGAGCCCAGCCGGTGCCGTCAATCGAATGTTCTCTCAGTAAACTAAAACAGACACAGAAAGGCACAGCGGTCAGTGAAGAGCAGCCTCCGGTCACAAGAGCGCAGGTGCGCCACCCACGCACGCACGCCCGCCGCACTGCCAGGTCCTCTCAGCAGGCGTCTGCTGTTCGGGAGATCCACTGCTCACGCGACCCCGCTTTCCTCCGTGGCTTCGCAGCTTCCTACCTTGCTGCAGAAGGCCTTCTCAACCTCCAGGGTTGTACGCACACTCAAGTCAGATCTCTGGGGTTATTTTTATTAATTGTACACACAGGTCTTTAATCCTGGATGCACAGGAAGTTGTAAGCAGGGAAAAGCATGCTTCAAACAGAGCACACAAAGAGCATCTCTTGATTTAATATTGAGAAAATGATGGTGACAACAATGACAACAGGAACAAGTGCCACTTAGAGCTTCCTACATGTGTGTCAGCATGATCCTAAACTCATTAATGCCTCGACAATGTGAGAGGGAGGTGCCCCCATCTCTCTGTCTTACAGAGGAGGAACCAAGGCACAGAGCAGCAACATGCCCAAGGGCACATGCTGGTCAACAGTGGGTCCTCCAAACCCTGGCAGCTCACCAATGTGAGCTTCTGGCACATGACATTGTAATAGCTATTTTATTTAAAAAAGCTCAACAGAGAAAACTTAAGGATAAAGGCAGATAAATACAAAGTTCTGGATGGTGCTCACCTGTGGGTGGGAGGACCATGTTCAGGAAAGGTGCCCAGGGGCCTCAGAGGTCCTGTGAGGTCCTATTTCTTAACTGGACCTGAGAGTTACTTTCATCACTGTTTTATCAGCTGTAAGTGCACATTACATACTTGCACATAAGTGATTATCCCATACTTTGAAAGATTATAGTTTGTTGCCAAGTTTCCTTTTGGTGAAAAAATTAGTTTGGCATTGTTGAATTATATCATGCTGTTGCTCTGATCTGTATATAACAGTTCTTAAGCTAACATGTCAATATCAGACTTTCCAGGTCATAAGTGTTACTGTGAAGAAATTTTTTGAATCAGAGCATGTTTAAATTCACATAAATCAATTAAGATCAGGAGAAAATATAAATATGCAGAATTCAAGTCAATGTATCATCTTAATTGTCTATGAAGATTAGTTAGAACAAACAAAACCAACCTAAAGTGACCACTACAGCTTAAAAAGGAAACAAGAAAAAAAGAAACTCAAATCATGTACCCTACTCCCATCTAACCGGGTGGACATCTTTCCCCCATATCACTGATGGAGACAAAACCTCTACAATTTTTGACTAATTTTTTGGGAACAATGTGCCAAATCCTAGTGGTTTATATGATCCAATGAGGGATTTCTTTACTACCACAGGGGAAAGGATTACTTCTGATCTAGCTTATCTTTTTCTTTTATAGACCTCATTGCAATCTTTAGCTATACACTTGTTTGTCTACTTATTGAATGCCTGTCTCCCCACCAGCTGCAGGCCCCATAAAGCAGAGAATACAAACTGCTCCCCACTGGGTCTGGGCTCAACCAGCATTAGCTGATGGAAGGCTGGCAGGCTGGCAGGCAGGCCACTGGCTGACCAGTCAGTATCCTCTGAGCATCCTTGTCAACAGCATGGCCAGGGCAGGAGGGATTCGTACCTGGAAGCCAGGTGTGCCCACGAAGGGCAACAGCAAGTAACAGGGGAGCAAGTGCCACTGGGCAGGCTGTGCCCATGTCTGGAGCCACACCTCTGGGCAGGGTGACACCACGGAGGGGAGCACAGTCACCACAGAGACTCTAGCCCAGCCTCAGCAGACGGCAGTCCCATGGGACCTCAGGTGACAGAGCTGTGCAGCCATCAGAGAGGGTACTAGGCAAGGGGACAGAGGATGCCCCAGGGACTACACTCCAGGAGAAAAAGTCTGAAGTGTAACCACCGGGCTCCTGGCCTTGGTACTTCTGACCCTGAGCCAAGAGCAGGGTGAAGGCCCCAGGTGGCAGTGGGACTAATCTCACCAGAGGTAAGTGTCTCTGTGTACCAGACAAGGCCCCACAGTGCACCAGGCGCCAGTCAGCGCTGCTGAGTGAGGAATCCAGGTAGAGGCTGCCTAGTGGTCCCTGCAGACCAGGAGCAGCTGGCCAGGCTCATCCTTCTGTGTATTCAGGAGACGCCATGAGTCAGCCGTGCATTAGCCACTGCTGGACACTGTCTAGTTTTCACAAACGAGGTGGTCTTTCTCCCTAAGTCTGGAACGTCACTTCCCTCAAGTAAATCCCTAGAAGGGCAGCTGATAAGTCCAGGGGTAAATATAAGTTAAATGTAGACCTCACAGCTGAAGGACCAGTGACAGGTGCACAGGTGCAGGCACCTCCAGGGATGGGAGAGCCAGCTCTCACAACCACACTCGCATGTCGCCGACTGTTTGCTCTTCTATCTGCCAGTCTGAGAAGTGTGAGCACCGTCTTGTTGCTTCCATGTGCCTTTTTCTGGTTCCCACTGAGAGTGAGCATCCCTCAGACGCTTAGCGCCCACTTGTATTTCTCCTTCTATGAATCACCTGCTTGTAGTTGATGTTCATTTTTCCAGTGGATGTGTTTGTCTTTTTCATATTGACTGGTAAGAAGTGTTTACATACAAAGGATGTAATCCAGATGATCTTTTCTCTTCCAATTTTGTGTTTTGATATTTTTAATTTTAGTGTGGCTAAATCATCAAAGATTTTCCTTTAAGGTTTCTGGCTTTCATAGCAGGCTACCATGTGCTAAATTCCTGTCATACTTTGCTAATAGTCTGATTTCTCAGAAGATAGCAAAAGTGACTATAGAAATTCTCACCCTGGACCTAATTTTGATGGAGGAAGAGGACGTGACAGGGAACTGGTGTGTGGTGAACGCCCGGTGAGCAAGCACAGGTGAAAACCTGAGGGAAGAAAGTTGGACCAGACACCATTTATAAGCTGCAACTGAAGATCGCAGAGTTTTAAAGCTTCAGTACTTGAAGACAGATACTTAAAAGGGAAGATGCCTTTAAAAAAGGTATACACTCATAAAATGTATTTTTAACTATCAATAAAAAATGAGGTTGATATGAAAAAGGGGGCACCATATTAAAAAAATAAAATGGGTACTAATTGCACTTTGAAGAAAGGAAAAGGGATGCTGACATCCCAGCAGCTAGGAGCACTCCCAGCTGGTCCATCTCCCTTCAAGGGTGACTGGGGCACACTAAGAGGAGAGGGGGAGTGACAGAACACAGAGCGGCTGAGCGGGAGAACTCACTTAGATCGTAGTAAGAAAGTGAAACATCGTGCCAAGGAAATACTTAATGTCTACTCTCCAGATCGTGGCTCAGTATGAGGCATATAATGGGTAATAACTCCCGCAAGTCGCACAGTGCCCAGTGGGGGCAGGCTTCAGGTCCAGGTGGTCTGGCACCTGCAATTAACGTCACTGCCTTCCTAGAGAAAGTGACAGATGCAGAAAATCAAAGCCCAAATGCTAAGTTTACTTAGAAAACAAACAAACAAAAACCATCTCCAACTCCCTACATTAGTAACCAGCAATCTTAAGTGGGAAATTGCTGATTCCTGATCATCTGCCCTTGGAAGGGTGGGGACACACAACTGACATGATGCTCTGGGAAAGCTATCCTGCTCCAAAAGTGCTGTTATGCACATCAAGATGATTTGACAAGGAGGGCATCTTAAATACAAGTGCCTAGTTCTTCCTAAGCCTGTCATCTACAGTTTCTTTTCTGGATTTCATTAATCCTATTTTTCCCTCTTAGGGAATGCAGCCTCTCACTCAAATAGGAGGGGAGAAGGGTCAGGGTCCCAGAGGGAGCATCCTGGGCAGGCGGCAGGCTGCAGAGACTAGCAGGAGCCTTGGCCACCAGAGGGCGCAGGAGGATGTGGGACTAGGGGCTGGGGCGGGAGGGCTGGAGACCACTCCAGATACTGGAGTGTAGCCTAAAGCACCAGGATGGTTTCCTAAACCTCCCCAATCTTGGCCCAGCCTCAAAATCTCCTCCCAGTGCAGACAGCATGTTAGCAAGCCGCACGCTCACACACAGTGCTCACAAATGGAGAAGGCAGGAAGGAAGAGAAACTTACCTTAGACATATTTCGCCTGTCTCTGTGATGTTGGGGTGCCAGATCCTGGTCAAGCATTTCACTTTGGGAGGCTGCAACACAAACAGGAAGTGATCATAGGCTCTCCCAGTCACGACTGCAGTCAAACACTTACCACATAGCCCACCTAGTCCCTTATTTCACTGCTTGCTCAGCATCCAGTCTGACTCACCAGCAGCGTTCAACCTTGGACACTAGCTCACGTGACCACGCAGGAGTGTGTTTTCACACCTCATCCACAAGCGCTAGCCTCACTGTAGAACCTGTCCGTGTGCCTAACAGAACCGGGCAGCAAGCCCCAGAGCCTCCACCACATCTGACCCTCCCTGAGCCGGGGCTGTGGAGGAGGAGCCCTCAGTGCAATCCAGGGAGGAGTTCCGCGCCTCGAGGCCCCAATTCCAACCGGGAGCCCACAGGCTCCTCGGTACTAAGTTGCTGAACTGTGGCTCAAAGTCACCGCTCCTCGAAGTAGTGGCCAGTTCCCTTTGTGAATGTTTCTGAAGATGCTATTGTCATTTACACTGTCCTAGATGCAAGTCTTACTCCACTTTATACTTAAAGGAGGGAGAAAGAATGAAAATGAGTATGTGGGAATAGGGTGATACATATATATGCAACTCCACCCAGAAATAATCTCTATTACCACCTGATGTACATTTTTTGAGCCTCTTTTCTAGGTCACACACAGATATGCGTGCACAGACATTCGTTTTTCTTAATAGAAATGGGGAAATAGCCTATATATTTGTTCACATTTATTCTGTCACCATTTCAGACACCTTTAGGCTTTCTCACATCCCATGGTACAAATACTAGCATTGAATGAGTCAGTTCCCTATTACTGGACATTCAGGCTGCTGCCCACTTCCACTATAAACCGTGCTAAATCGATGGTCCTGTCTTCGCTCACTTCCGTGTGAGGTATTTGCCTGGGCTGAAGCCCAGGAAGAGGAACTGCTGGTCAGAGGCCCGGCTACGCATAGCATACAGTGCCAAGTGCCCTGTAGCCAGGGAGGGCCCCTCCCCAGTCCTAGTTCCATGGTGAGGGCTCCTTGCTTTGAGGAGCATAAGTGTCACCTCACAGAATCTCACCAGACATGTCATCTCATAGACATTAATGTGTCAACCCTTTGTCACAGGGGGGAAACATTTTCCCAGTTTATCATTTGGTATTAATTTGCATTTATGATGTTATGTGAGGTGAGAAGGCTTTGTCAAATGTTTGTAATCGAATTTTTGTCTTTGATACCAACCTAGAAAATACTTCACCACCCAAATACTCTCCTGTACTTTTTCTAGTAATCAAATAGTTTCATCTTTTTATTTGTATAAAACAAACACACTTTTTCAGCACCCTCCTAAATTTTCTAACTGATTTCAAAACACCACGACATCAAAATATTCCCCAAACTGATCAATCCAACCATGCAAATGGAGGTGCCTGAGGACTACAGAATTAAGGTTCAGAGTGAGTTTAAATCAATTTAACACGCTCTCATTTGCTTTTCTGCAAGTAAACGAGGTGCATTAGGCAGAACGAACGCCAGCCAGTACGTCCTGCACTTCCAGCGAGGCCTCTGAGCTGGAGAGAGAAGGCCAGCACTGTCGGGGCTGGAGGGATCGCTCCAGGTAAGTGTATGAGGTTAACAGAGCAGGTACGCTGAATCACTGACTCAGCATCGGAAGGACCCTGAAGGCTCCGTCTCCCTCCCTTCTATGGAGTCTCCGGCACATGGTCACTCGCTAGTGTTCACTACACCTCCAAGTGTCTGACTGGAGTTGCCCCTTCTCCTCCTTGTCCCTCCACACCTGCCACATTAGATGTTGACACAGATGCCTCCCTTCCCGATGGCCCTCTTAACTACAGTCCTCAAAAATGAGAGCAAACCGCTGCATCAGAACTGTGGGCCCGGATTCTGACACACACTTTCCAAACTGAAGTGTTCTTGTAGGCCCCCACCCCATCCTAAAGGAAGACAAACAAGAAATACCCAGCTCCACCTCCTACCTCAGTGACTGGCATTGCCACCTACTCCATCACACAGCTAAGAGTTTACGATATGACAAACACTGCATTGCAAATCACTGGGGAAAGAGGGAGTCTTCAGAGGACAACTGCCTAAGCATTTGGAAAAATATACTTGGATCCCTACTTAGAGCTTTATTCCAGATGAACAAAACATAAACGACACAGAACTATAAGAGTACTAGCAGAAAATGTAGATGAGCTGTCTTGGCGTCTGAAGGCTGTTTTAAGCATTTCATCACATGAAAAATTTGTGAAGGAAAAGTAGATTTGACTATAGTGGTGAAACAAAAAAACTTTTATAGAACAACAACAACAATAAAAGACAAATGAAAAACAAGAAAATATTTACAGTATAGCTAAGAAAACTAAGAAAAAAGTCCCATATAACAACTTTTTTTTTTGCTGAGGAAGATTGGCCCTGAGCTAACATCTGTCGCCAATCTTCTTTTTCGTTTTTCCCTGTGATCCACCACCACTGCATGGCCACTAACAGACGAGTGGTGTGGTTCCACCCAGGCCACTGAAGTGGAGCGCGTGGAACTTTAACCACTAGACCATTGGGGCTGGCCTTCATAACTCTTATAATAAGAAAAACAATGGAAAAAATGGCAAATAAGCACATAGTAACAGCTCATAAAAACATAAATAGCTAATAGGTCAGAAAAAATACTTAGCATTCTACTTATTCAAGAAATGAAAATTCAAATGACAATTAGATACCATTTACTTCCTCTCAAAATGGTACCAAAGAAAAAATACCCCATCACGCTGAGGGTTTAAGAAAAACGGAAAGGGAATTTTCAAACCCAGATGGTGAGGATACCAATGGGCATGACCTCTCTGGAGGGTAATTTAATAGTTATGAAGAGCTTTCAAATTAGCATCAGTTACTCAATACCCATTCTTCCACTTCTAAGAATTTACCCAAAGGACAGAGGCAGCACACACAAGCTGTTGTCTAGGACATGCATCCCAGCCCTGTTTATTCCAGGGGTCAGCAAACTGTAGCCATGGCCCAAATGCAGGCCAGGCCTGTTTTTGCCTGGTCTGCGATCTAAGTACATGGTCTACATTTTTAAAAGGTTTTTTAAAAAAAGAATATGTGACAGAGACCATATATGGTCCACAAAGTCTAAAATATTTACTATTTGGCCCTTCACAGAAAGTCTGGTTCACACTATCAAAAATTGGCCAACTAGTGGACTGATGATAAAGGACTGGCTTAAAGCGATGATACATCACACATGAAGAGCTCTTATTAATGATGATGTAATCAGACATTACCATGAGAACTTATTATGTTATGTTAAAAACCCCAAAGTTACCAAGATACATGGAGCGTGATCCCATTGTTATGTACAATTATATACTGTCTGTGACATACATCAAAAAGTTAATGGTGATCATCTCCAGGTGGACAGATAATGGGTGATTAACATTCCATTTTTGCATGGCTATTTTTCCTCAAGTGCCTACAAAGTATAATAAACGACATAAAAAGAAGAGGACTAAGTGGGATTTCAGGCATCACCTGTGGTATCTCTGGCTCTCTTCCTTCTGGAAACATGGCAAGACAGCCCTTCGTTACTCGCTTTGGGCCGATCATGGCCACACTACTTGATTTGGTTACGTTACCAATAACGTGTGAGGGGACGTGACATGCGTCACTTACAGGAGGAAACTGGAGCCAAAGAGTTCAAAGCTGACTTCCTTTCTCCTGCTTCCATACACGGTTTCCTCCAACCAACTCATGACCGACATGCCATGGAAGCAGCGTGAGACCCGAGGACTGTGTGACACCATAGCTAGGCTGCTGTCTGCACCAGGCCCTACTCCTCCTCTGGGCGTCTCCATCTCCCCGGGGGTCCCCATGGCCACATCACAACCCTGGCTCATCACTGTTTCTGTGTCTGTCTCCTGGGACACAGCTGCCCAACTCCATGTCTCTAGCCTACAGCACCTGACAGAGCCCGGCACATTTTAGGAGCCCATTAAATGTCACTAAATCATTTCAGCCAATTTCTAAGACCAAGAGAGATTACAAGGAAGGCCTATGGCTGTGAGGTAAATTTCAGGGACAAAAGGACAAAGAACCAAAGGACAATTTGAATTTTAGCTATTGGGGTATAGGGAGGTATGTTGGAGGAGGGATAGGTGTTTTCTTTCTTTTAAAAGTTTATTCTGAGCCAGCTCCATGGCCGAGTGGTTCAGTTCATGTGCTCCGCTTCGGCGGCCCAGGGTTTCACCACTGTGGATCCTGGGTGTGCACCTAGCACTGCTCAGCAAGCCATGCTGTGCTGGTGTCCCACACAGCAGAGCCAGAAGGACCTATGACTAGAATATTCAACTGTGTACTGGGGGGCTTTGGGGAGAAGAAGAAGAAAAAAGAAGATTGGCAACAGATGTTAGCTCAGGGCCAATCTTAATAAAATGAAAGTTTATTCCAAAGTAATGATCTACTTTACTGATTAAAAGATTTTCAGATTCACAATCTTAATAACAGACCTTAACTGCAGGAACTGTGTTAGGGGTTAGAAAAAAAGTTCCTATAAAGTACAGAAGTGATATAAATCAAGATACGGCATAAAAGCAAAAGAACCCTGAGAAAGCTCCACAAAGCCGTTTCAGGCTAACCTGCTGAACCTGGCTGTCTCCTCATCCAAAGCAAACACGGATGCCCCTCACCATCTCCACCCTAAATGCCCAGAACTTGTGTGTTTTCATTTGCTGGTTTAATTTCCCTGCCATAGTTTGTAGGTGGCAGACGGCACGCCAACCATCGGGCAAGTGTGTACTGCACGCCTGGTGGGGCAGGCCCTTGCCAAGCACTGGAAACACCATGTAATTAAGACACTCCCAGACTCCTCCTTCAGGAAGTGACAGCCTAGTGGCAAGAGATGCTAAACAGAATTACGTAAGTACAGTCGTGTATCGCTTAACAACAGGGATATGTTCTGAGAAATGCGTCATTAGGTGACTTCATTGTTGTGCGAACATCAGACTGCACTTACGCACACCTAGACGGTGTAGCCTACTACACACCCAGGCTACACGGTACTAATCTTATGAGACCACCATCATGTATGGAGTCCATCCTTGACTGAAATGTCGTTATGCGGCACATGCCTGTAAAGACTAGCTAAGAAACAGGTAAACACAACCACCTCTGCATCGATTAAGCCTGACGTCTCGTGGTTTCCTGGGGATGGCGTCACCCTCTACCACTTGCCCTGAGCTTGGGACACTCACTGGCCTGACAGCAAGGCAGCTGTGCCACCTTAGCCTGGATGAGAGGTCGGGAGAGCAGAGAGTGGAAGGGGCCCTAACAGCAGCAGAGTAGGGTCTGGGTCCACTCCAGGGGGCTGGCCTCTTGGTGCTTCTCAGCTGGACAACGTGTGTTTCACTCCTGATGAAATCGGACTAGCCCATCATTTAGAAATTTTCCAAAGGAGCCAGAAACTAAAACATAAAAATGTAAAATCATAATAAGTCACCATGAATACAGGAAACGTGTCTTTGAGGCTCAGTGGTTTCTATCCTCTGTTTATTCCATTTCCCACCTCTCTGTTTCTTGAAGAAGCCACACAGGGATGGAACAGTATGACCAACATTTTCTCACTATGAAGTGGCCACCAGGTACAGCGGGAAGGGCACACGTTAGGAAGCTGGGCAGCTCTGGACAAGAATCAGCTTCAGCAACTGAGCCGTAGACTGACAAAGCTAACCAGGTAAGTTCTCCCTTCCAGAGCCTGACTTCCTAATGTGTAAAGAAATGAATACTAACGTCACCCACGGAACTACTGGACAATGACACAGGTAAAGTGAGTGGAAGCGCCTGGCGCACAGGAGCTCTCAACGAAAATCTGCCCCTTCCTTGATTATTTTCTCATGCTTTGCTCTCTTCCCATATTGGGAACAAGACTCTCCATTACTAAATGATGCCTGAGGTACCTGGAATGATGGTTCTCAGACTCATGGCTCGTCTGAAAAGTTTCCCAGCTTATGCTACGCTCCCCGCTAAGCCATCCTCCTGCCCAAAAACTCACTGCTTTTCCAAAAAAGACTGTGTCACAAACTCATCACCCTCTAATTTTAACACTCTTTTGATGAGTAATGCATACAGATGGCATACGTCCAGACAAATTACAAAATCTGGCATTTTAAGTACTTTATGCTGGTTGTTTCCAGAAACCATCAAAATAGTCCCCGAATTCTAAGTATCTGTACTTAAACCACACCTCTCAAGCTGCCTCTCACCTGTGAGAGTACAGTGCTCTGCAGAGCCAGGTTGCTCAGTGTGTGATCTGGGAAATACGGAAAGTCTCAGCAGGTGGCTGGACAGATGGACAAAGACCTGAAATGCATATTTTCCCGACTTTGCTTAAAAATTGAATTTCTTTTTCTTGGATTGCCAACTCTTCCCCATCCTCACAAATTACATTTCAAAAAGAACTTTGAATGTAGTAGCCCAGTAAAGATCAATTTCCACAGATAAAGGTTTGGCTTCAAACAGAAAGCTTTATAGCCACTGAGTGCTACCCTGGTGCTGGGGGCAGACAATCCCACTTGTCAGTCAGTAGGAGCAGTTACTGCAGGCCAAGGATGGGGCAGGCAGTGCCCCCAGTACCCATAGCCTCAGGTGAACAAGACACTTCATTTTGCATCAGATTTGTCTTTGCTATTTGATAGGCCTGGAGAAGGCTGGGAAACACCAGGGGGAAACAGATATATAGGTATACACAACAAGGAAGCAGAGCTGGCCACGTGCCCGCCTGACAGTTCCAGACTGGGAGGGACTGCACCTCTCAGGGGGCACACATCCCCTCTCCAAGGCGTGTGGAGTTGCTCACAGTCTCTAATGGCTTCTCATTGCCAGAGTGAAAATGCCCCCAACAAACCTCTAAATCTGAGTTTTCTCATTCCTCCTCAATTATTCCCCACCCTAATTTTCCACTCAAGTCGACTTGGTCAATCTACTACACACAGGTGGCCAGTTCTCATTTCTATACCTGTTGACACAGCTCCAGAGATTTCCATGTCACCCTGAACACCTCCCTGGTTAGGGGGCAACCCAAATCAGGACAACGCCAGTTCTATTTCTCCTTTTGTGTGTGTGTGTGTGAGGAATACTGTCGCCGAGCTAACATCTGTTAGCAATCTTCCTCTACTTATGCCGCCACAGCTTGAAGAGCGGTGGGTAGGTCTGCACCTAGGATCTGAACCTGCGAACCCCGGGCCACCAAAGCAGAGAGCACGAACTTAACCACTACGCCATGGGACCGGCCCCTAGTTCTCCTTCTTAACCCGCCCGACCACTTTCCAAAGTGGCCCTCTCTTTTCCTTCTCTGAATTCCCATTAATTAGTTTCCTATCATTGATCAGTATCTCTATTGTCCATGACTTACCTACCACTTTTATCACTTTATGATCCCTTTCTACACTTTCTCTCCCCTTCCTAACTGGTCAGTAAGTTCCTTAAGAGCAAAGACAGAATGTAATCGACTTGGTACAATTATTACCTGGAAGGGTCCTGGAGGGATTAACATGTAGCCATGGGTATAAATTACTTATAGTTTAAAACTACGAGTTGTTTTCTTTTCTAAAATTCTGAAATACACATTTTATACACTTATGGAATTTTGGTGTTATACTATAAACAAAACTATGATTTTTTAAAAAAACGCTTTTTTCTTCAGTGCCAGAATTTTACAAATAAGACTGACACGAAACACACGAGCAGCTCCCAGGAAAGGTGCCCACCTCAGGACAGTTACTATGACCTTAGCAGAGCTGGATGCCCAGTGCAGAATGCCTGGCATGCAGTACTCACAAATATTTGTTGAAAAAATGAACCTCTCTACTGAAACTCTTTTAAATACTGCTGACGAGTGACACTAACTACAGAAATATCAGCAATTTTGTGCTCAGGCCCAGGACAGGGCGGGTAACAGGTAACACGTGCACCCAACGTGGGCACAGGGCTGGGCCCTGGGACGCCACCAGCCACGCAAAGGGGAAGCATCCGCTCAAGCGCAGGCTACTCACCACCATGTTGTACGCATCAGGAACTTCAGTTTCAAACTGAAATTTTCCACCCTGGTAGTAACCCTCATCTATCAAAAAACACAAAACAAAACAAAAAATCCTTTAAATTAAAATAAGGAAACAGAAAGCAAACACTACGTTAGGATATGGCAAATACAGAGAATTAAGAATTTAAAATAGGACTGCAGGGTTCCTCAGTCACTTCACCACACCCTGCCCCTGACCTGATTAATATAGAAGGCTCCACCCGGCCCACCTGCTGTGCGTTCCCCACAGGCATGGGCCCTTGGGAAAGGGTGGGCATCCTTCTGGATGGCTGCTCCTTCTCTTCTGCAGTCTCTTGGTACACTCGACCTAAGCAGCCCCCTCTCTCACCTCGGCCCCAGCGTTTTCCACATCGCAACACCCGGTGTATCCCTTCAACACAGCTCACAACAGGTACCCGCCCCGTTTAAGCTGCGTGCCCATCTGTTTGCTGCTGGCCTCCCCCTGAGAATGTCAGTTCCTAGGGGGAGGCGGACTAGCATCGACTGCTGTATTCCCAGTGCCTGGCACCTGGCTTTGACCATGCATTAAACGTGCAGAGCACGGATCCTGTGCCGGGCCCTGCCCCAGACCACGGGGGCACAGCAGTGAACCAGAGAAAACTGCTGCCCCGGCACATGTGCCCAGTCCACAGCTGTGGGCGGGCTGCCTGGCTGAGTGCTGGGACAGCCTTCAGAACAGAGCAGGCCCTCTGAACAGGGGCTGGCAGGCATGCAGGATGTCCAGGGTCGGAGGGGCACTGCCACACCGTCCCTCAGGTCTGCAGACCCCACCCTCTTGATTGTGCCACCTGCCTCTGCCTCTTCTGGAGTCGGCTGCAGGTGAGCCTGGCCCACAGGTGAGCTTGGCCTGTAGGTGACCTTGGCTCTGCCCTGTAAACACCACTCATGCTGCCATGAGCCTAGAAATACCCCCAGGAATTAAATTACTCTAAATTTCACAATTTCACAAAATTAACTCCATCTTTAAAATGAAGGTTCAACTTCCTTCAGTATTTATCACTGTGAACAAATCAGCAATACTACATCTTACTGTTTCCCTCAGTTTCTTATATAAAATGAACACTTAAATGAACACGTTGTTAGTCTCAACTCATCACTAAAAAAAAGTTTCTTAAGAGTTTTGAGATTGCATCAACATTTATGTGGTCCAGCAGTTAAAACTGGCATTACCTGGCCCCCAGTGTTTTTCCGCTTTGCCAGTGCCACAGAAGAGAAATACTACTTCCTTGTTGTTGTTTTTTTAAGATTGGCACCTGAGCTAACAACTGTTGCCAACCTTTTTTTTTTTTCTCCTGCTTTATCTCCCCAACTCCCCCCGGTACATAGTTGTATATCTTAGTTGCAGGTCCTTCTAGTTGTGGCACATGGAATGCTGCCTCAACATGGCCTCACAAATGGTGCCATGTCCGCACCCAGGATCCGAACCGGTGAAACCCTGGGCCGCGGCAGCGGAGCGTGCAAACTTAACCACTCGGCCACAGGGCCGGCCCCTACTTCCCTGTTTATTTTACATTCATCTGATGAATACTCGTGAGACTGAAATTTATTTCATATTATTGGTCACTTGTATATTTTTTCTTGTAAGAACTGAATGGTTAATGTTCTTTAACTCTTCTTTTATTACTGAGGAATTAATCTCTTAACTACCAACATAAAAAAGTTCTTAAGAAGATTAACCTTCGCCCTTTATATTTGTTTAACCATGTTTCTTAGTCTGCTGTTTGCCTTTTGATTTTGTTGTTCAACTGGCTTTCATTTTTAAGCCGCCAGTCTTTCTTTCCGTGGTTTCTGTCTTTGGTATTATGCTTAAAAAGGTCTTTCCCAACCAGGATTATTGAAATATTTCTGTATTTCCCCCTGGTAATCTTACAGTTTCATGTACTTCATCAGCTCATTCATTCATCTAGAGTTTATTATACAGAATAAGGTGGTGCATTTTTTCTAATTGCTTGCCTAACCCTACCGCATTTACGGTTCTATCCTTCCCCCACTCATTTGATATGTCTATTTCTAGTGCTTATAAACACACTTGCATTAGTGACTGACAGTATTAGTTCTTTGGAAAAGATATTTTTTGGGGAAAAATTCAACTCCAGATTGAACAACTTTTGAAATAAGTGAAATTGTAGGTATAAGACACTCAGAGCACACCCGCGTTCACCACAGGCTCTGTGGACGTTGCCCGTTTTCTGTACTGATCACCGCACACAGCAGTCTAACATCAGGCTCCTCACACCATGTGGCGCTCTACGAATCACCACGGCGGCTTTCGGCCGTCAGCGCTGCACCTGCTGTGCTCTGCTTCATCCTCAAGGCTGTGCTCTGGCCATTCCATCGCCATACTTCTCCAGTTGGCTTTGCACTTCACTGATCCTATAGTTTCAACTCTACCACCTACCGGTGCCAAAGAAACTGTGATTTGGTCTAATGTGGTACTGACTTGACCATATTCCTCTGCCACAGAGCAATTCTCATTTAATAATGATTAGAATTCTATCATCTCTGAACTCATTGAAAATAGAGAGCAGTCTGTTCTAATTTTTTTTCTTCCATTTCATGGAATAAATCTCTTTCAGGAAAAAGATCTACTTCTGAGCCAGTACTTGTTTTTCCCTCTTCTAAGCCACATAGTTTTTGGACCTTATCTAGTCTGCTTATTTATTACTGAATTTGCCCAGAAACTCCATAGTCCAACTTAAAAAGCAGAAGGGGAGCAGCCTAGACTGAGATGAAACCCAAGAGCATGTCTCATTTACTGTGATATTCTCCATGAAGACCTCAGTTGAAGAGTTCTCACTGATTCACCTTCTGGGTCTGGCTCTCAAGCTTGCACTCGGCAGGGTGGAGAGTGGAGAAAGCCCTGCTCAACTCTGGAGCCAGTGGGCAGAGGGTTCACATACAGTGTCTGTAACCCAGTGCGCACCATGGCCCAGAGCACCACATCCAAATCTAGGGCGGGCCAACTCTGTCACCATCCGCGGCTGTGGTAGCTGAAAATGTCCTGCTGCTCCTATCACTGGGTGTTCAAGTACAGCAATGAAACGCAGTAGGGAAAGTTCCTGGCACCCAGCTCTCCATCAGCCAGCATGTCCCCACCCCTCAAGGGTTACAATGAGAAGAAGTGCCCCTCTCTCCTCTTGCGTCCAGGAGCCCACCCCCTGCTGCCTTCCAGGAACCAGACAACAGGGTCTTCCAGCTAGGTTACGGAGATCCCTGGGAGGACAGACTGTCCAAAGGGTATGTGGGCACAAACAGCTTTAAGAGGATCCATTTCTAGTGGCCAGTGTCCATATGTGCTCTGTCCTAAAATGAACCTGCCTGACGGTGCTCTTGAGCTCAAGGAGTCATGCAGCTGTCCTTTCCCACCTCCTCTTCCAATCTTTCTCCCACTTGTAAAAGAAGGCCTACTGCTAATCTATCCTCTTACTATGATGCACTGCCCCAAGGCATAAAAAAATCCCAGAGGACAAAAGGACCATGCAATGCACTGGTACAGCAAAGCTCCTTGACTTGAGGCATTACGGTAGGGTTGTGCAGTTCCCTATCCTACATCCATTTCTGTTAAGGGCAAAGCATGGCATTATAAATAAGATACCCCGGCTCATGTTGGAATGTCTTGAATTCAAACATATTGTGGAGTCTGACAGTAGGGATGATTAAAATTTCATTTAGTAACTTCAGCCCCTAGACAACTGTAAAAGAATGCATCACCCCCACGAGAAGCAGGCAAAGAGGGTGCCAATAAGCAACAGGTGACCAGCTCCATGCCTCACCCTCACTAGGAATTAAACTCAGGAGTGAGATGACCATCAGAGGCACATCTCAGAGATGAAAAGGGAAGAAAGACTTTGCCCAAGACAGAGTGACTCTGACTGCTGACTGGTCTGACAATAAGAACTGGTTCTGCTTATTAACGCACATGGCAGTTATTTCTGATAAATGGAATGATCTAACTCTGCAGCTTCAAGCTTTTGAAGAAGATATAAAGTATGTGATAAGTTTTTAGTATATTATATTGATAAGGGTATGATGGAATTAACAATGTCACGATTTTCTCTACTCTTTCCGGGTATTTCAGGTCTAACAAGGTGCCTCCAAGTGAAGAGTGGCACGTATGGTTAGTGGTCAGCTGGCAGGCCTTGGAGGGCTTGGAGAGCGGTTTTGGTGCACACCTCAGAAACGGACGTGAAAGGACTCTAATGATTGGGTTTGTAAAGCATTTTCCAAGTCGGGTGGTTTCCACTTCTCTGCTTTCAACAAAATGGAAGAAGGAAACTCATCTAGTAGTCAGCTGAAAGATCATGAAAATATCTTATGTGATTTTTGGCCTCTGACTTTGAAGTCCAAGGACAGAACAACACAGCTGTAACAAAACACCTTCCATGTCCATCTACTTATTTAGGTGAACAAGCAGATCTCAGTGTCTACATCTATAAAGACAAAATGAAGGAAGAAAACTGATATTGAACCTTCTTTCTAGCATAAAGTAATATTCATTCACAAGTACATCCACTAAATCAGAGAAAAATGCTGACAGTAACCCATCATTCTCAGATACATTTCAGATGAAATGCTTTTTTATGTTTAATAACCACCAAAGCTCACGACACATTGCTGAAGTCGTTACTCATTCAACAGGTATCTGACGAGTGCCTACAACACAGCAGGCACTGTTCTAGGAACTGGTGACACATCAGTGAGATCCTCCTGCCCTTAGGAAGCTTACATTCTAGTGGAAAGGAGATGAAATAAATAATTATATAGTATAAGGTGAAAAGAGCTAAGGGAGGAGGAGTGGGATGGGTTGCAATTTTAAACAGGTTGGTTGGAGGCAGCGAAGTTGAAGGAGGACATCAGCGCAGAGAACTCCCCAGGCAGGAGAAGCTGGGGGAGGCCCACAAGAGGGCTCGGTGTGTTCAGGGAACACTGCAAGGCCAGACAGCGAGGCAGGGGAAGGAAGAGCTGAGGCCGAGACCTAACAGCCTGGCCTTGCAGGCCACTGTAAGTGCGCTGGCTTTTATTCCGAGTGAGGTGGGCAGTGATGAGAGGGGTCTGAACAGAAGAGGGACAGGATCATGTGAACAGATCACAGGCCCAGAGCCCCTTGGAGGATATTTGTTACAATAATAATCCAGGAGAGAGGTTATGCTGGTTGGGACCAGGGTGGGAGCAGAGGAAGTGGAAATATCTAGATGGTAGCACACCAGGATTTGCTGACAGATTAGGCGTGGGGCAGGGAAGGAAGGAGTCAAAGAAGATCTAGGATCTTAGACCCTGTGATGGAAAGGGCAGAGTTGCCATTGCAAAGATAAAAAGCCTGCTGAGGATACAAGTGCACGAAGGTCAACATCAGACACGTTTATTTGAGATTTCATGTCAAAATTGATCAGCGTTGATCAGCAGCTGACAGATCATTCTGGAGTGAGGGGGAGATGTTGGGGCTGGATGAGAGCAGTTTGGGAGGTGTTCAGTGTAGAGAAACATTTAGATTTCATGAAGTGGTAAGGTCCCTGGGGACCTGACTGTGGAGGTCCAAGGAGAGGACGAGGCCTTTGAGGTACCCCCACTTAGAGGGTCATGATTTGGGACAGGAGAGGCAGGCAGTGGCAAAGAAGGAACACCAGGAGCCAGAAGCTGGTACTAACAATAACTAACAAATGTCCAAAGGAAAAAGCTTACCAACTAAGAGTCTTACAGTTAAAGGAGCTTTTAAAATAATCAAATATATATAGTTACAGAACAGTATGACAGGGTGACAAAATACTCACAAGCACAAAAACGTTTAGAATAAAGTTCCTTGGGACAAGTGGAATAAAACTGAGTGTTTTTTTGGAAAAAGCAACAATGAACATTTTCCCACCACTGAAGTAGAGCTTGTTCATATTTTTAAAAATATGCACAATGGTGGGTGTATCCATGGTATTTAGAGTCTACTGAAAACACTTTAAAGAGTAATATAATACTTTTATTTTTAAATGTCAATATTTACAGCACACTGGAAATAACACTCTATGCAAATTTTAAACTTAAAAGGCAGGAAAAACACCGTCCCTGCCAAGATGAGCTTGCAGATCGGGGTTGGCAAACTTTTTCTGTAAAGGGCCAGACAGTAAGCATTTCAGGCTTTGGGTTGTAGGTCCCGGTCACATATTATTTTATTTTATTTTTTTAAATAATCCTTTAAAATGCAAAAACCATTCTCAGCTTGAAGGCTGCACAAAAACTGGCCCAGGGTGGGATCTGGCTCACAGGCCTAGTTTACCCACCCCAATATTAAAATACGTGAAGACAAACTGTGCGACCCTGACCACACGTGAAGTCAGTTCATTTAAGAGGAAAAGCTGGTGTGGGTTGAATTATTCAGGGAAAGCTTGGGGGTGTGCCACTAGATAAGAATGGAAAATAAGAACAACAACCACCGCAGTAACAAGCACGTGGACACGTGGAGCACACACCATATGCTGTGCACACATCACTCACCCAGTTGGTGGGATGGGCACATTACTGCTTTAAAGAAGAAACTGAGGCACATGGATTAAGTAACAGGCTACAGCCCCATAGCTAGTAGGTGGCAGAGGCGCTTCAAATCAGCCTGTTTAGCTGGGATCTGAGGATGGGCAGGGTAAGGGAAGACAAAGAGGAGAGAGAGAGGGAGAGAGACAGTGTAGACGAGGAAGGCAGACTGGGAACAGAGTAGGAGGCAGGACTACAATGAGCCAGCTACAGATGTGAGGACTGGAGCCATGGAGGGGAGGAGGGCAGGGCAGTGAGGAGCCTGTGGGCAGGGCTGGGGGAGGATGGCAGGGCAGTGGCAGCAGGCGGGTACTCAGCTGTGACATGGGGGTCGGGAAGCCAACATGGAGCTGCAGACAGACACTAAGTCAGCTGCTATAAAGAGATGCTGAGATTTAGAGGAAACTATGGACATAATGAAGAAAGAAATGGAAAAAATAAAAAAAGAAGCAAACAGAACATCAATAGCTGAAAAACATATTATCTGAAACGAAAACTTCACTGGATGAGCTTTACAACAAATCAGACAATAGAGAAATAGAAATTATCCACAAGGAAGCACAGAAAGAAAGCAAACAAAACCTTGTGACCCAATGGAGGTATAATTTATATGCAGAAGTAATATATATGTAAGAGATATTAATATACACAATTGGAGTCCCAGAAGAAGATTATAGAAAAAATATTTAAAGAAATGTTGGTCAAACTATTTCTACATTTGATGAAAACTATAACTCACTGATCCAAAAAGCTCAATAAACCCCAAGTGAGATACACAGAAAGAAAACCACATCAAAGCACATTATAATCTCACTGTTGAAAACTGTGATAAAGAGACCATCTTAAAAGCAGCCAGAGAATAAAATGCACATCCCATAAAGCGAAACAAAGAACTACCACAAACTACTTAGAAGAAAAAAATAAGTCAGAAGGCAGTAGAATGATAGCCTTAAAATGCTGAAATTGTCAACTTAAGAATTCAATATTCAGCAAGCTGGCAGAATTCATCATCAGCAAACCTGCACTACAAAAAAAAAATCCAAGGATGTTCTGCAGGCAGAAGGAAAATAACAGATGGAAACTCAGATCTACAAAAAGGATTGAAGGTCACAAATGGTAAATATATTGAGAAATATATTAAGAAAATAGACTGTTTAAAGCGAAGATAAAAACAAAGTATTCTGGATTATAACATCTGTAAAGTAAATGAGAACTATAAAATAAAGGTTGGGAGGGGGAAATAGAAATACACTATTATCTGTCTAAACTTCCATCTTAAGAACTAGAAAAAGAAGAGCAAATTAAACTGAAAATAAGCACAAAAAAGGAAATAACAAATATGAGTAGAAAACAAAAAATATTAGAGGAAAATCAATGAGGCCAAAAGCTGGTTGAGATCAACAAAATTAATAATCCTCCTGCTAACCTGATAAGCCAAAAAGAAAACACAAATTTTCCATACCAGGAATTAAAGAAGGGATATCAATAGAGAACCTACAGAACTTAAAAGGATCAGAAAATATCAAGAGCAACCTTATACCAGTAAACTTGAAAATGGGGGATGATATACACAAATTCCTTGGGATACACAAATTACCAAAGTTCACTCAAGAATAAATACGTAAATGGCCCTACATCTATTAAAGAAACACTATTCATACTTAAAATCTTGCCACAAAAACAACATTCCAGACCTAGGTGGCTTCACTGGTGACGTCTATCATTTGATAAAGAATTAATACTAATTCTACATAAACTTTTTTCCAGGAAATAGAAGGGAGCACTTACCCATTCATTCTTGGATGAGAGGGGAGGGGGAGAAACTAGACCCTTATCTTAGACCATACGTAAAAATTAACTCAAAATGGACTGCAGACCTAATTGTAAAACCTAAAGCTATAAAACTACTTTAATTGGAGGAAATCTTTATATTTCTTAGACAAAGACTTCTTAAGACATAAAAAGCACAACTATTTATTTTAGTTCTGAATTGTTGCCATAATAAATTACCACACACTCAGTGGCTTAGACAATACAAATTTATTATCTTCTGTAGGTTAGAAGTCCAAAATGGGTCTCACTGGGCTAAAATCAAAGAGTTGTCAGGGCTGCGTTCCTTTCTGGGGGCTCTAGGGAAAATTCATTTCCTTCATTTTCCAGCTTCAAGAGGCCACCTGTATTCCTTGGCTCATGGCCCCTTCCTCCATCTTCAACGTCAGCAATGGCCAGTGGAAATAATAATACATGCAACAACATGGATGAATCTTGAAAGCATTATGCTAAGTAAAAGCAGCCATATACAAAATGCTACATACTGTTTGGGTCCATTTATATGACATTCTGGAAAAGACAAAACGACAGGGACAGGAATCAGATCAGTGACTGCCAGGGGCTGGAGGTGGGAAGAGGATGCTGACAACAAAGGGGCGAGAGAACTCTCTGAGCTGATGGAACAGTCTATATCTCGACTGTGCTGGTGGTTACATGACTGTGTTTGTCAAAATGCAGAGAACTGTACACCTAAGAACGGTGAATTTACTGTCTGTAAATCCTACCTCGCTAATCATGATTTTTGAAAAAGATAAAGAAAAAGCCTATGCCACATAAAAGGCACTACCAGGTAGAACAGGAAGCTGAAAGAGTGCTGGCAATTTTTACAATGCTCAGAAGCTTAACATGTGAACAGCATGTTTTGGGATATTTTATACGGATTATATACATTTTTACTGGTGACCGTCACACCATACTTTTAACCATGGTAATGAATGGCTTTTAAAACATAAGTCAGACATTTAATGTCACACTCACTCCAGGAAGCCTGAGCATCCCATGAGAGTTTGCCGCAGTGTTATGTGCGAGGCAGAGGGCAGAAATCAGTGTAAGCACAGTGTGTGTCATTCGACAAGTCACTGACTCAGCAGGATGGTAAGCAAAGAAGCATCACATCAACAGAGCTCTTGGAAGGAGCAAGAAAAGAGCAGTGAATGTTTTCCTAACAAAAGTTAGCTAATGCTAAGGCAGATAACTGTCTTAAGAGCTCACACCACATTTCCATTATATATAAAACAAGAATTACCATCTGTATTTGTAGGGTTATTTGAAAGAAAAGACACCCCCAGCAAAGTCTGTTCCTCCTCAAATTTATCCCTTAGTAATGGTTATCTCCATATTAAAGTTAAAAATCAACCTAGAAAGAACCAGGGATGAGTATACACTCTCTGTGTCTGAAACCTTGACAGATCAACAGTAAACTACCCAGAAGCCACTTCAAGATCGGGATGTTGGTCCAGCTGAAAGGCGTGCTTCAGTGCTCTGCTCCATTTCCAAATCCCTTAAAATCTCCAGGATTATTGAAATGTTGTTCCAAAATGTTCATGTGTGGAACCAAACTTGTGTTTCAGGCTTACCAAACATATTTCTTCACTCAGAAATTGAGATCTTACTTCATGTCACATTTAGAAACTCTTCTTTCTACAACTCCAAAGCTCTGAAACGATGCTAAGAAAAACCTCTAACCAAACATAACAGGGATAAGAGACAAATCAACGTAAGCCATACTTTATTATCATGCACCAGTTAGGCAGTTTTTATAAATTAAATGTTTAAATTAAGAAAACATGAATA
The DNA here is from genome assembly GCF_041296265.1 of Equus caballus. NCBI lineage: Eukaryota > Metazoa > Chordata > Mammalia > Perissodactyla > Equidae > Equus > Equus caballus. The sequence goes on along the minus strand of NC_091689.1, from coordinate 24,103,474 downwards.
ATCTAAGAATCAACACATTTAAAAATTTGTTATACACATAAATGTACAAGATTTACAGTGTAGCTATAGAATTCCCTAATCAGAAGTTTTATATATTAACATTAATTAGAAGGATGTTATTAACCATAAAAAACCCACCACATATCTAATAAAGGACTTATATCTAAGTACATAAAGCTTACAGCTCAATAATAATGGGACACTCAATCCAACTTTTAAATGGGCAAAATATTTGAATGGACACTTGAACAAAGAAGATACAGACAGCAAACAAGCACAGGAAAAGAGACTCAACGTCATTAGTCGTTAGGGAAATGCAAATTAAAGTCATAATGAGATACATTCCTCCCAGAGTGGCTAAAATTGAAAAGATTGACAATACCAGTTGTTGGCAAGAACGTGAGGTAACTGGAATTCTCATTCATCGCTGGTGGGAATGAAAAATAGTACTTTCACTTTGGAAAACAGTATGGTAGTGTTTATCAAGTTAGACTTACTCTTACCACATGATCCAGTAACTCCACCTCCAGGAGAAAAATACAAACATAAGACCTGCATGCAAAGGTTTATAGCAGCTTTATGCATAACGGCCCCAAAGAGGAAACACCACAAAGGGGCATCACCTGTGCATGGATAAACAAACCGGCATACACCCATACAACAGAACACAGTTCATCCAGAAAAACACACAGAAAACTGATTAATGTAAGAACATGGGTGAAACTCAAAGCATTACACTAAAGTAAAAGAATATAACCTAGACCTCAATCAACATAGCTTTAAAAAAAAATTATTTTGAATCAATGATCCAAGTTTCCATGAAGGTAAAAGAAAAGCAAATTAAACCCAAAGTACAAGGAAGGAAATAATAAAGATAAGAGCAGAGATCAATGAAATGGACAAATAACTGAGAAAAACAAAAGCTAGTTCTTTGCAAAGATCAACTGGATAAACCTCAAGCTAACACAATCAAGAGAAAAGAGAAGACCCAAATTACAAATATCAGGAACAGAAAAGGGGGCATCAACACAGATCCTACAGACATTAGCAGAATAATAAGAGAATATTCTGAACAACTTTTATATCAATAAATTCTAAAACTCAGGTGAAGTGAACAAATTCCTTGAAAGAAAAAAATTATCAAAGCCGACTTAACAAAACAGATAAATAACTCTGTATCTATTAAATAAACTGAATTCATAAATAACAACTTTCCCAAAAAGAAAACTCCAGGTCCAGATGGCTTAACTGGTAAATTCTATCAAATATTTAAGGAAGAAATAGTACCAATCCTACACAAACTCCTTCAGAAAACAGGAGGGAACACTTCTTCATTTATTCTACCATGCCAGCATTATCCTGATGCCAAAATCAGACAAAGAAATTACAAGAAAAGGAAAATACAAACCAACATTCTTCATGAATGCTGACACAAAATTCTGTAACAAAATATTAGCAAATGAATCCAGCAATATAAAAAACAGATAATATATCATAACCAAGTGTGGTTTATTGCAGGAATACAAGGTCGATGCAACAACATTCAAAAATCAGTAAGTATGTGGGGCTGGCCCCATGGCTGAGTGGTTAAAGTTCTGCACACTCCACTTGGGTGGCCTAGGTTTACGGTTCAGATCTGGGTGCAGACCTACTCTACTGATCAGCCAAGCTGTAGAGGCATACCACATACAAAAACAAAAAAAAAAAAGTAGAGGAGGATTGTCACAGATATTAGCTGAAGGCTAATCCTCCTCAAGCAAAAAAAAAAAAAGGAAGATTGGCAACAGATGTTAGCTCAGGGCAAATCTTCCTCAGCAAAAAAAACAAAACAAAATAAAACTTGTATTTATGATAAAAACTCTCAACAAACCAGGAAAACAAAGAAACTTCAACCTGATAAAGGATATGTTAAAAAAAAAAACCCAACAGCTAACACCACATTCAGTGGATAATGAACACTTTCCCCCCTAGGATGAGGAACAAGGCAAAGACATAAACTCTCACTATTTCTGTTCAACACTGTACTGGAGGTCATAGCCAGTGCAATAAGAAAAAGAAATTAAAGGCATACATACTGGTGAGAAACAAGTAAAAACGTATTTACAGATATCAGGATCAGGGACATGGAATCCTAAAAATATATTAAAAAGTCACTAGAGTTTACTAAGTGAATTTAGCAAGGTAGAGGACACAATCAATATACTAGAAACTCTACCGTATTTTTATATACTAGTAACAGTAAAGTGGGAATTTTAAAAATACCACGTACAACAGCTTCAGAAAACATGAAATACTTAGTAATATAATTAACAAAGTATTTGTAAGACCTTTACACTGAAAACTACAAAATACTGCTGAGAGAAACTAAAGAAGATCGAAATAAACGGAGACATTCCCCATGCTCACGGATTGGGAGACTCAATACTGTTAAGATGTCATTTCTTGCCAAACTGATCCACAGTTAACAGTCTCAATCAAAATCCCGGCATTGGGGAAATGCAAATTAACCCACAGAGAGATACTATTTCACACCCAAACACTGAAAAGTCTGTAGAACATCTGGAACGTCTCATACGTTTCTGGTCAGTGTATGGTACAACCACCTTAGAAAGTATCTTAAAAAGTTAAACATATCTTTCCCATGACTCAGAAATTTCACTCAAGTGAAAGTGACGAGAAATGAAAAATATGAGTGTAACGAGGATGGTATGAAAATGCTAATAGCAATCTTATTTACCATAGCTAAAAGCTGGAAAGAATTCAAATATCCATCAATAGGAAAATGAAATAAAAAGGAACAGACTGTTGATACACCACATGTATAAATTTAGAAACGTTACATGAAAGAAGCCAGAGACAAAGAGTAGATATATAAAATTCCATTTATATGAAATTCAAGAACTGACAAAACTAATTGATGGCAATAGAAATCAAAAGGAATCTGGGGTGGGCAGCAGGGGGTGAGGAATTGACCGCAAAGAGGCAGAAGGGAACTTCAAGAGTGCTGGAAATATCTTTACACTGGGGTTGTAGTTACACAGGTGTATACATATTTCAAAACTAATTAAACTGTCAAGTTGAAATTAGTACATTTTGTTTGTAATTTTATACCTCAGTATAATTTATTTAAAAAGTAAAAACTAAAATTAAACAAACAAGCTGTTATTTAAGCCCATGGTCCCCTCTGCCTAAAAACCACCACGTCACAGTGGGGCAGGCTGGGAGGACCCCACAAGTCAGCTGGCAACTATGACCCGGCCCCAGACTGTCCCTCTAACTTCAACGAGGACTCCGGGGGCATTCCAGCCCGTCTTTAGGGTTTTGCTTTGTCTTGTTTCATTTTACTTCCTAGTATTTTCTCTTGTTTTGTGACGTGATGTGGAGACTTATTTTCCCCCTAAATTCAGTTCTGTTCCTCTATGACCAAATTATATTTCCATCTTTTCTCTGAAGAGTACATCTATTTCCAAAAAAGGGACATTCCAAAAACAAACAAAACCATGCAAACATTATCGAGTATGAAGAGGAACCATCTTGCCAGGAGCCAGGTAAAGAGCTGTGAGCTTCAGATGCAGAGGCAACCCTCCCTTGACCACCCAAATACCTGGGTCTTATTACATATTACGTGAGTTTTCAGACTCACCCCAGGATGACCGGATGCAAATGAGCCAGTTTCAAAACCATCTGCTTCACACTGTTAAAACTACTACTTAGGCATATCTCTATAATTTTTTTTTTTCAATACTAAGAAGAGCATGACTCCAAAAAGTTTCTAAAAAACCACGATATTAGGCAAGTTTTGAGGGTTGGCAGATGTCTGCCATGCTTCCTTTAATAACGACAGCAGGAACCACATCAGCTTTCTGACTCACTGGCAACACAAAATAAGGGCCTACACACAGTGTCTGAAGAGCATGTTGAGCACACAGCTCAATGTGATGATAATGTCCCTGAGGTGCACTTACTGTAAATATAAATGCTAAGGCAGTAAAACATAAGTTATCTTTTCATCTGATGGAACAGTGAATGCCAAAACTGTAACAAACAATTGTGCTCTGTTTTCAAGAACATAAACAAGAACATCAAAGATGGTGTCATACACATACTCTCAATAATCACAACATCCATGTAACTCAGGAAAAAATTTCAGTTAAAAAAAGAAAAGAAAAAGAAAGAAACACTAACTCACTCATGTAAGACAGTAACAAGCCTGGCAAAATCAACAAAGGTCTCTGAGTGGCTGAAAAGGACCCCAAAGCCCAAGCCTGGGCAGCAGGCAGAGCAACAGAATCCCTGACAGCCACTGAAAATGTCCTGGAAAGGCAGAGGGAAGAAAATACTTTTTACTACAAACACGCAAGTCTGAGACGACTTAGTAAACAGAGAACCAATCTTCACCACTACAATAATTTCTGAAAACACCGTGTACTGCCTAAGAGTAATAATAAATGACGTTCGTAACGGTGACCTTGAGTCATCAAGAAACATCGAAGTGTGCTCAATACTCTTCACTAAAAACAGCAGGACGTGCAATGTGTTTTATGAAAGCAGCCAAAGAATCAATTTTCATAATTTCTTACTTTAAAGTCCTGAGCTCAGTTATCTCTCGACGTCAGGCGTGTGGAACGCCCCATTTCTCAGGACAGTGTTCTGGTATTAATTCTATGCTAGCATTCGCTTATCTTAGCAGAAATGGCACCAGGAAGAATTTACGCATATGTCCCAGAGCCATCTTAGAACCACCACAGGGATTAAATGAATTTTTAAAAGTTTTCAAGCACGTTTTTGAAAACGGGATTTCTCCTGCTATTATAAAACACAAAATACCCATCCTACCTGCAGGGAGACCATGTCAGGGCTTATCCGTGGGACCATTATCACCTACTGAAATTCTGCATTCTCTCACTTTTTAATTAGCTCGTGACTCATTATTCTCAGTTTCTCACTCCCTTTCCCTCCCCCAAATAAAATAACACCCTCTATTTCCTCCCAGCACTCCCCTCCCCTCTTGTTATCGCCCCTGTCCTCCCTTCTTCCTTCCCCACCCATCCCACAGCTGCACCAGTGGCTATGGCCTGGTGCCCACTGCCTGATGTAAAGGCCTCGGGGCTGCAAGGTGTTGGAACCTTGGAGCTGCACTGTAACTAAAAGAAACCCAAGTCCATCCTCCTATCTGACTGAGGAGAACTATGTGACTGACCCTCCTGGAGCACTTGGAGCTTACACACTTATCAGTCCCAACAGGGGCAGCTGGTAATCTGCTGCCTGCTTCCGTGTGCCAGACTCACAGGGGGCCGAAGAGCTTCATGCACATTAGCTATTTAACCCTCACAACTGTCCCATTCGATAGGTCCCACTCGATCTCCACTTTGTAGCTAGGTGGGCTGTGGCTAAGAGATTATTAATTTAACCATGGTCACACTGTTACTAGATGGCGGAGCAGGATCTGATCCCAGTTATGACTTCAGCTCACACTCTTCACCACACGGCAATGGCCTCGGCAGGCACTCACGTCAGCGCTTCAAGTCTGTACCTAGTCACTGGAGTATATGCCGAATGCCTCAGACTCACTTTCCATGCTTTATTTGACTACAAAGCACATATCTCGTCTTCATAGGGAATGGTCATTACTGTCACAACTTTCAGAAAGTTAGAGGACAAATCAAGCCAAAGATTACAGATTTGGGCAGTCTTTAAAATCTGCTGTTTGAAAATCACTTTAACACTTAAATACGTAAGAATATTACCTGGGGTTACAGTTAGCTGAAAGCAATGAAGCTTGTTTGGATCAGGAAAATGCACTTTACATGTACCTGCAAAAGAAACAGCACATCAGGAAGGTCTGAGAGGCAGCAGCAGTCCTCACGTGGAGGCCAAGCTGGAGGCCCCCGTGAAGGGGACGTGGCGGGAGGAGTGGACAGACTCGGTCCGTGCTCTCCCCTCGCTGTCTGTCTGATAATAACCGTGCCAATGTGCTAAAATGGCAAACCAGTGATTTCTGTCATGTTTTCCTCCTCATTGTCTTTTACTAGTTAATTCCAAATTGAGATGTTTTCTTTCAACCTTTAAATGGTCACTAACACTAGAGATCTTTCCACTGATTTCAAGAATTATGGTACTTTACTTTGGAAAGAAGACATCATACCTCAGGGAGATTACTGTATTTGGGTAAAGGCTAACTAAACATGGAAAAACCAGAAAAAACACCCAGGCCAAACTTCTAGTCTGTTCACCCAGCACCACAGTCATTCATATCCATCACAGCAAATGGAAGTTAAAAAGAAGCGTGCCAACTAAGCTAGCTCCCACCAGTTACCACAGCATTCTTTTTTTTTTTTAACATCTTCAAAATCCAACCGGTCACTCGGCTTGCTCTGTTGGTGAGATAATGCTCTGCTGACTCAAGGGCAACGCTCTGTGCCCACCTGTACCACACCAGGAGTCTGGATCAGCACAAGGAGTTGCCACTGGGAGAAGAGCTATGGCTAGTGGTGCAGACAGGGCAAGTTGGCTACATTCTACATTTGCCTCCTTCAAACAAATGATACGGAGAATGGTAAACACCCAAGGAATTTGGAAGGAATATATGTAGAAATTGTCTACATTTTATAAACTTGGAAAATATCATGCTAAATTCCTTGGGTCACCTATTGACTTTATTTCTTACAAGCCCCACTGAAAATATTTGCCTAGTTTTACAGTGGTATGAATTTTCATCAAAAATAGTACGATTCAAATTTAGACTTGCAAATGGCCTTAGAGAGTATCTAGTCCACTGTCCTCAATCATGAGGGATGACACGAAGGACCAGAGAGGTTCGGTGACCAGACCAAGATCACACAGGTTATCAACAGAAGGAAGTTTAGTTTCCAAATTAAAAACTAGTTCCTGACTCTTTTCCCTGTACCATGCCTCGTTTCATTACTTCATGAATATGCTAGGTATGCCACATACAAATAATGCAGAACTGTTAGTAAGGTTTCCTTTTTCTTTTTTAACCAATCCCTCACAAAATCATTGCAGAGTGAAAGGTAATTCAGTCTAGAAGAGCAAGAAGGAGTCTTAGAGAGTACATTGTCACATTCTTTATGTTAGAAATAAAAACAACTGTGGGGCCAAAGAGTTCAAGACTTTCGCTCAAATCACACATTTGAACTGTGTATGGAATAATCTAAATGGGCTTCATTTTTCTTACTCTTACCTTGAAAAGATAAAGGCCATCTTTCTCGTGAGACACATAACAAAAACATGTGACAAGGGCTTGGGAAATCTTTCACTGATTAGTGGACTCATTTGTTTCTCATCCATTTGTTTCTAATATCTAGCATTCTCCTTTGTTTTATTAAAGGCCCAGAGGCAGAAATCAATCCCTCTAAACTAGACTGGCCCACTAAGAATAAAGAAATTATATCAAAGTGGACTAAAAAACAATAAAACTACTGAAAAGAACCCAAAATTTGAAAGCTCAACAAGGTCTAAGTTCTAATGACAACAACAAAAGGCTGAAAGTCCGGTTTTTGTTTTAGTTCAATGCAGGGGCTTTAGTGAAACAAGAGTCAAGCTCCTCCTCGATCTGTAGGCATGGGCTGAGATCCTCATGTTTCCATCAATCTGAAAGAGATATTTTTTATTTTTTGCAAACAGAGAAGCCTCTATAAACTTGCACGTACAGAGCTCCAAACTAGCCCTGAATAATTACTTAGCACCACTGCCTCATGGCAAGTTATTTTATTTGCCTTAATAAATATTTTAGAAAGATTATTAAACAGACAGTAAAGATTTACTCTCAGGTGGCTTCTTGTTTCCTCTTTAGAATAATGAGTTGCATACTTCTGGAAAGTTTGGCTTACTTGTAAAAACTGATTTAGATTTCCCTCCACTTTGGCTGGGGGAGAGGAAAGGGAGAGAGAAAAGAAAAGGTACATAGCATGTGGCATGTACACACATATATACATATAGCAGGTGTGTCATCCTTTTAACCTGACACTTAGCCGTAAGGGCTAGGAAGATGTGTCATGCCTTTTTCAAACCTAAGGTATTCAGTTAAAATCCTGTTTTGAAAGCCAATTATAAATTTTAGCGTTTTTAAACCAAATTTTTAGATGAAGCGAAAGCTACACTCTATGGATTAGATTCTTATTCAAGGACAAATAAACTGCGTAAGGGGGAAGTTTTTTGTGGTCTTTGATTAAATGTCTACCGTCTATATATGTTCAAGTTGGGGGCTGATGGGAAGGTATGATGGAAGTAGAAAATAGAAAGATCGCTTTATTTTACTTTTTATCAGGAAAACGTCCTAATATACTTAATTTTTTTTTTTTTAAAGATTTTATTTTATTTCCTTTTTCTCCCCAAAGCCCCCCCATACATGGTTGTATATTCTTCGTTGTGGGTCCTTCTAGTTGTGGCATGTGGGACGCTGCCTCAGCGTGGTTTGACGAGCAGTGCCATGTCCGCGCCCAGGATTCGAACCAACGAAACACTGGGCCGCCTGCAGCGGAGCGCGCGAACTTAACCACTCGGCCACGGGGCCAGCCCCCTAATATACTTAATTTTTTTTAAAAAAAGCAGAGAATAGGAATAATGAACCCAACACTCAGCTTCAATATTTTGCCAATCCTCCTTCGTCTATCCTACACAACACGATTGTTTGTTTTCCTGGAACATTCTAAAGTAAATCATCTGTAAATACTTCAGTAGGTAGAAAGACAACCTTTAATAGAATTCCAAGATACTTCCTTCTGACTAGAAGAAAACTTTGAGGTCAAACAATCCAGTGACTTAAGACAGTTTTAACTTAGACTCACACTAAAACATATTTTATATCACAACCCACTATAGCTATATATAAATACTATATATTAAAAATAGTTTTTCAAGAAACAGTATGTACTTACCCTCACAAATGGATTTCACAACCACTGAAAGGCTGCACCCCACAATTATCTTTCCAACTTTAGGTGGAGGTTGGAACGGGCCCTCTCTTACCCTATGTGAGCTGGGCCTCCACACCAAGCTCTCTGTAGGCTTCGCCCAGACCAGGAGACCCATGTATAAAATATTTCACCCACATCGACAAACATCCTCAGCCTCAGAACTATTTTTAACCAAGTATGATAAAACGTTCTAACAAAAGAATACTAAAATGGCCAAAGCTTTCAGACTTTGAGGGTCTTATAAAATAAAGGGTTTGGGAAGGGATTAACGATAGAAAAAAGAAATAAGAAACTTTGACACATCACATGAGAGAAGTGCCTAGTAAGCGAGCGTGCCCACCGAGGACAGCACAGTTGGTCTGTGTGTGTCTGAGCGGGAGGACCAAGCAAGGAGAGGCGCACTGGTGACAGAAAGGCATATGGTCATCCCACCTCACGCACAAAGACAATTACAAATCAGCACTTTCGGGACCAAAAAGGTGGTTCTGTCACTAATAAAAACAAGACTGTCCATCACTGATTTATATACTTTTCACTCAAAGAGAGCGGGATACAGAATGCTGAGGAAGAGACACAAAACCTAGCCGACACACCCCTGCCACAGCAAGGAGAGAGGAGGCACTGCTGCGTGACACCCAGACATGGTCCACGCCTCCTCCTCACAGGAGCCTTGAAAAGGGCTGTACTTGTTTGCACAAAAGTAAAATGTGTTCCTAACATACGTGAAAAATAGGCTTTTTGTGATGCAAGATTATTAAAATATAAAACAAGCTTCTCCATGCAATTATTTTATAGCACTTAATGTTCGATTGGGGATGTTATACTTACAAGGTAAATTAGCTTCAAGTTCTGCAACCTCTGTGGAAACAAAGAGATTACTGTTAATATTAGTCAACTACTCCACATAAAATCACCAGCTCTAAACTGGTAATTTCCCCCAGAACACTGAGGAAAAATAATAATAAATAAACCGAATTAACTGAAACCTACACTTGGTCTAAAGTTTAGACTTTAAGCCATGACGTTGCTTTCAAATACACAAAGTGACTTGTAGGATGCCAACCAGTACAGTCAAGGGCCCTTGAAAACTCAGTATGAATGAAAGTCATTTAAAATTAACATGGCAATTACCTATACGTAAACAGTCACTACTGTTTCTGAAAATCTTGTTCCCTCAAGGAGTGGAACTCCTGCCCTCAAAATTTGATTTATATATACGCCTTGTATCTCCTCCAGTTTTTCCAGATCTGTCTTCTGGTGAGGGCTCGCCCAGTTTGGGCTCAAACTTTTCCAGTGAGAGGAAACTCTCGACCTCTGCTGGGCCTAAACCCTTGCCCTTTGCCATCTGTGGGCATTGCTAACTACCCAAGGGAGTCACCTCCTCTGAGCTACATTCCTTGCTCCTAGCGCTCTCTGGGGCCTCTTCTATTAGTCACTAATTGAGCACTGACGGCCAGCACCCCTCTGCCAGAACACAGCTACAAACCCCCCTCAATCTTGCTATTCAAGAGCTGAGGCCTGGGGGTGGGGGAGACCCAGAAATAACTGGGCAGGCATGTTGCCTGTGCCTCAACAACGTAATGTGCTCTGGGGTCCTCGGAGCATGCAGATTCTCTCCAGCTGTGGAGACTAAAGGAAGGAGAAGTTTTTGAGCTGGGCTTTAACGAACAGGTAGAACAGTCCTGCAGAGGTGGATAAAAAGGTATTCCAAGGAGATAAGTTAGCAATGCACAAAAGCACAGAACACAGACAAGCACAGAAACCAGAGGCATCCTGTTCAGCCAGAGCAATGGGTACAAAGACAACCAGAGAGCAATGGGAAACAAGGTCGAAAACCAGTCAGGATTGAGCAGGACCCTGACTACACGGTGCAGAATTCTAAACTTCATTCTGCAGCAATAGAGAGCTGAGCGAGATTTCTGAACAACTTTCTAAGCTTTGCCTCAAGAGGACAACTTCAGAAAGGGCAAAGCGTAGGCAGACAACCTGAGGTGGGCACTCTGCTAGGCAGTGAGGGCCCAGCAAAGGCAGGCAGAGTGAGGGTGCCTGAGAGCAAAGAGGATGGAAGATCTGCCAACTGTGTGGGGCAGGAGGGGTCAGAGACGGCACGGAGGGCTGATGTCCCGGGAGGAGGAAGTTGAGGTCTGGGTGCACGACCACGGCCAGGGCAGAGGAGCCCCTACAGAGCGATGCCACCTGACATCACGAGACCGACAAAGGGGAGAGGCTGGTGAGAAGAAGAACCTCAGCAGAAATCAGAGAACAAGGAGCAGGGAAAGTTACCGATGACAAACAGGCAGAAGAGTAAGCGAGACACACGGACACAGTGACCCAGTAAAGAGAGGACAGACTGGCCCAAGGCAAGGCCATCGGATGTGGATCAGACCCTGCTGAGGACATTCAAAACAGCATGAAAGCAAGTGGAAAGATGGAAACCAGATTACAAAAAAACACAAAAAAGAAGCAAATTGGTGGTCAAAATACAGAAAGCAGCAGGTAACAATTCCTGCAAGTCAAGTCGGGAGAGGTGGGGAGGGGAGGGGAGGGGGATGACAGAGACCATAATGTTTGCAAAGCTGAACACTGAGTGCATTAGTGGGAAGACTGGCAGATGGCTCTGTTCTGAGGCTGAGGGGTTAGGAAGGCCACAGGCCTTGATATCAGCTATTTGACTGAGAATCTGAGTAGAGACAGGGGGCCCACTAAATGTATTAGCTCTGGGGTCCAGGTGTCTGGAATGGGCACCCAGAAGAGTGGAGCTTGGGATGCTCCCTCCTGGTTCCAGGGCGTCCTATCCAGTGCTCTAGCCGGGCAGAGAGTTCTCACTCGTGAGAAAAAGAGCCAGTCTCTTCAGTGGAGCCGGGCGTGGGAGAGGAGTAACAGTTAATCACCCTTTTGCTGTGATTAGAAAAGGAACAAGTTTTGTGATGAAATGCAAGCCTGGGAATCTGTCTTCTCAGCAGTCTTGGGTTTTGCTACATTAAAATATAGTCACTTAAAACAAAATGATGATGATCCTATGAAAAGTTCACCATCATTCTTCTTATAACGACCACAGCACTCTTCAGTTTCGTCTTTCCGACTGGCGCACTGTCACCCTTCCTCGGAGCGGGAATTTGCTAAAGACTATAGAGTGCGGTGAGGTGGGCTGAGGAGGACCAGAGCCCTCTGCCCAGATCACACCACGCCCTCCGACGGAAGGAGCCAAGGGCCACACTCTGCTCCACCGGCTCCCACAGGGCACTCATTTTATCACAAAAGCACACATTTTATCAAATGAGTTATTCATAATAATCACTTTTAAATAAATGTTATTCATATAATTAAACTATATGTTTTAAGATAAATACTATTTACATTTTTTATTATACTATTTAACTTTTTGTTGCTAAGAATCTACAAGAAACTGTCCTTGAAGGCCCTTCTTTTGGGAGACTGATGACGGCCACTGGAACCCGGCCTTCTCTTACAGGCCTGTCCTACCCGCAGTTGTGAGAACTCTGGTTGTCCAGCTTTATAAAAACCCAGTGAAATTAAACACATACCCAGAGGACTTGAAAGGGGGGCCATGTAACAGAAGTGAAATGTTTAAGAAGACACTGAGGTCAGCGGGGTTGAGGAAGAGGGGAGGTCTGGGCACAGGAGGGCAGGAGGCACTGACCAGGGGCATCACGATGACTGAGCAACAGAACCAGACCTCTGCACGTCAGGGAGGGGGTGTGGAGGCACAAGGCTCGCAGGCTGGAGGACACCTCACTGTAGGACAGGGATTCTCCATCCTGGCTACACATCAATCACCCGGGGAGTTGTTTGCTTTTTCTTTTTTTTTTTTTTTTGAGGAAGATTAGCCCTGAGCTAACAACCGTGCCCATCTTCCTCTATTTTATAAGCGGGATGCCTGCCACAGCATGGCTTGACAAGCAGTGCTAGGTCTGCACCTGGGATCGGAACTGGTGAACCCCGGGCCACTGAAGTGGAACATGTGAACTTAACCGCTGTGCCACCGGGCTGGCCCGCTTTTTTTTGTTTTTGTTTTTTTAATAGCATTGGTGTGGTACAATTTACATATTGCAAAATAGACCCACTTTAAATGTACAATTCAATGATTTTTAGTAGAATTTGGAGTTGTGCATCATCACTACAATCTAGTACTTGCCAAGCTAATCCTGCCACCCCAGCCCTATCCAGACCAATGACACCAAAAGTTCTAGGTGGGGCCGGGGCCTCTGGATTTTTTTACTCTCCCCAGGTATAGAAAGCTGCTGTAGGCTATTTTGCCATGCTAAAACATCTACACACAGCTATTCACACAACAGATTTAATAACTTCACATTGTAGTCCAGAAATTAAACTCCAAAGATGAGCGTGCTTGCACTTCCACGTTCAGTGGAACTCACTCAAGGAAGGTGGGCAAGGGCCAGGGAGAGCCCTCAGAGCCGGTCCAGTAATGACCCCCACCTCTAGGCTTTTGGTCCAAGAGCCAGTGCAGGCAAGGAATACAATCCTGGGGGCACAAGTATTTCAATAAAGACGCTCAGCAGTTTAGTTCAGCCCCATACAGAAGATAAAATGAGCCACACATGCTCACGCATTCCTCTCAGGGAGCTGTCGCAAATGACAAGTAGTTTCTCCACACTTCCAACAATGGCAAATAATAATTCACTAGCATCAACCGTTATCACTTTAGAACCCATGTACAAGATGACTGTGACCAAAGAAACAAGCGAATTGCTTCACATGCTTGAGAGGCCTCTTGGCAAAGCAGTGGCCCTTCCCTGTATCACCTTACCGCCCGAAGGACGCTAGCCCCACCTGTAAGGTAAGGAGCGATTCAGATATTTTTAAACTGAGAAATCTCGCCTGTTCCAAGGTGCTAACACCTCCACCGCTCACTGGCCCAGCCTTTCTGGGAGGCACCTGGCACCTTACATAATTCCGTGGCAGCACAACTTCCTTCTGAGAAATTAGACTCTTTTCCTTTCTGACTAAATATCAAAACACGGAGCCCACTTGAAGTATGACTGAACTGAAATATCAGATTGCAAAATCCACTTGGTTACCACAATGGCCCCCCATGGCATGGACGCACCCTTTTCTTTTGTGGGCTGCTCACAGCCCAGTGCTCCAGTTGTTTCTGCACTGCCTGTCACTCCAACCTGCATGCTCTCCATCGCGGTGGCTGTCAGTGACACAGCCCTGGGACCTCAGGACCTGGCCCTGAGCTTGGCACATGTGGGATGCTCAGGATGTGCTTGACTCAACAAAAAGGCACACTTGCCAGCAAGGTGGCAATGCTCCCACGTGAATGCCCTGAGACATGAGGAGCCTTTCTCCTGGTATAGTTGGGGACTGGGGCATTCCAAAGGTGCTGTGGAGTGAACTGTGTCCCCCGCAAAGTTCATATGTTGAAGCTCAACCCCCCTCCCCATGCAATGGCATTAGGAGCTGGGGCCTTTGGGAGGTAATTAGGGTTAGATGAAGTCATGAGGGTGGGGCCCTCATGATGGGATTAGAGCCCTTATGAGAAGAGACAGCAGGTGCCTGCAGGCCAGGAAGAGGGATCTCACCAGGAACTGAATCTGCTGGTGCCTTGATCTTGGACTTCCCAGCCTCCAGAACCAGGAGAGACACATGTCTGTTGTTTAAGCCACCATATCTAAGGTACTTTGTTATGGTACCTGAGCTAAGACAAAAGGCCAAACACAGGCGCAGATGATTCTTAGCAAGAGTCAGGTCCAAGGCCCATCAGGCAGAGCAGCTGTGCCCTTTGACCCAGGTAGAGACAGCAGCTACTTCCCAGGAGACTTGATTAGCTCCTTCCACCCAAACCACTACCCTCTTAGATTTGTGGAACCAGAACTTCATCTCTTAGCTTCCTGTTGTCTTCATGCACCGAGCTTCTCTTCTGCACTCCCAGCATCCATGCACAGTGCCCTTACCTGGGAGACACTTGACCCAAGGGCATCAGTCCCTCCAGAGACAGCACTGCTAGAGTCCCATGTCAGCCCTTCCACTCAGTCTAAGGGCCTCCAGCAGCAGACTGCAGAGTGCAGGCCCAGAGTACATATGGTCCCCTCTGCACTCTGGGGGAGTGAGGCCGTAACCCCCTGCAGCAGAGACTGGTAGCGATGGGAATGGAGCCCCAAGGCTTCATACCACCCACTTTCAACACGAGCAGATAAGGCTGACTTGGGCCCTTGTTTGTCTTCTGCAGACCCTTCTTGGCCCACTGGGCTACTGGGTACACCTGAGGGGACCGCCAAGTTCCCTGGGCAGCTTCACTGGTATTTAACCCTCAACAAAGCATTTAAAGGTTAGCCTTGGGGCCAGCTGCCTTAGCTCCACGTGAGCAGGACTCCTCCTCTCTGGGCCACCGCTCTAGTCTTTAAAATACGTAGTGGCGTGTAACCCAGCTTCACACGCTGCTAAATGCTCTAAATATCCTGCTAACATGGCAAACCAAACCCCGAGCCCAGCCCCGGAGCCCTGGGCAAGGCCTAGCGTGGAGGGAGCAGCTCTGGAGAACAATAAATGTTCTCTTTCTCTCACTCTTCCAGGAACCGCACTGGAATGGGGCCCTTCCTATACCGTCACATGACCAAAGTGCTAGTGTGGACACAGAAGGCTCGACCGAGGGAGGCCCCACGTGGCCCCCTGGATGCTGGGAAGCAAGTGCAGGTGAGCAGCCAGCCCTCTCCATTTTGGAGAGGAGGCTCAGAGCACAGAGAGCTCACACCACAGCCCCAGGCCCAGAAGCCACCTGCTAAAAGGAGAGAAGGCCAGGAACCACCTGGGGTGCAGGGACTGCTATGGACAAAGGCTGCACACAGATTCATTTCCTCCATTGCCCACATTCCAGACCTGACCCCAAACTCAGTCAGCTCAATTCCAAATCTCCACATTTAACAAAAACAGGCAAAAGGTTCCTGCCAGCCTGCTTGGGGTCCCTTGAGGTCTTTGGGGGTACTAATAGTAGGCTGGCACACAGCAGGCACTAAAATGTTTGTTGAGTGAACAACTGAAAGAACAGGGAAACAGACATGTTCCCGCTATCTGAAAAGTACTAAGCTTCTGATAAACAAGAAAGTAATTCTGCCCTGAGGGCTTTTCTGGGAAGTAGGGAGCACTATAAGACTCACAGCCACCACAAAGGTCCACCAGAAGAGCAGTGCCCTCTGCCCTGTGGCTGCAAACAATGGTGATGGCTCCCCGGTCAAGCCCAGACCTGAGTCAGGGCCAACAGGAAATGCACAGATCTGACACTCTCTCTCCCCAGTGTCTCCAGCTCCCAGGACTCAGGGCAGACAGCAGCCAAATCCTAGCCCAGAAACACTCAATTGTTCTACAGCCTCCAGGGACTGCGGCTACAAGCATCTCTCCCCTTCAGCCTGGAGGGTGTCCTTGAGAACTACCCTAGGGGTGCAATTGAAAAGCCAGTGTGGCCACGGTGCCAGGATGGTAGAGGGGCCCCCCACGGCCAGCTGCTCCAAGGCAGGCTACAGGCTTTCCAGGGAGGGCTGGCTCCAGCCTTCTGTCACCCTTCAGAACTGGGCCCACAATTCCAAGAAAAAGAACAGGAGCTTCAGCTGTGCAGCCTACTGGCCCTGCCCACTAGCGACAACTGTCCCTGCCAACCTCCAATCTCCTCCATCCATCAGCTCAACCCTACAGCCATCTGCACCAAGCCAGATCCCTCACCATGTAAGGTCAAGCATGGCAACTGACCAGTTAAAATACATATGCTAAAATACATATACATAAAATACATTTGCTTGTAAGTCTCTGTAGTTTTTCCTTTGGGCTATAGGATGCACAGCCTGGATCCCCCTCAATGAGGGCTGGCAGAGACCCCCACCTCAGGCCACACCCCTTGCAGGACAGCTGCCATCTGACGACTGGTCAATGCAGAGCAGGAAGCCCTGAGCATCTCCCTGACTGGGGACAGCTCTCAAGGGCCATGCCTGCTCCGAGCAGAGGCTGGCAGGGGGCGTTTGTCAAAGCTCGATTTCTCCCTCTGCTGCTCCTGCTTCCTTCACCTCCCTCCACAGGTGTCAGTCCCCAGGATACTCCTAAGTAACCATGCTGCCTGCCAAATTCCCTGCTCTCAGGAAGTCTGTCTATGGCACTGAGTCCCAAAGACACATTAACACACTTTTCTACAACCTACTGATCCCCATGAGGAGCATTCTCACATGAGTTAAAGTCACTGTCCAAGATGACAGTCCTGACTGTAGCAATCTTGCTGAACTCGGGCACTCTGCTTTTCTCAAAGGCCCAAAAGGGGGGTTTCGTCTAGAAGGGACTCTCATCATAATCACCCCTTCAAATGCCTCCCCCTGCCCCACAAAAGCCCTGGACTCCACTGCCACCATCAGAAACGCGCAGAATGAAGGCCGGTGCCACGTACAGCCTAGCAAAGGAGCGCCCTAGGAACGGACGAGCACTCATCAGCCATCAGAGCACTCTCCATCAGGTACCTCTTGTCCATAGCCTCCCCTCCCGGTCGGGCCCACCCTCCACCACAAGCCCAAACTACCCACCACTCAGCCAGCCAGCTCACTCAGCCTAGCAGCCCCTGAGGCAGACAGAGGGAGCAGGCCACAAGAGGGGAGTGTTACAGGGAGCCCTGCTGCCCACAGCCAGCCACCAGCTGTAAGTGCTCTCGGCCCCAGAAACCTCATGATCCATCACCAGCGGCCCAGGGAGGATGGAAACAGGGGGCCTCACAAGGTGGTTCTGCACCTTTCCTTGATGAGTCTCACAAGGCCAAAGGACCTTAGCTGGGCCCTGTAAACCCAGCCAAAGACATCTCCTGTTCTCGAGCTGGGGCAGAGTCCAGCTTTGTGAGCCCCAGTGGGCGGCCCTGGGCTGCGTCAGGCCCTGGAGCCATCTGAGAGCTCCCAGGTGAATCCTTGAGCAGGGCCAGAGGGGTGGGAGGACCGCTGTGCCTCCCTGAATCCTCTTTTTCTGTGGACTTGTACTTCTGTTCTGCTCCTTCGGTTTGTGCTTGCTGGGTCTGCTCCCCAAGTGCCTGCCCTACCGCAGTATGTGGGTCTGGCTGTCCTGCTGCAATAAAGCTGCAACCTGGGCAAGCTTCTGAACCTCTCTGAGTATCAGTTCTTCAGCTGCAGAACAAAGCACCCACCTGGCAAGGCATAACAAAAGCCAAATGAGAACTGCCCCATAAAGCGCCCGACAGAGGGCCTGGCCCCAAGAGCTCAGTGTACAAGCTGCTATTAACCAGGACGAGGCTATGGCAAATAAGACGGAGCAGTCTCTTTGCCAGCTTCCCACCTGCTCCCCCTTCAGCTAACGCCTGGACCTTCCTCACTTTAACTCCCCAGGCACTAAACACCCTCCACTCAAAGGACTATAGCAACACACTTCAAACCCTTTCCCTGGCTTGCTTGGCCCCTGGGTTCCTCTGCAGATGGAACCCCGGAGCCAGCATCTAGGAAAGAGACACAAGCCCTAAAGGACGCCCCCGACGTGAGGTGCTGCAGCTATGCCCCACCCTCTGACTCCCCAGAGTAAACTTTCAGCACTGTAACAAACTCCGAACACAATCTAATGCTCTCCCCAACACGGTAGGTAATGCCAAAATGTAAAAAGGATTCTTGCTCCATCTCTAACCAATCATCCATCAGGCTGGATAAGCCAGAGCTAAGTCAAGATTCAGGGGCAGTGGGAGAACTAGGAAGAGTGCACCCTTGAAGTCTCCCCAGAACCCGATGTCTTCCTCTTCCCACTCCCTCCCAAGCCTGGCAGTGCTTGGTTTCCGAGAAGCTTCAACACAGTGACTTCATACACCAGGTCTCCTGCCATTCCATCCATTTCAGGACAGACAAATGCCAGTAACCACCATGGTGTCAACTTGATACACCATGAAAACGGGCAGTTCTAACAAACTACTGAAGCCTCCTTTGCTTCCCAGCTCCTTACACTTGGGAAATGTAAACACATCATAAAGCATAAAATGCTGCAAATTATAAGCTCCTTAAAGGCAGGAGCTGCTTCATCGTCCTCTTTTGTAGTCCTCATGACTCTAGGAAACTGCCTCTGCACCTTAAGGTTTTAAGTTGGTCCACTGAACGAACGCGGAAGTTGCACACAAACACGTGCATATTCACATACACACATTACATAAACCCTCTCCAAAGCCTACAGCTCTAGGACTCCCTGTTATCAATTCTGTGACTAGAACTGATTTTACACAAGGCTCTCCTCAGAGTCTGACTTGAATAAAATAGAGCCGGACCCTAAGACACGACCAAATCCCACTCCCTTCCTTTACAGACACACACTAGGGTGCTGAGGAGGCCAGGAGAAAGGAAGAACCCCCCGCCTCCCAACCCCCACGACTGCACTGGGACCAGAATCTGAGGCCTGCTGGCTCCCAGTACCTTATTCCTTCCACTAGCACTCTGGCAGCCCCTACAGAGACTATTCCACGTGTATCAGACACACCGCAGTTTTAATACCATTTTCTTTCCATTAGCATTCCCACAGCGTGTGCACAGTACAAAGTCCTTCCATTGTAAGTGATAAGCAATTACATTTTAAAATACTTTCGAACAGGTATTTCTATTCAGCAACAGACTGCTTCATATCCCCAAAGAGCCTGCAGTCAGACTTCTTTTTGTCATAGGACATAAAACCCACTTGCGTGGATGACCGTCACCTTTAACAAGCAGCCTGTCTCTCACAGAAACCCTCCGAGTGGAGTCGGAGGCCGTGGCTGACGTCCGGGACCCTTTGAGACCGTCATCCCGCTTCAGCTTGCTTGCCAGCGTCAGCATTACTGCCACCTTTACCCTGAAAGACAGATGGAAAGCAGGGTTAAGGACACGTCTCTAGACAGTGACTGGACACTGAAGACAATGATGTGAGGTGGTTTTCAATTTTTTTCTTTAATTTAGCTGTAGAAAAATTTAGCATATAAGGTACATTAGTAAGACTAGATTCCTTCATAATGAGTTTGGGTAACCTCTAGGACACCCTCTAGAAGTCTATGTTTTAAAATACGAATAAAAACTTTAAAAGGGAGAGCCATGCATTTAACAAACTCCCTGGGCACCCGGCCCCGTGCGAGGCGCTGGGATGTGGTGGTGACAAAGCTCCTCTGAGCTCATGGTCTAGGGGGGAGCCTCTGCCAACACATTCCACGTGAGCCCACCACCGCCCACTAGTAAGTCTGCCCCTCCCCACTGTGGGGAC
The DNA here is from genome assembly GCF_041296265.1 of Equus caballus. Lineage (NCBI taxonomy): Eukaryota > Metazoa > Chordata > Mammalia > Perissodactyla > Equidae > Equus > Equus caballus. The sequence goes on along the minus strand of NC_091689.1, from coordinate 24,083,321 downwards.
ATGCACCTGTGTGTGTGGCCCCAGTGCCCGGCCCATCGCAGACTGCAGGAAGCATCGGCCTCTGGTCAGGAGGGAGCCCGCAATGCTTTTCTTTCCTTTCCTTCTTCCTTTAATGAGCAACCTCTCATTCATTTATGTTGTTTTCTTACATTTTTAGGCAATATCAGCATCAAGATTAAGTTATAATTAATGCCCCAAACTAGATTCTCTTCACTGGCTGCTTCCAACCCATCTGTGTTTCAGGTTCACCCCGCTGAAAGCTCGCTGGGCAGGATGATAAAGAGAAAACACAGGTGACGCACCTGACCACTTGGGAGAGGGGGCTAAAGAAATGTCACGAGTTTTTACAGGCATAATTGTCCTCTACCATCCGCCTGTTTCTAACATAAACCACCACTCATCTCACAGGCCTCCTGGCACTTCTTGCTGGCTTCACCACAGTTGGAGAGGGATTCTGGAACTTCTTTGATTGAGGACGAAAACTGGTCCCCAGTCCAACATTTCCATAATTTCTTTTGTTGCTTTACTATCATTTCCTTTCATACACTCCGATCACTTTCAAAAGAAAACAATCAATAACTTCCAGTTGAAAAACTTGACCTAAGCACAGAACTTTCAGTTTGAGGCCAAGATCTTGAAAGCCAAAATATAAGAATCCCCCACCCTCATTGTACTTTCAACCATTTTTAAACCAGGTGCCTTACACAGCTTCTCACACCATCTTCTATGTATCTTCCCAAAGACTGTAAGATTATGTTCTGTTTGTACCACGACAACAACATCCTGAATTGTGCGTGACTTACGCAGACACACAGACACACTGAGTCCCTTTAAGAATCGCTGGCCTAAAGCCTTCAAAAGACAGTTCTATTACACATCAGTGTTCACAGCTCCTAGAGTTTCAAATCTGGGAAGGACTTCTCCGCCCCCACCCCCACCCCGACTCCCACTCTTTTTTGCGGACGTGGACCCTAGGGCAATGGGGGCCCAGGAACTGGGTTGTCTGAGGCCACTCAGCTGCTGGAAGCGGTCACCGCAGAAACACTAGTTTCCCTCCTGGAGATGATGGGACATCTTATCTTGAGTGTGGCGATGGTCTCAGGGGTATATGCATACATCAAGACCGACCAAAGTGCATACTTTACATGTGTGCAGTTTAGTGTACTTCAATTATACCTCAATAAAGCTGACAAAAATGTGAAAACAAACCAACACTAGTTTCTCCATCCCCCTCTACCATGCCATCTCCTCAGGCGGACCTGCACAGAGGCAGCAACTGTAACCAATGAACACACTGCTCAGCTGTACCCAGGGCAAGGAACTATCATCGGTCCAGTTTACGAAGTAACCTCACGAGAAGATGCTGGGGTTGGGCACACAGTCAGGAACACCTGTAGGGGCTCCAGCCCACAAGCTATCAGAGACAGCATCACCATCTAGAGCCAGGCTCTCTTGCTCAGCCCATGCCCCAAGAACGATCTTGTCAGGAATCCCTTCAGCAGATCTGGATCACAAAGAAGTGTTTCCCTTTCCAGCCACGTCCACTGCCCTGCACCCAGACTGGAGCACATCAGTCCTACCACATAGTCAGGAGTGCCTGATGGTGGGCCAAGATACGCATCCATCGCTTGGGAGGTCGGCTGGAAGCACCACATGCACCACACAAAGTCCACTTGGTTTTTATCAGCTAGCTGACCTTGGCAATACGAATACGGCAAACAATAAAATAAAAGCACAGTGTCCATAAAGAAAGTTCAGCAGGCAGTAGCCTAGGAAAGTCATAATAAAGAGCCCCACGGAAAAGCGAGTGCCAGGGCATGTGCCCGGTCCACACCCAGGTCCCTGAGGACCTGCACGGAAGGAGCCGCTCAGAGGATCCTGGCAAGACTCACTGGCACAAAGAAAGGCTCACACTAAGACAGTCCTTCTGTGTCGCTGCAGTCTGAGGACTCTGCTTAATTCCTCTGTACCCCTACCCCACATTGAATTGTTCTCTGTGGGCAGCACATGCCCCATACTCAATCCCACTTAGAGTCAGACTCTTGGCTTACAATTTTCAACAAGTGTGTGACCCTTAATAAAACACAGTGGGCACTGACCGTGCAAGATACAAAAGAAAACAACACTGCTGTTTTGTTTTCCGCAGAAGACAAAATTTACTTCCCTAACATTCTAAAAAAACCCAAGTATATAATGACCACGTATTTCTCCGTCCTCTGTACCATTATCACATGCCATTTCAGGGACAAACCAAAGACCTAATTTGGGAATGTTTCATAGCTGTTAAATTAACTCTATGAAAGAGATCTGAACGAAAATAATTATTCAAAGAGTCAAGAGGTCAGCTGAACACCTGCAGTTGCTTCAGAATTCTCTTTCCCTTCTTTAATATGCTTTACTCTTTGCAGACCGGTTTTTTTTTTTTTAAGATTGGCCCTGAGCTAACATCTGTTGCCAATCTTCCTTTTTTTCCTCCCCAAACCCCACTACACAGTTATATACCCTAGTTGTAAGTCCTTCTAGTTCTTCTACGTGGGATGCCGCCACGGCACGGCTTGATGAGCAGTACGTAGGTCCACGCCCAGGATCCAAAACAGCAAACCCCGGGCCGCCGAAGCAGAGCACAGGAACTTAACCACTCGGCCATGGGGCCGGCCTCTGAAGACTTGTTTTAAAACTAAACTTCCCCTTTACTGCAAATTACACTCTGACTGTGGCAGCATTTTCAGTAACAGATCAGCTATACTGAATAGCATGCTCAGTCTGTAAATTCAAGTTGTAATTGGCCCAGTTAAGTTCCTCTTCAGCGTAGGACTTGCTTTCAGACCATTCAAAGAAGCATGTGCTATTTACTAGTTTCATCATATGAAGTAATATTTACTCAGCATTCCTGCCTATAGTGGCAAAATCAGGCCATGTCACCTGTGCAGGGACACCAGGGACCACTCAGCTCATGGGATGGGGAACTCCTCATTTACAATTCTGCCTGGCGAAGTGTAAAAGATGCAACTGCAGGTCACTAGGGTACAACCAACTTCTCCAGCCAAAAAGGCCCAGATCAGGACACAGAAAAGTCCACACCCCACCCTCCTCCTTCAGAATGCTGGGGCCCAGGGACCTCCCACCCCGCACGGGAGTCACCCCTGTTGGTTGACCGACCTTTGGAGTCCAGCCCTTTAAATTTCAGCAGTAAACCTGCCCCCTTCTGCACTGCCTACTACCTGAATGGCAAGTATGTCCGGGTGGAGGTCCTCAAGCCCCACACCACCTAGCCTGGTGGTGATTTCTCTGTGTACATCTCTCCCACCGGTCACCTCCCCATGCCTCCATCCCCTGACCCAGCCGAGAATCCTCTGCACAAGGTAGGCAGGCCGGCCGCCTCCCTGTTCCTCAACAACATCCTGCTCATTTCTGGAAGGTTCCGCTCAATCTGATATGCAGGTCTGAAATGCCCTCCTTCCCTTTGCCACCTAACGCTACTCCTTCCTTAGCAGAACAGAATCCTATCCAGATTCCGACATCCCCTCCAAGCAGCCGTCTCCGGCCCCTCCAATCCTTCCCGACCCCACTTCAGCACTGGAGGGAATGCAGAGAGGGGCGGGCCCAGTCCCCTCATGTGACAGATGAGGAAACTGAGCCCCAGGGAGACGGGGGCCACACCCATGATGACACACCCGCGGAACCAGGTCCAGAATCCAAGACTCGGCAGTACGAATCGTTCCAACATGTCCTCCCCCTCGCCTCCCCTCTGCCCAGCAAACCCCTCCAAGCTAGCTGTGCCCCCCGGCCCCCATCGTGGGGGAGCTGCCGGCAGGTCGGCGAGGAGGGCGCCTCCCCCCGCCTTGCCCTCCCCGTTCCCCGGCCTAGCCTGACCCCGAGGCAGCCCGGAGCCGGACCGCCCGCGTCCGAGGCCCGCTTCCTCCGGCCACGTCGGGGCGGTGACCTTGGGCCAGCGCTCGCGCTCCGTTTCCTCCGGACAATGCGGCCAGCAGCTCCCCGCGACGGCGGCGCGAGGCCGCGCGCGCCCGACCCCGGGCGGTCTCGGGGCGGGCTGTCCCCGCGCCCTGCAGCGTCCGGCCCGGTCCGCCCGGCCCCGCATCCCAGGCCCGCGCCCTGCGGCGCCCGCCCCTCGACCGCCGGCGCCCGGCCCTGAGGAGCGGCGCGGCCTGAGGCGGCCCCCGCGCCGCCCGCCCTCCGCCCACCCGGTGCACCGGCGCCGCGGGAGCCCCTCGCCCGCGCAGGGCCGCGCGCTCCTCACCTGGGCACCCTGAGACAGGCGAGGCGGGCCCGGCGCCCAACACCATGCCCGGCCGGCCGGCGGCGGCGGCGACACGCAGCCCCTCACAGCCGCACCGGCTCCGGGCGGCGGGACCGGAAGTGGCGGGGCGGGGACTCGGCGGCTCTCGCCCTCAGCAGCCGCGACGGCAGCGGGCGCTTTAAAAAAAAAATTCAAAGCTCCGAAGAACTTTATTCAGAGCCCGACACACGAACAGCGTCCTGTGCGGGCCGCTGCTGGGTTGGGCGGGCGGCCGGCCGGTCGGGGCTCGCTGATTGGTAGAGAGCGCGGCCGGGGGCGGGCACGGACCTCGCGGCCCTCGCTGATTGGCGAGTGGCGGCCGGGGGCGGGATCGCCCCAGCTGTTCCAGAGCCTGCGCGCCGCGGCGCCGCCGCGTTCCTGCCTCCATTCATTTGGTTACGAGCTGATCCTGGGCCTGCGGCTCGGAGGATCCCGGTGCAGCCTGACCTGGAGGAGCGGCCAGGCCGGCACTGACCGCCTCGGCGGATAGGGCGCCCGCTGTGTGCCCAGCACAGTGCCCAGGATGCAGAGGACTGGGCCGCCCCACAGCCTGAAGGGTAGGGGGCGGAGGCCGGGGCGGTCAGACGTGCACACAGCCACTAACCGCCGGGCTGCTTCGGCCGAGCCCGCAGAGGAGTGGGTGGCCCTTTCCTGTTCTTGTCTTAATGGTTTTTGTTCCTCTTTCATCTCTTCCACATTTGTGAGCACCTTACCCTAAAAATCTGTTTCAAATAGTTCTATTGCTAGCTTGTTGAGAACGCATTCTTCCCTCGTCCACTTACGTCCCTATGTGACTGGTAATAGGCGCTCTGTGGGGGTCGGGCAGGGCTCCTGGAGGAGTGGGCCATCTAAAAGATGAGGTTCACCTCGTGGACCGGGAAGAAAGAGCCAAGGAGTTAGCATGTTGTTTCCGGAAGCCCCACTGGAAGGTTTTAAACAGTGGAGTGACAGTATCAGATTTTCTTTCTAAACGAGGCTCTGGCCCTGAGTGAGCTGGTAGGAAGGGAGCCAGGCAGAGAGGAGACCAGAGTCAGGAGGCCCAGGGAAGAACACAACTCGTGGTATCCCTTCTGTTTGGGAACGGTTTCCTCCTCCTTCACCCGGCTGACTTCTGAGTTTTCCTAAGCTTAGACATCACTTGCTCAGAGAGAGGCCCCAGAGTCTGGGAGGTGCAGGTGCTCTCTGTGACTTCACTGGAGCCCTGAGCTTCCCCAGTCCTGGTACTCAAGACTCACTGCCATTTCCCTAAGCTCAGCTCCCCAGGCCCTCCTCTGCCCTGTGTGTTCCCCATCCTGGCACATAACAGGTGGTCAGAACACTCCAGCTGTTGCAGGAGACCTGGCGAGAGAAAGTAAGACCTTGAAGCAAGACAGCAGGTGAAGGTAGGACTGGAATGGCTTGAGGACTTGTCTTACTCACTTAGGAGCGCTGTCTACAGAACGGGCTGCAGCACACCATGGCCCACAGCTCCCCATTGTGGATAAATCAAACCTTTTCTAGCTCCATTTCATGAGGCTGCCTCATGCCTTCACCTGAGGCTCATTGAGGGTTTACGAGGTTATTAACTCACGTAGCCCTCACAACAGCCTCATCAAATGGGTATTTTATTATGCCCACTTTAAAGACAAGGAAGCCGAGGCACAGTCTGCCCAACGTGGCAGAGCTGGGGTTCGCCCTCAACCAGTGCCCCACGCCCCTTAGGCAGCTGGTGGTGCCAGCAGCCAGGGAAGGGGCAAAGTTGGCCCTCCTGCTTCCTGGAGAAGGAGTTTGTTTTCATCTGGGGCTCCTTCAGAAACAGAACTTTCACTAGCTTAAGCACAAAAGATTTAGAAGACTGGATATGCTAACATAACCTAAGGAGGTCAGCTCTGGGAACCTGGGAACCTGGCCTCACCCTCAGGGACTCCATCTGAGTCTTGGCTTCTGGGGGCTGGCCTTGTCCTCCCAGATGCCTCCAAGGAGCTGGGGCCTGGCCTCAGACACATCCTTACAATCCACGCCATAGAGGGAGCTGCCCACTCGATGTGAAATGAGAAACCCTCCCAATTTCACATCCTCTGGGAGAGATTGGCTGGGCTTGGATCATGTGCCCACCGTGTGTATGTATTTGGGAGGAAGGAGTGGAGGTTCATTTGTGAGTCTCCCAGAGGGGTGCTGGTGCCAGAGGAAGAGCAGCTGAAGACAGTTCACCAGGTGCCCTTCCCTCCTCCTCCCCCCAACTCCAAGAAGTTCAACCCAGGGCTTCCAGCCAGGCCATGGAAAGAGAGAAGTCCCCTCTCTGTTTCCAGCCAGGCCTACCTCTGGACACAACTGCACGGGCTGTCCCAGAGGCTGCCCAGCTTTGCTGACCTGGATGACATGGTACCACCAAGCCAGAGCTCTGGACCCTTCTCAGCCTGGGGCAGCCTGCTAGCTGATGAACAATGCCTGGCGCAAGGGCCTGGGTGCCTGCTGGTTCGGGTAGGGCATCCTAGGCAGGAAAAGTGACCTCTGCCAGGAAAGCCATGGGAGAGACGCCTTCCTTAGCCATCTCCTCCAGTCTTCCCTCTGGCACTCTCTACGGATGGAGCAGAGCTCTCCCACCTCAGTGGCACCCCATCGGGTAGACATTCCCAGCTCCCGTGTTTTAGTGGAGGATTGCCCCGAGAGGTAAGACTTGCAGCCTGAGTGAGCTGACATCAAAGCCGGGCCTACGGGACCAGCACTTGTGCCCCTCCCTCTTCCCCACAGTGTCCTGTGGCCTCCAGGCCTTCCCTGGGGCAAGACCTTAGTGATGTTCCAAACTTGACCCCTTGCACGGGTTGGGAAACAGCCCTTGCGACATTAGATGTGGAGCAGATAAGGGTGGAAGGGTCCAACTCTGCCCTCGGCTCCTACCTGCTCCAACCTGTTCTGTGTTGTTCTAGGTTATTCCAGGGCATGCATCCTGCCCTCCAGCCAGGCCCAGTTCTCCTGGGGAGCAAAGCCCAGGGCACTGGAGAGCAGGCCTGGACACACACACAGGCCCTGTGTCCCTACAGGGTCTTCTGAAATCTATTTCAATAAGCAAGAACTATATGATGAGCATCTGCCCAGTGCTGAGTGCCAGAAGGGGACAGAATGTATAAAGCACAGACGCTGCCCTCCGGGAGCGTGAGCTTGGGGAACCAGTACTCGGGAAGTTACTATAGAATGGGGGGGTTCAACGTTGACCCCTGAGGTTTGCTCCACCTGGAGATCAGAGTCTCCGCTGTCCCACCTGACTTTAGAGACTGTTGTGGGGAGGAGGGGGGGAGAACAGCTATGCTGACCGTAGCCCTTGCCTTGGACTTCATCTGGGGAGGCTGAAAACAAATGTGCAAAACCCAAGGTCCCCCTGGAGCCTTCTGTTGCTAAAAGTGGAGACAGCGCACGTTATTTTTAGGAAAAGCTTTATTGGGCCCTTCAGGGTGAAAGCATCCTGGGTCTAATCTGGAGAGGGGAGGATGAGGCAAAGATGAGACCAGACAGAGTGGCTGGAAGTGGTTACGGGGAACTGGGCGAGGTTGTCTTAACCAAGACCCTTGGTGACCCAGTTCTGGGATCCTCTGTAGTATCGGTGAGCGGGCAGACTCCTTGCATTTGGGCCAGATAGGGGCTTAAATGATGGTGATGATGTAAGGGGCCATCCAGGCAGCAGACAATTAGATTCTAACCAGTATGACTTTAATTACGTATCTGGTGTAATTAACTTCTGACTGCTGTTTTCCCTGGCCCCCAGGGAAAACATCATGTTTCCTTTTATTCCTTTAAAAAATAATAAAATGGGCTGTGACAGCTATCTTGGAACAGGACTGAATCAGAGTGGTATTTTAAATATTGTAAGACTGAGGTTTTCATCGTAATCCCTGAAGTAGCCCTGGGCGCATTTTAACGAGGGCTGTGCGCTGTAACCGCAGTGGAGACGTTGTACAGTCAGATTGTAAAGGCCCCCCTCTCACTGCCCCTCCTGCAGGCTGCACTTCTGTGCTTCCCCTCCTCCCGGGCTGCCTGTTAAATCAGGCCTCGGAGCTGACAGAGCTCTGAGAGGAGCTGCCTTCCTCCAGAGCTGCTCGCTTGGACTTGCACAAGTGTATTAAAATCGCCTGCGTTTGTCACACTCTCTCCTGTTTTGCATTGCATACTCTTTTGTATTGGTTGCTAACTGAGGTCAAGTCACCTTTTCAGGTATTTCTGCGCTGCTGATGAAAAGTGCCGCCTTGTAGAGTTCTGTTCTGGTAGGGGACTTAAATAGTAGGGGCGTATGTGTGTGTGTGTGCGACCACATATGGTAGGCTGATTAATAGCCCCCTAAAGCCATCCTTGTCCTAATTTCTGGACACCTGTGAATATGTTACTTTATGTGGTAAAATGGACTTTACAGATATGATTAGGTTAAGGATTTTGAGATGAGTGCGATGGACAGAAGGTGTCCCCTGAAAATTCATATATTGAAATCCTAGCCCCCAAGTTGATGGTGTTAGGAGCTGGGGCCTTTGGGAAGTGATTAGGTCAGGAGGGCGGAGCCCTCGTGAGTGGGATTAGTGTCCCTATAAAGGAGGGCTGAGAGAGAGCCCTCACCCCTTCTGCCATGTGAGGACACAGAGAGAAGACGGCAGTTCATGAGCTAAGAAGTGGGCTGTCACAAGACACTGAGTCTGCCAGCATCGTGATCTTGGATGTCTAACCCCCAGAACCGTGAGAAATCAATTTCTTTTGCTTATAAACCACCCAGTAGGTGGCGTTTTGTTATAGCAGCCCAAATGGACTAAAACAGGGAGATTATCCAGGTGAGCCCATTGTAATCACAAGGGTCCTTGTAGGAGGGAGGCAGGAGATCAGAGTCAGAGTAGGAGATGTGACGATGGAAGTAAGAGGTTGCAGTGACGCCAGGAGGGGGCCTGAGCCAAGGAGTGCAGGCAGCCTCTAGAAACAGGAAGACGCAAGGGAACAGATGTTCCCTGAAGCTTCCAGAAGGAACATCCGGCCCTGTGGAGATCCAATTTTGGATTTCTGACTTCCAGAACTGCAACAGGATAAATGGATCTTTTGAGCCGCTGTTGGTAGGGCAGCCATAGGGAGCGAATTCCCCTCTTCTCCCAGGAAGCTTTCCCAGGGAATGGCTGCTGGTGGCTGCAGGGGCAGCCTGGGATCTGGGCATTTGAGAGGCCTCGCTGCAGAGGGGGTGGGGGAGCATGAGCTCAGGGCTCATCATGGCACATTGACAGAGATTCAGGAGGCTGGACCCACTCTTGCAGTGAAGTACCGCTCTTTGTTTTATATTTTGTACGGTACCTACACTTTTCATCGCTCAAGGTATCTGACATTGTCGACTTCAACGAGTGCTGTGGGCAAAATGCCACAAAACACTGTTTTCCCTTAAAAACATGGTTGAAAGTATATATCCATTAGAGTTTGTGTAAACACTCCAGTGAACAAGGCAGGAACATGATCGGGACAACCATCCCATGTTCTGAGCATTTGTAACAGTCCAGGCTGGTGTCCATGATCTGCATTGCAGGCTGCAACCCCCGGGACCACACTGGTCACCCAAGGCAGCCACCTGGCCCATCAAGGCATTCCCACCTCTGGGTAGAGCCCCTCCCCCTATAGCCAGCCATAGCTCTGTCTCTCTGGAGACTGAGATGAAGAACCAGCATCCCCAGGACTCCTTTCCAAACACTCATGACGAAAGTCCTACTCCAGAACCTCAGGGACCGTGATGCTGCAGTGCCTCTTGGTGAAGAGGAGGAGCCGGCATTCAGAGTGGACCTGGGCCACTGCTGGCTCTGCTGGCGTCAGGAGCCCCAGCACAACCCCTTAGGAGGGCACTAAAAGTCCTAAAAGCCTTCCCATCTTTTGACCCAGTAATTCCATTCTAGGCATTGGCCCGAGGAAGTAATCCAAAAGCAGAAAAAGCCCTGGCACAAAAATATCCATTGTGTTAGGTATAATAGAACCTGGAAGCAACCTCTTGCTCAGTAGCAGGGGAATGGCTAACTAAATTACTGTTCATTTACTTACAGGAACATTACCCAGCAATTAAGCTTGATCATTACGCATATTTTGTAGAACCATGAACGCACTTATTAAATTAAGTGAAACAAACAACATTCAAATTGTGTAATTCAATGACTACAATTCTGAAAAAGACAAATATATGGGAGGAGACCAGAAGTAAATAAATAAAAATTGAGTATAACATTTGTGTCAGGCTGGTAGGATTTTGAGTGAATTTCCCTCTTTTTTTTAAACACCTTCATTTATGTGGTTTATATAGTGTCTTCATGGGAATACAAAGGTCTCTTTCTCGTTTTTTGTGGGTTTTTTTTTTTTTTTTTTTGGTGAGGAAGAATGGCCCTGAGCTAACATCTCTTGCCAATCTTCTTTTTGCTTGAGAAAGATTGTTGCTCAGCTAACATCTGTGGCAGTCTTCCTCTATTTCGTATGTGGGACGCTGCCACAGCATGGCTTGATGAATGGTGCATAGGTCCACCTCCAGGATCTGAATCTGCGAACCCTGGGCTATGGAAGCAGAGCACATGAACTTAACCACTACACCACTGGGCCAGCCCTGCAAAGGTCTCCTTTACAAAACTGACCCTTAACTTGGATAAATAATTTTAATGCTGCTACTCGCTAGAGAAATAAATATGGAGATGCATAAGGCTTCCCTGGACAGATTATTTAAAAAACAGGCAATCCAAATCATGTTTCAAAAGCCTTTCTAAATTCCAAGAAGACAAACAAAATCATTTGGAACTAAATGGTGGCTATTGGAGATAATATCGTAGTTTAATAGAAAATCCATGTGCTATACATCCGGGACATTCAGAGCTGTTCAGTGAAATTCTGAACAGACATCTCTAGGAAAATACAGCCTGCTACACAGCAGTCCCCAGATATCCTACAGGGAAAAGCAGACACTACCTCCATCTGAAGGGCCTGGGGAACACCCCCCAGGAGCGTTGTTGCAGGTCACGATGAAGACAGAGGATGCAGAGGCCCCATGCAGTGAGATGAAGAAAGATTCAAAGATTTCCACCCTCACCATTATTTCCTAATATTGTTCTGGAAGTTCTGGCTAACTCAATAAGGCACGCACCAGAAATAGAAGATGGTTATTAGAAAGGATGAGGCAACAAGACCATTACATAATGAGACAATGCGATCAGCTCCCTAGAATATGCAAGAGGCAACTGAAAACTGCAACAGGGAATAAAAGAGATGAATAGAGAGACTTGACTAAAGGGAAAATCAACAAGTATATTTTCCATACCAACAACAACCCATTAGACATCATCAAGAAACTCTTTTCACAATAGACGGAAAAGAAACACATGTAAAATACTTAAATAACCTTAACAGCAAATAAGCATGATCTGGGAAAAGAAAACTACAAACTTTAGATCTCTCCAAATACGCATGTCTGGATCAGGACAGAGTGCAAAGACAGCATCTGCTGCTAGAAGCCCACGACCTGTGAAGGGACCAGCCAAGGACCTGAGCCCTAGAAAGGCCAGATGTCTCGGAGGGCCCTGGGATGTCAGGTGGGGAACAGGTTAAAATACACACACACACACACACACACACACACACACACACAAACACACCCATCACTGCTGTATTGTTTTCAGCAACAACAGCCCGGAAGCCATGTAGGTCTCCACCCACAGGGCCCTGGGGAAAGACACAATGGGGTGTCAGCAAGTGACTCTGGGCTACTGCTCAGGAGAATGAACAGACGCACACCTCCTGGCATGGGAAAGTGTCCATTGTATATCATAGAATGGAAAAGTTAGTGGCAAGATAGCATGAATAGGAGAGTGGCGTTGGTGTAAAAATAGTCTGTAGATAGAGATCAGTTTACGAACTATTAGAAAATACTTAGAAGCATATTGTATTAGTTTGCTAGGGTTGCCAAAATAAAGCGCTATAAATGGAGTGGCTTAAAAAAAGAAATGTACTGTTTCTCAGCTCTGGAGGCTGGAAGCCCGAGATCAAGGTGTCGGCAGGGGTGGTTCCTTCAGAGGCTGGGGGAGAATCCATTCCAGGCCTCTCTCCTTGGCTGATAACATGGCTGTCTTCTTTCTGTGTCTCGAAGGACCTTCTCCTCATGTGTGCGTCTGCCTCCAAATGTGCCCCTTTTATAAGGACACCAATCCTACTGGATTAGGGCCACCCTAATGACCTCACTTTAACTTGATTATCTCTGTAAAGACCCTATCTCCAAATAAAGTCACATTATGAGATTCTGCGGGTTAGGACTTCAACATGAATTTGGAAAGGACACAATTCAACCCATAACACAGATACACCAATTGTGCACAGGTGCCCTGGGTGATGGGATGGCTGCGGGTGGAAACAGGGTCTTTTCACTTCATAGAACCCTGCACAGTTTTGATGGGGGGTGAGGGAAGAAGTCTAGAACCTTGTTCAAAACACTGCCCATCAAGTGCCGAGAGGAGGGTGGGAGCTGCACTGGGCAAAAGGGCCCCCGGGCTGGCCTCTCTCCCTCCCCTTCCAGACACAGAAGCCACGTGGGAGCCCTGGCTGTGAGTGGTGGGAGCTGCAACATCACTGGGCTGGAGGCCCCTGGGCCCCCAATAAGGTGGGGGAGCTGGCTGCACAGCAGCCCCTGGTCTCCTATGGGCATCTCAGACAGACCTCTGGAAGTGGTCTGGGATGCTAAGGGTCTGAGACCTGGGCAGTCCTGGGAGAGGCAGCCTTGCCCGCATCTCCTGCCACTTGGTATCTACTCACAGGGCCTTACCCTGACCATGGCCATCGAGCCGGATTCCACTCTGAACGGCCTCCTCCTGCACCGCCCTGCGCTAGTGAACCGTGGGAGGGGGGCGTGGGGACTGCAGAAGGCTAACTCGCTCGGAGGGGGAGGGCAGGCCCGCTGGGTAGGGCTCGGTCCACGACATTTCCTGACCTCTGCCCCCGGGGGAAGCCGCCCACCCCCAGTTCCACCGCACGTGGGTCGCCTCTCCAGGGGCACATGGAGGCGCCGGGCCAGGAGGGGTGTCTTTCTATCCGGCACCCGGGCTAGGTGCCTGCTCGCCAGGGCAGCCCGTAGGGGACACGGAGATGCGCCCGGTCCCAGGCCACCGCCTCTACCCGAGCGAGGCAGACGCGGGGCGATGCGGAAGGTGGGCGCAGGGTGGCGCCCTTTATCCGCGCTGCCTCCCGACGCCCCGATCGGGCCTTAGACCCGGCCTGGCTGCTAGGGTCCAGCCCTTCGGGAGCCTCCTGGCTCAGCGCGGCCCGGAGGGACTGCAGACGCCGTCCTCCCCTAGGGCACGGGAGGCGCGGTCACAGGGCTGCAGGGACCCGGGCTGTGCGCTTACTCCAGACTAAGGGACACTGGGGCCCGGGACTACTGGGGGCTAGGGGACACGGGACGCAGGTTTCCGGGGGCGTGGTTACACGAGGCGCGGGACCCCAAAGCGTTCGGTCACTCGCGGCTCCGTGGGGACACCGCCCGGCCGCGGATCCCGCGAGGCCGCCTTCTCGGGCGCCCTCCAGACTGTGCGTGCAGGGGCCTCGTCCGGGGTCCACACAGGGGGTGGCCCTGGCGCCGCAGTTTTGCAAAGCCCCGCAGGTCAGGCCGCCTAGGTGGGAACCGCACTCGGGCAGTGGGCTGCGGGCCGTGGCTCCCAGGGTGCGCCCGCGCCTGTCCCGCGGGGCACACAGCTTCGCCCAGACCGCTGTCCCCGGATCCCCCGTCCCCGCCCTGGCCTGAGGGCTTTGACTGCGTCCCCGTGGCCCTGGCAGCTGACAGTGCCTGGCCTCCGAGGGAGCCTGAGGAGCTGGCTGCAGGGCAGCGCCAGCCGGCAGGGGGCATCTCAGAGGAGGCGTGGAGGGGCAAAGCCTCAAGTGCGAGATTGCAAAGGAGTTTAGATTCCAGATGGACTGTATGCACATCTAAATGTGAAAGTAAAGCAATAAGCTTTTAGAAGAACTCACAGAATACTTTCCTCAGAGGAGGCAAAGCTTCCTTAAAGAAAACACAAAAAGCATTAACCACAAAGAACAAAAAGAATACTTCAGACCACATTAAAATTTAGAATTTCTCTTCATCAAATGACACCATTAAGACAGTAAGAAAGACAAGCCATAGAGTGGAAGAAGATATTTGCAAAGCATACATCCCACAAAGGATTCACATGCAGAACCTATGAAGACTATAAATCAACAAGAAAAGGCAGAAATTCCCCTAGAAAAACCAGTCAAAGTCCTGGACAGGCTCTGCACCAACGGGATGATCCAAATGACAGGAAGCACACGAAACCTGCCGCTCCTCACTGGGCATCAGGGAAAGGCCAATAGAAACCACAGTGTGACATCTCTTCACACCCATCAGAATGGCTAAAATGAAAAGGGTGGGAAATACGAAGTGATACCAAGGATGTGGAGCAGCTGCGACTCTCATACACTGCAGATGGGAGTGAAGAGTGGGACATCGAAAACAGGTGGCATCTCCAGAGTTGAACAAATGCTCACCATACAACCCAGCAATTCCACTCTTAGGTGTATACACATACAGTCACCAAAAAAAAAAAAAAAAAGGTGCTTATCATTCCATCCTATGTTCTGGAAATCTATTCGTGTTGATATATAGAGACCCATAGTATTCATTTCATTTTCTTTTTTCAAAGATTTTATTTTTCTTTTTTCTCCCCAAAGCCCCCCCGAGACATAGTTGTATATTTTCAACTGTGGGTCCCTCTAGTTGTGGCATGTGGGACACCGCCTCAGCATGGCCTGACGAGCGGTGCTGTGTCCGCACCCAGGATCCGAACTGGTGAAACCCTGGACCGCCGAAGTGGAGCGTGCGAACTTAACCACCTCACCACGGGGCCAGCCCCTCATTTTATTTTATTGAGAAAGATTAGCCCTGAGCTAACTACTGCCAATCCTCCTCTTTTTGCTGAGGAAGACCAGCCCTGAGCTAACATCCATGCCCATCTTCCTCTACTTTATATGCGGGACGCCCACCACAGCATGGCTTTTGCCAAGCGGTGCCATGTCCACACCCGGCGCCATGTCCACACCCGGCATCCGAACCAGTGAACCCCGGGCCGCCAAGAAGTAGAACGTGCGCACTTAACCGCTGCGCCACTGGGCAGGACCCATAGTATTCATTTTAATAGGTGCATATGTTATTCCTTCGTAAGAATATTTCACAATTGTTTATCTAGTTTCCTATTGCGGGACATTTGGGTTGATTCCAGTTATTTGTCAATACAAACAGTGCTGCAGTGAACACTCTGGTAACAGCACCTGGAGCACAGGTAAGGAGTTTCTCCAAGGCCTGCCCCCCGATTTGAAATTTGCCCGCGGTGGAGTTGACACGTTTTCAGCTTTGCCAGAATTGCCAAATTGGTCTTCCAAGTGGTCTTACTCCTCAACATGCCTACGCGCAGCATATGAGAGCTTGCATTTTCCTCTAATCTCCTGGCATTGACAGACTTGGTGATTTTTGCAATGTGATGGGGGTGAAATGGTCTCTCACCGTGTTTTAATTTGTATTTCCCTGAATGGTGAGTTTGTGCATCTCTTCTCATGTCTGTTGGCCATTCAGAGTTTTCCTTCTGGGAATGGCCTCTTCATATCCTTTGCCCATTTTTCTATTGAGTTGTTTCTTCCTTGTTGATCTGTAGACGTTATTTATACATTCTGGAACAAATCCTGTGTCTAATACATAAGATATATTACACATGATGCAAAGTCTTCTCCTGGTCAGTGGCTTGTTAATGCTTTATTTATTTACTTATTTTTTTTGTCATACAGAGGTTTTCAATGTTGACGTTGTCAAATTCATCAATCTTTTTTGTGATGAGTTGGGCTTTTTCACTAAGAACTCCTCTTCCTTGAGATCATAAAAGACATTCTCCTATATTTTTTCTAATAGTTTTACAAATGTTAGCATTTGAATATTTAATCCTTTAATTCAACTGGCGTTTACTTTGGGGTATGGTGGTAGGTAAGACTCTAATTGCAGTTTTTCTATACAGAAAACCAGTTTTATTCCAATGGCGTTTTACTGAGCTGTCAGTTCTTTCCCTACCGAAGTGTAATGTCATGTCAACCATATGTCAAGTTCCCAAATGCGTTTGTACCTGTCTCTGGACTCTAGCATGTCCCATTGAGCTATTTCTCTGTCCTTCCACCAATACCACCCTGTCCTCATTATTGTAGTTTTATAAGAGATCTTGATCACTGGTAGTAGAATCCCCTTTTGTCATCCTTTTTTTTTCCTTCCAGAAATGCCATAGCTGTTCTAAGATCTTTACTCTTCCAGATGAATTTTAGGATCAGTTTTTCTAGTTTGTTTTGTGTTTTTATTGGATTTGAATTGAATCACATACCTGATCTTGACTTAAGAAAATGGTTGAATTTTTTTCGGAAAAATGGTTTTCTACTCCAGGGTAGATCCAGGTTTTGGGGTCTAAGGCTTGATATACAGATGGAGGGCCCACTTTAAGAAGGACTGTACTCAATTATGTAAAGTTAGCATACAGAGAATACTCAAGGGGCCGGCCCCGTGGCCGAGTGGTTAAGTTTGCATGCTCTGCTTTGGTTGCCCAGGGTTTCACCAGTTCGAATCCTGGGCACAGACATTGCACCACTCAACAGGCCATGTTGAGGCGGCGTCCCACATGCCACAGCTAGAAGGACCCACAACTAAAAATATACAACTATGTACCAGGGAGCTTTGAGGAGAAAAAGGAAAAACAAATAAATAAAAAAATAAATAAAGAATACACAGAGATGAAAGTGAATATTTATTTACAGTGAGAAAATAAATAATAAATTCTAAAAATATAACAAAACCCAGAAAAATATGATCACATAATAATATTTATATTTAATAGGTAATATCATATATGTAATATGATATAAAATAAAATTGCAAGTATATATAATATGTGACAACTTTTTCTATTTTTTTCATGTTTGTGGTATTTGCAATTTACTTTCTCATTCTAAATAATATTTACTTTCATCCCTAACTTTGTAGTCATAATTAAGGAGACTTCTTCTTAAAAAGGCCCTCTCAACTATATAACAGACCTCTCCAAAGGTTTCTGTAGCCATTGTGGCAGGCAGAATAGGGCCCCCCACCACCATCACCAAGATGTCCATATCCTGATCCCTGGAACATAGGACTATGTTACCTCACATGGCGAAAGGGACTCTGCGTATGTGATTAAGTGAAAGATTTTGAAATGAGGAGATTATCCTGTATTGTCTGGTGGGCCCTAAATGTAATCACATGGGTCCTTATAAGAAGGAGGCAGGAGAGTCAAAGTCAGACTGAGAGAGATGTGATGGTGGAAGCAGAGGTCAGAGGGAGAAAGAGAGAGTGATTTGAAGATGCTATGCTGCTGGTTTTGAAGATGGAGGAAGGGGCCACAAGCCAAGAGATACAGACGGCCTCTGGAAGCTGAAGAAGGCAAGGAGACTGACTTTCCCCTGAAGCTGCCAGAGGGGATGCAGCATTGCCCATGCGCACTTCGATTCTAGACCTCTGACCTCCAGAACTGTAAGAGAATAAGTGTGTGTTATTTTAAGACACCAGGCTTGTGGTCATCTGTTACAGCAGCACGAGCGGATGAATACAGCCTTGTGTCCGTGTGTACATCTGGCACGAGTTCTTACACAAGCAGGATCATGTGCTACATAAGCTCAGCAGCTTGCTTTTTTCGCGCTAACAACAGGTCCTTCAGGTCTTTTCTATGTGCACATGCCGAGCCACCTCGCTGCATTGAAGGCTGGCATGGGCAGTGATGCTCACAAACATTCCTCTGCAGCCCCACGTCCCAGCCTCCTGCAGGTAGGTGGGGCCATGTGCCTAGTTACGGCTAACGGGCAGTGGGCAGAAGTGACGTGGCTACCTCTGGTTTAGACAGAAGGGAGAGGGAGTTAGCAGTTCGGTTTAGTCTTCCTGGCCTAAGACTCACTCAGCCCCAGAGGGTCTCTCGGGGGAAGATATGCAGAGCAGAGGAGGACAGTGACGGACGACGTTAGTTGCCTCCGCCAACATCCGACCTTCTCTTCCTTCTGAATAATGAAACCTTGATTTCTAGCTGGCAAATTATTTGGTCTCCCTTGACTGTAGGCGTGGGCTTGTGTCTAAGTTCTGGGTGGGAGGGTGACTTAGATGGAAGGAGGCACCCTCTGTCCTCTCCCACTCAGGCTTTCCTAAGTGAATCAGAGAAGCGCTCATTTGAGAGTCCAGAAGATACTCTTTATCCATCACTTGGCTTAATTGAGGTGGTGGTGGGGAGGCCCCTTCCTTGTCAACATTCCAGTGGTTCCCCTGTACCAGAACCCTCCACCCACACCCACAGCCGCCTAAGCCCAGCCCGCCTAATACACAGCTGCCTTGCATACTGTTCTGTGCATGCTCAATTACTCCATAACATTAGCTGGTAGAGGGAGGAGGGTGGAGTTTCCAGGGGTTCAGAGGACTGGGCATGTGTATTGAAGGGCCCACAGTCACATGCAAACCCCGACACGCTCCTCTCTGGACCAGGCAGAGAATCCACACGCTATTCCCATTGTCCTGTCTTTGGTTCTGCTTTCCATGCATCCATGTGGTTCCGGTCAAGATTCTCTGGTAGCAGCATACAGTAACCCACTCAAAGTTGCTTTCAAACCTAGCGTCTCATAACTGGGGGCAGGTCGGGCAGCAAGGGTCAGGATTCTAGAAGGCCTTCAGGAATGGAAGTTTTGGGGGGCCTGTGTGGTCTCTCGCAGCCCTGCCTCTCTATCACTCCCTCCCTCTCCATGAGGCTCCCTCTGCCTGTGTGAAGCCTGGCATTGTCTCCCTGTTCCCATGACCATCCACACGACTGGTGGGCACTGGGTCCTGAGACAGAATGTGTCAGCCAGGAGTGGGCTTATCCATCCACCCAATTTATTAAGCTTGTACCATGTGCCAGACTCTGTGCTAGGCTTTACACCCATATTGATAAAAAGACAAGGTAGGCCCCTGCTCTCGATTAAAGCATTGGGGGCCAGGCAGCTTCCGTGCTTAGGATCCAGGCAGCCCTTGACGGGAATCACAGAGAACCAGAATGGGCTGCATAAAAAATTATTGGTTCAGAGGGGCCTCCTTACCCACCATTACATGATTAGATTGGAAAGCAAAAGTCAGCTGCTGTGGTTACCGAACCAACATGGTTTCCCTCCTGGCGAGTTAAATCAGACTCTCCACCAGAAGTAAGTTGTTTTGCAAGGTAAAGTATATTTGCGGCAAATAGGAGACCATGAGGAATCATTTCCAGAGTCATGGCGTCCCCGGACAAAGGGAAGCAGGGACATTTATTTGGGATGGGGAATGAATATGCAAAAGGGAGAAATGGGTATCCGCTTGCGCAGACTCGGTTGGAAAACATGCTTCCACATACTCTGCAGGTGATGGTAATAAGGCCTAAGCTCCTGCCGGAGAGATCTTAGCATTAAAAATAAGGCAAAGGTCATAGGTGTAGCTCTCATGGTGAGGCTTGGTCTGGTTCAGGGTGGTTGGTGGTTGCATCTCCTTAACATAACAAAGGGAAAAAGAACAATTTGGAAAAGCACTTAAAATATCCAGACCCACCCTTGAGTTCCTCGTGGGTAACTAGTCGGTGACCGTATGAAAATAACCTCTGAAGAATAGCCCACTTATAAAATGTGCATCCTTTGTGCCTTTTAAAAATAAATAGGGCAAGTGGCATGAGTGAAAATGGAGTAAGGAACATTAAAATTCCGTCCTTTCTAAAAAGCAGCAAAAAATTGGCCAAAACTGTCAGAGCCAACTTTTTGGACCTCTGGAAATTAACCAAAGACTTGTAGCAACTCAGGAAGTGCTTGTCAAAAGGAGCAGCTGGATCTCAGGAAGAAGAGAAAGAACTCGTGGGTGTCAGCTTACTCCGGCCGGCTGTATCCCCTGCTCCCCAGCCTAGCAGTAGTCTGAATACACAAACAGACAATGGCCAGAACACATATAAAAAGAGAACTCTGACCCCAAACCTGTAGCAGCCAACCCAGGACACTAACCCCTTGTTGACTATACACAACTCAGGGAGCCAGCCTGCTGTCTACTAGTCAGATTTGTTGGGAGGCAGATTGCTATCTCTAGTAACAATCCAGGAAGCTAACCAATTCCTTCTGTAACAGTCTGCCCCAAATGGCCAGGACTGGATTAATAACTGACAGCTTCCCTAATTTTTGTGCCCATTTCCAGTTTAGGACCGACCAGAGAAAGCCAAACATACTAACCAGTCACAGGGGATGCCCTCTTCTAGGTTGCCCACCCACGGCTTCCCCAGGTCCCTAGGCTCCCATCAGGGCACACCGGATCCCCCTCTGTCCGCCACACAGCTCTCCCCTCCTCTGCCTGCCTGCGAGTCTTTGCCAAAACTCAAGTGATGGTGGCCAGTTCCCTTGCTGTAGCCAGCTCTGAATAGACAGCCTTTGCTCTTCTCATTTGGTTGGTCTTTGCTATTTCCACAAAAATAACAGCCCGATCCAGGCAGGAAGAAGAGCAGACCTCGTTCACAAAGAACTGTTATTATTTAATCTGTCTGGTAAACTCCTTGAAGGACCAGCTAAGGCTTCTCTTTATTTCGTCTGACTTGGAACTCACCCAGAGCTGAAGCCAGTATGTAGGGGAAAGTCACTATGTTTGCGGAAAATGTCTACATGCAAATGTTTTAGCTGTTGCTGCCTAAGACAACAGGTAACAGTTTGGACAAGCAATACAGTAACCAAAATGCTTTCTTCCTTTTATTGGCGAATGGTATTAGAAACCAACCTCTGGGTACTAAGTATGCTCACTGCTACTGGGGTGTTGTTTCTTTCCGGCCCTCTTAACTGACAGGAGAATAACATCTGTGTTTACACCTTGTCACATATCTAAACTGTAACATGTATCTGTTACTATTTCTATATGTAGCCATTTGTATCTCTATTAAACGAAGCCTGAGTCCATGCTGACATCTAGTCTATCACCACATGGATAATTCTAGGTTCCTCTTCTTGCTTATATATAAACGCCCATTCCAACAGTGACAAATGTGGCTTCCACTATCTGCCACCCATTTACCTGATTGTTCTATTCCACTATCTGCGTATGGCAGTCAGAACTGTTAGCTCGTATCCCCGGCAAACAGCTTCATCAACTGGAGCTCAGTGCTTATGTGCAGTTCCTTTGGCCTTTGGTCTTACTGAGGCCGCTAGTTTCCAAAGTTGCTTAGGTCAGCACCTTGTCCTCCACTCCATTCAGTGAGGTGGCTTCATGAGTTTGTAATAGAGTTAGATTTTCTTGTCACAGTCTGCGTTTCTTCCTGCGATCCCACAGCCTCTTCAATGGTAACATCTATGGGAAAGCTGTGGACTTTGGGATAGTAACCTGTGTCCTGCAATCTTGCTGTAAACCGTTCCTTGTTCCAGGAGTCTTTTTGTCAATTCTTTGGGGTTTTTTATATAGACAATCATATTTTAAAGACATATACCTTTATATTGTAAGATAAAATTATATAAGTATATATTATATATGTTGTAGTATTACAGTATATAATGCAATATAATATTATATTCACATAATATAATTTTGTTATATATTTTATAATTATAATATTATATATATGTGTGTGTGTATATATCTCAAGGCAAAAATCTTAGCTATTTACCCATATTATTACCATTTCTGGTGTTCTTCATTCCTTTGTGTAGATCCACTTGTCCAACTGGTATAATTTTTAATCTTCCTTTCATTTCTTATAGCACGGGTGTGCTGATGATGAATTATTTCCATTTTTGTATATCTGAAAACATGTTTATTTTGCCTTCATTTTGAAGATATTTTCTCTGGGTACAAAATTCTAGGTTGACAGTGTTTTCTTTCTGTATTTTAAAGATGTTGCTCCACAGTCTTCTCATTTGCATTGTTTCTTTTTTTCTTTTTTTTAAGGTATGCTTTTTTTTTGTGAGAAAGATTGTCCCTAAGCTAACATCTGATGCCAATCTTCCTCTTTTTCTTTTTCTTTTCTCCCCAAAGCCCCAGTACATAGTTGTATATCCTGGTTGTAGGTCCTTCTACTTCTTCCGTGTGGGATGCCATCACAGCACGGCTTGATGAGTGGTGTGTAGGTCTGCGCCTAGGATTTGAACCCGTGAAACCTGGGCCGTTGAAGTGGAGTGTGAAGACTTAACTGCTACGCCACTGGGCCAGCGCCATTGTTTCTGTTGAGAAATTTGCCTTCGTCCCTATCTTTGTTTCTCTGTATGTAGCATGTCTTCTTTTCTCTGGCTGCTTTTAAGATTTTCTTTTTATCACTTGTTTCTTATAACTGGAATTTGTAGAGATGCATGGATCTGTGGGTTTATAATCAAATTTGGAAACATTTTGGCCATTATTTCTTCAGGTATTTTTTCTGTCCTCTAGTCTCTCTGCTGGGAGTCCAGTTACGCATATATTAGGTTGCTTAAAGTTGTCTCACAGCTCACTGATGTTCATTTAAAAAAAAATTCTCTTTTCTCTCTGTTTCATTTTGAATAGTTTCTCTTATGTCTTCAAGTTCACTAATCTTTTATTCTGCAATGTCAAATTTGCCATCAGTCCCATCCAGTATATTTCTCACCTCCCACACTGTAATTTACATCTTTAGAAGTTTGATTTGCATCTTTTAAAATATCTTCTATGTCGTTACTTCCCTTTTTGAACATATGGGATCAGTTATCCATCAGTCTGTGTTCACTCAGGATATAGAAAATGCACAGTGATTTAAACAGGGAAGTTTGGTATAAAGGATTATTAGAATCTGATAAAAGAGTCATTATAAAATATAATAAAGCTCTATATGGTACCCTGGGACTGCGGGAGAGGGCCTGATGGAGGACAAACTTGGAAAGGGGACCCCTCCCCAAAGCTGGGCTTTGGTCCTCGTTGGAGAAGTTGTAGGTGCAGCCCACTGGATGGCAGAGAAGTCTGCTGGTTTATCCTGGCTGGAGTTGCTCTGCGGTCACTGGGGTAGCAGGCAGCCATCCTCCAGAGGTCGGGCTGGGAATGGACCATCAGCTACCAATGCCCGGGCACACAGGCATGCAGAGGGAGTGGGGCCTGGTGGCAGTCCTCCAGGCTGCAGGTGCATTCAGGTGAGCCGCAGTCAGTGGCCAGGTGAGCGGATGAGCGGAAGGAATCCAGGTGCTGGTGCAGGCAGGAGGCCTGGAGCATGTGGTGTCTGTGTCAGAGGGACCACAGGAAAGTTATCACCAGTCAGGCTGCAAGGCTGTTGAGGGTCCATGTGTGCTGGGCATGTGCTGGGGGCAGAGTGCCACCACATGTCCTCACACTCCCCCCACTGACCCAACATTCCCACTGGCAACAGGACGCAGTAAGAGAGCCCTTCCTCTCAGATGTCCTTCCAGCACCCTCTACTGCAGAAGCTTAATGCTGTTCTCGCTGCGCGGGGGGAGGGCTTAGAGGAACACACTCCATGACCACAGAGCTCGTATTCAAGGGGGAATTTGGAGCCGAGAGGTGATAAACTGATTACTGGCATCAGTTCTCCTCACTTTCTAAAGATTCTTGTCTACTAATTCTGACATCTGCATCCACTCCCCATCAGTTTCCATTGATTGGCTTTTGTCCTCATTTGGGGTCATATTTTCCTATTTCTTTGCACACTGGCTAATTTTCGCTTGGATGCCCAACATTGTGAGTTTTACCTTGTCCACTGGTGCCTATTCTTCACTCCTGTAAATATCCTTGAGCTTTGTTCCAGGATGCAGTGACGTCACTCGGTAACAGTTTGATTCTTTTGGGTCTTGCTTTTAAGATTTGTTAGGTTCTGGGGCTGGCCCCGTTGCTGAGTGGTTATGTTCATGCACTCTGCTTCAGTGGCCCAGGGTTTTGTCAGTTCGGATCCTGGGCATGCACATGGCACCACTCATCAAACCACGCTGAGGTGGCATCCCACATAGCAGAGCCAGAAGGGTCTACACCTAGAATATACAGCTATGTACTGGTGCTTTGAGGAGGAGAAGAAGAAGAAGGAAAAAAAAACCAAAAACAGAAGATTGGCAACAGATCTTAGCTCAGGTGCCAATCTTTCACAAAAAAAGATTTGTTAGGTTGGACCAGAGCAGTGCTTAGTTTAGGACTAATTATTTCTACTACTGAGCAAACCCCCCTGCGGACTGGACCCCATGTCCCATGAGTCATAAAGTTTTCCCGTTTGGCTGGTAGAAACAGGAACTATTCCCAGGTGAGCTCCAGGCACTGCTCCCTCCATCCTTTTGGCTGTTTCACCCTCAGGTAGTTTCCTTACACACACGTGCAGAGCAGTGCTTTGCTGAACGCTCCGGAGATGTCCGAAGCTCTCTCTGTGCAGCCCTCGCGTCTCCAGGTCTCTGTTCTTACAACTCCAGATGGCTGGGTCTGCCTGGACCCTCAGCTCTGTCTCTTCAACTCAAGGGGTCCAGCAGCCTCTCTCCTGTGCTGCAGCCTGGAAACTCTCTCCAGGCAGAGCTGGGGCGATCGTAGAGCTCGCCTCCTTGTTACCCACCTGCCGGATGGTGTGTCGTCTGGTGTGCAGTGTCTTGAAAACTATTGCTTCGTGAATTTTGTCTGGGTTTATTTATTGTTGTTCCAGGCAGCCATGTAAATCTGGTCCCTGTTACTACATCTCCTGAGATGCCCAACAAACATCCAAATGGAAATGTTGAGAAGACAGACATGCACCTGTGGAGTTCGAGGCAGAAGTCCAGGATGGAGGAATAAATATGGGAGTCTACAACGAATAGATGGTACTCAGATCCATGAGAGCAGCTGAGATCGCCGTGGAGTGAGTGTGGACTGAGAAGAGCACCAAGGACTCAGCCCTGGGTCACTTCACAGTGTCGACGGTGGTGAGATGAGGAGGGTCAAGTGAGATGATGTGAGAATCGACCGCGGGGTTTGGGAACAGGGAGGCCGCTGGCCTCCTCGCAGGGACTACTTCAGCAGAGTGGTGGGAATGACAGCCTGCCTGGCGTGGCTTCAAGAGAAAGCAGGAGGAAAGATGTTGGAGAGATCCAGTTTAGAGAACGCTTCCAAGGAATTTTGCTCTGCAGGAGAGTGGATGGAGAAATGGGGTGACCGAGGGAGACATGGGGGTGTCAAAGGAGGGTTCTTTCAAAGGTGGGAGGTTTTGGAGTTTATTTGTCGGCTCTCAGAAATCATCCCGTTAGAGAGGAAACATTGATGATGCCAGAGAGAGAGGATCATTGCTTACGGGATGTCCTTGACGTGAGGGTGGAGCTTTAAATAGGAGCACGGCCAGCTCATCCACACTGATGGGGCAAGGCAGGCCACGTGGCACATGCAGATGCACACGTGTGGGCACGTGGAAGCTCCATTCTGTTTGTCAGTGACACAGGCAGCCAGCCATCAGCCGAGAAGGAGGAGGAGGAGGCGTTGGACATTGAGAAGAAAAAAGGTGTGGAATAATCAGTCCTGTGTGAGGTGACGTGGGGAGCACGGAGAGGAGTGGGACTGAAGAGTTCCAGAGCACCCGAGAGCAGGCTGGTCCCCTGAGCGGGCCCTGGGCTGCACAAAGGGTCCTCCTTGGCATCACGGGTTTCGTAGGCTGGACATGTGATGAGACAGGCTCTTTTGAGCACACACTCATTTCCTCTAAGGCCAGGGCTCAAGGAATTGAGTCCTCTGGCTCCTCACCATCCTGAAAATGAACCCAGGCCTCCAGGGCGGGGCTTCCAGCAGCTCCCTGGCCGCTGCCAAGTGCCTCAGAGAGCGTAGAGGTCCTTGCTCCTTGCTCTGTCAGAGTTCCCTGAGGGACCCTTCCCTTTCTTCCTCAAAAGTAGGAGAGGAACCAAATGGACAGAGACCAAGGACTGGGGGGGTCAGAGCCAGGGGGAGGGAATCTGCCGGGGAGGGGACATGGTGGCGGCCAGCAGCGTCTCTGCCTCCCCGGGTCAAAGGTGACCACACAAAAGCCATGTAAAGACAGGACTCCATCTGAGCAAATTTAGAATGGAAATTTTGCTTGGAAAATTGAGGGCCAGGTTTGGTGTGCTTTTTTTTTTTTTTTTACTGAGCCTGTTTCCATTTGGCATCGCACATGTCAAAGAAAATGTTAAAGGTGGCAGAATATCATGGTAGAAGGGAATGCAGATCAGGCACCATAAATCCAAGAAACTACTGGATCCCCCCATGTAATGACAGGCTCTGTGTAGGAGCAAGTTCCTGTGGCTGAGAAGATGCACCATGAGAGTGAACCCAGGCACTGTAGAGTGTAGAGAAATCAGAGGGGGCCACACGCCCCCCGGGGGGTCAGTGTCCCCCAGGCTTCCGTGCCAGGCAGACCTCGCCATCCCAGCTCGGCCTTCAGTTCACCAGGGTCTAACCCTCTCCAAGCCACCGTTTTTCATCTGTAAGTTGGGAATTATAATAGTAACCGCCTTAGAGGATTGTTGGGAGAAGCAAGTGGGGGTGAAATATGCAAAACGTGGCAAGTGCTCAATGAATAGATGGCGTTGTCATTATGGAATATAAGAACTAACCATGGGGCCGGCCCTGAGTGGTGAATTTGCTTGCTCCGCTTCGGCGGCCCAGGGTTTCGCAGGTCTGGATCCTGGGCGTGGACATGGCACCACTCATCAAGCCATGCTGAGGCAGTGTCCCACATACCACAACCAGAAGGACCCACAACTAGAATATACAGCTATGTACTGGGGGGTTTTGGGGAGAAGAAGAAGAAGAAGAAGAAGAAAGATTGGCAACCGATGTTAGTTCAGGTGCCAATCTTTAAAAAAAAAAAAGAACTAACCATGACATAAGATAAATGGTTGCCATTCTGAAATTCTGCACCTCCTACATTTATTATTAATTGGAAAGCAGTCTTGGGCTGTGCCAAAGACGTCTTGGAATTAATTTGACTGTTTGGGTTGTTCCCATAATACGTAATTGAGACATTGCAACTGAGATGTATTGTGGGGGTGGGCTGTCCCCACCCATGTGACAGCTGTGACAATCATTGCTCTAGAAGGATCAGGATTCTTATTTGAGGCTCCAGCTGACTTTGATGCTCCGTTTCTAGAGACCCACCAGCAGTGTGAGAAAATAATCTCCCAGAAGCTGTGAGTTTTGGACTGCCTTGGGTAAAAACAGTTAAAAGTTCCAGTGAAAATATTTCAGGCTTTCTGGATGTGTTTGAGGAACAGAAAAGTCGAGGAATGGCTGGGAGAGGGTGTAGTGTAAAGTAAACTCAGCTGCACAGACATATGGTCCGCTGGCGGGACTGGAGTCAGACCAGATATTAATCCTCAGTGACGCAATGCTCTGAAAAAGCTTCTCATCCACAGATGTGATTCAGGGCTGGCATGGACAGTTGTGCAGGTGTGCACTGCACAACCCAGGGCCACCATTAATATCATCCATAATGGCATATGGCAAAAAAACTTTGGCGAGGGGGCAGCCTTTTGGCCTTGCCATGTCAAATGCCTTTTGCCTTTCTGGGCCAGCCACTGTGAATCTGAGAACCTGCCAGAGCACATGCCCTGCAAGGTTTCCCTGATCCTGGTGGTGTGGCACCCCACAACTCTTCCCCAAGGGCCCTGCCCACAGCAGCTCCAAAATCTCCTCATAGAGGGCTGTGGCAGACAGACCCTAGGGTGGCTCCCAAGTTTATCCCTTGTAATACATAATCCCCTCCCTTTGAGTGTAGGTGGGACCTGTTACTTGCTTATAACCCATAAAATATGGCAAAGGTGATGAGATGTCACTCCCATGACTACACGATGTATCTGTATAAAGCTCCATCTACTAGCACACACTAGAGATCCTCCTTGCTGGCTTGAAGGAGTGAGGAGCATGTTGCGGAAGTTCACCCAGCAAGGAACTACCAGCGAGGGACAGCTAGTTCAACCAGAAAGGAGCCCAGCGAGGACCTGAGGGCGCCTCCAGTTGACAACCAGCAAAATGCAGTGCTCAGTCCTCAGTGGAAAGAGGATGGATTCTGCCAACAACCTGAATGAGCCTGGAAGCAGGTCCATCCCCAGGTGGGTCTCCAGATGAGAGTGCAGCCCGGCCAACCCCTGGATTGCAGCCTTGCGAGACCCGGCTGTCTCAGAGGACCCAGCGAGGCCACGTCTGGACTTCTGTGTTGTTTTAAACTGCTGAGTTTGGGGTATTTGCTGCACGGAGATAGATAACCAATACAGAGGGTCTTGGGAGCACAGTTCAATTGTAAGGGGAAAATTGGGGAGAGAAATAGGGAAGAGATTTGTTTTCAGGGGGTGGATGTGCTATTTTGTGTCCAGCTATGTGTTTATTTGGGGTGACTTGGGGGTGCTGATGGAATTATGATAGGTAAAGTCCTGATGGGTCACCCTGGGACTCAGCCACTAGACCCAGGAGCCTGGAGGAGGAGGAGGCAGGGCTGGAACCTGGCTTGTGGAAGAGGATATTTGCTTGGAACATTCTAGTATAATTTGTTGTTGTTGTTAATGCCATCGAGTCAATCTGACTCCTCAAAACCCTGTGTACAGCAGTGTGGAACCCTGCCTCATTTTTTTTGCTCCATCCTCTCACCTTCCAGTGCGGTATCAGACAGGGCTCTGCTGCTATTCATAGGGTTTTCCTGGCCAATTTTTTCGGAAGTGGGTGGCCAGGTCCTTCTTAGTCTGTCTTAGTCTGGAAGCTCTGCTGAAACCTGTCTGCCATGGGTGACCCTGCTGGTGTTTGAAATCCTGGTGGCACAGCTTTCGAATGCCAGCAACACACAGCTGCTCAGTATGACATCTGACAGGTGTGCCCTGACGGGGACATGAACCCAGGCCCACGGGGGGAGAGCACCAGATCCCAACCACTAGACCACCAGGGCTGGCTGTCCTCTGTGTACCTAAGTATAAATTAAAGTTTGGAGAACTATATGCCAAAACGTATGTTAAAAATTACCTGAATGGTAAGAATTCAGTTTTGCAAAAATTTTGTGACCTTGATTTTCTTCAGTGACAGAAGTTATTTTTAAATAGCATTTGGCATGGCAATAAGAAACAGGGGGAGACTGCTAACACATCAAAGGTCTAACAATAGGGGATTGGCTGATGAAGCTGTAGCTCCCTGAGTTAGCAATTACAATGAATCAATTCAATAAATACTTTTTGAGTACCTTCCACGTGCAGGGCACTGTTCTAAGCCCTAGGACGTTCTTTGGCTATTCTGCGCTATACATGTGAAGACTTTTTCCGTGAAAGAGAAGGAGAGTGGGAGGAGAGAGAAGTAAGGACAGACGCTGGCGGGGCAGGTGGCTGGCGCCCTAGCGAGAGCAGACGGGGGTCCCTCCGCAGCCGCTGACTCGCGTGCGCCCCTAGCGGACGGCCGAGCGCCCGGTGCCGGGTTTCTTCCCTTGTCCGCCAGCCCCGCCCCTCCGCGCAGCCCTGCCTGAGCTGCACCCCAGGTTTCTTTCCAGAGCCCCTTGCCCTCCAGCGAGCCAAGTCGGGACCCAGCCGGTGGCAGCCAAGTGTCCCCCAGGCCGACGAGGGGACAGGAAAGGCGCCCCAGGCAAAGGGAGCAGCCTGGGTGGGTTCCTGTCCCGCCTTTTCCCTGACCCATAAAATCATTTCTAGCTGTGCGGACCTTGTGCTGGGCCAGGACTTGAAAACTAGAAAGCAGTTATCTTTCTAAAATCACAAGGAAGGAGACTCTGAACTAAGAAAGGCCCCCTTCCAGACATAGCGACAGGAATTCACCGTTCTACGGGTACCCGTTTTGGAAATCCTCTTTTCTTTTTAATCGAAAATTTGGGGATTGAGAAGAAAGAAGGGCAAAAGGGGATGGTTCTTGCAGTTTCTTCTCCCAGCTGTCCTTGAACCTGATTGGCCGTGGAGAACGCACCTCCTGGGGCTGCAGCAGCCTGGACCGGGGTTCCCCGAGTTGGTCTCCATCCCATGGTTTCCCAAAGAGGCCCGTCATGAGGCTGCTGTCTTGGGGCAGAGGAGGCCCAGGAGGGCTTGGGCTGGGGGGTCACACGTCCTTCCGAGGGAAGGCCCCTTGGACTTATGACCTGCGCAGTTGCAAACACCCTGAATGCACACACAGCTGGAGGCCGCCGCCTCACCCTCCTTGGAGCCCCAGTTCCTGACTGTTCTCCACTCTCCTGCACCGCGGGAGGCAGCACAGGTGAGTGAGAGAACTGGGGGTCTGGGAGTTCTTCAAACCCTGCCTCCAGCACCCACACTCGGGGACGCCTGGGCATGTACTCTTGCCTCGCTGTGCCTCAGTCTCCATATCCACAAAATGGACACGACCTCCCAGGCTGATGACGGCCAGGAGAGCAGAGCTAAGTCAAGTCAGGCTCCCTTAGTAGGGGCTCGCTCGATATACTTGGTTCTTTCTTGGCTTCCCCCCCAGGCCTGGCCCACTGCAGGTGGCTGGCTGGCATCTCTTGCCCTCGGGAAACGGGCCCAGGCTGCCCTCCCTCCCCCTCCCTTCCCACTGCGCCCAGCAGGCTGATTCTGTGGGCATCTCTCTTCAACACTCCCTAACAATCTTCCTCTTTTCCCTGCTCTCCTGATGGATGACCCGGTTAACGCAAGAAAAATATGTTTCTCTTTTTCTACCTCTTTCCTTAGCCTTCATTTCTGGACCAAAAAAGGAAGAAAAAAAGAAAAACTATCGTGCGGGGAACACGGGTATCAGGGAAGAGAAGAACTGCCCATTTTTCCCAAAACCAGACAAAGGGAAAGTCTGTGCTAGCGGCTGCCCATGCCCTTGAAGGCGCCAGCTCCAGGGCCCTCTTAGGAACTGCCACCCAGATCTCCCCCCACACCTGCAGCCTTGCCCTCTGCCATGAAGAATGTGCCATGCATCTTAAGGCAGATTTTTTTTCAATCTTGTGATGTTTCTGCTGCCTTCCCACAATGCTGTCTTCGACTGATTTTCACGGTGAATTACAACCCTTTATTTTGGTTACAGCTTAGATTGGCTGCTGTGGGCCAGCTGGAAAAGCCCACTGCCGCCTGAGTGGCAGCTCGAGGGCTGGGGGAGGTGGGCTCTTAGAGCTGCCTTGTGCTCCCCTCCAATTCATGTGCTGAAGTCCTAACCCCAGTTCCTCAGAATGTGACTGATTTTGGAGACAGGGTCTTTAAAGAGGTGATTAAGGTGAAATGAGGTCATGGAGGTGGCCTTAATTCCATATGACTGGTGTTATTAGAACAGGAGATGAGGACCCAGACACACAGAGAGCAATGACCCTGTAAGGACACATGGAGAAGATGGCCATTAGTAAGTTAAGGAGAGAGGACTCAGAAGGAACCAGTCCTAATGGCACCTTCATCTTTGACTTCCAGCTTCTAGAATTATGAGAAAATAAATTTCTGGGGCTGGCCTGGTGGCACAGTGGTTAAGTTCTCACGTTCTGCTTTGGTGGCCTGGGGTTCGCCAATTTGGAATCCCAGGTGCAGACATGGCACCACTTGGCAAAAGCCATGCTGTGGTAGGTGTCCCACATGTAAAGTAGAGGAGGATGGGCATGCATGTTAGCTCAGGGCCAGTCTTCCTCAGCAAAAGGAGGAGGATTGGCAGCAGAGGTTAGCTCAGGGCTAATCTTCCTCAAAAAAAAAAAAAAAAAAAAAGAAGAATAAGAAAATAAATTTCTGTTGTTCAAGCCCCCCAGTCTGTGGGACTTTCTTATGGCAGCCCGAGCTGACGAATGTGGCTCTGCTCCGCGCTGACGGGGATGGGCCCTGGGAGTGGGAGAGAGTTATTGTGATCGTCATGGTTCTCCTCTCTTCGACTCACCTCCCGTCCTCGGTGCCATGGAGCTGGGACCACACTGAGAAACAGATGCCCAAGCACATGCATTCGTGCATCCTTGAAGCCAACAGGGTCCCAGATGCTTCGTGAAAATGCATCATCCTGGCCAAACTAAAGAGCATTTATGATGTGTCGGGCACAGTGCTGAGGGCTTGCTTCACAACTGCCTAGAGTACCTACGGCCACCCCTTTACAGGTGAGGAGTGGAGCAGCTCGCCCCCCTCATTTTCAATGGGCAGAGCTAGGATGCGTTTCCATCCCAGGCAGTTTGGTGCCATAGGCTATAGGCTAAAGCTTGTTTTTCTTTTTTAATGTGGTACTGTTTCTTGTAAGGAGAGGGTGCTGGGGTGAGAGTCTGAGTGACCTCCTCGTGTGACCTTGGGCAGTCTTGGGCAGGCGCTGGGGTGTAGGTGCCATCAGGATGGAAAGTAGTTACCGAGTGCCATTACCGCTGACCTCCCGGTGCCCCTGCCTGTCTCCCGCCCCGGAAGACAGTCAGGGAACAGACTGCCCCCACCTCCCGGGAGCATGTCTGTTGGGAACGGGACTCAGTTGAGGGGAGGGCACCTGGACGGCCCTCCCCAGCCCAGGGATGGCGGCTGGGGTGGGGTTAGGAGGGAGGGGTGACTTCGAGGGCGTATAGCAAACTGTTCTTCAAGCTGCCCTCGGTCCGGTTGCTCCCTGTGGCACATTTACGTAACCCGAGCAAAGATGGGCAACCTCATGGCCCATCTCCGCACAGTCCCATGAATAAGAAGCCAAAGTCAGAGCCAAGTTCACCTCCAAAAATGGCCTTGAAAAGTACTGTAGATCTTTCCCAAATTTGTTCTACGAGGAACCAAGGGGCAGCTGTGTTCACAAAAGAGAAAAGTGTCTAAACACCTCTTTCTTGTCACTCTCTCAAAGCCCCAGCCCCCTGCGTGTTCTCCTCCCACATCCCACCTCCACCCCGCCTCCGAACATGTGGATCCCCTGGCAGGCAGCCTGCTCTCTGGAGCTCAGACACCACCCTTGGGATGGGGCCGACGACAGACACGAGGCCATCCTTTCCAGGCACATAAAATTGTCAGAGAGACGAAGAAGCTGTTTAAAGTCACACAGCTGGAGAGGGATTCAGTGAGACCCCAGCAAGCTTGAGTCTAGCACTGGGACTCCTAACAAGGGCACTGAATGGCCTTCCGTTACCGGGAAGTGACGTTCCAGCAATTGTGATATGACGGCTAGATCCAAACTGTGGTGTGCTGTTACTGTTTCCATGAGTCACATTATATGATCATCTCCAAGTTTGATATGGCCTGTGGAATGTGTTTACACACTCACACACACCCTTACACTCACACACATACACACACTCATCCCCCCAAGTTAAGATCATCTCACTTTCCTATTTTGTAATCTGCTTTTTCCAATTAACTCTATACTGTGAGGAAAATTTCCCCGGTACTTAATTTTAGGAAACTTTTCCCCCGTCACCTGGATTTCATCTAATCTAATCTGACTGGTTTCCTCTAACGTGGGCACTGAGGATGTTTCCACTCGTTTGCTCGGATAAATAACTCTGGCTGAAACTCATCCCACACATCTCTAACTATACCCTTAGGGTAAATTCCTATGGGGGGGGGCACAACTGGGAATAAACATTTTAAGACTTTTGGTACCTATTTCTAGCTTGTCCTCCATGAAGACCATACTGATTTTCGTTTGTGATGAACGAGAGGAAATTTCGTCTCCAGGGGACTCAGGATTTTCTCCAGAAGGAATGCCACATTCCGGGTCTCGGTCTTACTCAACATTCTGCTGGGTCCCAGTTCGCGCAGTTCCAGGCTGCTGCATCCTCCCGGGCTGTGTCTCCCCCAGGAATGTGCTTTCTGTGAAGATTCTCTCAATTCAGAGCTGCTTCTTGGCTTGCAGGAAGCCCTGGTTCAGAGCACTGTTGCCCCGGGGAGCTCATTAATAGGAGCAACTTTGGGAACAATCCATACTTGGCCGACTCGCTCCCAAGTCCTTTTCCCTTGTATTTTTGGTTCTTTGACTTCTAACCGATTTTTTTTCTATGGATTTCCATAGCAAAGCTTTGGAGAAGGGGCCATTTCTCTAGCTCCAGACACTCATAAAGCTGGTCAATCTTGTTTTTCAAATTACAACTGTCATCAGCTTCCCCAGCCAGCTTGGCGGAAATCTCAGCCTCTCTCCGTGGGCCTCCGGGTCCCTGGACTGTCCCAGAGGCCGAAGGATGGCTGCTCCCCTCCAGCCCCAGGGTCCCGCCTGCTCAGCAGGGCATTCTCAGTGGAAAACAGGGAGGGCGATTGTTTGTGAGGGGTTTGCAATCCACCACTGCCCATCCTTTACTTCCCAGGGAGCCCCAGGGAAAGACTCAGGAGGACAGGCCCTGCAGCTCCCGCCCTCTCCCCGACGGCACCGCACAGTGCAGGCCTGAGGGGTTCCACAGCCCCTAAGCTGATCCCAGCCTGCACTGGCTGCGCTGGCCCCAGTGCCCCTGGCATCGTTCCGTGTGACCCTGGCAGGTGCTCATTCTGCAACAGCATGGAGTCAGATGCCTACTGCCTCTCTGGCTCCCTGCCTGCACCTCCTCAGAGGACAGACCTCTCAGAATAGTGATTCCAAAAACAGTTCTCAAGGCATCTTAGAGACTCATTTTCCTTTAAAAGTCGACTGTCTACTTGATAACCCTCAGTGAGATCAGCGGGGAGAGGCCCCCGCAGCCCAGGGATGCAGGATGGAAGCGGCTGAGAGTGGCTGATGCCCAGGCTGAGGACCAGGGCCTTCCTGTTGTTTTCAGCACCTGGTTTGTGGTAACTTGTGGAAGGCAGCCCAGGAAACCAAGATGAGAGTCATTTGTTTTTATTTAAATGTTTGTTTATAATAAAGTCTCAATCATACTAAGAACACCAAAATTCGGCTTTGATTTTTAAATTTTTATTAAGCACCTTCCTTGCTGGCCTTTAGTTCTTTGCCCTCAGCCCCGTGACATGCAAATTCTTGACCACGAACCCAGACTGGACGGAAAGCACCCCGGTCAGGGCAGAGCTTTGCCTCCGCTGTCCCAGCTGAGACTGGCCTCGCCCGCTGCCCAGAGTGACCTGACGAGGAACAGGGACGCCTGAATGCCCTCTGGGTCCTCCCAAACCTTCACAGCAGAACTGTATCACTCAAAGGAAATTTCCAGACCAGGTGCACATACACGCAAATCTACTCACAAACATACATTCCAAAGGCAAGTCTAAATGTTTAAAAATTATTCAAATAGAGAAGATGTGCAAAACCTAAATGCCCATGGACAGGGGAAGGGATAACCCACGGCTGGGCTACCCGTACAGTGGAATAGTCTTCAGCCTTAAAAAAGAAGGAAATCTTGCAATATGCGACAACATGGATGAATCTTGAGGACATTATACTCAACAAAAAAAAAATACTTAAATATCATCGATCGCTCTTTTCTCTCCCATTAGCATGGATAATTTTAAAGTAGTACCATTGTTCAGTGTTTGCGCCATCTGTAAGGCATTTTAATAATCACAGCTACTTTGGAGGGCACAGCGTGTGCCTGGCTCTGAGCTCTGCTGGATGGTTCCTGAGAGGATGGTTCCGTGAGGACGTGCTTTGCAGACCTCTGACCTCGGGGAGCAGAGCTGTTCCAGGGCCCCAGCTGCTGGCTCTGAAACCCATCGTGGCTTTGTCACAAGGGCTGCTCTCCCCTGCTCTCCAGTCAGCTGGCTTTGGCGCAGGGACACCCATGGCTTTGCTGAACCTTCTTAGAGCACACGTTGGCCTAGGACCTTCACTACCAGGCTTCCCTCCCCATCTTCTGGATGAGGAGCTGGAGGCACAGAGTGGTGGGGCTGGTGGGGAGGACAGTGAGGAAGATGGGCCCTGAGCTAACATCTGTGCCCATCTTCCTCTATTTTTATATGTGGGACGCCGCCACAGCATGGCTTGATGAGAGGTGCTAGGTCCACGCCCAGGATCCAAACCAGCGAACCCTGGGCTGCCAAAGTGGAGTGTATGAACTTTACCACTATGCCATCAGGCCAGCCCCTTCCATCAGGTTTTATCACAATTATTTCTTCACAGGCTGTGATGACAGGAAACACACTTTTGAAGGTTTTAAAATAGGCACACAGTTGTTTTTCCAGAATGCCCAACATTCTGAACTTGGTGAAATCATTCAGATTAGGTCTTTTAGATGAGAGTGCTCTGAAAACACATTCTTCCGCATAAAACTATCCTCTGACTTGCAGGGACCAGTTCCCCTCGGTCTGTGGTCTGTTTCCTTTTAACGTGACAAGGGGCATGAGGGGCTACATGCTGAGATGTGAAAAACGAGGGGCCTGCTGTCCTGCAAAAGGGTACTTCTGTCAATCAAAACTGGAGAATCTTATTAACCTGTGGTCAGGGGGACAGCAGAAGTGAGCAGCCACTTAGCAAAGACGGGAGGTGGGAGGGGACGCGTTTCCACCAAGTGTGGCCCACCCCACCTTGGCCACAGCAATGCTGAAGCGTGGTTAATCCACAATAAGGTGACCCAAACCCGGAGGGACAACTCCTATTTGAATGTTACTGTGTTTGCACACACACGTACCACACACACACATCACAGATACGCGCACCACACACACACACACACCACACACCGCAGGCCAGCCAAGCACGTGGGAAGACGAGGGCCTTGTCCTTGAAGAGGCCACAGCTCTACACCTGGTTCTTGAAGGAGTCCTTGCTCAGCCCTGGGTGAGGCTCTGGGCCCTGCAGACCCGCGTGGGGCCCTGACCACCTGAGGGGGATGGGGATGATGGGGCTGCCCTGGGAGTCTGGGGCCCAGGTCCCTGCCACAGTGGGTGGTCTCGGGCAGCAGGGCTCAGTGAAACTTCCTCCGGAGCAGCCCGGGAGGAGCAGGGCCCAAAGGTCCGTGAGGCCGGTGCCTCCAGCAAAGGCATGTGTGTGAATTCCAGGAGTAATTTTCCGCGAGGTCAGGCCGGCTGTCCTCTCACCTGTGGGCCTGTCACCCTTGCTCTCGGATAACGTCCTCTAGCCCACAGTACCTGCTCCCTGCCACCTCCTGCCCCTGAAACCTCACTTGTCCCCGAGACCCATAGACACCCACGTCCTCAGCCAGAAGCTCTTCCTGCACCTGTTTCTTTCTAGAACCTCAACCTAACCCCTGTACTTACCTGCTTCCTTGGGAGAAGGGGTGCGAATGGAGACAAGCCCCTGCTTCCTGCCAGCTTTCACGTGAAGGCAGAGGAAGCAGGCACCCAGCATGGCAGCCTGGCCAGCCCCTCCCCGAGGTCCTGAGCTGCGGACACCGGGATTCCTGTGGTTTTCGCAGGCGATCACCCGCCGTTAGCATGTTAGCATGCTCTGGGTCCTTCCACAAGGCACGGCCACACTGTAGCTGGGGGTTCCATGGTTCAGCATAGAAGTTCGAGAAGCCGCATCAGGGGAACTGCTCGTGTCTCTTTAGGGCGGTGATGCCTCTGCAGACTGGGGGCCTGCCCGTGACGGCGCACCCTTGCAGGGACGGCAGGAGGAGGCTGCGGGAGCCCCACTCCTGTCTCACCAGGGGAGGCTGCCCGGGGTCTCGCCTGCTCAGCCTGGCGGGGTGGTGGGTGACCCCACGGGGCTGTGATCTGCTAATGCTGACTAGTCCAGAAGGTAATGGCGTGGGGCCTCTGGCCTGCAGGGCAGAGGGAGAAGCTGATGCTCAGTGGTCCTGAGAAGGGGCAGGTGCTGGGCCAGGAGGCCCTGGAGGGTGGAGCAGGCTGGGGGCTGCAGGGACCTCAGAGGAGACATCTGAACCCAGAGAACATCTTGGAGGGACAATGCAGGAACTCCCTTTGGGGCGTCCAGAACCTTCTGGAAGCCCAGCGATAAGCAAGGGCTTGGGAAGAATCGTGAATGGGGGAGCAACAGCAGCCTGGAGGGGTACACTGATATGCAGAGGAAATAGCCAGCAAAACCCAGGGGGACAGAATGGAGGTGGGTGCCTGACCCTGAGCGCTGTCGAGGCATCTTCTGGGAAGGGCCTCAGTAAAAACCGAGCAAACCTGGGCTTGTCATGTCTGTGAACCACTGTCCCCTGAGCCAGTGGTTCTAAACACTGTGGAGGGGTGGGGTGGGGGCCTCAGAATCCCCCGGGAGCACCTTCAGTGCACACACGGTGCCTCACCACCTCGGGGGCCCTTGCCACCATCATCCCCCATCCAAGGTCCCTGTGATGGCAGCTCCTGTCAGAGAAAGACGGATCTGAAGGGGTCAGTGTTACACCACCCTTCTGCTCCCAAGGATCCAGACCCAGCAATGACGACACTTCCCAAATCCAGGACATCTTTTTAATCACAATCTACTTATCCACAGTCTGGCCAGAGGGTAGAACAAAGCTGAGGGTCGTTTATCAACACATTGGGAGACAGAGCTCGGACCCTGCCCCAGAAATAATGGCGCTTATCCCCCTGCTCCCTCCTGGCCCCTGGGGTCCCCTTTCTAGGGTTGCTTCCAGCTCCTGCCATGGGTCTTCCAGGTTAACGCCCGCGCCACCATCACTCCACAATCCTGTTAGCTCTTCTCGGGCAGAAGAAGAGGGATTTGGGGCCTGGTCTGATGTGAGGCCCAGGATGCTGTCACGGGGCCAGGCCCATGGCTCCCCCCCCCCACCCTCCCTGCCTGCCCTGCAGCCTCGGTGCATGGGCAGCCCCGAGGCCACCCGCTTACACGATGCCCTCGGGGCACTTGCTCCTCCAGACCACCAGCACCGTCACAAGCAGGGTCACCAGGATGGGCACCACGATGAAGGGGCAGAGGACGCTGCTGGGCGGGTCCCGCACGGCCCTGCCGGAGACGGAGCAGTTTCTGAAGTAGCGCTGGTGGATCGCTACGAAGAGCTTGTCCACCACCGCATTGGGCCAGAAGCAGAACACTTTTTTCGCCACGTGGCTGGTGCACTCTGTGAGCTCCCTGTAGCTCCTGCAGACAGAAAAGCAGGTCGTCAGTCCCTGGGTGGGCAGTGCCCCCTCCCCCACCCCGGCAGAATCCGAGCTGGGGGCTCTCCACTGCATTCCCCACTGTGATGAGCGCCTCCCAGAAGCCCAGGCCCTGGGGCTGCGACTGACCCTGGCTCTAGGAGACGAAATTCCTGGATGGCTCCCGTGGGGGCTCCCCAGATGTCCTGCATGTGCCCAGACCCCAGAAGGCAAGCTGGAGGTAAGGAACATCCCCGGCTGCTTCCGAGATTCCAGGGGCTGGGACACCACTCCAAGGATGGACTAGAAGGTAGACCAGCCGGCCGTCTTCAGCCTGGGGCAACAAGCCTTGGGAGTGGGCAAGCCAATAGCCTCTGGAGCCCCTTGCTGTCCCCATCACCCCACGCATGCCCCCTCAGCCTGGAAGCTCCCCGAGGTGTCCACAGGACTTGCTGTGAGGCCCCCACCCAAGCCCCCAACTTCCCACCCTCCTGGGGTTTCCTAGCAGGACCAT
Source organism: Equus caballus (assembly GCF_041296265.1). NCBI lineage: Eukaryota > Metazoa > Chordata > Mammalia > Perissodactyla > Equidae > Equus > Equus caballus. Next base: position 24,043,719 of record NC_091689.1, on the reverse strand, counting down.
CAGCTGCCATCGTTCCCAGTCACATCTTTATTTTGCTTATTGAGGGTAAGCACCACGAGGACATGGATTTTGTCTGTTTCGTTTGTCTGTAATCCCAGCACCTAGAAGAATACTTGGCACATGGCAAGCACCAGCAAATTGTTTTTCCTTGTTTTTTTAATTGTGGTAAAATATAAATAACATAAAATGTACCGTTTTAACGATTTTTAAGGGTACAGTTCAGTGGCGTTAAATCCATTCACATTGTTGTGCAGCCATCACCACTAACCATCCCCGTAACTTTTTCATCTTCCCAAACCCAAACTCTGTCCCCATTAAACACTCCCCCCCCCCACCCCGTTCCTCCCTCCTCCCTGCCCCTGGCACCCGCCATCCTACACTCTGTCTCTATGAATCTGACCTCTCTACAAGTGGGATCATGGGCTATTTGTCCTTTTGTGTCTGGCTTTTATTTCACTCGGCGTGATGTCTTCTAGGTTCATCCGTGTTGTAGCATGTGTCAGAATTTCCTTCCTTTTGAAGGCTGAATACTATTCTGTTGTTCGTACACACTTCATTTCGTTTATCCATTCATCGATGGACACTTGGGTTCTTCCACATTTTAGCGATGGTGACCAATGCTGCTGCTAGGGACATGGCTGTGCAGATATCTGTCCGAGTCTCTGCTTTCAATTCTTTTGGGTAGACACCCAGCAGCAGAATTGCTGGATTGTATGGTAATTCTATGTGTAAATTTTTGAGCAAATTATTTTTTAACAAATGAAGATTCAACATTGGGGGAAATTAAAATATATTTTCGAGAAGGTGAGTCACTTCTGCTTCTGATTAGGATGGAGAAAGCTGCAGAGTGTTGCTCTCACATGAACAGCAAAAAAAGCTGAAGAAACTACAAAATCATACATTTTCTTGAGTCCGTCAGAGAGCCGAGATTGAGAGACAACAAAGTGACATGAGTTTCAAGGAGGAGCAGCACAGGGACTGTCTCACATGGGGCGGAGCATGGGAACAAGACGCACCACCATACCAGAGGCGAGAAGAACTCAGCTAAATAATAACAAACTGTCACAGGCCAAGTGTGGGCTGGAGGGTCCATCTGGAATTGCTGGGGCCCCCAATGCACTGGCAGCTCCCTGACTTGCCACTCTTTCCCATGAGGCTCCAGCAGGCACTCGTGAGAAAGACCATGGGCAGGCAGGGGATCAGGCAGGAAACACCACACATTTCCCAAGTCCTTCTTGAGTAAGAAGCAACAGCCTTGGGCCCCTGGAGGATGAGCAGTGGCTGCAGCTGAACAGGCCTGAAGCATCTCCCACTTTCCCAGACCCTTTCTCCTGAGAAGCAAAGCCTTAAACTGCTGAGGGCAGGACAGCACAGCCTGTCAGCCCCAGGGCACAAGATAGACACACTATGGCTTGGAGAAGGATGGTTAAAAGACTCTTTTCCCTGGGGAGAGCAGCAGGAAATTATCCTGGGCCTAGGATTCTGCACAATACCAAACAGAGGTCTCCTGCCAATGAGGGAGGGCAGGAATCTCCCACCCAAGACCCCACAGCTACAGGGCAGAGTTTGGCTGCCACAGGGTGGAGGAACAGGAATGCTGAGGCCAAGGGCATGGGGCCTGTCTAAGCTGAGGCTGGACCAGGACACAGGGAACTCCTCCCCATGTCCCCAATATGAACCTGGCCTAGAATAACAAGCAATGGCAGTCCACTGCTGGGAGAAGGTGGAGAAAGACCCACTCTGTGGCACAGGTGTGCACGGTGGCTCACCACACTGGGGAACACTCTCTAGCTCCCACCCTGAGCACAAGGCAATGGCAGCCCATTGCTGGAGCCACTGGAGGCCTGTGGTGCTCTGAAGGTAATCACAGCAACAACAAATCCCCAACCCAGTTCGGCTTCTGACAAGATTGACTCAGATTCCACATTAACGGACAGAAGACAGAAGAGGCTTACCCACTTCCGGATGGAAATATGATTACCTCTGTCTCTTCTGTTCTACACCTGCATGTTCAGCATTTAATTAAAAAAATTATGAATCTTCCATTCAAAAGCAACAACAACAAGAAATTAAAAAAAAAAAAAAAAATCAAGATTGTCAAGAGATAAAGCAATCAACAGAATCAGACTCAGAGATGACCCAGAGGTTGTAATTATCGCACAGGGACTTGAAAAAGATCAATATGATAATGGGACCAGGTGAGAAGGTAGACAATACGCACAAACAGATAGAGAATGCCAACAGAGAGATGGAAAGTGTAAGAAAGTCAAAGAGAAATGCTAGAAATTTTTTTTAAAAAACCCCACAGTATTAGAGAGAATTCCTTTGACGGGTCAGCTGACTTGACATCTGAGGGAAGAATTAGTGAACTTGAAGACAGGTCAGTAGAAATTACCCAAATTGAAACACAAAGAGAAAAAACACACAGCATCCAAGAGCTGTGGCACATTAATAAACTATCAATGATATCAACTCCAACTTGTAATTTGAGTTTTAGAAGAAAGAGAGAGGATGGAGCAGAAGAAATATCTGAAGACATAACGGCTGAGAATTTTCCAAAAATAAGGAGACATCAAATCACAAATCTAAGAAGGCCAGAGAATCCCAAAGAGGACCAAAACCAAAGCAATAGCAACAACAAACAACCAACCACATAGACACATCAAAATTAAACTTCTGAAACCCAAGATTAGAAAAAAAAAAATCCCTGAAACAAAATCTTGGAGTCATTCATAGAAAAAAGACACCTGCAGAGGAATGACGAGTTACAGCAGACTTCTTACCTGAGACCATGTGAGCCAGAAGACAATGGGGTGACAGTCTTGGTGGGTGTGATGGAGGAACGCCTGTCTGGCCAGAATCCTACGCCCATCAAAAATAGCTTTCAAATATGAGGTTAAAATAAAGACCTTTTCAGAAAAAAAAGAAGCTGGAGAATGCATTGCCAGCAGACGTGTGCAACAAGAAATATTAAAATTCTTCAGTCAAAAGAACATAGCAGAAAGAATTTTGGACCCACACAAAGAAATGAAGAGCTCCATAAAGAGTAAAAATGAAGACAGGGAAAGATTAGGGCTTCTCCAGCACCCAACACCCCTCCACCCCAGCCCCATCGTATGGTCTCAAAACCACCAGCTCAGGGTTCTTTCTGACCTAGCTGCCCTCTGGGTCACTACCGAGGGTGCACAAGGCCTCCTGGAGTCCATGTGAGTGGGCCAAGTGCATGAGGCACAAGGAGGGAGGGAGGGGGCTGAGGCAGCAGAGAGTGTGTGGGACCTGTGCCCTCTCAGGTGCCCGGATTTCCTAAGTGAATGAGGACTCATGTTTCAAGGAGAAAACAGAATGGAAAAGGCCACAGGCGGTCATGACAAGCTGGGCCTCATTGTGAGGAAAAATGCATCCATGTCTATCATGTGCTTGGCACCTGATAAGTGCTAAAGATGTCAAGTATTGTTAAACACCAAAGTCCAGACTTTTGAGCTAGTTATTGATCAGCTACAGGGCTACATGTTGCAAACACTGGTTTGAATGATTGTCTTCTCCCCTGTCTCAGGCCCCACAAACCCAAGGGTTGTTGCTGGTGTTCTGTAGACCCAGTGAAGACAGTTGATCCTAAATGCCGTCCACCATCCTCTGTGCCTGAGGAGTGGAGCTGGGATGTCCTTAGAAGGAGGTGTTGCCATCTCTGGGCTGGCTAACCATGGGATGGGTGGATGGGAAGGAGCCCAGGATTCAGGGAACTGTGACACCGAAGGAGACCCCACCCTGAGGCCACACTGAGGCTGAGCCCATAGCGGGCTATTCTGGGATCAGGCACGCTCTCCTTGAAATGTTATCCTTCCAGTCTGCAAAGCCACCCCCGTCTAAAAATATTTCAAATGTGCAGTCGGCTGCCCGCTTCATCCTGTTTATTTATACAGAAGTGACAGCTGAAACTTTCAATAAATACTTTGAGCTCTCTCGGCAGGGATGTGATAACAGAATTCCCCTCAGAGAACAGACATTCTTTGTTCCAAAGAGCACAGTACTGACGGAAGGGCCCAAAATAATCACGAAAAAATATTCTTGCTTTAACCCCCTATTTTCAGTTCTCATGTAACGGAATAATTATCCTTTTTTGGCTAGGGTGTTCTATTCTGGTGAACTTTGCTTGGAACGCTCTGAACAGCATAGTGGGAATTTCAATATGTCTGAGCCCCAAGTCAAGGCTCCTGTCACCATGATTCACGGTTGTTTGTCTGTTGACAGGAAGGCGCCCACTGATGCCGCAGCCGAGTTGTCTCTTCTGGGGACACCTGTGGTTGCTGCTGTCCTCCAGTTAGCCCGGACTGGCCCGGATGTGGAATATCTGAGCCAGGGCCCTGGCATCCTACAGAACTGGGTTCAAACCCCAGCTCCTCTTATCCTGAGTGATCCCGGGGACCTCACCTCACTTATCCAAGCCTTGGTCTCCTTATATTCAAATGAAGAGCCAGGTATCCACCTGACAGGGTTACTGGGAGATCAAGTTGAATGAGGTCAAGGGCCTGACATACAGCAGGGGCCCAATAAGTGGACACCTCACCCCCCCTCCCCGACAACTGGTGTGCGGGTCCTAATGTATACATTTCTTGTTCTATTAACTCAAGCAAAAGTTGACCAGGTGATGTCTAAGCCCTCAAAAGTCTGAGGAGGAGCCACTGTTGGATTTTGGTTGGCTTTCTCTGCACCGGTATTTGGCTCCATCTACCTGGGAGACAATTCACAACCTAGTGGCTTCCCAGCTTTCAATACTTGCTGGGCACAGGAGAGGCGGCACCACCCGGCGTCCTGGCAGTCAGTGCAGGAGAAGGTGGAGGTGACCCATCCAAGGGTGGTTTGAGGAGCCTGTCAAAGTACCAGACTGATAGGGGCGTTCAGATAGATGGGGAGGAGTGTGGGTGGGTGCAAGTCACAGAGAAGGCTACCCATGATGCTTTTGGCGAAATAGTTCTTCTGGAAATACAAATGAATAATAAGCATCTGAAAAAAACGTTTGCCCTTACCGTTAAAGAAAAAAAAGCAAACATCCAAACAAAACCCATTTTTAAAACGAGAATACTCCATGCTGGTGAGGGTAGAGTGAAATGGGCAGGGGCTCATTTCATTACTAATAGAAGATAAACTGGTAAAATTGTTCTGAAAAGCAATTTGGCAATATGTATCAATAACCTCAAAATCATGGATGCACTGTGGCCCAGTAATTCTATTTCTGGGACTTATCCTAAGTTAATAATGTAAAATGTAGACAAAAGTAACGTAAGAAGATGTTCATTGCAAATTTATAATTATGAAAAACAGGGAAAAATAGGACAGTGATGAAAGAAACTGCTTATCAGAGCCTCTGTTGGGGAGCTATTAAAATGATACATAGGAAGAAATTTTTAAGATGTAGGAAAATATTTATGTTGCAATGTTGAACAAAAGAAGAAGAGTGTGAGCCCAAATGATAGAAGCAAGGTGGTTTCAGCATAAAACGGTCCAAGCAGGAGGGGAACGCAACAGACTGTTAAGACGGCTTTTCACCACCAGAGGGCAGTGATAGGAAGGACTTTCATTCCCTTAGCTCTGCTTTTTTGAGGCTTTTCCAAGTTTTCTACAGCGAGCATACATTATTTTTATAATTATATTTTTTAAAAGCTTATTTGTGAGAAAAGCCTGTAGGAAACTGGACGTCTATGTCACCGCGTTTGCAGCCACCGGCGCTCATTTCTTCCTCTCTGTGACGGGAGGGGGCCTTCTGTCCGGGGGACGCTTATGTGCTTGCTATTCTAACGATCCCGAGCAGGTGGGAGGAGTGTTGGGGGCGGCGGCAGACCGCTCTTGGCCAGGGGCCCACGCCCAGGGTTCACAGAGCGGCCCTGGCCCCAGCCCTGCCTCCCCTGACCCGAGGAGCCCTGTCCCCGGGGACGCTGCCCCTCTTTGAGCGCGCTGCCAGCACGCCACATTTCTGCCTCTCCTTAACTTAACTTCTGCCCAGAGCTGGGCGGGGGAAATCCTGCCCCAGGGGCGGGGCAGTGTCCCCCACCACCGGGACGCCCCCCTTGCGCTCGCACTCTGCTTCCCCGCATAGCAGGTTCTCCCCTGGCCATGCCAGGCATGGCAAGGACCTCTGGGACCCCCCTCCCAGGACCTGGGGGGCACTTGGCTGGCAGCCCTGCTCCAGGTGGCAATGCCGGGGGCTGGGACCCTCCAACAGATGTCACGCAGGAGTGCAGTGGCACACCTGGAAGGCGGGCAGGGCCTGGGACGTCCAGCCACCCCCCTCCCCCGTTCCTGATGCCCCCAGGGCCCGGGCGGGCCGGCCGGCGGCTTCCCTCCACCCCACCGCTCTCGCTCTCGGCTGGAGCTGGGCTGGGTCGGTCTCTCAGGTCTCTATTGCTTGGTGCGTAGAACGCACATCACCGTGGTCCTCGCATGGATGCTGGGGGCTTGGATACCCGGTTCCCAAGGGGCGCCGGGACCCGGGGGCAGGAGGGCCCTATGGGTCGGTGGGCGCAGGGGTGGGCTCCGAGGGCAGAACCCCACTTTGCGTCCTCTGCTGCCAGCTCCAGCCAGCCCCTCGGCTCCTACTCGTGACCCATGACCTCCTTATTGGAAGGGCGAGGCCACCAGATGGCGCCCCCTCCCCGGAGACCTTCCCTCCCTGGTCTCCTGCCTTCGGGTCCCCCTTTCCTCCGCGCCCCACCTCGGCCCTCGCAGCCAGCCCCCCAGGACCTCCCTGCAGGCTCCCGAGCCTTCTCTCTCCCTCGGCAGCCTGGTGCGACCTCGCCCGCCGCTGGAGGGGCCCTGCACCCTGCAGCGCTCCTTCCCCCCTAGACCAGCGACTGCAACGTGACACCTGTGACACGTCCGCTTCCATCGGAAGCTTGGTCCTGTCCACATCCGGCTGCCAACACACCTGACTCCCAGTGCCCCACCCCAGTCCCATCCCCCACGCCGGGGAAGCCTTGCGCAATCCCTGAGTTGTCACGGATTCCTCCCATTTCCGGGGGTTCCCCTCCCCTCCTGCAGCCATGTCACTGTGACCAGGAATAGGCAGAAGTGACCGGTCTCTGTGGGTTATAGCAACTCACATTTCTAATACCAGCTCCCACTCATCTGTACTGAAAATGGGCCAGGGGCCTTGGCACCTCTGCACCCTTTCTCCTTTCCCCACCCAGCTTAGTCAGGGGCGGCCATCCAACCTCTCCCCTGCTTTCCTCTCCTCTGCACGGTGGGTCCAGCCCATCATTGGCTTTCCTGGCCACAGCTCTGCCTTTCCCCTAGCCCAGTGTCCACATCTTTGCACCCTTGCAATGCTCCCTTGTTCTGGATTCAAAAGTCCTCACAAGGCCCTCACTCTCAACCATATCCCCTCCCTCTCACTGGCCACATTCTAACCGTACTGGCCTATGTTTCTGCCTCAGGACTTCTGCACATGCTGCTCTTTCTACTTGGAAGGCTCTTAACCCCATCTTCACAAGGCCAACCTCTGCTCATCCCTCAAACATCACTTCGGCCTCATTTGGCTCCCCAGTAAAGCAGGGTTTTCCTTCATAGATGTGTCTCTCTGTGCACCTGTACTGTAATCCATCAGATTATTCACTCACTGTTGGTTTCAACAACTAGATTGCAAACACCATGAGGGCAGGGACAGTGTAAGAAGAAAACAAAATCCCACTTGCCCTGTTCACAGCGGTCACCTTGAAGGCAAAGTGAAACAAAAGCGGGGGCGGGACAGAAACAGGAGGAGAGCAGGGAAGGTCGTCTTAGCAGACACAGCACACAGCCCAGTGCAAAGGCAGTCAGTGGGCAAAGAGGGCCATGCCACCCTGAGAAGGTGCGAGGAGAGCTCCATGGCGCAGAGAGCCTACAGCTGTGAGCAACATGACAGAATCCACAACACCTTCACGTGGGAGACCTGAACACACCTCTCCAGGTTAAGTAGCGAAAAACTGGGATAAAAATGAAAAATAAAGTTAATAAACCTGATTCGGTGACCATATGACCAAGTTTCTAGTCTACAGAGAATCAACGATCCTCTTAAACGTCCCTGGGTCCTATTTAGGCAGCAGAGAAAAACGCGACAAAATTTTAAGTCAACATTCTTTGACTACAATATTAAAAACTAGAAGTTAATAAGAAAAGCATAAATTTTTTAAAAACTGAATCTCTAGAAATGGAAGTTCACTCATAATTTTGGGATTAAATAAGAATTTAAAAATTCAATTATAGGCTATTAAGAAATCAGTAATGGCAATACTACCTGTAAAATTTAACGGAATAGAGCCAAAACAGAATTCTGAGAAAAATCCACCATTGTAAATTATCTTATTACTAAACAAAAAGAAATGAAAATAAATGAACGAAGTATCCCAATCAAGACATTTTTAAAAAGAACAACAAAATAAATCTCTTCAAGGGGCAAATAATTTAAATCCATTACTACTTATTAAAAGCTAATATTTACTGATACTTTTAAAAACAGGAATACGAATAAGTAAATTCAATAGCTAATTCTTTAGAAAAATAGCAACAATGGAATGACGCATTCCTGGATAGTCTAACCTAGGAAAAAAGCAGAGAAAACACAGGTATACAAAACCACAGACAGGAGAAGATTAGAAAAAGTATGAGATTAACATGCAAAAAAGTACGTTAAAAATTGGAGAATCCTCGACGGATTGGGATGGTTTTTGGGAAACTATAAACTATCAAATATTGATCTAAAAAGTAGAAAATCTGAGAAGAAAACCAGAAAATGTTATTAAAAAATTCCTTTCACCAAAGCTGCTAGACCCAGGCAGTTCTTTCAAATTCTTAAGATCATAGAAAAAGATGTCAAGCTTCCCACTTCTTTTTAAAAAGCTAACAAAACCTGGATCCCAACCCCGTAAGACGGCAAGCCCACGCGCCTCGGAGCTCGCACGCACACAGCCACAGACGTCCTTTACTTTCGCTTATAAACAGACACAGACGCAAAACACCAGCCAGTTTAAGCCAGCCGTACAGAACGCTGGAAAACGGGTTTCTGTCAGGAATGCTTTCAACCTGTCCTTATAAAATCACACTCCAATATGTCAAAGGAAAACAACCTAAGATCATTTCAGTACATGCTGAGAAGGCATTTGATAAAATTCAACATTTGTTTCTGATTTTAAAAAACCTCAATCTTGTAAACCCCTCAGAGGTTCTTTTCTTAATGTGATAAAAATCTCTCAGATCCATAGCAAACATCGCATTTATCCTCGGAACCCTAGAGGCATTTCCGTCGCAGGCAGGAATCCGTTGGCTGGACCTTCAGGTGGTCAGCTCCGCCTTCTCCCCTGTGGTTTCCGCTGTTGGTGTCGGGGTTCCCACCAAGGCTTCATAAATAGTCACAGTGGAAGCTTTCCAAAGCAGGGAGGGGGTGGCCACTCACCGGGCTACTTCCTCTGGTGACAGAAAGCTGTGCCGTGGCCTGGCCCGGCCTGCGTGAGGCTCCGAGTGAGCGCACCAGGCCAGCTCATCTCTCCAAAGGGCCCCCGACCACCCAGGAGGGGCCGAGCGGCCTGCACTGCGATAACCAAGCGCACGGGGTTCACTTTTCCCACAGACCACAGGCCCACGCGCCCGTGAGCCAGGGCGGCCGCCTCCTTGCCTGGAGGCAGCGCAGGACAAGGCGTCTGTCGTTGTCCTTGACGCTATGGGGAACGTATAAGGAAGTCTTGTGAATTGTTTGATTAAAAACACATCAGTTCAGTATGCTGCTGTCAGCCTGGGAATGGGTGCGGGGTCGGGGGGACCTGAGTGAGCTGTGTGCCTGGATCTCACTCCATGTGGCTCCTTGCACCCCTGGGACTTGCAGCGGGAGTGGCGGGAACATGGACGCTGCACAATGAAACCCTCTGTAATCATGGGGGTCAGACAGATCCAATCAAACTGGGACAGTCAGCTGGGACCGAGCGGTGGGAGTTGCTGTGCATTTTTGCTGGCCCAGGGCGGACCCACCGGAGAGTGTCGATGGGGTAAGGTGAGCACTGTGTGCAAATGCACACTTTCAGATGAATTTTTCCAAGTTTCCCACTACGCTTTATCTCTTTAAGTGGTAGAACAGGGACTTCTGACTTCTCGGCAAACCCATTTTCCCAGGGAGCACAGGGGACTGCCAGCTCCATCCCCGTCCAAGAAATGAGAGCATTGTGCACGCTCTATGAGGATTCCACTAACAAATAACCCAGACAACACAACCGGCTTCATGGAAACCTCACTGACTGGCCGAGGCCAATTCCATCTCAGTCTTCCTCACCAGCTCCCCGGCTAAGCTGTACCTTCCTGGCCACTGGGCTCTTACTTAGCTAGGTGGGCGAACGCCCTTCTCTTAGGAAATAAAGACTATGAATAAAGCAGACAACAAAGACCCTTGGGAGGGTTCCAGCTAAGAAGAGGAAGTGAGCCGATTTTTTTCACTGCTGGGTAGGAGGCAACGCTGGCATGCCATCCGGGAGATGCATCGACTGATAACTAGCAGAAGTGAGGGGTCAGGGGAGACCCAGGAACCCCGCCACCCTTGGACTGTGGGAAACAGACACGGGACACATCCTCTGCGGCCCCATTCCCGCCATTCCTCCCCCTCCCCAACCCGCTGGGTCTTTGGCTTTGAACTTCTCCCCTCGTGTCTCTCTTGTTCTGGCCCAAAGCCAGCCCAGCTTTCCTATCCCCTGAGACACTCTACAAAGGAAAATTGTAAGATAGGGTTCTGGGGTCAATCAAGCTTGGGAGACGCTGCACAGAGGGGCATTCCCCGCTCACACAGCACAGACAAGGCCCTGGGCGGGGGCTCAGTGCTCCCAAAGGCCCTTCCCCCACATCCTCACTCCCTCTGGAACCCGGCCATCCACCCCCCACCCCACAGTGTCCTGCAGACACGGGGAGACTTGGCTTCCCGAGTCTTATGCCATCTCCTTTCACGTCCTCGTCTCCATCTGCCTCTCAGGAGCACCTAGGAAGGACCTGCCCTGTGGCCCCTCGCGCAGGGATGGATTTCAGGGTTCCTCTTCTGGAGAGAAGCAGCTTCTCCCACCCCGGCTTGTACAGTAGGGGGTGGCGAGGCCCATGGCTCTCCTCTTGAAACCCTCCCAGCCTGCTGCCCCCAGCCCCTGGCCTGCGGGCATCTGCTTCCTCCAACTCAGTCCTCGGGCCTGGCACTTTTGGATATGTCCCCCTGCTGCCTCCTCTGGGCCTGCCAGTGCTCCCACTTAGTACCCGCCCCATCCCTCTTCACCCTCTTGTGGCTGTCCATTTGCTGTCTGTCTTCCTCCCTGGACTGTGACCTTGGGGAGGGGAGGGCATGCCCCCTTGGTTCCCTGCTACCCCCGGCCCCTGTGCAGACACACAGGGCTCAGTGCACCATCGTGAATGAATGACCAGGGTGACATGCCTGCCACCCAGGGCCCACCAGAGGGTGCCACTTGGAGCCCTTGTTCCCCAAGCCTGGGGCCAGGAGGGCGGGTGGTGGAGGTCACGGCTCCTTCTAGCCAGGGCTGACCTGGAGCCCCTGGGGACAGAGAGCCCTGGGGATATCAGGGGGTCCTGCCTAGATACGGGATCTGCGGTGGGGAGTCCCAAGGCCCCCTGTACACACCCTGCTCAGAAGCACAGGTGCCCAGTCTGTACATTCAGAGCTATAAGTGTCCACCGCCGGCCCCTACAACCTGCCTCTCGGACCCCATAATGGGGAGGCACACTTTGGTGGCGGAGAGGGGGACGCCCTGAGCAGATGCTTCAGCTCTGCACCCAGACCGGTTGGGCCCACCTGGAAGCAACATGCAGAGGCCACCTGAAGGCTGGGCTGCGCACGGGGCCGTGCAGGGCCCTGTGTGGAATGCGGAAGGGCACCCCTTCCTCCAGGTAGGGTGTGCAGCTCAGCCAGCAGGGCACAAGCTGGATTTCAGCCTCCACCTCAGCCAGCTGCCCTGGGAGAACACAGCCTGCCAAGCTGCTGTGTGTCCTTCGGCAAAAGACTCAGGGTCTGTGAGCTGCGGTATCTCCATCTGGGAAGACTGGCCCCAGGGCTGAGATGGAAACCAAGGAGCCAATGCATACGAGGGGATGGTCCCTACTCCCCCATCCCCACAGGGGAAGGCCCGACTAAGGTGACTGCTATCAAGTGAGGGGACACTTGTGTTTACCATGTTTCCAGAAGATCTGAACAGAGTTTAGTGGACCATACAGAGCTTTGCCACCACACTGACCAGCTCCTTGCCAGCCCCCAGGCTTCCTTGGCTGGGCCCAGCCTGCAGAGAAATACCCACGATGGAGGAGCAGGAAGGCCTGGGAGGGGGTCAGGGGGCTGGGGGCACCGCACTGGGAGATCGGACTCTAGGGACCCAAGGCTGCAGAGATGCAGCGGGAGGCTGGCACCCCGACGGGGTGGACAGAGCTCACCACCCACCTCTCCAGCCACCTGGCTGCAGTTGGGGCTGGGCAGTCTGTCCATAAGCAGTTCGCTCCTGCTGGGAGCATGCGATGCTGGGAGCTGGGGACAGGTCAGGTCCAGTCTGGGTGCCCCTGGGTGATGGACACCCGGTAACTAAGAGGGCCACCTGGGAGCCATTCGGGGAGCTGTGGGCATGCAGAACAGGGACCTTCTTAGGCTGAGGTAGATGCCAACATGCCCCCCTTGCAGCCAGCTGTGGCCTCTGGGGGCAACACTGCATACCCCCATGACGGTTAATGGCCTGGCCCTCTGCTGTTCAAGGGGCAAGACACAATAACACCTAATTACACAGTAGGGTTACTCCTCACAACAGCTCAAGGGTCGGGGTCCTATCCTCTCCCTACAGACGACGGAGCTAGGGAGGTGACCGTGCCAGTGATCCGAGGTGGCAGTGAGGTAGGTGGCCCAGGGGTCTGACTTGGGGTCTGCTTGGCTCCTCCACATAGGTCGCTGCTTCCCCTGCTCCCCCCAGAAGCCCCTCTCGGGGAGGGGGTGTCCTGGACACCACGTGCCCCTCCTGCCTCCTCCGCCTCCCTCCACTGCTCCTGTTTTATTGGATCCGCTCCGAGTGGGAGGCAATCTGGGCAGCTCCGCCCAAGGAGGAAGCGAGGTTCCTAAGTCCGTTCCTGGCTCCATGTGCAGCCCTGTCTGGTGCCAGACACAGACCCTGGAGCTGCTCAGCCGGGCTCTCCGTGGAGGGGGCCCACCGGGCGGGCAGGGACAGTGTCTCCTCTGAGAACAGGCCTGCGCAGAAACCAGGCTCCTGGGCTCCACAGCTCACGGAGACGAAGCCGCGGTTTCAAAGTTCAGCGGGCATCTTCCCAGGGCCCAGCGGGTTGGGGGTGTCTGCACCGGAGGTGATCCCAGCTCCTGGGGGGCTGAGAACTCAGGGAAACGTGGCTGATCCTGGAACCGTGTCCACTGTGGCCTCGCTGCAACCCCCAGGAGGATCTCCTGGGACCCCCGTGCTGACACCCAGGTCTAGGGAGGCAAAGTTGCCGGCTGGCCACACCCAGCCTGGCCGGGCCCCAGGACTCCCACCCTGGCAGGGACACGGGTGCGCACACGTGCTTGAGTCCCAGGATTAGGCATGACAGCCGGGGCGCTATATTTGGACACTAACACCCTGGGGACGTTATCCCTGTGAAGCAACGCTCGCGGCTGGAAGGAAGGGCTTTTCCCTCTCATCCACCCTCGGTCCCACTGTCAGGCCTGCCAACTTGCTGCCTTCGTCCAGGTGGCCCCCTCCATCTGCGTCCCTCTTGCTCCAGTCCTACCCGGTTTGGAGCTCAGGGCACCACTGAGTGTGGGAGGAAGGGGAGGGTGTGGAACATTCTATTCCATGGAACACTGCGGGTGGGGCTTTGAGCACTGAGCTTCCCGGCTTTCACCTTTAAAATGGGTGCAGTGGTTCCTGGCTCACAGCAAGGGGGTATGAGTCCCCACGCGCAATAGGAGGCAGTCACAGCAAGGCTGAGAAGGCCCCTCCGAGGTGACCACTACCCTTCCTATGGGCACCCGCCATCACTGACCGCACAGCTGTGGGCGAGCCGCCGCCGTGGACTGAGAGCCCAGCCAGGGCAGGCACCATTTCTCCATCTCCCCGGAACCCGGCCCCGAGTGCGTACAGCTGAGGGAAGGAACAAGTGCTCGGCTTCTTGTCTCCCTCCCAACTCGATGGAGCCCCGAGACCTGCCAGGAGGTGAGACACAGACGTGGAACCTATGCCAGCACAGCCTGGCACAGGAAGAGCCGTCAGGATATGCTAGAAGGGGCCCCTCGTGCACTGTCGGATGTGCAGGTAGCTGGCTACAGAGAGAAGACCCTTCCTGGGCCTGCTTCATTGAATGAGCCCAGCCAGGGAGCCCAGCACACCACCCCGAGGTCGGGACCCGGATTAGGAGCTGCCAAGGGGCCTGAAGTGACAACCAGGAAACCGAGGCAGACACTCTGCTGGTGTCCACTGTTCCCGCAGGAAGCCTGCCCTCAGGCCTGGTGACAGGGCCATTCCCGGAGGGGCGACTCCCTCCCTGGGATGGGCAGGAGTGACTCAAGGTTAAAGCCTGGGTCTGTCTCCAGGTGTGCAGAAGGCAGGGAGGCCCGCCCCAGCTCTGGCTTGGCTCTCTACGCTGTGTAGGATGGTCTTGGCAGGATGGAGGAGTAGGGTCTGGAGCTTCCTGCCGGCCCAGGTTCAGGCCCCTCCTCTGCCCTCCCCATCAGTTTCTTGGTCCATAAAGACACTCCCCAGGCAGCCTGGTGTGTAGTGGCATCAGGGTGGGCCATGCTGGCATGGTGGGCAGCCTGAATCCCCCAGGGTCCCGTGAAGGTGACCTCTGGGCAGGGTGGCACTATCCCAGGTCAGCTCACTATGCCACCAGGAGAGGGGACAGTGGCTGTGGCTTCTCTGTGCCCTGATAGCTTCTTGTTCTGTCCTCACCCTGGGCAGAAGGCCTCACCCACTGGCATAGTGGTCTTGTGCCAGGTTCCCAAGGGGTGGCCCTGACAGCCGGTGGAGGGTTGGAGCTGGGGGCCGATCCCCACCTACTGATGGGGCTCCCCCCGCCGGGAGTGTGATAGCCTCCTCAGCAGCTGGACCATCAGCCCAGCGCCTGCTAAGTCCTCAGCAAACAGCTGCTGAGCCTATTAAATATCTGGTTCTGGACCTCTTCATGGGACCAAGGTGCCCTCATCTAACTTTTTAAAGGAGAAGGAACATTGCCAAGATGCAGGCAGGAGAAGGCCACCCCTGGCCCCAGGCCTGATGACACTTTGTCTCTCCTTCCTGCGAACACGTTCCCATCAGGAGGTGAGGCCACCGCCACCCCCAGCAAGGGAAAAGCTTCCAGGCAGCCACGGGGGCTTCGCCGGGATCAAAACCATCCTGGGACACCAGCCTGGACCATGGAGCAGCCCCAGTGCATCAGGAGGATGAGGACACAGAGAAATAAGTGTTGCAGGGGCTCTGAAGAGCCTCAGACCCTCCTGGCTTCCGGGAGGGCTCTCCCATCCCCTCCCCAACCTGCCCCTGGGCCAACTGGAAAGGAGTCTCTCCCTGGTGTTAACTGTCAGCCCACATCCCCAGTGGTGCTGGCTGCCCAGGGTCTGAGAATGTGTGTCTTGAGAGCTGCACAAAGGGCCCCCCACAGGCAGACCCCACGCAGTCATAGGGGCTCCGGGCCACATCCTGCCTGCCCCGTGCCTTTGCTGTCCCTTCCTGGTCCCCTGGTTCTCGTAACCTGCAAGTAACCACGACGGAAAGAGGGAGGTCATACTGAAAAAACAAATCAAAACCACTTCTGCCTTCTCTGATGACATAACACAAACCCAGAGACAAGGGAACAGCAGCCATGTAAACTTCGGAAAATGCGGTTGCTCACCGTAGATCCATTACCCTGCCAAGCTGTCGCTCAGGCACAAAGGCAGCCAAGATCTCCTTAGAAATTTCTGAATTCTGAGAATGTATGAATCACACGGCTTATTTCTAGGATCCACTTCAAACTGTCGCCTGGATTGAAAAGATCCATGTAAAAGGGGATGATGATGTTAAAAATAATAAGACACTCTTGAGCGAACAGCCTATTTGCAAAGATAAGTAACCGAGAGACCTCTCAGACCAAGGGTTATGACTGATAGAAGTCAGAACAGGGCAGTGTAAAAATGAAACCAAAACAGAGGCCAGAAAGGAAGAAGTAGGTTTTAGAACATTAATTGAAATCAATGAGGAAATGGAGGGAGGGGGAGAGAGGGAGGAAAGGATGGAAGAAGGGAGGGAAGGAGGAGGCCGGAGAGAGAGAGAGAGAGACTGCTGTTCCTGCGTCGAGGGGAGGGCGAAGTCCGTGGTTTGACCATGTAAGAAAATCAATACAGGAATAAGAACAACTGTGTTTCACATTTCACGGCTGGCTTAGTGAGAAATAGCTTGCCAATATTTCAGCCTCATTTTAAAGAGAAAAGATAACACATCACGTTTCAACAATGGGGAGAAAAGAAAAAAAAAGCAGCGTAGAAAGATGAAAATCAAGACAAGAAATAGAGTGCCTGAAAATAGAGCAAAAAAGGACAAATACGATGTGATGTAATTTCCTTGGTTACAAGGCTCGTCTCTCTCCAGATGAAAAGATAAAATCCAGCAATAAGCTGTTTGCAAGAGAGAGAGTTAAAACAGAATTATATCAGAAGACTAAAAAGAATTATGAGTAGACTTCAAGTCGTTGAAATACTGGGATTTCAATGTTCATGTGAGGCGAAGAGCAATTTAAAGCAAAAACTATTCAATGAGTTAACGAGAGATACAATGATATTTCGTGGTTGATAACAGCAGCAAAGTAACATGGAATTCAAATGCTATAAAAACAGAGCAAACTATATACATAAGAACCTGCTAGAAAAATAAGATAGAAACAATAACAATACGATCAGAATTGAAGAATCTAATACTCCCTTATTAAGTACACAAAAAATTCAGAAACACAGAAAGGAGCTCAATAGCACAACAATGCAGACTAAATGGTTGTTTTGGTGGGAATTAAGGAGAATAAATGGAACAAGCTTCATTTCCAAGAATTCATGGTATGTTCACAGAAGGGCATCATATATTAGATCACAAAGAAAATATCAGCAAAAACACTGCAAAAGCAGACATTATTCACTCTATGTCCTCTCACCGCAGCAAGAGAAGGGGAGACTAAGAATCAAAGGGAAATAAAACAGGAGAATTAACGTTTCCTTTCCTGACGAAAAACTGAAGAAGAAAAGCAAGAAGGCAGTAACTGTCTATAAGAAGATACAACGAAAAAATAGACATGTCGAAATCTCCAGAAAGTGGTGAAGAAGGTCCTTAGGGAGAAATAGCACAGCTTTAAATGCCTTTATTGTGATAAAAAAAAAAAAGGTGAGAAACGATGAACTAAGCATCTAAATTGTATCTTCGGAAAGAAGCAAATATTTTTTAAAACAGGAAAAAAGAGGGAAAAGTGACTGATAAAAGTTAAAGCCAAAAATTTTAAAAAGGCATTACTATGTAAAGCCTAGTATATTCTCTAAAGACTATAAAAATGGGCATGATTAATGAAAAAGCGGCCTCATTTCCCTTTGATGAATCTAAAAGAAAAAAGGAGGAGAAAAACATACAGGTAAAACAAAACTTGGATAGAATATTAAACATCTAAAGGAATACAATGCATCCTTATGTTTTAGTGATAAATCTGAAGGATATAGACCAAATACACGTAACCGAACTACAAACATTAAACAAGAAATAGAAAGCCAAAATGAATCAATAGTGGAGGAAAAAACTGGAGAAAGAAATCTCCCAGACCATCTAGATCTGATGGTTTTGGTGATGAATTCATTCAAACTTCTTAAGAACAAATAATTCTTAAGTCACATAAATTATTTCCCACCCTTGACTCCAACATCATCGAGTGCATGTATTCTGTTAGGCGAATGTGACTCTAATCCTAAAACCTGATTAAGGAAACTCATACAGAGGAAAATCAGGAACTGTCAGTGAAGCAAATCCTATTAAACCCATTTTCCTGGGGAGGAAAGAGAGTTTAAGTAGTGATGGACTCAGCAGGCTTCAGGCCTGGGTGGGTCCCTCTCAGAGCCCCATGCCTGGGCTCTCCCTCAACCGTCCATGACGGTTTCTGTACTAATTGCTACAAGGCAGAACCCAACAGCCCTGCCCAAGATTGACTGATTGACGATCGGCCATCTCAATTAGAATCTCAATATGACTTTTTATGGAATTTGACAAAAATGATTCTTAGGTTCTCTAGGAAAAATAGGCAGAAAATACATGAAAGAAAGCAAAATATAATGTGAAATATAATGAAAATAAACACACTAAGAAGGAGGAAGTCTTCTACGTCACGGAAAATATTATAAAGCTGTGGTCATTTAAATAGTATAGTATGGCCCCAAAACCTAAGTAAAAATTAGTTGAAATAGGCTCTAATGCATACAAGAATGTATTATGTGTTAAATTAAGCATAACCAAACAATGAAGGTAGGAAATAGTATTTAACAAATTATATAAGGATAATTGAGGTAGGAAGGACATAAATTTTAATTTGTGTCTCAGAGTAACTACCCACTGTGTTAAGAAGATAAATGTTATTTCCAAACACAGGACAACTAAATAGAAACAGAACATAATATTGTGGCCATATGATTCTCTTGCAATTGCGACAATTGGATTTGTGGAACAGATAAGAGTATGCCAAAATCACAGACCTCTGAGGCGTGACTTGGGGCATGTGTGTTAACTAAGCCTAATTAACTAAAACATGGAAAACAGACATCACCAAAATAAACACAAATGAGATATGAAGAGAAAATATTTAGAACAAAATGACAGATTGCTAATCTCTACCATGTTCAAGAGTTTGTAAAAGAAGGTTAAAAATCCCCCCAATGACTCAAAAGATAAGTAGCAAATCGTATGGTCAGATAATTTGCGCTTGAGAAAAAACAAGTTGCCAACAACTATAGGAGAACAGCTTCCAAACAGCCAAAGAGGGCGAATGAGAAAAAAAAGAGGAAATCTCATTGAAACTTGCAAAAATAAAATCTTTACAAACTCAATACTCGGGAACCCATGAGGACATAAATATTTTTGTACATTGCTGGTACAATAAATTAGCGAAATTCTTTAAAAGGGTGATTGGGCAAAACCTATCCAGATTCATAGAATGTTCATGGCACATGAGGCCATAAGCCCACTTGCAAGAATTCTCAACAAAGAAATTAGTCAAAGAAACAAGTAAGGCTATATGCACAAAAGTGCTTACAGCCAGCCCCGGGGGCCTAGTGGTTAAGTTTGGCGAGCTCCACTTTGGTGGCCTGGGTTTGCTTCCCAGGCTCGGAACCACACCACTCATCTGTCAGTAGCCATGCTGTGGCTTAACTGTATTAATTTCCTATTAAAAAAAAACCATTGCTTATAAACAGCATCATTTATAATAGCGAAAACCTGGGCACAGCTCCACATAAGCAGGACTGGGAAAATCAGGACACGTTAATTTGGCCTTCCTGCCTTTGAGCTTGGCTGCCTCCACCCTGCTCTGGCCGTGAGGGTAAACTCACCGTCTCTTGCTCCTCAAGAGGAGTGTATTTTTAAGAAAGTGGGTTCTCCATTTTTTAACTGAGACAAGCAGCTGGGAGAAGAGGGAACGGAGACCTAAGACGTGCCCGTCTCAGAGTGTGTCCCACAGGGCACCCTGTGCATAAGTCTCCGGGCTTAAGTCCCCTAAGGTACTTGGGGGGAAAGGTGTCCTAAAAATATGCATGGGGAGGTGGGCTGCTGTGCTCTGCCAGAGCCCCCCTAGGTCCCCACAGTGGACCGAGTGTCCCTGGCCCCGTGTATCCCCAGGAAATGCTCACCAACTGAATGCCTGATGGATGGATGGATCCTGGGAGATCATATAACTGGGCTTTCGGGAGCTATTGGGGCAGGATGAGTCCTGGGGTGAATGTCAGCATCAGGAAGGGACATCTGCTATGATCCTCCACCTGGGAGCCCCTACCACACACCAGCCACAACACGCCAGGGCACAGCTTCATCATTGTCACCATCTTTCCCACCATGCACGGCCTGCCTCCTCCAGTGTGGACAGCCCCTGGAGCTGCGTGGGACGAGGCTTGGTGAAGCTCTGTGTGAGCAAGCCTGGCTTGCCTCCCTGGACAGCAAACTCCCATCTGCACAGCTTGGATGGTTCTGGGGTTTTCTGGGCCATGGAGAAGGCGGGGTCATAGCAGTGTGTCCAAGGGGGAGGCGGGGGAGGGAGGTGTGGTGGAGCGAGCCTCTATCACCAGGATGAATTCCACCTGCCTGCTCTTCTGCTCAGCCAGGATCTGCTCAGTGTCACTCCACTTCTGACCTTTTACATTCTGACACACAGGCCTGATTTCATCACCAAAACTGAGGACATTGCGAAACAGGACATCAGTTTTTCACTTGATGGAAAAAGATGTCATAGCAGGCTCGGCACCACGGCCCAGCACTCAGTTTCTGCCATGTCTGAGGAAGCATCTGTTCCCTCTCCGGGGGCCAGAAAGATGTGGGCACTGGAGTGAACAGGAAGCTGAGACGATGCAGCGGCCCCTGGGTGTGGAAAGTGAAGGCCAGGAGAGCTTCCCCAGGCTTCCCCCGACCACAAGGGATCCTCAGCCAGCGGCCTCTGCGGCCACATTTCTCTGGAAGCTTTCCGAGACAGGAAATAGGGTTCCTCACTCCCTTCCTCCAAGCCCCACAGCCCAAGAAGCGGGCATCAACAGACCCTCTGGGGACCAGCATCAGAACTGCCATGGAGCAGGCACACCGAGTCCAGGTGACCCTCGGCTGAAGTGCTGTGCTGCCCGTGATGGCCTCCCACACCCCAACTGAAGACAACTCCTCTGGCTGGTGGGACACAGCAAGACAGGTACCTTCTGGTGGGGTGATGATGTAGCTGGGATGGGGTGGGGCTGTGAGCCACGATCTGAGGACCTCTGATTGTCCCTATGACTCCTCTTCTCCTGCATCTGCCCACTGCAGGGCTGGCTCTGGGTACACGGTGGAGGAAAGTGGATTTCCAGACCTTTCCCTCCCATCCCCTCCTCTTCTGTGAGCACAGATCTGGGTGCCCAGAGCCCAGGAAGCACCTTCATTCCTTTGCCAGCATGTCCTGCCCCACGTCACTCATCCCATCCCCAGCCCTTGATCTGCTCCCCCATGTGGCTGAGCTCCTGAGCCAGGGCAGAGGGGCCTGGATGGCCTTTGCCTTGCTGCCCTCATGGCAACCCCTGCTCACAGA
Source organism: Equus caballus (assembly GCF_041296265.1). Lineage (NCBI taxonomy): Eukaryota > Metazoa > Chordata > Mammalia > Perissodactyla > Equidae > Equus > Equus caballus. The sequence goes on along the minus strand of NC_091689.1, from coordinate 24,022,443 downwards.
TGGCCCCCGTTGTTGGTGCTGTGGGGTTGTGGTGGTGCATGCAGTACACTTCTCCCCCGGGAGCAGCCGGCATTCCCACAGCCTCTCTGACACACCAGCTAGGTGGGGGTGTCAGGAAGCTGCCTTTGAGAGGGTGGGGGAAAAGGGTACCCCTTTTCTCTGCCCATCAGCAACGCCTGAGTCCCATGATGCCTCCCTGGCACAGCCTAGGCCTAACAAACAACAGGGGTGGCTGCCGAGAGCTCTGGGCCCAGCTCAGTCTTCCTGCCTCTGCTGACAACCAGCAAGAGAAGCATCTCGGGCCCCTCCACAGACACACACCCAGAAGACTCGAGTGGAAGGTGAAAGGAGGCCGCAGACAGGAAGGCTCTGGAAGGACGAGATGTCCTCACCACCCCCACACACACCCACCCTCACCCCAGCTACTGAAAGGCTGTGCCTGCATCTTCCCCGCAGGGCTGGAGCCCCCGAGCTGAGGTCTGGGCCAGGGAGCAGGAGTGATGTCCTCGGTGGAACCAGCCTGGCTTCACAGGCCACCTGGATGGTTTTCCTGGCACGGCCCCTCCTGGAAGGCCCCGAGGGATCAAGGGTTGGCCACCTGATTTCTGTGCACTTGGGCTTGAGGGTGTGAGGGTGGGCTCTGAGATATTTGAAGGATTCCCCCAACCAGGGCGGGCAGAGGGGTGTGGGAGTGGGCATCTGTGCCAGTCCTCCAGACAAGAAGGCAGCCCAAGCACTCATGGGTAGGGGCAACTCCCAGGGCAGATGCCTCACTGAGCAAACCCACGTGGGTACTGGAGCTGGCTCTGAAAGCACAGGTGGGCGGGACTCCCATGCAACGTATCTCAGCCGGGCAGGGGGCCTCCATGTGCATGGTCCATCCTGAGACCTGGGCGAGATGGGCTGAGCACAGCAGGAACCCCAGGCAGGATGCCACCCATGGCCCCAGAGAGACCTCTGTAGTTAAGAAGGATGCCTCCTCTCAGTTCCTGTTGGAATTCAAAACAAAAGCAGCTGTTGCAACCTGCTGCTGAGTTCTGAAGAATTTCCTGACTTGACTCTTCTAAGGGGACACACAAGGGCAGCTCTTTGTTCCTCCAGCAGAGGGGAATTGCAGTCGGCCAGGGAAAGAGCCCGCAGGGCCTCAACGCGCCAGCCTGAGTCAGCAGACATGGGGACTGGAGCTTTGGGCCTGGGGCTCAGGACTGAAGTCTGCACCATGGCAGGCACTCTGGACATTTCTTCTGTGTCCTTCACTTAACATGTTGGGCTGTGCCCCCTCCCGGGGCAGGAGACCCCTCCTCCTAATTGGGATGTTCCTCGGGCCAGGCTGGAGGGCTCTTCATGGCCCTGCAGGGGGTCAGCATGGCAGAGAGGGATCCCCAGGGAGGCAGGCCATGGGGACCTGGGACCCTCAGACCCAGGACTGTGTAACTGAAGCTGCTGTGAGCCGAGATGGACATGGGCAGCATTTACAAATCTGGAAGTTTTGGGGCAGGGAGGAGGGGTGCCTTGTCTGATCCGAAGGTAAGGCTGGGGGTCTCTTGGGGGCCGCTGGACTCTGATGACTGGGCCCAGGGTGACGCCTCAGAGCCTGCAGGGAGGGGGACAGCAGAGGTGACTCCTGATCTCCTAAATCTACCCAGCATTTCTTGTCTTGGGGAGAAAACCCAATAATTGGTCACTTTAAACCAACCATTTTCTAATTGAGTTCCGCATGTTCCAGATTCTTCTTGTTTGTTCTGTTCTTTCTCCCCTTTCCCAAGACCCACAAAGGTCTCTGGAAATGAGAGTTTCTAATGACACATTTTCCCATGTCCTCTATAGCTCCCCAAATTAGATTATATTCCCATTTAGTACTAAATTATGTTAAATTTCCACTAGCAAAACAAGGCTGCGGTTTAATGAGCTGGCCCCTGGGACACGGTGGACTTGGCCCGGTTCACAGAGGGAACCCACCCTGCAGGGACCTGGGGCAGGGACGGCTCAGACACCTGCCAGATCTGAGGCACCCCAAGTGTTCTCAAAGGAGAAAGGGCTCAGGAGTAACCCCGAGCCATTCTCCCAGCAGAGGAGCGGGGGGTCCCCGTCCAGGACTGTGAAACGCACAACCACGCTGGGCAGCTACAGCGTCGGGGTCAACTCTAACTATTACAAGCCTTGAAATGCAAAACCAAAGCAGGCCCACAGTCCCACGGCAGGTCGCTCAAGAATGTCCACTGTTCTCTTGTTGCAACCAGGCCTGAATGCATTTGTCAGTCCTTTGCTTTCGCTTGAGAAATTTCTGCCTGTGAGCAACGATGCACAGTGCTGCTGAGAAGCAATCACTTTGGAAATAACCCGACGCTTCCATCCAATGCCCTAAGTGGAGCAGGGCTCGCGCAGGCCCTCCTCTCTGCTGGTTTGATGTGGGAGGTAGAACTGGGAGCCTGGGAACCAGAGAGCCAGCGGCACCAGCAGACCCCTAGGTGCCCGCGTCTCCCCATCTATTCCTGAGTATGCGTCTGATGGAAGGCTGGCTGGCTCACGTGTGTCCGTGTCATTTAGTGGGAAGGTGAGTCTCCTCTGATGTGCAGCTGTTTTAAACTGGAGTCTTCTCTGATTTCAGAGGAGAGTCCAGAGGCTTCCCTCGGCCATGTGTCCCAGCCTCTGGGACAGCCATGACCTCAGGCAGCAGGCACTGGGCAGCTCTGGCTGCAGATGCTCTGGCCTTCAGAGCATCCCGCTCTCAGCCTCAGCCTGGTCTTGGACGCCAGACCCCAAGAACTGCTAAGTTCTGCTTGCTGGGCTGCTGTCTTCACCCTACTGACAAGCCTTAGCTGCACTTGGCTTGGGGAGGCGTCTTTCCCAGCGCCTGTGCCCTTTGTCACATACCTGCCTCACTCTCAGTCCTCCAGCCCCAGCCAGGAGAATTCCCTGAGCCAGCTGGCTCCCTGGCTCTCTGTCTGTCCATCCTCCACCTTGGGGGCCTGCTCCCCCTGGGACACTGTGCTCTGTCATGGTGACAGCCCTCCCGCCTACACACGCCTGGCTGCTCCATCCCTCACTGTGCCTATCCTTCTCACTGGGTCCCTCCTCTCTTCTCCTTTCACCTAGTCATTTAGACCAGCCTGTTCACCCCAAGACCCCCCGTACCCCCAGACCTTCTTTGCTGCAGGAGACTCTGGAAAGTCCACCCTAGGCTTGAGAACCAAGTTGGGATCTCAATGCAAATAGACCTCACCAGGCCCATTGGACGCTGGCAGGGGCTGAGATGGCCACTGAAAGCCAGCATCCACCTCCCAGAGAGCCATGTTATATAAAGACAGGGCATCCCCACACCTCCCCTGTGAATCAGGAGGGAGCCATCTCGGGCCCTTGAGGAGCGCCAGGAGCTGGGATTTTGGACTCACACAGGCCTTCCTAGCTGCGACCCTGGGCAGATAAAGTGGGGGTTACAACAGTTCTCCTGCCTCCTGAGATGGCTCCTTACTTAAATGATTACTTAAGTGAAATGTTACGTGCTTAGCACAAAGCCCAGCACACAGTAAGTGCTCAATAAATGCTAGCTATAATAAACTCTTCTTGGAACAAGGTCAGTGATCATTGGGTGAACATTCCGTAGGTGGTGGGGACCCACTAATGGTGTCAGAGGAGACGTTAACGTTGTAGATGCAGGTACTACGAGGAAGGTTTGAAAAAGGGATGATTTATAAAGGTATGGGCCAAGTGCATAGGGACACTCAGCACAGGCCAAAGGTGGCATCTCAAATCACTAGGGCGAAGATGGGCTCGTTAATAGAGAGGACAACTGGACAGCTCACCTGGGAAAAGGTGACGTTTGCTTCCCAGCTCACATCTCACTCCAGAATAAACTCCAGATGGACGGGGATTCAGATGTGGCCACGGAAACCATACCAGCTCGAGAAGAAGACATGGGTGGATTCCTCCTGAACCTTGGTGTAGAGAAAGCCTCTCCAACTACGACTCAAATCCAGAGGGGATAACAGATGGACGCATGTGGCTACAGGCAAAATAATTATACGGCAGCAAAAACACCGAAAACAAAGCCAGCAGACAACTGACAAACGGGGGGAAAATATCTAACATACATCACAGGCAAGGGCCTAATGTCTCCTCCAACGTATAAAGAACTCTTAAAAAAGGATCAGAAACCTGATAGAAGATGGAAAAGTCACAAGCAAACGGTTCTCCAAAAAGATGTAAGAATGGCTCTTAGACAAAAGATGTCAGATTCACTCATAACTAGGGAAATGCGCGTGAACACACCACTGGGACACCTTTCTCCTTTATCAGACGGGGAGAATTCCAACGTCCGACCACACGGTCTGTGGGCGAGGCTGGGGGGACATGGGGCTCCCCGACGCCCTGCTGGCGGGGATGCAGGCGGGTGCCCTTCTGGAGGGAGACTGGCAGTGCTTCACAAAACGACCTGTGCTCTGACCTTGACCTGGCAGTCCCACTTCCATCCACCCCAGAGATACAGCTGCAACAACGCAAAATGCATATGCACAAGGTCATCCATCTAACTCTATCTGAAATTGGAAAATACTGGAAAAACCCAAGTGCCTTCATAGGAAAGTGGTCAAAAAACCATGCAGAGTGGAGTATTCGCAGCTGGGAAGATGGAGGAGGAAGCTGTTGACGCCCTGGGAGGGACTGATTTCCAGGATATACTGTGAACTGGAAAAAAAGGGAAAACAAAGTACAAAAAGAATATCTGCAGCATCCTGCCCTTCATGTAAGAAAGACGAGGAGATGAGAAAGAGAATACACACAGCTGCTCATTTGTGCAAAAGAAATACAAGAAGGAAAATCCAGAAACCAATGAGATTGGTTACCCACGGGGGGAGGGCGGGCATGGGGTGAAAAGAATGGGAGAAGTGGGAAGGGGTGGCGGGGATGAGGGAGTGTAGCTCTGACTTTCAGGATCACACTGTGATGGTCAGCTGTCCGCGTCCATCTGCCAGGCTAGAGTCCTCAGGTATTCAACCAAACGCGAATCTGGGTGTTGCTGTGGGTGTTTTGGAGACGTGGTTCCCATCCACACTCCACTGGCTTTAAGTAAAGGAGATGAAGCTTGATAATGTGGGCGGGGCCTCATCCTGCCAGTTGAAAGGTCTTAAGAGCAAGTTCAGAAATCCTGCCTGGAGGCTGTAGCATATGGCTTCTGCCCAGGAGTCTCCAGCCTGCCCTACAGATTTGGACTTGCCAGATCCCACCAGTGTGTAAGCCAATTCTGTGAAATAAATATCATTATATGTAGCATTTCCGGAGGTCAAAGTCAAAGAGGAATTCACCCACAATTTCTTCTGGCGTTTGCATGGTCTCACGGGTTATGTCTAAATCCCTGGTGTGAATATATATGTGTGTGTGCACACAGTCATGCACTGCATAACGACATTTTGGTCAATGATGGACCGCATTTACGATGGTGGTCCCATGAGATTAGTACCCTGTAGCCTAGGTGTGTAGTATGCCACACCATCTAGGTTTAAGTACATCGTGATGTTCACACAATGACAAAATCGCCTAGAGATGCATTTCTCAGAAGGTATCCCCGTTGTTAAGCGACACACGACTGTACATACATCTTGCCTTCTAAACATCACTGTTTAATAAAAGGAACCAGGTCTCCTTGGAGAAATGGCCGATTCCAGGCCTGGGCCAAAAATGTACAAGATGAGCATGGAACATCTCGTGGCACCAGAAAGTAGGAAAGTGCTCAAAGAAGGATGCGGGCAGGTCAAAAAGACACAAAAGCCAGTTGAAGGCACTCTAATGGCCAAAGCTGGGACAATTTAAGGCCCCTTGTGACTACATTGGACCCACCCAGATCATCTGGGAACATCTCTCCATCTCAAGGTCACCTAGTTAGCAACCTTGGTTTCATCTGCAATTCACTTCCCCTCTGCCCGCTATGTAACACATACCCAGGTTCCAGGATCAGGACGTGGCCATCTCTAGGGGCCCAGATTCTGCTGGCCCCAGACTCTGGGGGGCTGGCAGGCCTAGCTGACTTGCTGAGATGCCGTTATGATGAGGACTTTTGCTTCTTGCTCCCTCAATTATCTCGACTTTCTTTTTAAATAAAAGAAATTTCCTAGCAACCTCAGTCCCCGCCCCCTGCTTTCTATTTCCAGCCGTGTCACCAGGCAGCCCTGATGACTCAAACCCTCTGTGGCCCCCCCCCCCCCCGAGTGGTAACTACTCCTGTGCGCGCTCTGGGCACAGTCGGAAGCCAGCTGTGGTGACTGCCACTCCTAGTGACATGTCACCACTGCTTCTTTCAGAACGCTGCTGCGTTACCCTGCCGTCTCCTGCGAGGCCACCGGTTTGGGATCCTCTACACAAACCCACAATCGCTTACACAGAGCAGGTGGGGAGAGTGTTTATCTCCAGGGAGCCCCGCCGTGTCTTCCCTGGATCCGAATAACATGAAATCTTTAATTTTAAACACAAATCACTCAGCTGAGGGACAAGGCCAATGAGCCTGGAGAACAGGCTGTGCTGATTGCTAACAACCTGCCCACGCTCGAGTTCTTGCTCAGGATTAATTTCTCAGCCTGGAAGATGAGACCCTGCAGGCTGAGCAGCGGCAGAGAAGGACGAGGGTCAGGAGGCCGCCTCTCCCCTTTCCCGCCCCGGGCCCTGGAGGGAGCACCCACTCGGGCTGGACTCCAGGAGAGGGAAGCGAGCAGTACTGACGTGCCCAGCTCCTGTGTGTGGTAAACTGAGGCGCAGGTCTTTGTGGGAGGGACGTTGTAGCCCCCGTGGTGGCCGTACACCCTGTGGACCATGTGTACTTGGCAGGGTCAGCCGCCAGCCTGTGATCTCAGCATTTTTGGGGTATTTCCCATTCTCTTTACATGCCCACTGGAGCCCCCAGACGCCCCGGTGCACTGAAGCAGAAACACAGATTAGAGGATGGATGGCATGTGTTCGGACCCCTGTTCCAGAAGCCCGAGGCACCCGGGCCCTGGTGGGCAGAACCCTCAACCCCACCCAGGGGTGCCTGGGGCCTGAGAGGCTGAGGGAGGCAGCGGATGAGCCCCTGGTGGGAAGAAGGGCATTTTGGCAGAAGGACTGAGTCACGAAGGGGAAGGGGCTCAGGGCCAGCCATTCTCCATGGGGCACCCCTCCAGTGACAGCCTGGCCCATGGTTCCAGGAAGCTCTGGGCCCAGAACAGAGTGGGAGTGGGAAGGACAGCCTTGGCTTGACTACAGGGACTGAGGGAATAAGCAGGAGATCGCTGCAAGCTGGGGCTCCTGTCACAGAGACACGGCCACCCAGAGCCCACTGGGCACTAGGCTGTGCTGTCGTCTGTCCCCCAGACACCTGCACTTGGATGGGCCACAGGCATCTCAGACTGGACACGGCCCAGAGGGAACACTCCCTCTCCTGCCCCCACAGGGCCCCCCGAGGTACCAGGCCCCACTGGCCACCTTGGCCCCAGGTCATCGCAGACACCGCCTCCTCCCACCCCTTCGCTGTCCACACACATCTGTCACTGGCACCCTCCTTTGTCCTCAGTCTGTCCCCTGCCATGGCCACATCCTGTCGCCATGTACTGCAGTGAAGAACCCCTCACTGTGGCCTCCAGTGGAATCCTCTTACCAGGCCCTGTGGCCCCAAGCCCCCCACAGCTACATCCCTCCCATCAGGGGACACTTGGGACTCACCCGATGGTCTTGCCCCAGTCACACCACAGCGTCTTCCCGATGGCCTCCATGTCCACCTTGAACTGGGCGAGGCAGGACTCCTGGAGGAGGGTGCTGTAGTCCGCGTCCTGGCAGGCGGTGGCCAGGAAGAGGTGATGCACTGCAATGACAGGGCCCAGGGACTGTCACCCTCTGGCCTCGCGGGGGTCCCTGCCCGCCCTCCCCTGCTCAACCTACAGGGTGAGGGCTCCCGTCCCAGGGCCCTTGCGGAGGCCCACGTCCACTGGTCTGAATAGTTACCAGTTATCAACCAAGCTGACAAACCGTTCCATGGAATGTGTTCTACCCTCCCACCTTGATAAATAGACGAGATCAAAGATGATTGGTCAGGGAGTGCATCGCACAAATCAAAATTCACTCATTTACCCCGAGCCCACGACTGCATCTGGTGGAGGCTGGGCAGGGGTAGCTTCCCCCCAGGGCCCCCCACCCACTAGGCCTCCTCTTCCTCTTGAGGCTGAACGTCCACTTTCTCCGCCTCTCTAACGGGAGGCTGCGGGGTGAGGGTGCTCCTTCGCATTTGCTGTCCAGGGTCTGGCTGATGGTCCACCTTCTGCCCCCCAGGATATGCTGGGGCCTCTGCCCAGCACCCCCCTACCAGCACAGCCCTTCCAAATTCCTGGAAGGAGCCTGGAGCTGGGAAGCCTGGGCTGTCCTGGGAATTCCAGGACTCCTTGTTGGGCGTCACGGACACATGTGGACACCCTTGTGACCCTTACCGTCCTCAGGCCTGAGGAGCCCACAGGGCAGTGGGTAGAATGGACACCCAAGGAGAGACCAGCAGCCCTCGGGGCAGGGAGATTGGGTGGGGGGTTCTGGAGTCCCTGTCTCCAGAAAATGGCTAGAGAGGGGTGTGTACTCGAGAGGGCCGGCCCCTTGGCCCTGAGGACTCCTGCCCCTCTGCCTCTGTCTTCTGTAAAATGCAGAGGAACTGGGACTCCAGCCCCTATGACATGCGGGCGCTGCCTAAGGCTCTTCACATGCTCCGCTACCTTGGAGGTGGGTCCTATTGTGATCATCAACTTCCAGATGGGGAAACTGAGGATTCAGGGCTCAGACATGGCCTGAGGTCCCAGCACCAGAAGAGATGGAGGCTAGACTGAACTCGCCTCGCCTCCCTTGGCCCTGCACTCAGCCAGCTCCTGGGCCTGCGAGGCCCAGGACAGGGAGGGAAGCTGAGAAGAACAGCAGAGGGCAGACCTGAGGGAGGGGGCAAGTGAGAAAGGGCTGGGGGAGAGGGAGGTGTCACAGAGCAGGGTGATGACAGGGGGCCGTGAAGCACCATTTCAAAGTGCAACTCCAGGGTGCTTAATGACTAATTACTAGATATGTGGGTGAGTAGGTGGGTGGGTAGATAGATGGATAAATGGGTGGGTGGGCAGATGGATCAATGGATGGGTGGGTGTATGGAAGCATGGGTGAGTGGGTAAGTGGATGGCTGGCTGGATGGATAGACGGATGGGTAGGTGGCAGATGGCTGGCTGGATGGGTGGGCAGGATGAATGGGTGGGTGGATGGATGGTTGGGGAGATAGATGGATGGTGGGTGGGTGGATGATGGGTAGATGGATGGATGGATGGATGGGTAGATGGATAGATGGATGGATGGATGGATGGGTAGATGGATAGATGGACGGGTGGATGGGTAGATGGTTGGATGGATGGATGGACGGGTGGATGGGTAGATGGGTAGATGGATGGATGGACGGGTGGATGGGTAGATGGGTAGATGGATGGATGGACGGGTGGATGGGTAGATGGGTAGATGGATGGATGGACGGGTGGGTGGATGGATGGGTGGATGAATAGATAGGTGGGTGGACAGTTAGGGTGGTGGATGGGTGGGTGGATGAATGAATCCCACACACTGCACACCAGGGCTCTGACGTGGTTCTCTAGAATGGAGTGCTGATAGGATGCTGAAGCCCTGGATGGGGCAGAGGTAAGGACCGGCTCACAGAGCAAGGTATGTTGAATCAGGAGGGGAACAGGCAAAGACTAGCCTTGGTTACAGGTAACCAAGCTGACTGGCTGCCTTAAAGAAAGGTTAAAGACAGACACTGGGCACCTGGAGGCACCCATAGAGGGCCAGGAGTGTGGGTCGGGCACAGAGGCCACCCGCAGGAAGCCAAGAACATGGGCAGTGCGGCCCTAAAGTCACCCCCAGGTACGCTCTGCCTGTGCCCCTCCCTGGGTCCCAGGAGAGGGTGCTGGTATGAGGCTGCCCACCCCTGGCCAGGACCTGTGCTCCTGGAAGGTGGGCCAGGATGTCACGAAGCAGACAAGAGCTGTCCCCTCAAAGCAGTGGTAGCTCTCAGGAAGGGACAGGTGGCTGGTGACAAACGAGCAACCACACACTGTGCCCGCGCAAGTCAGAGACTCAGGGTTGGGGAGGACTGGTCAGAGGGCATCAAGAAGCCCAAGACATCTCACGAGTCCTCTCTGATATCCTGGGGGGGTCCGGGCAAGAGATACAATGTGGGAACCCCAAGTGGTGGCTGGTGGGCTTTCAGGGGACCATCCTGTTCCACATTCTTCTCGAGCATTTCTGTGAGGACCCTCAGGCCTCTGAATTCCACCAGAAGGTGAGACGGGCGTGGGCGGGCTAACTCATTCATTTCACTAATTTAGATGACAGATTCCAGGCTGCACACATCTTGACAGGGCAGGCCAAAGCCAGCAAAGTGACATTTCATAGCTATGGAAGTACAACCCTGTGTTTAGTTAAAAACAAAAAGCCAAACAAAACACACAACGAACCCCACGGGCAGGTGGAGTAGAGGTGAGGCCCAGCAGCAGGAGTTTGAAAAAAGCCTCGGACCCTGACCTGACTGCAGGCTGAGCTGCAGCCATCCTGTGCCCACCGCCCTGCAGGGTGCCCCATGGGCAGGGCCATCCACCAGGGCAGGGCATCCTGGACACTGGGTGAAGACAGCGAGGACTCCTGGGAGTTTTAGCTTGAGAAGCTGGGGAGTAATGGTGGGTGGGGGGCGGGCAGAGATGAAAGGCTGGCAAGTGGGAAAATGCCTCGGAGTTGCTCCAGAGGAGAGGAGCAAGCAAGGCTGTCTCTCCCTGGATGCCCTGGGAAGGAGCCTTCCCCTGTTGCAGTGTGGGGCCCCGGGAAGCCGCTGGTCCCTTATCTCCAGGCTGCACCTGCCTCTGGGAGAACTGAGGGGGCAGACATCCCTCTGGCTCTTGGGGGGGACTCTCAGGGGGCTGGGGAGCGAAACCCAGTCCCTGCTCCCAGGAACCCCTGTACCCATCTGAGTTCATGCCACTTCCCAAAAGCCCAGGTGTGTCCCCTGCAGGGTCCACCAGGGCATGGTGAGTGCACCCCGAGGACCGGCCATGGGCGACTCTATCATGCAGGCTTCGTCTGCCCACTGTCGGGCAGGCTTGGGGAAGGGGCTGCTCCCACACCTGCCGCATCAGGACGCCCCTAAGAAAGCCCACCTGCCACAGACAAGTGAAGCGCCAGGGACTCGGGGTGGCTCAGGAGGGCTCAGACGCCAGCCCATGGAAGGGATTCCAGCCACCCATCCAGCCTCATTCTGAGGGTCGTCCCTCCATTCATCCCCACCTCCCCCCCATTGCTCCAGCACCCATCCTGCCTTCCCATCCAGAATGCCTCAGCAAACCCCAGCCCCAATGCACCTGTCCTCCTCCAAGGCCACTGCCCACCCCCCTGCCCCCAGCCCACTTCCCCAGGGCCTCCTTTAGCGCAGGTAGGATGTTTCTTTCTTTCCTGGGAAGCGTTTGGGCTGCCCTGTCCTCTCACTCCTCTCTGACTCATGTGCACGTCCTCCCTGGCCCCCTGCCACAATGTACATCAATATTTGTCAAATGAACAAACAAGGGAACGAGACGGCGACTCCCAGCTTTATCAGCGGACATTCTGCCTGGGAGCGAAGCTAGGGTGCCTTGGACTGTCCCAGGGTCAGGAAGCACGGTAGGCCCCCTCCTGTTCTGGAAGGGTTTGTTTTAGGGCAAACGAAGACAAATGTGCATCTCAGTTGGGGTTCCCGGCTGCATGCAATAGAAACCCACTTGGGCTGACGTGAGGGCTGGGGGAATCTGTTACAGGGACGCTGGGTGGCTCCCAAGGCCCCAGAGGGTCAAGGAAGCAGGGGCTGCCCAATCGTCCAGCAGAGCCAGACGCTGCCTCCTCTGGTGGGGGTCCCCAACGGGGGGAGTGCTGGTGCTGGGGGACAGAAGGAGTGCCACCGGCCCTTCCACCTGGCCAGACTGAGCTCTGAGGAGGAAGGCCGCAGTCCACAATTCCTCCTGTTACGGTGTCCCTCCCTGGTGTATTCGGGTCAGTCTCTTCCTACTGTCCTCTGGGCTACAGAAAGCAGCCACCTGCCCCCACTCTGCTGGCTTGGGCCCTCAGCGGCCAACTTGCCCTGCAGCATCAGTGATCACACTAGGGCACGGCCAGCTCTAGCTCCCACTGTCTGTACAAGCCCTGGCCTGGGCGGGCTGCAGGGCTTGCCCCTGGGCTGGCTCTGGGCTGCATCTCTCACCTCTCTCTGAGCCCCTTCTGCCTCCCAAAGGCGGGACCTGTGAGGCCAGGCCCCACTGACCCCCTGTTCCACGGGGACACAGCCCCCCACTGCCCTTTCTTTCCTGCCCTGGGGGAGCCCGGAGCCACGGCCGCTCTCTCTGCCGGTTCCTACAGCTGGGACGAGGCCGGCCAAGCTGTTCGGGCAGAACTGCAAACCAGCTTCATTTTTCAGGTACAGGAGAACCACACTGACCTTTTCCGTAAACGAGCCTGATGTGGTCTCTCTCACTGGAAAGAGAGGCAACTTTACAGTTTCAAAACTAAATGAAGTTGCCCAAAGTTTTAACACCAGCTGTTTGGGGCCAAACGGGTTCCATTTCGGTGTTGACTGCAAATTCACTCACTCACAGCTGTGTCGTTCAGAGGCCGTGCGCGGAGGCCGCGGGCAGACGGCACTCCCTCCTCGGCGTGTCAGGACAGGACCCTGCCTGGCCCTGGGCAGCATTTAGGAACTCCGTGTTCCTTCGGGGGGGTGGGGGTACTCAGAGAAACGGCCCCCGTTCTCCACAGCAGGAAAACACCGCTGAAATGAGGACATGTGGCAGCCACACGAAGGCAGAAAGGATCCCTCAGGCAAAGTGACGGGGACCAGACAGACCGCGCAGCTGAGCTCCCCAGGGGGACTCCCGGGCTCTGCCATCGGGGCCGCAGGGCAGCTGCCTTGAGACCCTTGGCATTGGGGTTTTCTAACTAAGTAGAGATGAGGGGCCTGGAGAGATGAGGGGCCCGGAGTGCGACCCTGAGGGTCTCATTTTACACCACCCTAGCTCTGCGCCTGCCCATCCTGCTGCTTCTTTCATGTTTGCAGAGAGAACCGTGGAGCCCGAGTGGTCCTCCCGGAGCTGCGGTGGGGGCGGCTGGGGTGATGGGTGTGGGATGAGCCGGGGAAAGGAGGGAGCTGGGGGCTAAAATTGGAGCCCCCCTGCGGTGCTGTGAGCTGGGGCAGGGGCAGCCCGAGAGCCTCCAGGGACCCCACAGCAGAGGAGGCCTCGGGGGCTTGGGTGGGCCTCTTCACCTTTCAGCTGCAGTTTATTGATCTGAGAAATGGGAACCTCCCGCGCCAGGTGGGCCAACAGGACTGGTTTCCAGCGGATGCATGCCCAGAAGTGATCCCACCTCAAAACGAGCAGCCCATCCCAGCAGGGCTTCCAATGCCAGCCACTCTTAGCAACTCACCGCACACTCGGGGCCTGGACCCCGGGGGCCGGCAGGGGCGATGGGGAGGGATGGGAGAGGCAGCAGGAGGGTGGTGACAGAGGGCTCAGGACACTTCTGGAGGCGATGGGTACATATGCTCACCGAGTCCACATGGGTGGACGTGTCAGAATCTTTCAAACTGTACACTTGAAATATATTCAGTTATTCCATGTCAATTTTATCTCAATAAAGCTGTTTAAAAATAATAAGTGGGGTAAGACAGCCCTGATGGCCTACTGGTTAAAGTTTGGTGCACTCCGTTTCAGCAGCCCGGGTTTGGTTCCTGGGCGTGGAACCACACCACTTGCGTATCAGTAACCCTGGTGTGTCAGCAGCTCATATAGAAGAACCAGAAGGACTTACAACTAAGATATACGACTATGTCCTGGGGCTTGAGGGAGGGGAAAAAAAAGAGGAAGATTGACAACAGATGTTAGCTCAGGGCCACTCTTTCCCAGCAAAAAAAAAAAAAAAAAAAGTGGGAAGGAAACATCAAGAGTGGGTTATCTCTGAGGGGTGTGATTATGGATAATCTATTTTCTGCCTTCTGCTCTTCTACAGTTTTCATAGGGTAAAAAAAGGCCCATATAATTTATAAAATATTATCTCTGTATTCCTTCCAGATCTCCCAATTTTTCCCACCGGAAAAATCCCTGCTCTGCAGGTTCTTGCTGCAGCTGTGAATCATCTGCTCAGCCAGCCGGAGCCAGCAGAGTAAAAACCACCCACTTCCAGGACTCCCTCGGTTACAGCCACTGGGGAGCCAAATCCCCAAGAAGCTACATGCTGGGCCTGTCACGGAGTGCCCCAGAGAATGACGGAAACAGAACTTGGTTTGAACATGTTGCCCTCAGTCCTCCTCAGCCTATTCTGAAAAAAGAAAACAAGACCCAAAACAACGACAAGCTGAAAAAACAAACACTGTGTGTGTCCAAGTAGAAACTCCTACTCAACCCTCAAGGCCCAATGAACCATCACCTCCTCTGCCCTGCACAGCACACAGCTCTCTCTGACTGTGGGTGTCGTGCTACATTGTAACTACAGGGAGGAACCCTTCATGTGGCAGACCCTGGGATCTCTGAGCCTGTGCTTTGTCCATACGCAGCGCCTGCTTTCAGCACCCGCTCCCACCACCCTCAAGTCTGGTTCTCCTGAACCGGGCCCTTGGGTCACCACTCCATCCTCGGCAGGCTGGAGGGCCCTGTGCCAGTCTCTGCGCGGCTGCTGTGGTCTGTTCCGGCATCCTGCACGTGGCTCCCTGGGTGGCTCCCTGGGCGTCTCCCGCTGCCGCGCTTCCCTCTGGCTCACACTTAATCATCTAGTGTGAAAGCCCCTTGGCTGCCCCGGAGCTTTTCCCTCTCTCTGTCTCTGTTCCATCTAAAGCCCCCTCTCTTCAGGAGGCCAGCTGGTCCCGCCCACCCCCAAGAAGCTCTCCATTGCTGGCAAGAGGAATTCCCACCCACCGCCACCTTGGGGCAGCCAGTCAAGGGCTGGGAGAGAACCAGAAAGTCCTCCCGGCCCGTGGGTCCTTTCGCGTCCCAAACAGCAGCTTGCACCAGCGCAGCCTTCACCAAGCAGATTCTGATCCTCCCGGTCAGCCTGCAGTTCCAGCCTACTGTCCCCTCGCTGTGACTCAGAGATGCTGCTCCCCTCCTCCCTGCCCCTCCTTGAAGTGCCTGCTCTGTGCTGGATGGGGGGACCTGGTCATGTGCCCCCGAATCCGTGAGAAAATGAGATGCAAAATCAGGTAAAAAGCTAAGTGATGCAGAATAACATCCAAAGGTGGAAAGCGGAGTCAGGCAACTGTGAGGCTATGAAAAGCCACAGTATCACCCCCGACAAAGCTAAACTCCACCTGAAGAGCAACGATGGCACCTCACACCCACCACGACGGCTACCCTCAGAAAACCAGAGACAATGTTGGGGAGGAAGTGGGGAAACTGGAACTCTCGTGCACTGTTGGTGGGGACATAAGACAGTGCAGCTGCCGTGGAAAACAGTATGGCAGGTCCTCAAAATATTAAACAGAATTACCATACGTTCCCGCAATTCCTCTGCTGGGTGCATATCGAAAAAATTGAGGAGCCAGCCCTGTGGACGAGTGGTTGAGTTCACACACTCCGCTTCAGCGGCCCAGGGTTTCACTGGTTTGGATCCTGGGTGTGGTCATGGCACCGCTCATTAGGCCATGCTGAGGCAGCGTCCCACATGCCACAACCAGAGGGACCTACAACTAGAATATACAACTATGTACTGGGGGGCTTTGAGGAGAAGAAGAAAAAAAAAGAAGTTTGACAACAGATGTTAGCACAGGTGCCAATCTTAGGGAAAAAAAAATTGAAAGCAGGATCTCAAAGAGATATTTGTTACACACACATTCATAGCAGCATCGTTCACAGTAGCCAAAAGGTGGAAACAACCCAGGTGTCCATCAACAGAGGAATGGATAAACAAAATGTGGGATATCCATACAAGGGAATATTATTCAGCTTTAAAAAAGAGGGCAATCCTGTCACATGCCACAACACGGATGAACCTTGAGGACATTAAGCGAAATAAGGCAGTCACAAAAAGACAAATACTATATAATTCCACTTATATGTATCCAGAGGAGTCCAAATCACAGAGACAGGATGTAGAATGGCGGGGGCTGCGGGCTCGGGGAGGGGGAATGATGAGTTCGTGTTTAATGGGTAGAGTTTCGGTTTGGGACAATGAGAAAGTTCTGGAGATGGATGGTGCTGATGGTTGTACAGCAATGTGAACGTACTTAATGCCACAGAACTGTGTATTTAAAATAGTCAAGATGGTAAATTTTATGTTCTGTGTATTTTGCCACAATTAAAAATAAAAAAGCAATGGCTGGGACAAAGAAGGTTGGGCTACAAGAACTCACTGTGTGGATGTGACGGGCAGGGATTACATGTGTGGATTCCCTATTGTCGCTCCCGGCACAGAGACGACAGGAACTCCACCACAGAGAACCGACGGGTTCACAGAAGCAGAGTGGGGTTTTCACACAGGGCTCACAGCTCCTGACAGAGCTGGAGACTAAAATCAATGAGGCTACGGAGGACCCAGCAGCTTAATTTAATGTGACATCTAGAATCGACACACAAAAACTCCACACTCTTCTCACGGGTTTATGGGCCATTTACAAAAGGAAAATTTGGCAAGACCGAGAAGGAAGCCTTAACACACACTCAGTTGTGGTGATTCCTGACCTGCTCTGTGACCACGGCATAGAAAAGTAGCCGTGAGTGTTGGACATGAAACCAAGAAGCCTGAGCCTTTGGGATTTTTTTAAAACTTGCTTCCAGATAACTCATGTGTTAAAGAAGAAATAAAAACCACACACCCAGAAAATCTAGGAAATATCAACGGTGGTCACGAGGCAGAAAAAACTCAGGAGATGCGGCCAGGCTGCCAAGCAGAGGATTGACTGGGCAGGCTTCATTCCTCAACAAGAAAGAACAAAAACAAATGGATTAGGCTTTCAAGGAGAAAGAACTGGTTCTTTGATTGGAGAGGAGATGTGGGGGGAGACTAACCACAGAAATAAACTACTGTCCAGTCCTGATCAAGAAATAACATGAAAATACGAACTCACCAGAGAAAGGGCAGATGCCCAGAGATACAGAGAGGATTAGAAAAATAAGATAATTATCTATAGAATTATACGTTGGGTAAAATGGACAAGTTCACAGCAAGATATGGAACAACATCATTGCTATAAGAAATGCAAAACCCAAGGTGACTGACAGCCATGAAAGACACTGGAAAGGTCCTCAGTTCTCTCCAGTGCCCCAGAGGGCCCCCACTGGATGGTTCTGCAGAAAACGAAGACCCTGCAGCTCTTGGAGGAACTGATCACTCGCACCATCCCAACTGTCTTGGCCCAGACAGAAAGAAAGTTCACACACCTCTTTTGGGAAGAAAAATGCCCAATGCTGCTAATAAAACCCACCAAAGGAAGTGCAGAACAATCTTGCTTAGGAATAAAGGAGTGAAACGCAAAATAAACAGCAGTCAGCAGACTCCTGGGTCTCCGTGGGCGCCTAGGGAGCCTCCATTCGTGGCAGGAACGCAGCAAGACTCACAGACCTCCTCTCTACTGAGTCACCAGCCACCAGCACCCACGGCCTGCCAGCCACGGAGGGGATGCACAACTCACAACTCGCACATGCGCCCACGGCCCGCCAGCCACGGAGGGGATGCACAACTCACAACTCGCACATACTGCCACAGGTGACACCAAATGAGTCTCCCTTAACATCATAAAAACTTCTTTTACACATGGCAAGAAGACTCACTCTCTCTCTCCCACCCCCAGCAAAAATAAAGTAGACCATTATCTTACACCAGACGCAAAAATTAATTCAAAATGGATTAAATACTTGAAGGTAAGACCTGAAACCATAAAACTTCTAGAAGAAAACATAGGCAATACGCTCTTCAACATCGGTCTTAGCAGCATCTTTTCAAATACCAAGTCTGACCAGGCAAGGGAAACAATAGAAAAAATAAACAAATGGGACTACATCAAACTAAAAAGCTTCTACACAGCAAAGGAAACAATCAACAAAACAAAAAGACAACCTAACAATTGGGAGAAGATATTTGCAAACCATATATCAGCTAAGGGGTTAATATCTAAAATATATAAAGAACTCATACATCTCAACAACAAAAAAACTAACAACCCAATTAAAAAATGGGCAAAAGATCTGAACAGCCATTTCTCCAAAGAAGATATACAGATGGCCAATAGACACATGAAAAGATGGTCAGGTTAAGTTTGCACGCTCCGCTTCGGTGGCCGGGGATTTCCCCAGTTTAGATCCTGGGTGCGGACATGGCACCGCTCATCAAGCCATGCTGAGGCGGCGTCCCACATGCCACAACTAGAAGAACCCACAACTAAAATATACAACTACCTACTGGGGGGACTGGGGGAGAAAAAGCAGAAAAAAAAAGATTGGCAACGGTTGTTAGCTCAGGTGCCAATCTAAAAAAAAAAAAAAGATGGTCAACATCACTAATTACTAGGGAAATGCAAATCAAAACTACAATGAGATATCACTTCACTCCAGTCAGAATGGCTATAATTAACAAGACAGGAAATAACAAGTGTTGGAGAGGATGTAGAGAGAAGGGAACCCTCGTACACTGCTGGTGGGAGTGCGAACTGGTCCAGCCACTATGAAGACAGTATGGAGATTCCTCAAAAAATTAAGAATAGAACTACCATTTGATCCAGGTATTTCACTGCTGGGTATTTATCCAAAGAACTTGAAAACATGAATGCTTAAAGATACACGCACATAGATCGCAGCATTATTCACAACAGCCAAGTCTTGGAAGCATCCTAGGTGCCCATGAAGGGACGAATGGATAAAGGAGACGTGGTACATATGCACAACGGAATACTACTCGGCCATAAGAAATGATGAAATCCGGCCATTTGCGACAACATGGATAGATCTTGAGGGTATTATGCTAAGTGAAATAAGTCAGAGGGAGAAAGCCAAATATCATATGATCTTACTCATAAGTAGAAGATAAAAACAACGACAACAACAAGCAAACACACTGACACAGAGATTAGACTAGTGTTACCAGAGGGTTCCAGAGGGGAAGTGGGGAGGGAAGAGGGCACATGTGTATGGTGATGCATTGTAATTAATCTTTGGGTGGTGAACATGATGTCATCTACATAGGAATCGAAATGTAATGAGGTGCATCTGAAATTTATATAGTATTATAAACCAGTGTTACCTGAATTAAAAAAAACAAGAACTTAAAAAGCTTCTTGCCCCCAGGAGCAGGCCTGAAGGCTTAAGGCATAGCTGCCCTCAGCTGGGAGCCAAGGGAGGCGGCTGCTGCCACTTCCCTGCTCAGCAGAGTCCCCTCCAACCTGGCTGAAACAGGGAACAAAATGAGGAGTCCAAACTGGGAGGCGGTGGGAAGACGCCCCTTCCTTACAGATGGTCTAACATCGACCTGAAAAAGCCACAGGGGAGAAGGGGAACAAAGCAAGAAGCAAGCACTGCTGGAGCCCGAGTACCGGAGACAGCGCATCCCAACACACACGAAAAAGGAGCCTCCTTACATTCCAGCAACGACGGGGCAGAAGATAAATGCGGGAAGTATCCTATTCATAGCAGCAGCCCCAAACCCCCGAGATTCCTAGAAACTGAACAAGGACTCTGCAGGGGGAATGGAACCCCCGCGGGAGGGGTGGAGGGACAGACTGCTCTTTCTTGGACAGGTGCTCTTGCTATTAATCCTCCCTGGTCAATCAATAAATCAGCGCAATTACCATGCAAATCCCAGTAGATATTTAGTGAGAAAATCAGGACACATTCCAGATGAATCAAAGATCTGCCTGTTTAAAACCAGGGCACGGCGGAGGAACCCCCAAGGGCACGCTCTCTGGCGGACCTCTTGGCATCCCTTCTCAGGGATGCGTTCTCCAGGATGCGTTCACTGCCGCCTCTTCCACGCATGACCCCACTCATCTGCCTTCCCTCCTCACCACCCCACGAATGCTACCACTGTCAGAGTGCCCAGTGGCACCCAGCGGCCACGTCTCCGTCACTGTCTCTCTGGGGCCTTGGCCTCCCCTCCCAGCCTCTGTGGAGAGCCTGCGCCCCATCTCTATCCACGGCCATCCCTTCCATCCGAGGATCTCACACTGTCCCGACACTGACATCACCCCAAACGTCCCTCCCAGCTATACCTCTCCTCTGTGCCCCGGACTTGATTGGACACCTGCCTACCTGCCTTTGTCCCTGAGTGTCCAAGGGGACATCTAACCCAGTGTGGCTGCTGTGGATGGGCCTGCCAGATTTAGCAAACAGAATACAGGACGCCCTGTTAAATTTGAGTGTCAAACAATTTTTTTTAGTATAAGTATGTCACAAATATGGCATGGGACATGTTTACGCTAAAACAATTTGTCGTTTACCTAAAATTTGAAGTGTTTTATCTGGAAGCTGTGGAGCGCCGGCTCCCGGGACACGGCTCCGCCAGGGGCCTGGCTGGGCTTGCCTCCTCCTGCCCCCTTGAGTCCTTCATCTCCACCCCTGGAACTCTCTGGAGTCTCTGCACTCCCTCCGTCTCACTCCTCTGCCCTCACCCACACCCCCATCTCTCACCTGCTCTCCTGCCTCCACTCCATGCCTCCAGCCCCGCTCTGTGCAGGAGCCCAGGGCTCTTTCAGACCAGACATTCCATCTCATGGCCCCGTTTAACATCCTCCAGGGTCCCCCTTTGCCTTTGAAATGAAATCTGACGTGCTTACCTTGGCCCAGAGGATCGGGTCCCCCTCCAGCACAAGCCTTGGCTCAAAGACTCCTTCCCCCCGATGCTTCAGTCACAAAGGTTTCCGGAAAGTTCCTTTGCCCAACTGTCCTTGTGCTCTTCCCAAACTCCTTGGGGCTCAGGACCAGGGCCGCCACCTCCAGCTCTACTCCCACGGCTCATTTCCTTCCGTGTAAATAGCACCTTTTCTATATGTCGTTTACATGGAACAGGGATCCCCAGCCTGGGCACCCCGGACATTTTGTGCTGGACCATTCTTTGTGTGGGGGGCTGTCCTGGGCAGCCTCCAGCAGTAGGCTGCCTAGCAGCATCCTTGGCTTCTAGACCCCCTCTTCCAGTCACGATGCTATATGACGCACCTGTGTCATGTGACAGGTAGAAGTTATCAGGCAAAGTTTAGTGCTTTTCCCAATGCTCCCTCATCTGTCCACCCACCCAGCTGGCAGCCATCTTTCCCCTCACAAATGGACCCACGGAATCTTCTAGAGGCAATAAGGCAAATGGTTGTTAGTGTCACCACTGCTGTTTGAGTGCCTATGCTTTCTAGACTTCTTCCCCCGTGATGTGGGGTTTTGCTGTGGGATACAAGGACTGCTTTTCTTCCAGTGGACAACCGGCCAGATTACGTGACAGTATGGCAAGCATTACGACCCCTTCATTTGCTCAGGTGCCCTCCCAGGTGAAGTCTGGCTCAGGAGAGTCCTTCCTGGTGAGCCTCTCAGGTGGGGTATGGAGCCCTGGGGAGTGTGGGTGGCTGCACCCCAGCCCCTATGAGTGAGCCGGCCCAGCTCACTCTGCTTCCCTGCCCCCTTGGTTTCCAGCAAATTCATTTAACTCAGGAGCTGTTGACAGGAGGCACCCAGAGGTGGGCTGACCTGTAGTCCAAGCATGACACATACAGGGGGGCAATGCCAATGTGGTGTGACGAGAGCTCTGAGGGGGACGTGCAGGGGGCACAGCAGAGGGTCACACTCCAGTGGTGGTGGTTGGGGGTGACCAGGGAAGGCTTCCTGGAGGCCCGGCAGTCAGCTGGGAGAGGGGGGAGGTGCTGGCCCGCGGGGCCTGTGGGACTGGAGGGCAGAGAGCAGAGGGCAGAGTGGACATGGGCCAGGTGGGAGGGGAGGCCGGCTGGGGTTTCTTGTCTCTGGTCCCACAGACTCCACCATGGGAACTCCTCGCGGGAGGGAGGTAGTGACTGAAGAGGAAAATAAAGGCGACACTGTGAGGCCTAATGAGGAACAAAGTAAGAAAGGCTCGGCTGTGATGCTCAGGCCCACGGGTCCCCAGACCCCCTGCCGAGTCTGGGCGGGTGCGTCTCCGTGGACCCTGCTCCTACAAAGCTGCTTAGAATCCATGTTTTAAACGATGATTGAAGTGATGGCTTTCAATGTCAAAGAAAATACTGAAATAAAAGTCTGAGGGAAAAAAAATCTTTTCCCCAGACAACAATAACTTCATTATGTTAACATAAATAAGGTCTTGTTGAGGTTGGGAGCCCTCCTATGGCCATGGTGTTGACACAACCCTCCTCAGTAAGAACAAACGAGTTCTCTAGAAACATCACCAGCCCCAAGGTCATCCTGTCCTGGAGGCAGGGAGGGCTGGTGACGAGGACATCCCTCTAGGGGCTCTGTGTGTGTTAGCGGGGAATGGGAGCCCAAGGGCGCCTCTGGTATGGTGGGCTGGGGACAGGGCAGAGGTGATGCATGGCCTTGTCTCTCCATTTGTCAAGAAGAACCTGAAGTGCAGAGGCAGGCGGCCCAGGGCCCAGAGGAGGTGCTCAAGCCACAGCAGCACCCATCTCCCCTTCCCAGAGCCTGCACGTCTTCTCAGCTGTAGCATCTCCTCCTTCCGGAGGCCTTCCCTCAGTCCCCAGTGGAACAAGAGGCTCTTGTGCAGGGTTCCCATGGCCCCCAGGTGTGCCCTTCTCAGAGCCCACTGAGCATCTGCCACCCATCAGGCACCGTCCTGCAAGGGACACACTCAGCTTAAACGTGATGGGTTCACAGGGTTGAAAAGTCCACCCCACTGGCTGGATCCAGGGGCAGGAAAGGTGTCAGGAGAACTCTGTCTGTCTGTCTGTGTTGTCATGGACAGACACTCCCCTCCCCTCGTGGCTCACAGGATGGGATCTGGCAGCCCAACGCTCAGCTCCAGCCCAGAGGAAAGAGTTTCCCCCCACAGCTCCAGAAGAAAAAGGATCGCTCAGCCTGCGTCCTGTGCCCTCCTGGGGACAGTCCTCGTGGGCAGGCCTGGGTCAGTGCCTCTGAGGGGAGAGCCCACCATGCCAGGTGGATCTCAGGAAAGATGGGCTCGCGGCCAAAGAAGGGGCCCTGGGAGCCAAACCCGTGGGGTTCTACTCTCGGAGGCTCTGTATTTTCACTGAAATTTATACCACAAGTGGCATCCACACTACATACTCTGCCAGAAGCCAGTTTTAGCTAAGTAGAAGCTGTGGGATTGGCTCATTCTGGGGGAAATAAAATCAGGAGGAACAAACTTTTTCCAATTAGCTATTTCTCTTAAGTAAGAATTCTACCTAAACCATTTCCTTGAAGTGTCATTCACCCCCACTTCCAATGTGGATATAAACGTTTCTCAACAGCCCTGACCTGGGACTGACGATATGTACACTGACCGGCACATACTGACGGAAGGGAGACAAAAATCCAGAAATTTCTCCCAGCAGCTAAATATACAGAGTAAACAAATACACTGAGTTGATTAGCAAATAAGACTCCTTCAGATCTGGACTCCAGGATTAGAACAGCCTCCAGATTTAAAAAAACATGACAATCTGAAGTGGTCACTTATATTGCATTTCCCGTGATGTCCCAGTCGGTTCCAAACCGTTACACTTGTATTTAAAGAAAGTTCTCTGTTTCAATAAATATAGCAGCCTTGCAAGAAAACCCCCAACCCCCCCAGCATGATGCCAGGGAAGGCGCGTGCTTCCCAGGACAGATGACAGGTGAGTTCATGCAAGTCAGCCTCGGCACTCCCGGGCGAAGGTGGGCTCATAAAAACAGGAGCTCACAAGGCAGTCATCGTAGAATAACCCCGGGTCTGCTGGAAACCTCCTTCTTTTCTGATTGATGACAAACTTTTCACGGCTATATACAAAACTTTTAAAAGGCATGTGGTCGCATCAGAGTCTTCTCTAGACAGAAGACCATACATGAAGCCTGGAGCAGAAAGAAATCATATGAATAGCGAGATTTTAATAACTGCATGCAGGTCGAATAAGAAAAAGAGCTTGATTGTAAAGCTGTTGCAGATGACTTCTTGAACCTATGGCCTAGCATACTTAAAAAAAGAAAACAAGGAAATTCCACATTGCCGTTTTGGGTAGCAAAATCTTCACCACCAGGGAGATCTGGCTAATGCTGCAACTTGGGAAGAAGAGGCTTTTTGCTCTGTAATTCTACTAATTACTGCTGGGCTCCAATGACATTAATTTACTGATAACTTCATAAAGTTGTGTTTATTTTTCCAAGATACAACACTAGCCAGACCACTCAGAATCATGCCAAGATTACAGGACTTCGGACTTCTAGTAGAGGATGTATTGCTTTCCTGGTAAATAAGGAAGGTCTTTATATATGATCGTGACATAGCGTTTTGCTTACACAAGCTTTAGAGGGTGCAGCTTCTAGATACCAGGAAAGAGCCTTTATTTGTTTATTTATGGTAAAAAAAAAAAATGACATAACCCAGCTCTCTGTCTTGCTAAGAGAGAAATGTTCATTTCTTAGGAAACCAAAACAGTAAGTTCCATGTCAAGCCAAAGGGATCTAAACACAAAAGAAGAGAATAATATCATAAGATCTTGCTTTTCACATAACTTCAGCCAAAACCCTTAAGTTTTCAGATTGTATTAGACTGAAGCAGATGCCAAGGGTTTATGCAGATCGACACTTGTTGGCGAGGTCTAGGAACAGGGAGACCTGGAACCACACAGCTCCTGTGCAGCCCTCAGTACCCCCCAACCCCCCAGCGGCTGGGCCATCTCCAGGACAAGCCACATTGCCCCAAGCTTCTCCAGCTACAAAAACCGTGCGATGGTCACCCCATCACCATCAGCGCCAGCACCGAGGGGGACCTGTGCAGCAGCTGCTTCTGACCAACATCACCTGTTCTGGGGAAAGGCCACAAGTACCAGTGATAGCTGGGGGTCCTCCCAGGACCACCCGATTATTCCACTTCAGTGCCCTAGTGTCTATTAAAAGGTAACTAAACACACAAAGTGAATCCAATAGCTAAAGCGGTCTAGAAATGCTTCCTAGCATTTTATGAAACGTTGTGGAAAGGGAAGTAAAAACAATTTCTTGCCAACTTTTGCTCAGTGTTGTGCACGTTCCTGTCACCATGCGGTTTCAGTTTTAGGGTTTTATGAAAACACTGTGGACAGGGAAGTGAAGACAAGTTTTTCCTAAACTTTGCTAAGTCTTGTGCTCATTCCTGTGACCACTGGGTTTAGGTTTATAATCTCTCTCAAAACCGAAAGCCGAGCATGCTCTGCCACCTCACCAGCAGGCCCTCTTTGAATTTTTATTAGCCAGAAGTGCCAAGTCAACAGGCAAACAAGAAAAGCTGTGAGAATGTCCCAGAGAAGGACGGCTGGCCTCATGTTTGCAAAGGACATCCTAGGGAAGATTTATTTGCAAATAAGCAACTGCTGTGACAAGGAGTCAGATTTTCAGTTTTAACTTATTTCTAGATAAATGGGCCGTGGTTCTGATTCCCAAATACTCAGTCTGCAAGGCGCCGGCTCCCACTCTTGGCCATCACAGCTCCGAGCTCCAGGACACAGAGGTACCGGGAGGGGGGAGCCGGCGCGTCCTATTTTCCCTCCTGAAAACAAGTGAGTTCCCGGGTGCGCGGGAGACAGTTGCTCCTTGCCTTTCAAAACTCCCTGGCCCCCGCGATGTCCCCGAAGCCGCCCCTTTCCCCGGTCGGGGGCGCAGCCCTGCGCGGACCCCCGCGCGCGCGCCCGTGTCCCCTGCGCCTCGGGGCCTCCCGCCCAGCCAGGGCTGCGGCGCCCGCCGCTCCGACGACCCCGCCAGCTGGTCGCGGGCCCCGCGCGGGACAGGCGCCCGTCTCCCCTCGGGACCGCCCGGCGGGGAGTCGGGACCCCGGCCCTACTCACCCAGGAGCAGCCAGAGGCCGCGCCGCGGGAGGCCGCGCAGGTCCTGGGCCATGGCGCGCGCTGCCGAGCCGAGTCCGCCCGCCGAGGACTGAGCCCGCTGCGGCGCCGGGGGCGGGAGCTGGGGAGGCGGCGGCCGGCCCCCTGCGGCGCCCGGGGGCGGAGGGGGGCGCTGGGACCGCGCGGGAGGGCCGGCGGCAGGGAACCGGGCGGCCAGCACCTGCGGGCCGGGTGGAAGCGGCCGACAGCGACCCGACCCTCCCGCAAGTGGCCCGGACGGCGCGGAGCGAGCGCGGGCCGGGAAGGGCTGCACCGAGGGCGGGCGGCGCGGCGGCTCCGGGCCCTGCCGGCAGGACGCACTCTCGGGCGCCCGCACAGGCGCTCCGCTCCTGCAACGTTAGCCGAACGGACGGACAGTTTCAACTAGGGATGATGTCCCAGACCAGGCGCCTCGGCCTCGACCCGAGCGCCAGCCCCGCCTCTCCCCAGGTTCTGGCCGCTCCCGCCTGGGGTGGGAAGCAGGGTCTGTTCTGCAAAAGACAAAGACCACCTTCTGCATCTAGCTCTCCCTCAAGGTGCGGCCACTGGGGATCCCGCGGGGACAAAACCAGCCGTGGCGCCGGGGAGACTCAGTAACGTAACGCAAAAAGGACCCACAGGTACAGTGAGAAACTGGAGTCAATGCCGAGGACCTGCAGGGTGGGGAACGGCTTGCCCGCAGGCAAAGGGGCAAGGCAGGCACGCACAGAAGTCCTAGGGGCCGGGGAAACAGGGCTCTCTGGGGGGACTGGGAGGTGCCCCTATGGACTGCTGCCAGGATGGGTGGTGAGAGGCAGGGAGGCTGGCAGGAGGTTGCGAGGGGCTCAGATATAGTTCTAACCCGAACTTACACAGAAAGAGGACAGCTTAGACCTGCCTTGGGAGGTGGTCACTCCGGAGCCTGCGTGAAGAACTGAGGGAGGAAAGGATGAGAAGCTTGGGTGTATTCGTTTAGAGAGCGATTAGACAAGGGCTCCCTGAGGGGACACACGAGCCCCGGGGCAGAGCAGGCTTCCCCAGGCACAGGTCTGACGGGGAGACAAAGTCGGGAGGCACGAGTCCAGGGCAGCTGAGCTGTCCTCAGCCCTCAAAGCCCTACTGGGGCTGGATTTCACCCTGCGGTGGTTCCTTCTTGTAACGTCCTATTCCAAGAAGAACACTGAGCAACTGCGTAAATTTGTGCTCAGGCCCATGAACCAACCACTGCCCTAGAGAGGGCGAAGAACCACTACCCTGAGTGCAATGGTCACATCTCCTTTGTGGCTGAAAAGGACACTGCATAGTGCGCAATCTGTGGTCAACCCGTATGGACTGAATGAACATTTCTCTCTGCCAAATGAAAGGCAAGAGAGCCACCTGCTGTCAGTGTGGCGAACAGGAGGCAGCTGACAGCCAGGGGGCCATCCATCTACCTTCTGAATGCAGGCTGGAAGGATGGCACAGCTCTCTGTTAGCTCCTCTTTCTGAACCTTAGGAAGACCCCGCCTTGGGCGGCCTGGCCTCACACTTTGTTCCTTTGACAGTCATTTGAGCGCCTCCTATGGGCAAGACTGTGCTAGGTAAACAGTGCAGGTCCTGCCCTCCAGCTCGTGAATCTAGTGGGGCAAACTCCAAAGATCTCAGTGACAACATGAATGCCAGACAAAGGAACCACACACGGCGGGTGTGGGACCCCTGCCTCAGCTGTGGTGGAAGCAGTCTTGAGGGCTGCATGGGAGAGGAGTGCTCGAGGGGACTGCGGGCCAGAGCTAAGGGCCAGTGGCCAGGGACCATGCCACGTGGGAATGGCACAGTTGGGGGGCTGAGTGAGGCCCCAGCCGAGCCCTGGGACAGGTCCGCTGGGAGTCCTGTATGAGGCAGTCACCAGTGAGGGAGAAGAGCGTGTCTCTCTGTGCTCTCAGACTCGCCCTCCACTCGCAGACCAAGCCACTCTTTCCACTCTAGGCTGGTGCACCTCTCTGCATCTTCGAGTTGGGCCCTGTGTTCATCACCTGAAGGACTTGGGACTCCTGTGTGTTCAGCCCCAGGCTCAGGAGGAGCCAGTGTTTGCACCATTTCCTCTTTGAAGCTCAACTGCAGCAGAGGCGAGGCTGCGGCAGGGGAAGCCCTTGCCATTCCTCCTTTCCATTTTCTCACACAGCCCCTAAGAGACACATGTACCTACTAAGACAAAGTGTATTTCTCAAGTTCATGTGCTTTGGAAGTTCACAATTTGGGGGGAATGCCAAAGTGGGGGGTATACACTGGGTTTTCCCTCCTGATGGTTTTCAGCCCTGCACCTTGGGTCTGGGAGAGAGGCCCAGTAATTACTATGGGTCTCCCTTCCGCAAAAGGTGGGAGAGTGGGGCAGATCCTCAACACTTGCCCCTACGGCTATGACACATATCTCGAGTGGACAACCTCACCCTGGCTAGATTCTGTCCGCTGTGTCTGTATTTCTAGCCAGCGATAGTAGCATGGAAGATCATTCCTCTCCCCAGACCCCTCCATCTAGATGGACATTAGGTTAAATGATGGATGAGGTGAGAAAATGGCAGATGCTTTACTGCACGCACAGCAGGGTTAAAGACACAATCTAGACAGGTCAACACTACTAAAAATTCAAACATAGGAAGACTTCTGCTTCCAGCCATGATGAAGTAACAGGACTGGATTTACCCTCCTCCCTTAAACTAAAAAACTGGACAAAACAGATGAAACAAGAGTTGTCACCCTGGACCACAGGCGGTGCAGGACAGGGAGCCCTGAGAGCAGGGAAGCAGGTGAGGTGAGCCTTCTGCCTGCAGCTTCCAGACCACAGCGTAGGTAGGGAACCAGAGGGCAGGGTCTCCCAGGGTCGAGGAGACAGAGCTGGGAGCCCAGAGCAGCCACAGCAGCCGGAGTTGGCAGGGCTGCAGAGCACTGGAGGAGGAGCTGCACAGAGAAGAGCTGCAGAGCGTCCCTGTGAGTCGCAGCACACTCACCAGGACACCAGCGGGGGCGGGGAGAAGAGCCACCAGAAAGGAGCAGGCTGGAGCAACCCCTAAGAGTTCACACAGGGCCAGGAATAGCTCCAGTTCCCACCACCTGTAGTGGAGAAACTTTGAGCTAAGCTGATGTCAGAGAGATCAGTAGAAGGGTGCTGCCTCTGGAGTTGGGAAAAGTTATGAAGGCTGCCCAACAAAGCGGAAAAGTGACAACTGACAAGATCAAATGATTTCCAAGTAACTACTACATCTCAGGACAAAAGACAACTAACACAACTTCAAGTGGCCTAATATATGTGTAATTGGAGTCCTGGCACACAGAAACATGTGAACGACTGTGTAAAAACTGTTCTATAACCTATAAAGAATATTATTAAACTCCAAGCATAGGAATCATGAAGAAAAAAAGACCAAGACACCTCATAATCAAATTGCTCAAAACCAGTAAGAAAGAGGAAATCTTAAAGGCTGCCAGAGAAAAAGATACATTATGTAGAGAGGAACAAAGATAAAGGTGACAGGAGTGTTCTCATGGAAACAACGCAAACCAGACAACGATGGAGCAACATCTTTAAGCACGGAAAGAAAAAACCAATCACATGTTCGGTAGACACTTTTTCAATAATTTGCTGATTCACAGGGGAAGATCTTGCTGGTGTCCTCACCACCAGGCTGGCAATTTAGAGGTTAAACTTGAGGCATGATGGCTGATGAATTAGAGGTTCCCAAGATACCATGTCTATAAGCAGTAGCAACTCGGGTCTGCAGTTTGTTTGCATAGGACAATTGTGGGATAAACACTGAACAGAAGCAGCAGTCCCTCAGGGGCACTCAGCTTCACGAGCTTCAGCTCAGTCCCCACGGGGCACTGCCATCCCAGCCCAAACACTCGGTACCTGGCAGTGGCTGAGGACAACAACAACCGGCTGCACATCTTCCTAGTTCCCAAAATGCCCTCTCCAAAGTCAAACAAAGACAAGAAGCAGAAAGTAAATTCTACATAAAACTATGCCGTCAGCATCACTTGGAGAATTTTATGACTGCAAATTAAGGGAGTCAAAGAGGAAAATCACCGGAGTCCAGCACGTGATCTCTCCCCTTCACCCCACCCGCAGCCAGCCCATCTGAGCGGTGAGCAAAGGAGGACTGGGAGAGACGGTGGGGCTGAAGACGGGGGCTGCGAGGCGGCCTAAGGGTGAGGTGGCACAGTACCAGAAGGGTTAAACCTTAACATCCTAGATATGGAAATAATTCTAAACCCTCCCAATGCTATGAAAATTAATGACAGTCGAGTCTATCCAGAGCTAGTGCACAACACCAGATGAGATGAGATGTCACACGTATGAACTGAAGACCCTCCCTGCTCTGTGAGACTCTGGCACAAGTGTCTAACACAACCACATGGAGGGGATCGAGGATAAAAGGCGTAACCTGCGTAAGTTTAGAAACTAATATTCCGACTGCACACTCTAAGGCTGAAGACGAGAAGAACCGGCCACCACTGCTGTCCTCTGGTTAGTAAATCCGTCTCTCTCCGGGGTATGGGTTACAATGCTGTGATGACCCTACGTGCACACGAGGATACAACAAACACATGGAGGTGTGTCTGAAGGCAGGGATTAACAGACACATATTTCCCAGCTCTGTCTGCTCCAGCTCCAACAACAATGAGCATATCTGCTGACCAGACCTTGGTTTCCAAATAGTACTTTCCAATAAAAGGAATCAGAGCTTGTTGGAGAAGTGCTTGATTCCAGGGCTGGGCAGGGAATCTACGAGATGAGGCTAAAATATCCTGTGGTGCCAGAAAATAAGTACTTGAAAAAGGATGGCAATTTTCAAAGATACAGAACCCAACCTGCACAAGCTCCTAATGGCTAACGCTGGAATAATGCAAGTGACAAAATAAGCAATGACAGTCTTGTTATTATAACTCACAGAACAAGATAAACATCAACGAGTCTATGCTGATATGAATAATTGAATACATAAACCAGGGGGAAGAGACAGCTTTTCCTAACAGGAAACTTCTAAGTAGTCATTGTAGAAGGAATGAAGAGATATACAAAATCATCATTAGAAAAACACCACAAGAAAAGCAGTTTCAGGCAAGATTTCTGATGGATGCTAAAACCAGTGAGCAAAAGTTTTAAGACAAACAGATACTGCATACTTATCCAAGATCTCCCTCAATTACAAGGGAAAAACAGTAAGTTTACATTACAGTGGTGAAACCCGGCAGAGGTCACGGTAACCAAGCGATGAAGGAGAACATCGCCTGTAAGGCATGTATGTGCCCCCCACACAGTGTACTGAGGGCACAGTGTACCGAGGGCACAGTGTACTGAGGGCACAGTGTACTGAGGACCCAGCACTTCTGTGGCGCTCATCCAAACCGCATATCGTCAACATAATCAGGAGAAAACAGCTGATACACTGAAATCAAAAGGTATTCTACAGAACAGCTAATCAGTACTCATCAAAAATGTCAAGGTCATGAAAGACAAGAAAATAGAAGCTGTCACAGACTGGAGAGGATGAAGAAAACAGTAACTAAATGCAGTGTGGGCACTGGACTGGATCCTAGAACACAAGAAGAACGCTGGGGGAAACTGGTGAAATCTGAGTAAGATCTGTGATTAGGAGGACTGCACCCATGTTAATTTCCTGGCTTTGATAATTTTACTATGGTTACGTAAATTGTTAACATTAGGGGAAGCTGAATGTAGAGCATATATCAACTCTCTATTTTTGCAACTTTTCTGCAAGTCTAAAATTCTTGCTAAATAAAAAACAGCTGTATACCAAATAATCTGAACACTGCCGCCCGTGTGCCTATTTCCCAGAAGTTCTTAGTGAACACTGTAACCACTCCTAATTATTCAGGATAGTGTGTATGTGCGTGTGTGTGTGTGTACCAGAGAATCAGAGAGAGAGGGAGAGAGAAGGCAGAAGCCTCTTGATCCGGCTATACCTGAAGTCATTTCTGCAGCTGTCAATTATGTAAGTTAATGTTCCCTTTTTTGTGCTTTGGCTAGTTTGAGTTGTGCTTCTATTGTTTGTAATCAAGTGTCCCTAACATACTAATTTCTGGCCTACTTCATCCTAAGGAATATTGAGGCAGTTATAGACATTCACAGAAGAGAAAAACAAATCAAAACAGTAGAATGAAAGTAGAACAGCAGGACACTCCAACAAGTCCGGGCGCAGTCACTGCACAGAGACGCATCCCTGCACACTGCCTGACGACAGCGCTGGCAGCAGCTGCGAACCCTGACTGAACGCTCCCAGCTCCCAACAAGTCCTCAGGTAAATGCTTTATTTTACCCCATGCTTACGAGGGCAGGTCCTCCTCTTATCTCCATTTCACACACCAGACAATGGAGGCCCAGGGAGGTGATGGAACCTGTCCACGGCTAAACAAGCCAGCAAAGTTGGAGCAGGAATCTGAACCCAGAGAAGCTGGCTTCAGAGCATGCCTTCTTAAACAGTGCACTATGAGAGATGAACCCCAAGCTCAGGGCTCGCTCCTGGCAGTTAAAGCAAAGTCGTTTACAGCAATCGATGCCCATTATATAAATAATAATGACATTCCCTGATCTGTCAGGAGAATATTACTATCAACCTTAACGATCATGATATTATTAAGATGTAAGTTCTATGCAAACACTGGTAGCTGAGGGTTTATATAACACTCATGGCTCGCGCAGAACTGTTTCTTCCCTAAGAGTCAGAATTCAGGCAAAGACATGCAAAACCTGTAAACAATCTTACATTGTTCCTGATACTTTTCTAGAGATAACAATTATAGCTTTGTAATTGCTGGTGTAACACATTACCACAAACTTGGTGGCTTAAGCAATACAAATTCATTACCTTATGCTTCTGGAAGGCAGGAGTCTGACACAGGTTCCACGAGGCTAAAATCAAGATGTTGGCGGGGCTGCATTCCTTCTGGTGGCACTAGGGGACAGTCTGTTTCCCTGCCTGTTCCAGCTTCCGGAGGCCACCTGCAGTCCTTAGCTTGGGCCCCTTCCTCCATCCTCAAGGCCAGCAGCAGCAGCAGGCGGAGTCCTCCCTGAAATGCCATTTCTCCGGTTCTCTCTTCTGCCCCCCAGATACTCCAGGATCATTGACTGACTCCAGCTCAGCGGATTTAGCAACCGTACTTGCTTCTGCAACCTTAATTCCCTTTGCCACGTGACCCACTCACAGGTTTGGGGCATGAGGACAGGACGGTTTGGAGGGCCATTATTCTGCCAATCCCAAGAGCTAACACTCATTAAACATTTTACTACGTGCCAGGAAGACACTTGATAATAAATATAATTATCAATAGTGAAAAAGCAGCAAAGTCAATCCATCCAAACACTGGTTGGATAACCATTTCTTTAAAAAGAAACTAACCTGTTGTGTTGAGCTTCTCAGTTATGCGTTCTCTCCTTTGACTAGAACTAACATGGGCACTGGCAGAGCCAATGGGAATTTTTAGTCTCACATTTTTTGTGACAGTCTCAGAGTTTTCACAACATTCTAGGTCTCTGGTTATTGCCAAACATAATCACCTGTATATCATAGTTGGTATAGCTAAAGTGCTCCTTAGTGTCTCAATAATACTGTATGAAAGAAAAATAATTTTGAGCAATAATGTATTATCTGAAACTTTGCTAGTTGAAGATATCTGGAAACTTGGAATAATTTGACTAGTACTTTAAGATTCTATAAGAATTTTATATAATTAACTAATGTCAAATTAGAGACTTTAGGGACTAAGATAAATACTGATTTTTCACTTGCAGTTCCAAAAGATTCATGAATTACTCCAGCTTGTATATTTACCTCGGGAAGCTTAATGACAGCAATGAATTTACTGGTCATGGCTGGAAGCCTTTTGATCTACAAGAGTTGCCTGATTTTTACCTTCAGTTTTTGGAGAGGACATCTTTATTTCAAAATAGTTGAAAGTTATCATTTCAAATGATCCTTTCTATATTTTCCCCAAGGAATGCAGTAATTTCGTCTCTATGTATTCTAAAAGCGAATTCTACTTCATCAAATCCTTTTAGAAACAAAGGACCAGAAGTATGGTTCTTATTGCTGCTAGCATGTTGAAAATAATGTCTAGTCCATGTTTTAACTTTATTCAGTGCTAACTCTGACTGTAGCCTTTTAATATAAATAACCACATGATTTAGCATATAGGAAAAAATCTCCCTAATTCTAGGATTCTACTAACTCAATGTATGGCCGAAACCAATGATTCTCAAGTTTCATTTAATAGAGTTCTTTTAAATTATTTTTTTACATTCTGGAACCCAATTCCTGGTAGACATTTGGGATGGATCTGGTAATAATTGGAGACAAATTAATATGTAAAATAAAACCAAAAAGCCTATAAAAGAGGAAAATTCTGAAATCCAGCAGTTTGATGTGCAGCCTCACCATCTGTGTAGATTCCACATAAACACTGGTAAGTTAAGTTACACTTGGAAAATGCCCTCAAACCTGCAGAAAGTATTAAATTTACAGTGGAACTATAGATTCTGCCTTTATTAAATATAAATACATCAAATATAAATGTTAAATGGGTAACTTTTAATCAAGTGATACCAACCAAATATTGAATGCTCTAAACATTTTAAACATTTGAAGAAGAAAACGCATATTTAAATGTTCATCTTACTATTAGTAAAACTGCAACTTTAAACAGTATGTTACTTTTAAAAAGTAAGAAATTAAAGAAATTTATATGTTAGCAGATAAGGCATAAAATTGGGCTTTGCAAATTGTTCCTATTTACATGCTAACCCAATATAACAGAACTTATTACAAAACAAACTTAAGCAATATGGTGACCACTTAAATTTCAGCACTTTACCAAAGCATGCATGGGTTCCCTGTTCCTAGTGAAAACAAGGAAAATACATCTAAATGTTCTATAACGAAATCAGAAAAATGCATTAAATGTATCACAGCAGTAATTTAACTATCTTGAAAACTTCAAAATATACACGTCGCAAAATGTTGTGCATCTATGGATTCAGTCTATCTGTTATCCTACGGTTCAATATAAGACTCTTAAAGACAACTGAAAACTGAAACTAAGACAAGAACTTCAAGTAAATTACATTTTTCATGTATGGAAATCATTTAATGAACTCTGAAACAATAAGAAACCTTCTTTTGGTCAGTATTTTTAAAAACTAATTTAACAAAGACTTTTTAAAGGGACATGGCCATTTATTCTGATCCAAAATACATAGCTTGAAGTCTCTAAGTCACAAGTTTGAAATAGAAAGTTTATAAACATTACAATTATCTTTTAATTTTATATAGAGAAGATCTTAATATTGTAGAAACAATAGTTGCTGGATTTTAAAGGAGGACTATAAGGTACAATATTATAAACAGCTAGATCCATTTATTGAGCCTAATTACATCATCGTGCTATTACCACAATTTTTTCCTAAGTGCTGTAGAACATTCTCTGTAGGAGGGAACACACGTTCTCCAAGGAAATTCTGTAGGTCAAGAAAAGAAGGGAGAAATCAACAGTAAAGAGTGGTGATTATGCTGAATCCAATATTACAGAAAGGTATACAGTTAGTTATCACTATACTCTACTACTAAACCAATCATTGACACTAAACTCATTTATCACAAATGAGTATCATATATACTCATTTACCATTGAATTCTGTCCCTCGACTAGGCCTAACACTAAACTCTATGACTAGATCAATAGCAGAAATAGGCCACAGGGATTATATATACAGAAAACTATTCAGATTCTATTTTAACAGAGAAAACTGGATTGTCATAGTGGTAAAAACGTGGCAGCGTCTTGAACAGAAAATCACTGAAGTGAGATGTTCGAGTGACTTCATTCACTATGAGGGACCTCGGCTAGTGTCACAAAGGCAGACTCACAAACACTGATTTACTAATGAATATCTATGACACGAAAATTATTATTTTTAAGACAAACGGGACCGTGGGAAATAAATCTGAAAAGGAAATCCTAACACACATCCTTGAGGAAGTTCTGTATTCATGTGAAATGCCCTCACCAAAGCTGCCCTGGTTAAGTACGGCCCCTCCCCAGTTTTCCTCTGGCCCATTGCTCTGCTTTATCTTCATTGTTGAATTCGTCACTATTTGAAATTAGCTTGTTGATTTATTTCCTTCTCCTCTCTGGAATGCAGGCACCTTGAAGCAAGAATTTGATCTTTTCACTGCTGAGTTCTGAGCACCTAGAAGGTCACCTCTGTGGTTAGGGGGTGTGTGGGTATGTGAGAAGGGACACAGAGAAGCTTTCTGAGGTGCCAGAAACCTTATGTACCTTGACCTGGTATACAGACCTGGGCATAGTTACGTAAAAATTCACTAACCTGTATAGTTTGGTTTAGGAGGATGAAGAATGAGGAAAGCACTTAACTGATTATTTGGGAACTAACTTGGGGATTATCAGGATTAGGCTGAATAGATTACTGGGGGTAGAAACAAGATGACAGTTAGGAAGATGGCTAAGAAAGTAAACATAATGCAGTCTATTTAAATGAGTGGCTGCAAAGATGAAAAGAAAAAAAAGGAAGAAAGCAGGAAATGGTATTTAGAGCTGACAATCTGGGCGCTAGCTGTGCTCAGTGTCACTAGGTTGTTGCTACTTCTAAGTATTTTCAGTGGATAGAGCTAAAAATATGTATTTTTGAAGAACAGAATCATGAATTTATATTTCCAATTAAAATGTAATAGTACAGGATTCTGAAATTCAACTATTGACTTTTTACCTGTATCTTTTTTCTTGTACAACAAAGATCCTGGTTCCTAACATTAACATAATTATTCTCTCTATATAAAAGTTTCAAAATAATTATATTACTTTAGACAATTACATACAGTTATGATATTTTTAGAGCTCTAGTTGTTCTCAGAATATATATCTATAAGATGTATACTCAAATGCTATTTTAATATAGCTGAAATAATTCCTTTTAGCTCGTTACATGACCAATTCAATATACAACTGGTTTCATTAATTTTATATGTGCATATGTAAAGCACTGATGTTTCCAAAGTCTCAACTAAGAGACAAGTTTCCTTTCTATCCCTACCCCCACCCTCTGCACATAATCATTTTATCAGCTTCTCTTCCAGAGTTTCTTCTCACAAATATAAACAAACACACATGTATATTAATATTTTCTGCCTTCTTACCCAAAGACAGCAGATTATATATATTATCTCCTTTGCTTTAGTCACTTAACAATAGCTACTGAAGACTGCCCCATCAGTGTACAGATCTTTCTTATTCTCTTATGACGGCACAATAACTAATATGTAGATGTTTCCAATCTTTTGCAATTACAAACAATGCCACAAAAACAAACTTGTGCCTAAGTCATTTTGTATTTGCCAGTGTATCTAGACACAGACTGGTGAGGTGTGATTTCTGGGTCAAAGAGCAAATGCATATGCAATTTTTATAGACACTGATGAATTTCATTTGCATTGGTTGTACCAACAGCAATGTATTAGAATGCCTGTCAGCGTGATAGTGAGAATTTCTTTTCATGTGGATATCTAATTAATCCAGCATTTTTTATTTTTAAAAATACATTTTTAATTTTGTGTGTGTCCATCTTCCTCTATTTTGTGTGGGATGCTGACACAGCGTGGCTTGATGAGTGGTGTGCAGATCTGTGCCCAGGATCTGAGCCTGTGAACCCCGGGCCACCAAAGTGGAGCATGTGAACTTAACCACTGTGCCACTGGGTCGGCCCCTCAGCATCATTCAGTGAAAAGACTGTTCTATTCTCTGCTGCTTTGCAATGATACCTTTGTCCTAATCAAGTGAATAAAGACTCATAACATTGTTTCTGCATTCTCTTTTTGATTCTTTTGATCTATTTGTCTATCCTTGTGCCAATATCATACCATCTTCCTGTCACTTTACACGCATCTTAATTTGTGATAAAGTCAGTCTTTCTACCTTATTTTTATTAAAAAAAATCTTGGCTAGGGGCTGGCCCCATGGCCGAGTGGTTAAGTTCGCGCTCTCGCGCTGCAGGCGGCCCAGTGTTTCGTTGGTTCAAATCCTGGGTGCCAACATGGCACTGCTCATCAGACCACGCTGAGGCAGAGTCCCACATGCCACAACTAGAAGGATCCACAATGAAGAATATACAACCATGTACCGAGGAGCTTTGGAGAGAAAAAGGAAAAAATAAAATCTTAAAAAAAAAAAGTCTTGGCTATTCTTGATCTTTTTTTTTTTTTTTTTTTTTTTAAAGATTTTATTTTTTTTCCTTTTTCTCCCCAAAGCCCCCCGGTACATAGTTGTGTATTCTTCGTTGTGGGTTCTTCTAGTTGTGGCATGTGGGACGCTGCCTCAGCGTGGTCTGATGAGCAGTGCCATGTCCGCGCCCAGAATTCGAACCACCGAAACACTGGGCCGCCTGCAGCGGAGCGCGCAAACTTAACCACTCGGCCACGGGGCCAGCCCCTATTCTTGATCTTTTATATTTCCACATAACTTTGAGAATCTGCTTGCCAAGTTCCATAGAAATATCCTGTTGGGATTTTCCTAAGACGGCACTGAGTGCTTGGATAGCACGGGGAAAAAACCTCTTTACACTATTGAGTCTTTAATCTACAGAGGCCATATCCCTCAAATTGAGAATTAGAATCCCTCATCATTTAGGATTTCTTTAATTTCTCTCCATGTTTTGTAGTTTTCAGATAGAGGTCTTAAATATCTTTTTTTAGACATACTCCTAAGTATTTGATATTTTTAATGCTACTAAAAATATCTTTAAAAAATAATTTTTCTAACATTATGGACAGCATGTAGAACAGTAATTGATTTTTGTGTACTGTCTTTGCTGATAAGCAACCATTTTAATTCTAATAGTTTATGTGTAGAATCCTCAGAATTTTCAATGTACAAAATTAGATTACCTAGGGATAATGAAGTTTGTATTTCTTATTTATTTTATTTTATATTTATTTCATTATTAATAGTGAACTAAATACAGAATGTTTATTTAATTTTATATCATTTTAAATTTAATATTCTTTTTATTTGAAAAGAAAATGAAATCTATAGCTTAAAATTTTTAAGTAACATTTAAATATAAAAGATATGACTGACTTACCTCTTATTGCTTCTTTTATTCGTAACTGGAAGCAGACCTTTTCAAAACAGATGAAGTCATTTCCACAATAGTATTAATAGATAAGCCATTCAGAAAACCTTTATGATTTATTCTTACTTCCTGAAGAGCATCTATAATATGGTCTCTATGCAAAAGGAAAACACACATGAGCATTTGTCCCTTCCAGAGTAATGCATTCCAAATATGGCTAAGTTACGGAATTGAACTTTTTCCACTTTTTATGTGTTTTTACATAGAAATTTTATAACCCCATTCCCCTGAGAACAGGAACAAGACAAGGATCCCCACCATCACTACTCTTATGCAACATAGTACTGGAGGTTTTGGCCAGAGCAATTAGGCAAGAGGAAGGAATAAAAGAAATCCAAATAGGGAGTGAAGAAGTGAAACTCTTGCTGTGTTCAGGCAACATGATCTTATATATAGAAAACCCTAAATAATCCATCGGAAAACTAATAGAAATAATTAACAACTACAGTAAAGTTGCAGGGTACAGAATCAACTTACAAAAATCAGTTGCTTTTCTATACTCCAATAACGAACTTACAGAAAGAGGACTCAAGAATACAATTCCGTTTGCAATCACAACTAAAAGAATAAAGTACCTAGGAATAAATTTAACCAAGGAGGTGAAGGACTTATATGATGAAAACTGTAAGACATTACTGAGAGAAATTGATAATGACATAGAGATGGAAAGAGATTCCTTGCTCATGGATTAGAAGAACAAACATAGTTAAAATGTCCATACTCCCCAAAGCAATCTACAGATTCAATGCAATCCCTATCAGAATCCCAGTGACACTCTTCAGCGAAATAGAGCAAAGAATCCTAAAATTCATTTGGGGAAACCAAAGACCCCGAATTGCTAAGGCAATCCTGAGAACAAAGAACAAAGCTGGAGGCATCACAATCCCTGACTGCAAAATGTACTACAAAGCCATAGTGACCAAACGACATGGTACTGTTACAAAAACACGCAGACAGATCAATGGAACAGAGCTGAAAGCCCAGAAATAAAACTGCACATCTACGGACAGTTAATCTTCAACAAAGGTGCCAAGAACATACAACAGAGAAAAGGCAGTCTCTTCAATAAATGGTGTCGGGAAAACTGGGCAGCCGCATGCAAAAGAATGAAGGTGGAC
Source organism: Equus caballus (assembly GCF_041296265.1). Taxonomy (NCBI): domain Eukaryota; kingdom Metazoa; phylum Chordata; class Mammalia; order Perissodactyla; family Equidae; genus Equus; species Equus caballus. The sequence goes on along the minus strand of NC_091689.1, from coordinate 23,982,158 downwards.
CACTATCTCACGCCGTACACAAAATAAACTCAAAACGGATCAAAGACTTGAAGATACGTCCTGAAACTATAAAACTCCTGGAAGATAATAAGATAATATCGGTAATACACTCTTTGACATAGAACCTTTTTAAAAAGGATCTTTTCAAATACCATGTCCTCTCAGACAAGTGAAACAAAAGAAAAAATAAACCAGTGGGAATTCATCAACTAAAGAGCTTCTATGAGGCAAAAGAAACTAGAATCAAAACAAAGAGACAACCCACCAATTGGGAGAAAATATTTGCAAATAATATATCTGACAAGGGGTTAATCTCCATAATATATATGGAACTCACACAACTGAACAATAAAAAAACAAACAACCCGATCAAAAAATGGGCAGAAATGAACAGACATTTTTTCCAAAGAAGATATACAGATGGCCAACAAACACATGGAAAGATGTTCAACATCACTGATCATCAGGGAAATGCAAATGAAAACTACACTAAGTACAACCTTACACCTGTTAAAATGGCTATAATCACTAAGACGAAAAATAACAAATGTTGGAGAGGGTGTGGAGAGAAGGGAACCCTCATACCCTGCTGGTGGGAATGCAAACTGGTGCAGCCATTATGGAAAACAGTATGGAGATTCCTCAAAAAACTAAAAATGGAACTACCATATGACCCAGCTATCTCACTACTGGGTATCTACCCAAACAATTTGAAATCAACAATCCAAAGTAACATATGCATCCCTATGTTCACTGCAGCACTATTCACAATAGCCAAGATATGGAAGCAACCCAAGTGCCCATTAACCAATAAAGATAAAGAAGATGTGGTATATATATATATACAATGGAATACTGCTCAGCCATAAAAAGACAAATTCATCCCACTTGCAATAACATGGAAGGACCTGGAGGGAATTATGCTAAGTGAAATAAGCCAGTCTGAGAAAGACACACCAGATGATTTCACTCCTATGTGGAATATAAATAAGTACATGGACAAAACAGTTCAGTGATTATCAGGGGAAGGGGGCTTGGGGGTGGGCACAGGGGGTGAAGGGGAGCACTTATGTGGTGACAGTCAAGAAATAATATACAACTGAAATCTCACATCGATGTAAACTAATATGAACTCAATAAAAAAAATTTACAACCAGTTGTAATCATTACCTGCTAATTTCTGGATGGAGTTCAGCCAGTCTCTTCATGATCTTGGTAAAGCTACTCAGGTTCAATGTATTTGGAGGTATGAATCGAATAGGTGTATCAGGTAATAATTTAGTAGATTCAACCTGTGTACAATTCTTCTTAACACCCTAAATAAGCATTTAAAAAATCTTCTTAAAATCAGTAACCGTTACATACAGACAATTCAGCTTATTCAATTAAAATAAATTTTAATATTACAAGTCGTAAAATCAAAATTCCTAAGAAATTTATTTTGATTGGGGATTATTTCTATCAAGTAGATTTACTTGAGCTGTGTTCAGGGCCATATATTAAAAGAATGACAAACATGTTTTCTTATCGTAGTGATAAACTACATGAGGCTATGTCTAAATCAGCCTTTCTCAACCGGGATTCCTCATCTTAACCACAGAACACAGAAAATGATGTTAACCCTTTTCTCAATTTCCCCAAGATAGGACACAACTTGTCCCAATCTAGACGCACAGGAGAGATGTCAGTAATTCATTACACACAATAAATCTGCTAGGCTTAGGGCAAGAAGACTTAATTAATTCTCTTGTCCAACCTGACAGAGAAAGGCTGGTCTACGTGGTAATTATAAATATTGCACATCTTATTTACTAAATATGTAATGAACACAAACTCTATGTCCAGACCTGTACCACATGCTGTGGGGGGAGGGGGAAACTAGTGATATCAAATAGAACCCCCCCACTTAGGGGTCTTATGATCCAAATGAAGAGACAAATTAAAATGATCAACTAACAGGGCAAATTACTGTGAGTGAGGCAAGGAGGCTATACGGTGTATGAAACCACTGTCAGGTCCGCCGAAGCGCAGCAAGGGAGCGCTGAGACTGCAGAGCCTAGACCAAGGGTCCAGCAGGTCTGCCACACCACAATATTACACGTTGTACTTATTTGCTTATTGCCTTTTCTCCTTCACTAGATTTAAACCCTACAAGAGCACAGATTTTTGTCTGTTTTGTTCCTTGCTGCTATCCCAGTGCCTAGAATAGTGTACACAGTTGGTAAGCAATAACTGTTTGTTGAATAAATAAAAGTTTGGGATACAATAGTTTCAGTGATAGTTGAAACCACAGAGAGGATGAGATTTCCAAGAAAGAGCCAAATTACTGGTAAACAACGATAATAGCTACTATTCATTGAGTACACTTGCTGTGCCAGGCACTGTCCTAAGAATTTTTCTGCAGTAAACTCCTTTAAACCTGACAACATTTGCAGGTGGGAAATGTTACTCCCACGGTAAGAATGGGAGCTCAGACAGAGCTTAGGTCCCTCGCCTATCACGGGGAGCAGGTGGCAGAGCACCTGCTGCTCTGAGTCTTCACTATTCTGCCTCTCATCGTAGCCAGTAAGTATTTTCTAAATGAATGAATAAATGTTGAGAATCTGAGAAAAAGAAAGGTGGCAGGAAATTGCTGTAAAGGTAGGAGCCCTCGAGAGTACAGTGTAACCAAGATGGTAACAGGGGCCTCCCTGTCCCCACATGCTAAGACAGCGTACTCCTACCCTAGCCCACGGCGCCCTGTTTACACCACATAACCTTCCCTCTGCCAACTCCATGGCCCCCTGTCCCCACTCACTGGACCAAGAGCGCTGTCACCTGAACTAACGAACGTCAGTATCACAGGTTAGGGGGTTGGCCCCATGGCGTAATGGTTAAGTTCAGCACACACCACTTCAGTGGCCCTGACTTGGGGGTTTGGATCCTGGGTGCGGACCTATACCACTTGTCTGCCATGCTGTGGCGGTGACCCACATATAAAGTGGAGGAAGACTGGCACAGATGTTAATTCAGGGCTAATCTTCCTCAGCAAAAAATAAAATAAAATAAAATAAAAAAGAGGCTGGATCAGTCAGATTCCATGTCTAAAGAACGAGGAATTGGAACAGGGAGAAAATGAGTTAGTCAAATGATGACAAGAGCATGAACTGAAAAATACTGTAGTGTAAGAATTAAGCAAAATAAAGCCAAATGGAGGAAGAGAGAAATCATGAGCAGACAGACAAAGTCAGTGTGGAGAGAGAAGCAGAACAGAGCATACAGGGATGCAGAGGCAAGAAACCCCATGTACCCCATGAGAGAGGAGGGAAGGAGCCACAGTTGCTAAACTCCAGTTCATGCCTCCACGTAGCCCAAGTGTACTTGCTTCCTTCCTTCCTACTCTGGATTGACGTTAGGTACCAAAAACCCACCCTAAACATGAAGTGTCACTGAGCTGAAAGGGATAGAGTTTCAAGAAAGGGATGACCAGCTTCAAATAGGCCAAGTGGTCAAAAAGAAGGTAGATGGGGAAAGACCACAAAAAGTCACTAGTGACAACAGAAAGAGCAGTTTAAGTAAAGTTTTAGAGATTGAAGTCAGATTATTAGGAGGAAGAAGAAAACAAAGAAATCAAGAGATGGGATATAAACGACCTGTTTGGGAAGTTTGGCAGTAAAAACAGAGAACAAATAAGGATCATAACTTCAAAAGAATGAGAAGTCAAGTGAAAATCTTGTCAGGATTAGGAAGAGTTGTGAGACCATGAGTAGAGAGAAAGGTCTGCGAGTGATGGTGTCACTAACGGTGCAGAAGAGGGATGGGTAATTCCAGGAATTAGGAAAGGATGGGACAAAGGACGCAGGCAGAAGAGAACTCTTTATCTTATCCAACAAGTATGCATTCTTTCATCCATTTATTAAAAAAGGACTTTCTCTTATCTGTGGATTCAAAATAATCCCAGTAAAAATCCAAGTAGGATATTTTTGCAGATATTGACAAGCTGAATTATAAAATTTATACAGAAAGGCAAAGAGACTAGTATAGCCAAAACAATTTTGAAAAAGAATAAAGTTGGAGGACTTATTCTACCAGATTTCAAGACTTACTATAAAGCTACAACAATGAAGATAGTGTCGTATTGGTGGAAAGATAGACAAACAGATCAATGGAAGAGAATAGACAGTCTAGAAATAGACCCACACAAATAAAGTTGATTGATTTTTGATGAAGGTGCAAAAATTCAATGGAGATAGGACAGTCTTTTCAATAATGGTGCTGGAACAATTCCATATGCAAAATGAAACACCAACAACAAAAAAACTCACCTCAATTCATACCTCACACATTAGATAAAAATTAACTCAAAATCTCTATGACCGGGGCAGGCCGGGTGGTGCAGTGGTTAAGTTCGTGCACTCCGCTTCAGCAGCCTGAGGTTCGCAAATTCAGATCCCAGGCACGGACCTAGCACTGCTCATTAAGCCACGCTGTGGCAGCATCCCACATAAAGTAGAGGAAGATTGCCACAGATGTGAGCTCAGCAACAATTTTCCTCAAGCAAAAAGAAGATTGGCAACAGACGTTAGCTCAGGACCAATCTTCCTCACACACACACACAAAAGTAAAAAAGAAAAAGAAAAGAAAATCTTTGTGACCATGGGTTATGCAAAGATTTCTTTTTTTTGTTTTGGTGAGGAAGATTCACCCTGAGCTAACATCTGTTGCCAATCCTCTTCTTATTTTTGCTTGAGGAAAATTAACCTTGAACTAACATCCATGCCACTCGTCCTCTACTTTGTATGTGGGATGCCTCCACAGCATAGCTGATGAGTGGAGAAGGTCCATGCCCGGGATCTGAACCCACGAACCTGGGCCGCCAAAGCAGAGCGCAGGGAACTTCAACCACTCAGCCATGGGGCTGACCCCACGCAAAGATATCTTAGATATGACACTAAAAGCACAAGTTAAAAAAAAACTGATAAACTGTACTTGATCAAAATAAAAACTCCTGCTCTGAGAAGGACACTACTACAAGAATGAAAAGACAAATTACAGGCTAGAAAAAAGTATTTGCAAATCACCTATCTATCTGATAAAAGGACTTATATTCAGAATACAGTTATCTACCACATAATGATGTTTTGCTCTACGATGGACTGCATAGACGACGCTGCTCCCATAAGATCAGCATCACATAGCCCACGTATGTAGCAGGCTCTACCATATAGGTTTGTGTAAGCACACTCTATGATGTGTGCACAACGATGAAATCACCTAACAACACGTTTCTCAGAACACATCTCTGTCATTAAGTGATGCGTGATACTATGAAAAACTCAAGTCTCAATAATAAAACAAACAACCCAATAAAAATGGTCAAAATATGAACAGAAATGAACTGCTGATACATGCCACAACATGGTTCAATCTCAAATGCATTAAGCTAAGTGAAAGAAACCAGACTAATAAGGCTGCATACTATTCCATTTATATGACATTCTGGAAAAGAGAACAGGAAACAGAGCAGAGCACAAGAGAATGTTTCCACAGGAATGATGGAACTGCTTTGTATCTTGACTGTGGTGGGGGTTACATGCCAATATGCATTTGTCTAAACTCAAGGACGCCAAAAAGAGTGAATTTTACTGTATGTAAATATTAAAAAATCTGTGGAATGCCTACAGGATGCCATACAGTGGAGAGATAAGAGTGAACAAGGCAACTTCATCACTTTCCACACGGTGCTTAAAATATCAAGGGGGTAAAATGAGAGCATAGATGATAAAATGACGACATTTTATGGTTTTAACAATTATGAGATAAGGTTAGCTGTGAAAAATAGAATGATGCAAGTGTAATTAGCTGCTTATAGAGTAGTGCTGTGCAAAAATAAAGAGACAAAAAGACTGCAAAGCTTCGGCAAAGAGGCCCGTTAAAGAGAAGTGAGTTCCTCCGCAGCCAGGTCTACAAAGATGTGCGTTTTCCTCCAGGAGCAACTGGAGTTGTACAAAAGCACGTTAAGGTGGACCCAAGGTTAAAAACGATGCTGATTAACGTTCTTATTCCCACTTCAGGATTGCTGATTCCAGAGTTATTTGTTACACCAAGCTACTTATTGCAACATGGCATACACAAAGACCATTTAAAGGATCAATCAAGAAAACTAACCTTTTGGTCAAAAGGGAAAAACTCACTGTCGTGCTCAGATCCCAACTGCCTTGGCCTAGTTCTGTGCAATCTAGAAATGCAGGAAGCTGAGGTGATTTCTTTGCTGGTGCTTTTCTCCAAATTATTCAAGCTAACTCTATTTCCATTTTGGGAGGACAGTGGTGATGTATATTCTCCAGGAGTTTTAACAAGCCGCACATTTACTGCTTTTCCATTTATTTCTACCCCATTCATTTCTTTCACAGCCATCTTTGCATCACTGTTTTTTTTAAAAGCAAGAGATGCATATCTAAAATATAAAAACAGAAAACCAACAGGTTCTTTGTTAACGACTTGAAATTGTCTCAAACTTCATTTTGTAATTAGTGGCTGAAAAATATCTTTCCTAAGAATAACTACTCTTAAAAATAAAAAGCTATTATACTTACCTTAGGATTAGGAAGAATATTTATCTAAGATAACTAAATAAAAAGCAAATCAAACATAGGACATAAAAGACAGTAAGCATTTCTTATGAATTATCTCCTAATTAACTTTATATTAAAACAATGTAGAGCATTTGCAAAGCTGACATACAACAGAGTCGCACAGATTAGCGGCCTTGGGACAAAGAGCTATCCATACTAAAAAATTAAAATTAATCCCTACATACAAACATAACCTCCAGGTGGATCAAAGGCTTAAACGTGAAAGGCAAAATTTAAAAACATTTAGCAGAATATATAAGAGAATATCCTCACGACTTTGTAGAGGAAAAAATATGTAGACCAAAAAGAGCTGGAAAAGCTAACCAGAATTTGAACCATATAATTGAGAAAGTTGGGCAAGAGCGAGCCTTCCGAAGGTGCCAGCCCTATCCTAGAAAGGGTATATGCATACCAAATCTGAAGAGCAGCTGTTTTCAAAGGAGGGGATTACAGATAAATTTTTATAACCTCCTTGTATTTTTGTACTTAATTGTATTTTCTAAATTTCCATACAGAATGTATAATACATCAAGTATTATACAAAAAAAACCCACAAAGTTTTTTTTTTAAAGGATTCGACAAGACACTAAAAGAGTTTTTACATCAAGTAATACTGTTAGGATTACAACACTACTTCAATATAATGAAATTTATTGGCAACATATCAATACATCAAATAAAAAAAGCATATGATCATAAGTGACTCCACTTAGGGCAAAATTAAACACTTACTTTTAATAAATTTCAACCCCAACTACAAATAAGATCCTTTCTTAATTGATAAAGATTTTCAAATCTGAAATAAACACTTATCATTTTTAGTGATAAAACAGTAAAGGCATTTCCATTAAGCTATCACCATTATTATTTGATACTTTTGAATGTTCTGACAATGTCACAAAACAGAAAGTAGCAACATATATATTGGAATGACTATTTGTAGATGACATAGCTATCTACCTAAAACATATGAAAGCATCCACCAAAGAGTTCTTAAAATAAAAAATAATAAAATTAAATACGATTTTCTGAGCCCTATTGCGTGCCAGACCTTATTCCTGCTGCTTTAATTAACTAATAATAGCTCCATGGCAATGCTGCGAAGGTGCTATTAGTACCCTCACGTCACAGAGGAAGAGCCCGAGCTGCAGAAAGGTTAAGTAACGTGTCCAGATTTATTCATCAAGTTACTGAGGGAGCTGGGAAGTGAACCCAGGCCGTCTAGCTGTTGAACACATTCTCTTAACTAAAGCACTCTACTGCCCCCATGAAACGGTATGAAACAAGATAAAGTGCACAAACCCAATAACTCTGCTCTACACCATTAACAGCAAGTTAAAAAGTCTAATGAAAGAAAGATCTGCTCGAGAACAGCACCGATGAATGACTGCAGCTATGTGTCGACGTGTGTCCCTCTCCCAGGCTGGAAAACTCCTGTGGGGATGGCCCTGCCTCTGTCCCCACCGTGGCTGACGTCCAGTACAGAAGCTCTGGCACAGAGCAGACACCCAGTAAATACAAATTTATTGAATTTGGGAAACATACCTGTAATTAGTAGAAGAATCATAAATTGATATTTCAGAGACTTGGTATTTCTGGAAATGAGACCTTAAATCAGCCTAAAAGGAGAGAAATAAAAGTTTATTAAAGGTAGAAAAAACAACAAAGAATCAAAATATGAACATTTAATAGATATGAAAATGAAGCTCAAAAATAGATCCTGGCATACCTCAGATACCGAAGGACAGAGACCACCAACGTGTATCAAATAACCCTTATCTCTTCGTAAGGGCTCACTATTCTTCATGTCTGCTTGTGGAGAAAAATAACGTACAACAGAAGATGACCATTTTTCTATCGATATTTTTAAGAGAAAATTGTTAAATATTTCATTCTTTCATTATCACAAAGTTTATTATAAAGTAATCAGCAAATATCAGCACTAGACTGAAGACCAAGAGTCTGGCGGATAGTTTTCATATTCCTGCACCTTAATCATATATCTTAAAAATAAAGAGGTTGGATTGGTTGTTGTTAGGTCTCTTGTAGCTCAAAAACAGATCGATAACTTCTAACCAGAGCAATCAATTACATCATAACTAAGCAAAGTGTCTTCCATTTATCTCTGGCTCTGAGAAGCGCTCCCTAAGACGCTGCTTCACGCAGGGTCCTAACCCCGCCAGTCCACGCTGGCTAGGGCTCTCCTCACACAATTCCCTTTGCTGGGGAAACGTCACACCAGAAAGCCTTTCAATCAGACAGATATCAGTAGCAGGTGTATAGCTGTGGCGATGGTAACGGCACGTAAGAAAAAAGTAGGGGATAAATATCTTGATTTAGATAGCACTATTTTGGAAACCACAAATATTAGGATTACAGATACATTTTTTTCTCGCTTCACTCTTTAAAAAATTGACCTCCAAATGGCTCATTTTCTCATTTTTTATATTTATAAAGAAAAATCACAAAGAGGAATAAAATATTCAGTTCTCCAAAAGAACACAGACGACAGTAAGCACTATTTTACACGTGAGCTGGGTTAGGATTTCTTAGCAAACTGTTAAGAACCAACCTAGTGTAAACTTCGGATCGCCTCTGTCTTGCTCTGCTTGATTTTCTTGTGTTCCTGAGAAGTCAGCTCCAGTCAGGTTCTCCTTGGCGTCAAACCAGTCTTCACTTACTTCTCGACAATTTTTGCAATCTGAGAAATTGAACACAAGTTGCTATGAGTCATGTATTATGTTAACCCTCTGAGAAATTATCTAAAAAGCTTCTCAGAACGAATCAGCATGATGACAATTACTAGTTTTGTATATAAATATAAAAATAAATATTAGCAAAATCAGAGAACCAAGCATAAAGATTCTGACAAGCAATTTTCAGCAGTTCCTGAAAAACAAGTACTTTTCCGTCTGAGTGGTCTGCCTCCCAGTTTTCCTTTAATTAACACTGATTCCTGGTTTACTCAAAGCCTTACATCTCTGATTTTTAAATTATACTCTATTGAAAGAGAGACGTGTTACTTTTATACAGAGACTAACAGTAAAAATCTTTACAAAGGGCTTTAAGCAGTGCCGCAGCTCTTTACTTCACTAAAAATGGAATCACTGCTTCAGAGCCAGGAGACACACTCCCCATCACCAAACAGGCAGACTATATGGATCTGGAATGAGGATAATCTCTTTTCATAGAGACAAAACAAATAAAACAAACCAAAATTACACACAATTTATAGAGAGAAGAACTGGACAGAAGAAAGAATTTTCAGATTGGAAAACAGGAACTTGAAGAATAAAATTCTGTATTATTATTTGGCATCATCAGATATATGAAGTAACTTTAAAGATGTCAGGGGCTGGCCCGGTGGCGCAGCGGTTAAGTTCGCACGTTCAGCTTCTCAGTGGCCCGGGGTTCGCCGGTTCGGATCCCAGGTGCAGACATGGCACTGCTTGACAAGCCATGCTGTGGTAGGCGTCCCACGTATGAAGTAGAGAAAGATGGGCATGGATGTTAGCTCAGGGCCAGGCTTCCTCAGCGAAAAGAGGAGGATTGGCAGTAGTTAGCTCAGGGCTAATCTTCCTCAAAATAAATAAATAAATAAAGATGTCAGTAGGTGTAATAAGAATGTACTTAACATTCATAATCAGAATGATGTCCTTCAGTCAATTAAAAATATTTATTTTCATTTAATGAGTGGGAACTAAGGATATTTAAACCACATTATTTGTTTTCTGGCAATGACACAGGACAATTCCTTTTTTTTTTTGGTGAGAAACATTGTCCGTGAGCTAACATCTGTGCTAATCATCCTTTGTGTTTTTGTTTTCTTTTTTTTTTTTGAGGAAGATTAGCCCTGAGCTAACTACTGCCAATCCTCCTCTTTTTGCTGAGGAAGACTGGTCCTGAGCTAACATCCATGCCCATCTTCCTCTACTTTATACGTGGGACACCTACCACAGCATGGCTCTTGCCAAGTGGTGCCATGTCTGCACCCGGCATCCAAACCAGCAAACCCTGGACCACCAAGAAGCAGAACATGCAAACCTAACTGCTGCACCACTGGGCCAGGCCTTTTTTTTTTTTTTTTTTTAAAAGATTGGCACCTGAACTAACATCTGTTGCCAATCTTCCTTTTTTTCTTTTCCTCTCCCCAAAACTCCTCAGTACATAGTTGCATATTCTAGTTGTAGGGCCTTCTGGTTCTGCTATGTGGGACCCCATCTCAGTGTGGCTTAATGAATGGTACCAGGTCTGTGCCCAGGATCTGAACCAGTAAAACCCTGGGCCACCTAAGTGGAGCATGCAAACTTAACCACTCGGCCACGGGGCTGGCCCCCCTCCTCTATTTTTCGTATGTGGGACGCCACCACAGCATGGGTTGATGAGTAGTGCATAGGTCTGTGCCCGGGATCCAAACCTGCAAACCCTGGGCCACCAAAGCGGAGTGTGCAAACTTACCCACTATGCCACTGGGCCAGCTCCAACAGTACATTTTATACTGACCTTTATCGTCAAGTTTCAGGTGACTAAAGTCTACGTTTACATCACTGCTTTTTAAACCATCTTCTTTGGGTGATGTATCTTGTTTAGGATGACTATTGTCAGATAATAAAGACATCTGAAGATTAATAAAAACAACAACAATAATCAGGACCAATGGATAATGCACTCTGATGATGTGGTGGGCTCTCTACTGGCATTATTTAGACCCCACAACAATGAAGGCTATCAGAGCAAAATCATCATCAACCTGGATTTACAGGCAAGCAAACTGAATCTAAGCAACTTATTTTATGTCTGTCACACAGTTAATAAGAATGAGGACATGGACCCAGCCTGTGTATAGTGACTATATGATAACACTACCATTATTTAGCATACACATACTAGAAGTATTTGGGATGATTTCTGGAGGTATACATATTATAATTTCTCCTATTAACATTTAACAGTTATATATTTAATTTAACAGGTGCTTATGTATACCTTTTATTTATGGGAAGTAACATCTGTTTCCCACGTTACTCTTTGCACATAAATTTATTTAAAAAGGAGAGTCATTTAAAGAAAAGTACAGAGCAAATAACATAGGTACTATATGGCTATGGAAAATTGTGAAGATAGTATATAAGTAGCTGAAATTTAGATACACTACACTATACTGGCTTTCAAGCATAACCTGCTAATTTGATGAGATAGGGATTAAAATGCAATCCCAAATTAAAATAGATAGTGTTTTAGAACCAAAACTAAGACTATAAAAATTATGTTATAGCTGCATATTGTACTTTAAAAAATAATTTATTGTTCTCCCCAAATAAACAGGTTGTACCGTTGCTACAATTACAATGATGAAAAAAATCCCTCCAGAATATTATATATCATTAAATGGACAAGCTGTTTAAGCAAACTATGTAACAAATTTGAGGATATAAAAATACAGTTTTAGATCTGTTAATTCTTTGCGGATAATTGAGGTTTTTTTTAAAGAGCAGAACAATGGAATAAATAAGTTGCTAATTACTTTTAATCATTTATGTTAACAGAAAGGAACATAAATCAATCCAGCATTTCACTTTCAGCTTTGGATTGCATCTTATTATTTAAGACAACCCAAATAACATAACTTGGGGGTTAAGACCTAAGTCAGAAAGTAGAAATAAACTTTGGCTCTCCTACTCCATTGCCTCCCTTGATAATGGAATATAATCTATGTTTCTATATCAGTTCACAATTTGCAGGGTGCTGTTACATAGACCGTCACCTGAGAAGCATGTACTTGGGGGAACAGGAGAGATCAAGAAAACCTACGACCGGCATTTAAAAACTATTTTCATCTGTTCAGTAAAGGAGGAATTAAAACTTTGCCCCATCTAAAATGAATGGGCTATCACTTTACTCTATCTTTTGAGACAAAGATATAACATATTAGTTTTAACCACACTGGATCAACACGATGGTGGCCGTTAAGTCACAGTTTGCCTGAGACATTCAGGTTTACACACCTACTGTCATGGTAAATTATCAACATCACTACCTTTCATTCTCAAAAATCTCCTGATTTGATGATAAACTATATGGGCACCCTACTCAACATATGACAGCTGTTTGATCAGGACATTGTGTCCCTTCTAGTCAGTTACATCCCTCAAATGGTAGAACACAAAGTAAGCCAGTTGAGTGAAAAGTAGGACGTGAGAGCTTCTGGAAATTATAGTTTACTTTGCTTAAGCCATAAAATCAAAGATTTACACTAATGAACTACTTTTAAAAAATCTCACTTGAGGGAGTGTCTTTTTTAGGCTCGAAGAAACATCAACATCATGTGTACTTTGATTGTCTAATTCAGAATCTGCTCCTAAAAGACTAAACAGATAAAACATTTCATTAAAGAATTTATCAATGTTCTGAATAAGAAACAAAAACAGAAAACAAAGTTAATTGAATATGCAATTTTTAAGATCTAATGAATTCTAAATTAGATGAAACCATAACTTACACATGTGATTCTTCTGTCTTTAGCTGGAAAGAGAGATAAGGGAAGAAAAATCTTTTGTTTAAAATGCTTTCTGTCTAAATGAAGTAAAAAATTTATTCCTAAAACATAAATACATACCCTGGAAATAAAAGTAGAGAAGGTAGATAATAATTTTGATTCTAATGACAGTGGGGGCAGCTCTTCCAGTGGGACACCCTTGTTTAGTTTTTCTTTTAAACTCACGTATCTAACTTTTAACTCTCCCAGAACAGACAGCAGTGCTGATCCTAATTCCGTCTGAGTAGAATTGCTTGATAAATTCCTGTTCAAAAGTTAAGTTCACAAAACTAAATTATTTAGGCCCAAGTCATCCATTTAACACTAATACCATATTACATCCTTAGTTCTAACTACCAGATCTTTAAAATTTTTCTTTCAAATGTTTAGTCAAAGAAAATGAACCACAGAAGATGTATTTTTCTAGGGGCAATATGAGCAACCCTCACTATATAAGCCAGAGAGAATGTGGTAGAATGTCATACAAAACCTCTGACTTCAGCCATACTTGGACTTTATAAGAAATATCAAATCTACCTGTTCTCTGGACTCGTCATCCTACCACGCACTGTTGCCTCTGCATGAAATTCAAACGCACCGCTTCTCAAGAGCCCATCACCCCGAGGCCAGCCAACACGCCCAGTTACGTCTACCCCTCATTTTGCCCTTCACAAATGAAAATGAGAGAACTTTTCTAGAACAAATTTAAAGCTAGTGATAAATTTCTAAGAAGATACAGATTTAAAATTAACAATCACTATTTAATCCTTCCCTATTTTCCGTTACGAGTTTGTAAATATCTCTGCAGTGGCGGTGACACATTTGATAGTGAACATTTAAAAGGTGCAACTCTGCTTTGACGGCTCTCTGCATTATTTTCTGACAGCACTTTGATGGAAAATTCTTCTCCATTTCTTCAGGAAGTTGAGTTTCCCTTTAAAATAAAAGATTGCATTAGGTAAGATTTCAAATATTTTTCTGTGTTAATGGCGTGCCTCTAGAAACAGATTTTAAATTTCTTACATTTCTCTGTCAAGTTCAAGTCAATTTTTACTAAAGAAAGGCTGTAGGAACACACTACAGCTGCAGAAAACAAGGATGTCAAGAGCCAAGGCTAGATGTCCTCTTCCCAGAAGTCAAGGAAGCAAACAATTCTCAAATTCATATGTTCTTTTACCACAAAAGGATTCCAAAGTAAAGTACCGACTTTATTGATCCATAATCAACACATTTTCAACCTAAATCAAGCTTGCTTAATATTTTTTCCAGTTATAAGCATTCTGGATGGAAACTGTTCTTAAATGTGCTATCTTTTTAATAAACAATAGACATAATTTACGTTTTTCTTGGTAATTAAGGGTCATTATTGTAAGTCAATATTTTGCTGTGTTATTACATCAAACAGCCCCAAATCACCACATTTTTTGAATGATAATAGTCCCAGAAGTTCTCCCCTGGCTGCCAGTTGCTACTGCTAGCTGCTCTCAACACTTCTGCCTCTGGAAACCCACTTCCTACTCACTTTCCTGAGACTGGATACTGGGTCAAACACATTAGGAAACGAAGAACGAACGGAGGAAAAAGTAAACGACCTCAGAACATGAGAACTAAGTCGGCTTCTCAGAGGCTTCCCTTTTACTCCCCTCTCCCCCCCTCCTGGTTCTCCATTGGGTTCTGAATTATAAGGGTATCTAATAAATGCAAAGTAAATTACACAATGAATTCAAACCAAGATTGAAATACCCCAGTGAAAGTAGCTATTTACTTCTTCAAATATTTGACATTTTCCAAAGGTGCCATTTTGTTTTGGCCTACCAGGGATCAGATGAAAGAAAACGGAGTAATTAAATCCGTGTGGATTTGGGTTGGATAAATAAAGATGCCGTGAGTTTCTGAAGGAATTATTGACACTGAAAGCTCAGTAAGCAGAAAGCTTTAATATTTTGTTATCCTAATATTTATCTGTTTGAAGGCAAATGGCTGAAGCAGACGATCTCTTAAAAGTAGCTTTTAGCTATTATTCCATATGGTTAAGGACCCTACAAAAAAGCAAATTCCTGGGGCAGGTCCGATGGCATAGTGGTTAACTTGGGCAGTCCAGAGTTCGTGAGCTTAGGCGTGGACCTACACACTGCTCATCAAGCCATTGTGTGGCCATGACTCACATACAAAATAGAGGAAGATTGCCACAGATGGTCACTCAGGGACAATCTTCCTCAGCAAAAAGAGGAAGATTGGCAATGGGGCCAATCTTCCTCACCAAAAAAACCCACAGTAAATTACTATTTTGATTTTTTCCCCATTTGTATCTGCAAGCTTGTACATCTGACTTACCTCTCAGGATGTTTCTTTAAGTCTATGATATCAAATGTTTTTCTTAATTCCAGGGAATCCTGAAAATATGATTTAAAATCAGATTAGAAATATATGACAAACAATACACATTGTATCTGGAGATCCAAACTAGTAAAATGTAAAACCCAATTTCGAATTGACTTTGTGGCAAGAGCTGAAGGACAGAGCTGGTAACGCTCGATCCACCTCTTCCCTTCACCTGGCACTTCCTCATGAAAGCCTCAAGAACCGCTGCCAGAACTCAATGAACCAAAACACTTACATTAGCATACACTGTCTCTTTATAAAGTCAAACAAGATTTTCTTATTAATCATATTGGTTTTACCTTATTTAGGAAATTTCCATTAGGTTTTAAACTGTCAACCAAGAGAGATTTTCCCAATGGTCCTTTTGTCACTGCCATCCCCGTATCTTCATTATCTTGACTGTATGACCAGTCGGTATTACAAGCCACACTTCTTTGCTTCTCCCGTTGCCATTCACCAGGCCGTGTTTTATTCATCATTGTTATCTCTGTGTTGCTTGATGTAGACACTACAGAAGACCTTGCACTCGTCGCCCTGCTGGTGGTGAAGCAAGCCCTGAAATCGGTGCTAACGTCCACTGTCTGATTAACTGTCATCATGCAACTCGCTGCACCTGTCACCAACTCAGGACATGTTCCTTCCACATCGTGAAAGCATGTTTCATTCGTGGTACTGCCACTAGCACCTTGCAGGGAGCTACTGTCTTCTGTTGCATGGTTATTTCTGACTGCGATCCTGGGGAGAGGCACAGAACAACCTGAGGCTGCGTTAGGAGTGTTTTGTAGGCTTTTATAAAGTGAGTATCCAGAGGCAGAAATTACAGAATCATCAAAAACAGAGGCCCAGGAAGTTTGACAATCTTTCCAAGGTTGCAGTAATGTGTCTAAGGCTTTGTCCTGTGGTAATGTGCTAGGATTTTCAATGTGTTGTAACATTTTGTTCTCAACAATTGCATTTCCACAAAAATCTTTACTTTCAGTCATTTGAGATTTCATTTTGCCACCATAAATTTTAGTTTTTAATGCTTTCTGAGGGTTCAAGAAACCACTCTCCGACTGAGGTTCCCGGTTTTCAAGAGGACTCCTCCTTCGTGCAATTTCCTCAGATACTGTGCGGTACATTAAGCTGGTCTCTTCCTCCTGACACTTTCCATGCTTTGGTTTATGATATTCTCCTAACATAACAGAAGTCAGAAACTTGGAGACAGGAGGTGAATCTTCTTGTCCATAGACATCAACTGAATCTACAGAGATGCTAGAACTACTTTCTAACGTAACATGATTCTCTTCCAGACTGCTGGCACATTTCGCTTCACAACCTGGATTTCTCAACCTCACATCTCCGAGGTCAGACCTGTGTAACGTTTCCGCTTGGCCAGGAGATAAATGGTCACTCGCACATTCTCGTTCATCCGCACTGAGATACTCCTGCTGTGAATCTTCATCTGTACGGTATGTTTGCACATCTTCAGCAGTCTCTTTAGAATCATCATCTGAAATCGTGTAGATTCTTTCCAAGCCAATAATTTTATTACCTTGATATTCCAAGATATCAAAAAACACCTCCTCTCCTTTCTGAATTTCAGAATCTAATTCTGATTTTAAACGAATACGACATTCATTCTTCAGTTTTGACTCTGAATAATGTATAGAGTAGGTTTCATTCAAGAAAGCATAATCAGCACTGTCTTCAGACTCACTCGACTGAGAGTGAGTACTCTCTCTGTCAGAATCGGGACTTGCAGTACAAGATGGTGCCAATAAATCTATTTTGTCAAGATCGCTGATTTCTTTGTCATTAGCTCTTTGTTCTAGCACCAAGGAATCCCAGTTCTCATCAAGAATAGTCAAGTTGGCTTCATTATAACCCTTGGAAGATAGTAACAAATTTTCTCTCTTAGGATTAGAAGGCTCATCTGATTAAAAAAAAATAAAGGATAAAATGTTAACAGCAGCAACATTACAGAATCTAAACACTAGAAAAGACCTTAGATGTGATCTGGTCCAAGTTCTTCCCAATGTAGGAATACTTTTCACATTATCCATGACAAATATCCCTCATGGTTGCTGCTATGGAGTGAATTTTGTCCCCCTCAAAACCCATATGTTCAAGCCCTAACTCCCAATGTAATTAGATATGGGGCCTTTGGGAGGTAATCAGGGCTGGATGAGGTCATGAGGGTGGGGCCCTTAAGACGGGATTAAGGGCCTCAAGACGGGGTAAGTGACAGAGAGCTTGCTCTCTCTTTCTCTCTACTATGTGAGGATACTGCAAGAAGGCAGCCATTTATACGCCAGGAAGAGAGCCCTTAACAAAACCCAACTATGCTAGTACCCTGACTTGGACTTCCAGCCTCCAGAACTATGAAAAAATAAGTATCGGTTATTTAAGCTATGGTATTTTGTTATAGTAGCCCCAGCTGACTAAGATAGTAGCCAAGATTCTTCTTGAAGTCTTTCAACAGCAAGGAGTTTACTGTTTATAAGGCAGCCACTCCATGTGTAGTGTTTGAGTGCCTCCTATCCCAGCCTTAGGCATCAGAGAAACAAAGGAAAGAAGACATGGGTGCTGCACCCAAATACTTGTGGCTTTCCTAAGGGTCACAGATGAGAAAAGCACACATAAATGTGACACAGTTACAGAGTGCTGACAGAGTTGTGTTGATGAGCAGGCAAATGCTTGAGAAGAAAGGAGAAGTAGACTTCAGAGGAAGCTTTACATTTAAAAAATATTTTGAAACAACATAGATAGTTATCTTAGGCAAATCAAACAGCACGAACAAAGTTAGCCGTGTGAAAGAAGGTGGCATTTTCAGGAAATTGTAAACCAAGTTGTGGAGTGAAATAGTTCCATGTGAATGACAGAAGCTGTGAGCAGAAAGAGGCCTTCCAGGGTGAGCTAAGGAGTGTGGCTCTTACTCTAAGGCAACAGACGACGACTGAAAGCTCTTAAAAGGGCGGTCAAGGAACGAGGTCGAGTTCAGACGCCTCTGGCCCAGTGAGAACGCAGACAGACCAAGAGTGCAGGAGTGGAGTGGAGAGGAAGACATCAGTACAAAAGTTCCACAACTGACAAGACTTGGTGGTCAATGACGAGTGGTAGATGGAGAGGAAGAATAGTGGCTTTCAAATATTTTTTGACTAAGAACACATTTTATATCAAGATACAGTTCACATACATACATGTGTGTGTATAAGTGAAACAAAAATTTTACAAAACAGCAGCTACTCCAACTATGTCCAATGTATTTTGGTATTTTCTAGTCTATTTTATTTTATTTAAAAAAAAAGCTGATCACAATCAGCTGAACTGATTTCCTGACTCACCAATTGGCCACCACCTCCTTAAACATCGCTCTAAGATAATGCTAAGGTCTACACTGGGTAGCGCAGTTGAATGGGAATATTCAGAGCTGCAGAGAGACGGACTTCATGAAGAAGAGCTGATTTAGAAGATGAAGAAGAAAAGCAGCGGAGGAGGGAGAAAATAACGAGTTCAGTTCCAGGCAAGTGGAGTGGGAGGTTAGCGATAATACACTCAGATTCGAGCGTCTAATAAGCTGTTATAAATATGGGATTGCAGCTAAGGAGAGCAGTGTTCACTTCAATTACAAATTCATGGGTTGACTGTGTTTCTCTTAGAGATTTGTATAGGAGTTCATTATATATTCCAGATATTAATTCTTTGTTTTCTGTATTTATAAGTGACTTTTTCCTAGTTTGTTGCTTATCTTTTAACTTTTTTTTTAAACTGATGCCCATCATTCTGAAATTCATCACATCATGTTTTCTTTTTTTTCCAGGTATGCTTTTTGGTGAGGAAGATTGGCCCTGAGCTACAATCTGTTGCCAATCTTCCTCTCCGCCCCCACCCCCCCGCCAAAGTATAGTCGTATATCCTAGTTGTACAACCTTCTAGTTCTTCTGTGTGGGATGCTGCCACAGCACGGCTTGATGAGCAGTGCCTAGGTCCCTACCCAGGATCTGGACCAGCGAACCCCAGGCTGCTGAAGCGGAGCAGGCAAACTTAACCACCTGGCGACGAGGCTGGACCCTTAATTTTTTATAATATCTTGTCATACCACAGTTAAGATTATTTATTTAAATGGATCAGTCTTTTCTTATGACTGGGTTTTGTCTCTCTGGCCTTCCCTACCACATGATTATAAAGGTATTCTACTATAATGTATTCTAATTCTGTGTGTGCATGTGCGTAATACTTAGCCTTTGTACACTATGCAGAATTAATTTTTCTAACATGAGGTAGGAATCTAACAATTTTTTTCCAAAATGGATGGTCAATTGTCCTAATACCATTTGCTGAATAATCCAGTTTCCCTTCTGACTTGAAATAGCATTTTTTATCATATCCTAAATTCCTCTTAATAGTTAAAACCACATATATTCATAAGCACATAAAAGTTTAGTCATTTTGCTTTATATGCTCTTGTTATTTCTTATTTTCTACCACCACAGAAAACAAATCTCAGATTTGTGTTAAGACAAAACATATACAATTTGGGTAGCAGAGGTCAACCTGCCCACTTTCCACTTATTACCCCAAAGGCAAGTGTGCCTGTCAGCAGTCCTGAAAGCCCGGCTGGACAGAAACCCCTTTTCCAGTCCACCTCCTCTTCCCTATCTTTCATTTCCCTGAGACGTCCTGTGCAGGCTGCCCATTCTCACCAAAAATCACCTGAGTGAGTCTGCCAAGTTACAAACATGCTGACTCCTACAACCTTACGGGGAGGAGAACCTAAGGAGTAGCAGCACTGGAGGGGAAGTAGCTAGCCCAATTATGTTAGTGTCTCTCTCCACCCAGAAGAAAACCAACTGGCCTGGCCCTCACCTTCCTGCATGTATCGTCCATCATTGCGGTAGCCTGTACCAGAAGCTGTCTCCATCACTGCAGTGGTCTGCATCCTCAAAGATCTATATTCTAGAAGAGGTATAAAGATTCAACTATTATTATACTCAGCATTATATTTAAAAAACTATCAGAAAAACAAGAATTTGACAAAGTGACAACTATACTCAAAGATTCTAATATAAGAAGGCTAATAAACAAAACTGATAAACATTTAAGTAACTTTTTTAAAAGCATGAATTGACAGCTACATAAAAGACTGTACTATTTAAACAGGCAAGACCTATTCTTTTAAAATTTCCAAGGAACATTTTAAAAAAAAAACGTATTAGGACAACAAAAAAGTCTTAACATAAAGAATAGAGTACTAAGGGCTACACTGTGACCCTACTTATGTCAAACCTGAATCAAAAATGTTTCCAAAACAAACTGCAGACATATTAAAAACCAATGACAGGGTGTATCTATACGATGGAATATCTTTCACCAATAAAAAGGAACAATCTACTGACACATGTAACCTTGTGGATTAATCTCAAAAACATTATGCTGAATGAAAGAAGCCAGACGAGAGATCACATATTGTATGATTCCATTTAAATGAAATATACAGAAAAAGCAAATTTATAGAGACAGAAGGTACAGAAGTGGCTGCCTGGGGTGGGGGACGTGAAGAGGGGTTAACTGTAAACGGGCCTAAGGGATCTTACTGGAGGGATTAAAATGTCCTGAAACTGTTTTATGATGTGATGGTTGCACCACTTGACAAAGTTACTAAAATTACTGAATTGTACATTTGAAATGAGTAAAATATACCTCAATAAAGCTGGTTAAAAAAACTTACTGGCAATGGCTCTTTCACCCCAGTTGCTACATGAGGAAGCCCAAGTTAGTCGCTTGTAGGAAAACCAAGGCACCCTAAAGGACACATGAGTGACCCCAGAGGAGACCAGCAGAAGCAATGTCCAGCTAACCCACAACATCATCTTCAGTCTTCTGGCCCTAGTTATCCTAACTGTCCATAGCCCTAAAAACCTGGGCATCTTCAGTGGAATTCTGGTGACCAGGTATTACAAATGTTCCTGATGAGTTTGAAAAAAACCAAGAGATTTTTTTCTAATTCTTAATGAACTATTACAGTCAATGATCCTGAAGGAATCATCTAAATTCACTCACCCTGTTCTGCGATGAAAAGACATTACAAAGCAGAAGTCAGAGCTCACTCCCTGGAGATGGCCTGTCTAGTTCTGAATCCTGACTTAGACGCTCAGTAAACAGTGTGAACTTCGACAACTGAAAACAATTAATGACAATAGGAACATGGACTTTTAAAATCTATGGGACCTGGCCAAATTTATAACCAAAAGAAGTCATAGCTTTAGATGCTTATTATTAAGTAAAACTAAAATAAATGAATTAATAAGCAGCCAATTCAAGAATCTAGGAAAAAACTAGAGTCTTTAAATCAAAAAAGTTGAGAGTAAAATTAGTTAAAACAAAAGCAGAAATGACCAATTTAAAAAACAGTAAAAATAATAACTAAAACCAGAGCTAGTCTCTGAAAAAATGAGTTAAAGTAGATAAATATCAGACAAATCTCACTAAGAAAGACAGTACTGAAACAAAAGTTAGTAATGATAAAAGGAGAAGTTTAACAAGAGATAAAAAGCTACTTAAAAAATTTAGATTGCTATGTACACTTCTGATGGGTAATTTGAAAATTTAACCAAAATAGGCAATTTTCTAGGAAAATAGTTTTAAACAAAAACCCATATAGATAAAGCTGAACGGAGAACCAACCAAAGAAAAAATTGAAAAGGTCATCAAAGATCTACCCTATCAAGCCTACTAAATTCTTACTTGATCCATATAAGCAGAAAAATTATAGATCAAGTGAACAGAACTCTAGCCTGAATCATGGAGTCATGGCCCCTCAATCAATTCCCAGACTGGTGTTATACTAGTTTACAGACCCAGAACGCCTTGAATGAAGGGGAGGCTGAGTCCTCTTGAGGAAGGGCCCCAAATGCACTAATGGAAATTTATGTTAATCTTTTGTCTATCCTTCCCCCAAGGGACCCACAGCCTTTTACCAGGGTAACAGTACACTTGGGAAAAGGAAATAATCAGACCTTTCAGGGACTACTGCACAATGACTCTGAACTCTGAATGATTTTAGGAGACCTAAAACGTCACTGTGGCCCTCCAGTCAGCATAGGGGCTTATGGAGGTCAGGTGATCGATGGAATTTCAGCTCAGATCCATCTCACAGTGGGTCCAGTGGGTCCCTGAACCCATCCTGTGGTTATGCCCCCAGTTCCAGAATGCATAATTGGAAAGACATACTTAGCAGGTGGCAGAATCCACATTGGTCCCCTGACCTGGTGAGTAAGGGCTATTATGGTGGGAAAGGCCAAGCGGAAGCCATCAGAATTGCCTCTATATAGAAAAATGGTAAGTGAAAAGCAATATCACACCCCTGGAGGGAATGCAGAGATTGGTGCCACCACCAAGGACCTGAAAGATGCAGGGGTGGTGATTCCCACCACATCCCCATTCAGCTCACCTACTGGCTTGTGCAGAAGACAGATGGATCTGGGAGAATGACAGTGGATTATAATAAGTGTAACGAGGTGGTGACTCCAACTGCAGCTGCTCTATCAGGTGTGGTTTCACTGCTTGAGCAAATTAACACATCCCCTGGTACCTGGCAGGCAGCTTTTGATCTGGCAAACGCCCTTTTCTCCATACCTGTCCATAAGGCCCACCAGAGGCAGATGGCTTTCAGCTGGCAAGGTCAGCAATACACCTTCACTGTCCTACCTCGGGTATATCAACTCTCCAGTCCTACGTCATAATTTAGTTTGCAGGGATCTTGATCACCTTTTGCTTCCATAAGATATCACACTGGTCAATTACATCGATGACGTCACGCTGATTGGACCTAGAGTGAGAAGCAGCAACTACTCTAGACTTATTGGTAAGACATTTGTGTGTTAGAGGGTGGGAAATAAGTCCGACTAAAATTCAGGGTTCTTGTACCTCAGTGAAATTTCTAGGAGTCCATGGTGTGGAGCATGGTGAGACATCCCTTCTAAGGTAAAAAATAAGTTGTTGAATCTGGCCCTTCCTACAACCAAGAAAGAAGCACAAAGCCTAGTGGGCCTCTTTGGATTTTGGAGGCAACACACTCTTCATCTGGTTGTGTTACTTTGGCCCATTTAACCCAAAAAGCGATGGTTGAGAGCGGGGCCCAGAACAAGGGAAGGCTCTGCAGCAGGTCCAGGCTGCTATGCAAGCTGCTCTGCCACTTGGTCCACGTGACCCAGCAGATCCAAGCGTTTGAAGTGTCTGTGGCAGAAAGGGACGCTGTTTGGAGTCTTTGGCAGGCCCCTATAGGCAAATCGCAGTGCAGGCCTTTAGGATTCTGGCACAAAGCCCTGCCATTGTCTGAAGATAACTACTCTCCTTTTGAGAAACAGATCTTGGCCTGCTACTGGGCCTTAGCAGAGACTGAATGCTTGACCATGGACCACCAAGTTATCATGCAACCTGAGCTGCCCATTATGAACCGGATGTTATCTGACTCATAAAGCCATCAAGTTAGGCATGCACAACAACATTCCATCATCAAATGGATCTCGTATTTGGGCCCTGAAGGCACAAATAAGTTACATGAAGAAGTGGTCCCCGTTCCTGTTACTCTGCCTTCTCTCTCCCACACTGCACCTCTGGACTCATGGGGAGTTCCTTATGATCAGTTGACAGAGGAGGAGAAGTCTCGGGCCTGGTTTACAGATGGTTCTGTGTGATATGCAGGCACTATGTGAAAGTGGACAGCTGCAGCATTACCTGCCCCTCTCTGGGCCATCCCTGAAGGACAGTGGTGAAGAGAAATCCTCCAGTGGGCAGAACTTCGGGCAGTGCACCTGGTTGTTGACTTTGCTTGGAAGAAGAAATGGTCAGACGTGTGATTATACACCAGTTAATGGGCTGTAGCCAGTGTTTGGCTGGACGGTTAGGAACTTGGAAGGAATGGGATTGGAAAATTGGTAACAAAGAAATTTGGGCAAGGAGTATGTGGGTAGACCTCTCCAAATGGGCATAACATGTGAAAATATTTGTGTCCTAATGTGAACCTTCACCAAAAGCTGTCAGCAGAGGAGGATTTTAATAATCAAGTGGATAGGATGATCCATTCTGTCGATACCTATCAGCTTCTTCTTTCCCCAGCCACCCTGTCATCGCCCAATGGACTCCTGCACAAAGGTTCCATGGTGGCAGGTACGGAAGTTACGCATGCACTCAGCAGCATGGACTTCCACTCACCAAGGCCAGTCTGGCAAACTGCCAGCAGCAGAGACTAACGTTGAGTCCCCGATATGGCACCATTCCCCAGGGTGATCAGACAATTACCTGGTGGCAGGTTGATTACATTGTACCACTTCCATCATGGAAAGGGCAGTGTTTTTTCCTCAGTGGAATAGATTCTCACTCTGGATACAAATTTGCCTTCATTGCATGCAATGCTTCTGCCCAAGCCACTAGGGAATGCTTTATCCACTGTCATGGTATTCAGCACAGTGTTATTTCTGATGAAGGAACTCACTTCACAGCAAAAAAAGTGGGACAATGGGCCCATACTCAAGGAGTTCATTGTCTTACCATGTTCCCCACATCCTGAAGCAGTTGGTTTGATAGAACAGTAGATGGCCTTTCGAAGACTCAGTTACAATGCCAGCTAGGTGACAATACCTGCCAGGGCTGGGGCAAGGTTCTCCAGAAGGCTGCATATGCTCTAAATCAGCATCCAACATATAGAGCTGTTCCGAGAGCCAAACTTCATGGGTCCAGGAATCAAGGTGGAGAAATGGGAGTCACACCACTCAATATCACCCCCAGTAATCTACTAGCAAAATTTTTGCTTCCTGTTCCCACAATATTGTGCTCTGCTGGCCTCAAGGTCTTAGTTCCTGAGGGAGAAATGCTTCCACCAGGAGACATGACGCCACTGAACTAGAAGTTCAGACTGCCACATGGTCACTTTGGCTCCTCATGTCTCTGAATCAACAGGCAAAGAAGGGAATTACAGTGTCAGCTGGGGTTACTGATCCTGACTACCAAGGGGAAACTATACTACTACTCTGCAGTGGGGGTAAGAAAGAGCGTCTTTGGCATACAGGAGATTCCTTAGGGAGTCTTTCAGTATTACCATGCCCTGTGGTTTAGGCAAATGGGAAACTACAAAAACCCAATCCAGTCAGCACTACACTAACGGACCAGACCCTTCAGGAACAAAGGTCTGGGTCACTCCATCAGGTAAAGAGCCATTACCAGCCAAAGTGCTTACTGAAGGCAAAGGGAGTACACAATGGGCAGGAGAAGAAGGTAGTTATAAATATCACTGAAATGTAATGTAATAAATGTAATTAAATGTAATGGGAGATGTAAGAGACTTTTATATTGAAGACTACAAAACATCGATAAGAGAAATTGAAGAGAAACTAAATAAGCGGAGAGATATACTATGTTCATGAATTGAGACAATATTGTTAAGATCTGTTCTCTACAAATTAAGCTATAGATTCAACACAATTTCAATCAAAATTGCAGAGGAATTTTTGGTAGAAGTTGACAAGCTAATAGTAAATTTATATGGAAATGCAATGAACCTAAAATAGCCAAAACAATCTAGAACAAAGTTGGATGACATATATTTCAAGACTTATTATAAAGCTACGGTATTGGCAGTTTAGTATGTTAGACTAATAGATTAAGGAACAAATTCTGAGAGTCAGAAAGAGAGTCACTTGATTTTAGAGAAAGGCACTAATTCAACTCAACATGGAAAGGAAGGTCTAAGGCATATTCAACAAATGGTGCTGGCAGTAGATTTTTGCAACGAGGAAAAAAAATGCCCGGACCCCTACCTCACATAATACACAATAACAAACGTGAGATGGCTCATATTTCTGAATGTGAAAAACAAACTTATAAGTTTCTCAAAGAAAACAGGAGAATAAATTCATGACTTTGGGGTAGGCAAAGATTTCTTAAACAGAACACAAAAGGTGTTAATAAAAAAGTTGTTAATTTGAACTTCAGCAAAATTTTAAAACTTCTGGTCATCAAAAGGGTATTAAAAAATGAAAAGACATGCCAAACACTAGGAGAAAATATTCACAACTTATATATCCAACAGAGCACTCTTATCTACATTATGTAAAGAACTCACACATAGAATTCTTTTTTAAAGACAATCTAATCAAAAAGGAAGAAAACACTTGGACATTTGCTTCACATACACAGAACACAGGCACGTGAACTGCTCTTAAGTGTATGAGAAAGTGTTCAACATCACTAGTGGTCAGGGAGATGAACGCTTAAACTACCAAGACACCACTTCATGCTCACTAGAATGCCCCCCTTCCAAAAAAAAGACTGATAACACCAAATATTGGTGAGGATGTGGACAAACAGGAAGTCATACATTGCTAGAGAAAATACAGATTGTTTATTTTGGAAAACTGGCAGCTTCTAATGATGTTAAACATATACCTACGCTATTACCAAGAAATTACATTCCAGTTTCAGGAAAGAACTCCTTTCTCTAGAGAAACATTCTTTAGTATTTTATTCAATAATGATTGAACCTCTATTTGTTAAGTCATATACTAAGGGTTCAGGACATAGGAATGATCAAAGACACACAACAACTAAGCAATTTCCAAAAGTGGGGTAGGACGATGGGGAGGGAACACATACATCTTATTAGAGTACCTTTTCTCAAACTTGCCTGATATAAGGGTCACTTGGGACACTCCTTAAAAATACATTCTACAGCCCAATTTGGGGCTCAGCAACAAGAGCCTAGGAAATTTCTATAATTCAGAGCTTTGGGGAAAGACAAGGTGCTATGGGAAATATGAAAGGACCTAATCTAATCTAAGGGTTAGGGAAGGCCTTCCTAAAGAAGTGTCATTTAACCTGAGATATGAAAGATAAGCAAGTAGGAATTAGGTATACTATTGATTATTCTATCAATTTAGTATTGATTTTGACATAAAGGATATAATGTCATACACACAAAATTCATTTGGAGTTTTTATTTTATTTTCTTTGTGAGGAAGACTGTCCCTGAGCTAACGTTGGTGCCCATCTTCCTCTATTTTGTATATGGGATGCTGCCACAGCGTGGCTTGATGAGTGATGTGTAGGTCCATGCCTGGGATCTAAAACTGCAAACCCAGGCCGCCAAAATGGAGCGTGCAAACTTAACCACTACGCCACCGGCTGGCCCCTGCATTTGGAGTTTTTAAAACTGAGAGTTGTATTTAAAAAGCAAAATTCTAACTGAGTAAGAGAAACATAACCTATATCTACTTTGAGTTGCACAGATAATTAAGTAGACAATAATATAGCAGAGCTGCACTGAAAAAGGTAAGGGAAAGCTTATAAAAAAGTGACATCTAAATTAAATCATGATGCTCACATAGGGGCTAACCAGACTAAGGAGCAGGGAAGGAGAAAGAGCATCTTAAGTTAAGATGACAAATACGGGATGGCCACCAAGCAAGTGAAGGGTAAGGAGAGGAGACAGGGTACTAGACTTGTTGCATCTAAAGGTGAGCTCACTATCATTGGTGGCACACTCACTGAACAAGGTTCTAGGAGGAGGAATACTTTTCTGTCTTTTATATTATTTTACTTTTGGGTAGGAAGCAATGGAGCTGATGAGTTCATTTTTATATATAAGTTCTAAGTGCCTATAACACACACAAATTGAAATTGATACACAGATGTGCAGCTTAGACATTTTCTGGACTTGAAATACTCAACCTCCAATGTAATGTTTCATACTTTTTTTTTTTAGCTAATGACAGAAAAAATTTGGCCAAATACCAACAGCTCGATAGCCTTTTCATATTTTTATCGCCGTAAAGCTGGCTAGTGGTTGTTAACCTCTGTCGTTATGGACTTTCTGAAGATTAGATAATAGTCACAGACTCACTTCCCTGAGAAAATGCACATACACACACATATAATTTAAAGGATTTATGGACTTCTTTACCACATTGAAAAACTGTAAGTTAATAACTCCCAGCTTAAGTGATTTTATTTAAGGCAGTAAAGATCCTACCCTAGGAATACCAGGTAAATGTTTAAAATAAAGAGGAAGATGAAAAGAAAGCTAGTTTATCAAAATAATTGACATTAGAATACTCAATTCTATTGTGGCTTTCCTACTTTTTGGACTCAGTGGTTTTCCTACTTTTTGGACTCAGGAACTCTCCAGAGTCTTAGAAAACAGTGAGAACCCCAAGGAGCATTTGTTTATGTGGGTGATATCTATTAAGACCTATCATATTAGACTAAAATAGAAAATTTAGGGCCAGCCTAGTGGCACAGTGGTTGAGTTCGCATGTTCCACTTCGGCAGCCCAGGGTTCACCGGTTAGGATCCCAGGTGCGGACATGGCACCGTTTGGCACGCCATACTGTGGTAGGCGTCTCACATATAAAGTAGAGGAAGATGGGCACAGATGTTAGCTCTGGGCCAGTCTTCCTCAAAAAAAAAAGAAAAAAGAAAACAAAATTTAAAAATATTTATTAATTTATTCATAAATAATAATAAACCCATTACCTAAGTAACATTTTAAATTTAAAACGTATATTTTCAAAAAAATTAGTAAGAAGAACATTCGTAATTTGCAAATCTCTTTAATATCTGTCTTAGTAAGCTGGATTCTCACTCTTATCTGATTCTGCATTCAAACCTGCATTCAATGTGTTGCAAGCTTCGTTCTTAAATATGAACAGACACTCAAGGTCCAAGACTTTGGCAAGAGGAAAAATTTTAGTGTAACAAAAACACTTGCAAATCATATATCTGATAAGGGTCTATTACTCAGAATATACAAAGAACTCTTACAATTCAACAACAAAAAGACAAACAACCCAATTTTAAAAATGAGCAAAGGGGGGCCGGCCCTGTGGCAGAGGGGTTAATGTTCTGTGCTCTCCACTTGTGTGGCCCAGGTTCACAGGTTCAGATCTCCTGTGCGGACCTACTCCACTCATTGGCCATGCTGTGGCAGCGTCCCACATACAAAATAGAGGAAGACTGGCACAGATGCTAGCTTAGGGACAATCTTCCTCAGAAAAAAACAAAGAGCAAAGGACTTGAACAACCATTTCTCCAAAGAAGATATGCAAATGGCCGATAAACACATGAAAAGACTCTTAATATGGCCTTATTCATTAGGGAAATGAAATCAATACCACAATGAGATACCACTTTACACCCACTAGGATGGCTATAAAAAACAAAAAACAAACAGAAACAGAAAATGCGTTGGCAAGGATATGGAGAAATCGGAACCCTCATACACTGCTGGTGGGAATGTAAAATGGTGCAGCCTGGCAGTTCCCCACAAATTTAGAAAATGACCACGTGATCCAGCAATTCCACTCTTAGGTATATACCCATCGTTATTCCGTCCTCCCAGTTTTCAGTTACCAAACGATTCCCTCCTGGGTTTTCGATCCCAGAACCAAGCCAGAAACCACAGAACTCTCCCTCCACACCTCCCTCATCCCCACCAGGTCTCGTCCATTTTAACCCCCGAGTCATCTTGATCAGAGAGCACTGACTCCCACACGGATCAGGCAGTAACTTCCTAGCTGGGCAGAATCATCTTCCCGAAATGCAAATATCAGTTCACCCCAGCGCTTAAAACTCAGCAACACTGTCCTTATTCTCTGGATAAAGATCAAAACCTTAGGACGCCCTATAAGACCCCCCAAGGGCCCGGACTCTGCGTTACCCTTGGCACCACGCGTCTTCCGGATCAAACGAGCCGGGCCACGTGCGTTCTCGCTGCCTGCCGCCCTCCCCGCCCCCAACCACCTCGAACTTCTTCCAGACCTTCAGATCTCACCCTTAATACCCGTTTTTAGGGAAACCTCCCCGGCCCTTCGCACTAGATCTGGAACCTCTGTCGGTCTGGAAACCAGCCCACACTTCCGCCACCCGTCACGCGTGTTTGGGTCAGTGATTAACGTCCATTGTCCATTTGTCGCTCTAGGCTGTCCCGGCTGCCTGGATCCCATGCCCGCCCGCGGTGGAGGCCCCATAAACACCTGTCACAACGACAAACACGAGTGACGTCCACTTTGCACCGGACGAGCTTTGGGGGTGCAAGTCTGCCTCAGCCCCGGTGACCCGAACGTAAAGGCGCCAAATTGGGGGGGTTCTGGAACCCCAAGGCGACCTGACGGATGCGCAAGCCCCGGGGCCACGGCAGCCCTCCCCACCCCAACCCCACAGCCTCCACCGCGGACTCGCCGGCCGAACCCTCGCGGGCCTCCTCCACCCACGCGGCCCTCCGGACGGCCCTCGCCACCGGGACTCACCACAGCCAGGCTTCGCTGCCGCGTCCCCTCAAGCCCTGGCCTGCGCCCCGCCGGCCCGCAGCCACGCCCGTCGCACCTTGGAGCCGCACTGTCACCGCCGCCACCACGCGCGACGCTCCGGATGCGGCCGCCGCCTCTGAGCCAGCAGCGCTCCGCGTGCAGCCGCGGGGCCTGTCGGGTAACGGCCACCCGCGGCCCGCCCCCTTCCTGGCGGGGCGCTCCCATTGGTCGGCGCCAACAGGGGCGACGCCGTGATTGGCCCGGCTTGCGGGCGCGAAAGCGGGAACGAGGTCGCTGGCTGTGGTTTGCACCCGCGGGGGGCGGGAGAGGAGCTCCGGGCTGGGGCGGGGTGCGCAGCGCCGTCCCGGGGAGCCTTTCCCAACGGCGCGGCCATGCACAGCCAGCGGAGGAAAAGGTGGGTGGCGCTGCCCCTGCGGGCAGAGGCCAGAGTGCCCCCTGGTCTGGGCGCAGCGGCCGGACAACCATGCCTGGCCATCCTGCGCAGGCCGTTTCCACCCCCAAGTGTCCCCTCTTCGTGGCTGCCACCACGTGTCCTCCTTGGGACAGTCCTTTAACATAGCGTTAGCAGGGCCGAGGCTTGGGGGAGAGGGTGAGGCATTTATTTGCTCCGGGTGCAAAATTTAAGGGAGTCCCCAAAAACTCAGTCAAGATAAATCATATTTCATGCAGTCGTTTAAGAGCATCAAAAGTAACGAAAAATCCAAGATGAACAAAATATCTCAATCAGTACTCCGCATTTTCCCTTTTGCCTCAGCTCTGTTATGGCTCCACTAGGCACTGTTATCCTGTCTTTAAAATCTTGATTTTTTTGCATTAATTTTGACTTTTTAAAAAGCATTTTGTTAAAATTGTTGTTGTTTAAAATCGTCTAAGATTGCACTAAAATCTTAGTTTTTTGTCACCGCCTCCTGACATCCCACCAGCCCTGAGGCAGTGGGATCCTCACTTCTCCTGGTCAGGGTTCACTCTGTGTGTGCGTGTGTGTACCTTCTCTGCCCGGCCTTGTCTGGACTTAAATTGATTTGGGGTTTATGTTGTTTCGATGTGAAGTTTTACCTTTTTGTGAAATCTGTCGATCTCTTTGTGATTTATCACCGTGATTTTACCCCATTCCGAGTTTAGAATAATGGTATTTACACACTAATTTTTACTTGCATTTTATGATCAGACTTTTTACACTTAATTTATTGCTTCTAACTTTTAAATATTTTCACATTATTAAAGTTACATGTGTTTCATGTAGAAAGTGCAGAAAAACGTAAAGAAGAAAATAGAAATCCCCTATAATCCTGCTTCTCGCAGAGCCTCCCTTTGCATATTTTGGGGGAGCTGCATAGACAGAGATATACTTGAGATGTTGTCCCCGGTGGTCTTTGATGCCCTTAGGCGTTGTTTACCTCTCTGTTCAGGAATTGTGAACATTTTTTATTCCGCAAACTCCTGCTGAGGTCCTGCTGTGCATCAGGCAGGCGATGGAGTACAAAGCTGAAAGCAGCTCCTCTCCGGGAACGTACAGTCCAGCGGATGCTTGGGGAGTTAATGAACGTCCTCATTAGGGGCTGAAATGTGCGGAATCGACTGAGGTTGGCAGGAGTGGGGCACAGTTGTAGAGCCGCCCGGAGGGCGTGGAAGCCATACCCTGGGAATCCTCGGGGAACGCAGCGGGAGGACATGGCAGAGCATAGGGGCGGGCCCCCCTTGTGAGGGAGGCTGCCCGTCGCCTCCCAGGGACCTGTCTGTCCTTGCGTGTCTGGTGTTTTCGCTGTAAACATCTTTCTTGCATGCATTTTCGCTGTGTGACTAATTGGCCGTAAGGCAATTTTGCCGTAAAAGATTAAAAAAAGTTACGTGTGCAGTATTGCCACGAACTACATACACACATTTTAAATGTATTAGAAATGTATTTTCCAACCAAGTCTTTTTAATTTTGTGATTCACTTTTTCATGTTTCCTATGTCCTTTTAAATTAATATCCCTCTTCAATTTTTTTATTATTTTATCTCTTATGGCAAAATTGCCTTATGGCTAATTAGTTGTGCAGCAAAAATGTTTATAGTAAAGATGTCTACAGCAAAGGCACTTGCAGCAAAATTACCTAGAACCCTGTCCTTATACCTTTGTAAATATCCGTAACACCTTACTCACTGCCCCCCACACTGTCTTTTATCAAAATTATCTAAACTAGTTGTAATGTTTTTTTTAACTTCCAGATGACTGTTAGAAAAATTTTTGTGAGATTACCCACCAAAAAACTCAAAGTGACTTTCGTAAGAAATTATTAAATCTATAAATTCAGAAGAAAGTTACACCTTTATGATGTTTATTCTTACTTTACCTGTGTGTGGTTTTTCATGTCTTACATCTCTTAGCAGAATGTATAGATTCCCTAACACAGTCTTCTATTTCTTAGGGTTATTACTATTGTTTTGGTTTCAGAGGGAGTTTTTTCACTATTATGAATGAGATTCCCCCATAATATGATCTAAATCTAACTAGTCAGTGTTGATATACAGGAAAGCTATTGATTTCTGTACATTGATAACATCCTAATATTTTAAGGAACTTATACTCTCATTAAATTCTATAGTTTTGCAATTGAGGACAAATAATACTTATTACGCCTCTTTTCCAATATTTATAGCTTATTACTATTCCGTGTTTTATTGTACTGTCTAAACAGTACTAACTAGGCATCTTTGTTTTCTTCTTGATTTAAACGAAAATGCTTCTATTTGCTGTTTTACTATAGAATGTGATGTTACCTGTTTGAGATAGTATTTTTAATGATCTTTAGGAGCTATCCTTCTATTCCTCAGTCTGAGTTTTATCCTTAGGAAATCTTCTTGGGTCCCAATGAGAGGATCAAATGGTTTTTCTTAATTGACCTATTAATAGCTTCTCTAATAGGAAGCAATCTACATACCCTACATTATTGTGTTGAATTAGTCTTTCACTATGTTGTAGAATCTGACTTTTTGATTTTATTTGTGATTTTCCATCTGTGTTGATAAATAAGATAGAGCTGCAGCAGACGGTGGACTATGGAAACTGTATTCTGCGCTCTGCCCCGGTTCTCATAAACACTTTGATGAGTTTGGTCAAAAACATCTGGAAGGCTGTGATCAAAGTCAGTAACACAACAAGTATATTATTCTCATTTACAGAAATTGAGAATCAGTCCTGTTAGTCTCCTTTTGAAAATGGGGAAAATTAACTATCTTCATAAATTTGGATAACCAGCCCCTGGGAGAGTAGACTGTAGGGCTCTGAAAGAAAGGAAAATGGTGGAACAAGGAAATTTTGATGAAGAAGAGGATGAGGAGAGAGTAGTTCAATGAATTAAACT
This sequence comes from Equus caballus, assembly GCF_041296265.1. Lineage (NCBI taxonomy): Eukaryota > Metazoa > Chordata > Mammalia > Perissodactyla > Equidae > Equus > Equus caballus. The sequence continues at coordinate 23,947,979 of NC_091689.1, read as the reverse complement.
GTGGTTTTGCTAATGGGCTTGTAATGTGGTGACCACACCTGAAGACCCATAGTCGAGCCTTGAACACCCAAATCTGCAACTCCCAGAAGCTTCTATGGTGGGAGAAGAATGGAATCTCACTCTCTGGACTGTGAAGGGTCAAGATATTGAAGAGCGTAGTGGGGAGGGATGCTGGGGTGCATCTGGAGGCAGGTTTGGGAGCAGGGGACTCAGGCTAGGAACCCACATGCTGTGCCTCGCCTTGTGGCTAGAACAGTATTTCCTAAATTATGCTCTAAAGAGCCCTGATGCCAGAAGGCTCTATGAAAAAACAGAGTCCACAATCAAAGAGTTTGGGAAAACGGCACCTAGTCCTTTTCTCTCTTAAGAAATCCCAATGACATTCACATGTAAATGCTTCTCAACAAGCAAACCCAGTGACTGTTTAGCTAAGTGTTACCAAAGAATATTTGTTTATAGAATTCTTCTTGCTCAGAGTCCTTACTAACCTTCCTAGGAATTAGTGGTTCATGAAAACACACTCTGGGAGTCATAGTAATAGCGGTGGTTACAATAATGAAGAAGCAACACGAGCCACCGTTTCTTGAGTGCTGTACAGCAGACACTGTGAGAAGCATCACGCCGCCGGTGCTGGACTAGACAGAGCTGCCCCCTGACCTCACAGCAGAGCAGAGTGCGCATGAGGAGAGCCAGAATCATGTTGCTCTGGTTCTAAAACAGGGCCCTCCATTCCATAGTTGTGTCCCTTTAGGCAAGTTGCCTAATTTTTCTCTGCCTCAGTTTCCTTACCTATTAAATGGAGGTGGTAAAGGAACCCACCTCCATGGGTTATTGCAAAGATTAAATATAATTATAGATGTGGAGGAGGTAGTGGCATAATTATGTTTTTTGAAAAAGTTCAGTCTAATGGATCGGAGGAGTGAAGAAGACTGGAACAGAGGAGACCGGGGAAGCGTAGGTTGCCAGTGATGATGGGCTGGCCCAGAGGGATAGCGATGGTGATGGGGAAAAGGATGGACTTCTGAGATCTTTCATAAGTAGAATTGATAGAGCCATGTGCTTGAGATGAGTGTAGAGGGGGGTGAGGAAGAGGAAAGGGTCAACAATAACACCTGGGCTTCTGACCGGGTTGGCCCCACTAAGCATGGTTTTAAGATAATGTGGTTGAGGGGCTGGCCCCATGGTGCAGTGGTTAAGTGCGCACGTTCTTCAGCGGCCCAGGGTTCACTGGTTCGGATCCCGGGTGCGGACATGGCACCGCTTGGCAAGCCATGCTGTGGTAGGCGTCCCACACATAAAGTAGAGGAAGATGGGCATGGATGTTAGCTCAAGGCCAGTCTTCCTCAGCAAAAAGAGGAGAATTGGTAGCAGATGTTAGCTCAGGGCTAATCTTCCTCAAAAGAAAAAAAAAAACCCACACTTAGTAAAATCATGGTGGGTGAATAACGATTGCTCTTAGTAGCTACAAAATTCCAGGCTGGCTGAGGCAGGCTGAGAATATCCAAGTAGGAAGATCCAAGCAGGCCAGAGCAGTGAAGCAGAGGCGGCCTTGCCCTTGGGCCGCATGCCCGTAGTTGGGGGTGACCACACGGGAGAAGCTCAAGCTGCGGAAAGTTTCAGGGCACCCGAATTGGGAGTAGGGCTATGATTTGTTCAGAGCCGCAGAGAGCCAGACATGGGTGCTGTCTGCAGAAGGCAGAGCTCAGTGGGCCTCCGCAAGTGCCCATGGTGGCAGAGGTGGGACAGAGGCTAGTGGAGAGGAATAAACACAAACCCAAAGAACACTCCTCCTTCATTCTCCTGGCTGCCCACATCTAAATCCGGGCGAGGAACCTCTGGGGATTTAGAGAATGTTAAGATAAAACTTTGACCCAAGTCTGTGGTGTTCTTGTTATTATGCCACCCAAAGGGACAGGCAATTGCATAGGGAGACAAACCCAGCCACGGGCAGTGCCACTCCACTCAGGACGAGCAGAGCCTGCTTAGTATTCATTGTGCTTGAGGACCGGGTAGGAGCCATCTGGCAAGTGGTGATGGGGGCTATATATTCCAGCAGAGAGGTGAAAGGAGCAAGCGAGGGGAGGTGGGGACCGGCCATGCACAGAGATACACACCAGTTTGTGGACAGGAAGTGGCACCTAGGGGTGTGGCAGCAAGTGTGGGGCTGGGGCTTGGGACAACTGTCTAGTCGCTGAGAGCCTGGGAGCTGGGTGGGGATGGAGTCCTGGAGGCTCCTGGGCACAGGGCAGAGCTCCCAACCACTGAGCTGGGCTCCTCTAAGTCCCCAAGTATCCTCCACGCCAGAGGGGATCAGGTGTTCCCGACCTGTGGCTGCAGGTGTAGGGAGCCAGGCAGGTCAGTAGACAGCAGCTCTGTCACCTTCAGAAACCCAGATAGGCACATGCACATATGTGCCTCCTCCCATCTGGGCCACTTGGAGAAACACACCCAATGCTTGTGCCCAAGTTTGAAAATTTGAAACTGGCCGGCTCCACCCGGCACTTCTCTACCCCATGTTCCGCACTGCCTTCTGTGGCTGAGCGTGTGGTCTTTCTCTTCCTTAGGAACACAGCCTCCTTAAGGTGGGCACTCATCTTATATTTCCCGAGAGCTCAATGCTGCACAAAGCAGAAATCTGCATTTACTAAATAATAACATAAATTTTAAAACATATGAACAGTAACTTTCAATCCTTTAGCTTACATTTTGGATCATTAAACTAGGAAATCTAAAACACAATGGAGAATAATATCTCCTTGCAATTCTGAACTGCATTTGATTTTTGTTACCTATTTATATTACCCATTTAAGATGTCTTTTGAGTGGGTTGCTCTGTGTCCTAAATGCTATTTCATTTGTAAAATTAAAAACAATTAGTGGGAAACATACAGTAGGAATGCTGGTCCAGGTTGAAGTTTCAACCACCACCTCTTTTATTCTTCCAATCTTCTGATTCAGGTTAGAGCAGTGGTTCTCAATGGGGTAGGGTGGAAGCTTTTGCACCCCCCCCCCACCAACTCACCCCCATGGACATTTGACAATGTCTGGAGACATTTTTGGTTGTCATGACTCAGGGTGGGGTCTACTGGCATCTACGGGTAAAGGCCTGGTACGCCGCTCAGTGACACACAGGACAGCCACCTAGCTACCCAGAAGGAGGGGCCCAGGATGTCGGTAGCGTGAGGTTGAGCAATGCTGGGTTACAGGGATGAAAAACACCCAAAACAAATTCTAATAGCTACATCCACAGGAAAGGTTTATTCTATGAAATAAATTTAAAAATCGTGTTTCATCTTCCTCTGATTCCTACGTGCGTGTAACATGGATTTGCTGTGTCTATAAGGATTAGCGTGAGAGGTAGGACTAAGGGTTTGGTTTATTCAGAGCCACCTATTTGGGAAACAGCATCTTCCCAGGGCTGGAAGACAAGCGTGAATCGTCTTTGCAGCCTCCACCCACCAGCTCTGACACTCGGGGGCCAGTTAACTTCCCTGGGCTCCGGTTTTCTCATCTATAACCTCATAGAATTTTCAAGAAAATTAAATGAGTGAAAATACATAAAAGCACCTAATTGCCAGGCATGTCTAAGTGCCATATAAGCGTTTGCCATTCGTAGTATTATTTAAGAGCTATACGTACGGATGTTTTACTTGTTAAACATGCTTGTATTAAGATGTCTTGGAAGAAACCTTAAGGATAAGACAAGGAAGCGAACATCTCTCCTTGGCCGGCTTCCCCAGTGTGGTCAGAAGGTGGTGCTGGGTCCTTCAGCTGTTCTTTAGTCCTCCTTGTTCACATGGCGCCCGTGATGTGCAACTTGGGTCACCTAGTGGTGTCCACGCTCCAGCAAAGTTTGCTCCGGGTCCTGGCCCATGTTTCCTGCCTGCTGGTGTCAGCCCCCGTCTGCCCCCCACAGTGGGCGGTGGCCCCAAGCCCTCCAATGAGGTCCCTTCCTTGGGCACTCTCCCCAGCTCCAGGACATTCTTTACAGTTCTCTTTCATCCTTTCTTAGCAGCTAATCCCGTTACAGGTTAATTGTCCTCTGTATTACGTTTTCCCTGTTCAAATCACGGGGTGGTTTCTGTTTTCAGACTGGACCCTGACTGATACATGGCATTCTTGAAAGAACTCGGAACACAATGCTCACTAAGTAGAATCTTTTGAAACCAATCCTCCTACAGCTCTTAGGTAAATATACAAACCACACTGCTGTGGAGAGTTGGAGCTTTTATGGGCTCAATACAGAGTGGGTTTCTGTATAAAAACACGGGTCTTGAATATGCAACAGCTATTGTGGGTCTGTGGGCACTGGCGTGTGGTTAGTGGTGGATGATTCTGTCTGTGGAGTACTCAAGAAGATCTGAACCACAAACTGTTCCCGGCACGAGGAGACGTGAACTACCTAAGGAAACGTTGCCTTGCGTATCCTGGATCCCGACAGTGCCGGGGGATGAACCCTTGTGACCTGTAGCATTATGTTGGGAGCACTTTCTTAATTATATACATGCAACTCAAGTCCCCTAAACGAGCATTCCCCAAGTGCCAGCATGAGGTATAGTCTTGGATGATACTGTCTTGCTTTGCACTTGCTAATATTCTGAACAGCTGGCCTGCTTAACCAGCCTTAATAGAGACACAACATATACAAGGAGTAACTAAAAGTCAGCAAGAAGCCAAACTTTTTAAAAACATTTTTTTTTAGGAAGATTAGCCCTGAGCTAACATCTGACAGCAAGCCTCTTCTTTTTGCTAAGGAAGACTGGCCCTGAGCTAACATCCGTGCCCATCTTCTTCTACTTTCTATGTGGGATGCCTGCCACAGCATGGCTTGACAAGTGGTGTGTAGGTCTGCACCCAGGATCTGAACCAGTGAACTGGGCTACTGAAGTGGAACATGCAAACTTAACTGCTGTGCCACTGGGCTGGCCCTAAATTTTTTCTACTTTTGTCCTTGAAGATCTCATAGTTGTCTCTGCTCTGGTCTGTAACTTCTCCAGTTTACTTTTTATTCTAAGAGTGCTGATTCTTCTAAGTACACTGTTCTTATCCACTGTAAATGCACCTTTTTTTTAAACAAGGAGAGAAAAATGAATTGATTTGATATGTTTAAAAAATAAAAAGATAACCCAAAAGATACAGAGCAATTAATATGAAGTCAGTTAAATAAAGACCTTCTTTCTCAGTGGGAAAAAAAAATAAAAACCACATTGCTAAAGTCTTTTAACATTTCATTTTTTTAATTTTTCTAATAGTACATTCTTTAAAAGAAGTTAACAACTTCAATTCCAAATATAAGGATTAAATAATGCAAATGAAAAGCTGTCATTTTCAGTGAAGCTGTTGCCTAATTATCCTGGAAAAAAAGTATTCTTATGATTGAACTGATGCAAAAATCCCTTAGAAAAGCTTCATTTGTTGCCTGGAAAGAGTCTTCTTAAGGTCACTTTTACTTCCAGACCATCCTCTTGTTTCTAGTGAGAGAGTTTTGCTTGGTAATGGCTTGTGGTTCCACAGTGTTTTGTGTGTGAAAAGCATGGACTAAGAGATACTACTGAAGTCGCTCAAATTGTAGATTCTGCCAGGAAAGGAAGTCCCAACGCTGTAACATTTCCCCTTAATTTTCAGCAAGACACATGAAAAGAAAACTCAAGTCCCACTTTAATCTTTACTTTGATCACCATTTTAAATGGCATTAAGAGGCTGCTGTGCCATTGGAGACAGGGCTCCCACGGGCCCAGTGTGCTTATTAAATCACCTGCAGGTTTGGAGAGATGGCCCCAGCCTGGGGTCGGGGTCTGCAGACAGAGGCATCTGGTGGCTGCTGGGGCTCCCATGGTTGAGCCAGCTCGGGAGCACGAGGGAGCCGAGTGCTCACTGGGATGTTCTCGCAGAAGCAGGGGAAGCAGCAGCTTCCAGAACAGGAACAGAGAAAAGCCTAGGAAACAATGCTCCCCATTCACCAGTCGGGTTCCTGCTCAGAGCTGGTGTTCACTGCTGGGACATAAGCGCACTCCGGTTTGCTTTCATTTTTTCCAGACGCTTCACTAAGTGGCCGTTGCTTACTTCAAGCTCTTCTGTTTTGTCCAGTGCAGAGCGAAGCTGGAAACAAAGAGGAAAGGCAGCTTTGAGGAAGTTGTTCCCTCCAAACGTCACAGGATCGCCAAGATTCCAACCTTACTGAAAATTGCAATTAGAACCTGGACCCCCACTGAGATCCTAAGAATACACCCATATCTGTGTGTGTATACAGATAGTGCTTAATTTAAAAAGTAACCCAAGGTGGGAGATTCCAGCCTCATGAGTAACAAGGGAACCTTCCTCTTCTGAAACAACTAGACCCTGGACATGGTGCAATCTTGGGGATCCTGATGGTCCCAAAAGGTAAGTGAGGCAAGCAAAGAAAGAAACAAAAGCTGAGCAGGGAACAGCTGCAGGAGGTGGTCCCCATAGCCCTGGGAAGCTGGGAGCAAGGTTTCTGCAGCCAGAAACCAAAGCAGGAATGCCTGAGGCCAAGATGGTCACACCTGGGGGCCAGGGCCACAGAGCCTGGGAGTCAGGGCTGAAGCCACATCAGCAGGGAGCTGCCTGGACCAGCAGGCAGTCAGGCAGAGCACAGGTGCCCGAAGGTAGGGATACAACAGCCAGGTGAGTGTGGAGACATGCATCACTAGAAGAGAGTCTGCAGCTCTGCTTCCAATCCAAAACCCTCAAGGAGGGTGGTTGGGGTCCTGGGACCAGGTGAACGCCCCTGCCCTGCTTCTCCCCAGCAGAGGCCGAAGCAAATGCAAACCCTCTTTGCAAGAAATTTCCCCAAATCAGGCCTGGAGTATTCCTACAAATTCAAATCAAGCATAACCTTGCAAAACACTGAACACATGAAACCATTTAAGTCAAGGGAAGCAATAAACCACAGAATTAGACCCGAATATGTTTCAGTTTTCAGATGTGGAAAATAGAACAGCAGTGTATGAAATCTTTAAAGAAATAGGGATACAATTAACAGAGAGGCATGCAGGACCACACAACAAGAAACTACCAGGAACGAATAGACTTTAAAAAAAAAAAGGAGGTGAACTGGAAGATCTGTGCAAAAACTGTACATTATGCAACTGAGAGAGGTAAGAAGATGGGAAATAGAAAAGACAGGTGGTTAGGAAATGTGGAGGCTGCCCGGAGAAGGTCTGACACCCTCTGATTAGAGTCCCAGAGGGAAAGTGGAGAGACTGAGAAGAGGACTTACTCAAGGAGATCATGGCTGAAAATTTTCCAAAACTGATTTAGAAAAAAGACTTCCCAGATCCAAGAAACACAACACATCCCAAGCAGAATAAATAGCAAGAGAGCCACATATAACACAGTGGAGTGAAACTGTATAGAAACAGAGAGAAAGAGAACTTGAGAGAAGCTAGAGAGGAAAATAAGATCCCCAACAAAGGGCCCATAGTCAGAGGGACAGACTTCATGGGGGAAGCCAGAAGATGGAGGCAGAATTGCTACAATCACCAAGAGGAACGACCAACAGGGATTGTGCCCTAAGCTCTTAAGTGGCCAAACTAGGATGTCCTCCGTGGTCTGAGCACGGCCCTTCAGGGTGGTTGGGATGATCTCACAATGAACAATCCAGGGCGGATCTCCTGGTGGTAAATCCTCCCTCTTCTCTCCCAGCTAGAATATCATTACCCGTTCTTCTCCTAGAAATAGCCTAGAACGTTTACCTCTCTTTGGAGTTTCCTTTTTTCAGCCTTAAGTTCATCTTCTATTTTTTCTGCATTTTCAGCAGCCGATTTATAACGGGATACCTGACTCTCTAACCTTATTACCTAAAAGGAAGGGAAAACCATACGTATAAACGGATAGGCCTGTTTTCTTTCTCCAATGGCTTTATCATATTTGAGACCAAAGGGTATGATTTAGTAAAATGGGAGACTACACCATGCAAATAATGATAACCTAGCATTTTTGACTAGTATACAGGGGCCAGCCAAGCAGCTATTTGTTCAATATTTTTGAGCAATGCGATACTGATACCTAGTGGAGACTTATTTCCTCTCGGACCCTAGTTCCCATGGTGCTGATGCCCTTGCTGCCACCTCTCCCCTCTGTGGGACTATTCTGCTGGCAAGGAGGTAGGTCAAAGCAGAGCGATGCTGGTAAGGCAAATGTCCCACCAGGACCTCAGCTCCAGTCTAATCTCTCCCCGGGTCGGTGGGACAGGGAGAGGGAGCAGGAGAGGGAGGGGGAGAGGCAAGGAACTCACAGAGAGGAGTGAAAGGAGGAGGCTTTGGGATGGCATCCACAGCCAGGGCCTGCAGTCATGGACAGGAGCAGCCAAGGCCTGCCCGAGACTGTCACTCTGCCGCAATCAACGGCACGCTTCATAACTCATCACTTTCTAGTTGTGCGGTTCTCATTTTTTATTTTGTAAAAATTCCAAAAAGTCCCAGCCATGTTTACCCACAGCTGAAGGGGAAAGTACCTGTTTTATCTCTCCCTTTGATTAGGACACAATTTGCCCCGAATTTGCCTCGCATGCTAGAGGCACAAGCACCCCAAATTTAGGAACCAGAGAGAGCCAACCTGGCAAGAAGAGAGAGAGGGAAAATGCAGGCAAGAGGGACATCCTTAGACAAACTATTTTTAATTAACTAAACTATTATTTTTAAGAAACAAAATTTTTAAAAACTGCCTAGCCACATTAGCTACTTTCTACAACGAACCATTGTTTATAAAGGATTAGTATCGATGATAACAGCCCAAATCCTAATAATGACCTTTCCTTCCGTATTTTCTCTCTTTGTAGGACACACACTGAGGACCTTTCTGGTTCTAAAAAAATCTCTGCTGCTTTTTATCCTCAGCCTTACAGGGGTGAGTTCTAGCAAAGAAAACTTCAGTTAATCATCAGTTCAGCTACCCATTGTTGTTTACAAGTGTGCACGTACATTTTGTTCTAATGCAGTTATCTCTTGCTCAGATTTTGCAAGTTTAAATTTGAGGTCGCTGATCTGTCTGTTGGCATCCCCTAAAGGTTGAAAGAGAAGGAAAATTTGTTAAGCTTGTGGGCTTTTAAAATGTTAAAACAATAGTTCCTGGGAACCAAGCCCTTACTTTGTAATCCTCTCGGAAATCTGTACGTCCTGGCCTGTCGACCCACAACTCACCCAGGCTAGCATAGGAGAAGGCGCTCTCTCCCCATGGACCCAGGCTGGCAAAGCACCCAGGGGAGAGAGTGCCTATGAGCAGAGAAGACAAAGAAGTGGTGGGGTTAGGGGAAAGGGAGGAGAGAGACTGGGCATAATTTTATTTCCCTAAACCTTTTTCTAGTTTTCTAGCATATAAAAATACCTTCCAATTTTCCCATACAATCAGCAGATCAAAAGATGGCTATATCCAGCATAGCAGATGTGGTTTCTCGCAGGGCGTCATGTGGTGGTACCTTGGTGCCCATTCTGTGGCACCCGTTCTCTTTCTTAGGCTCAGACAGAAACACCCTTGCTCTGCCCACCTGCCCATCCTTGTTCTATACCACAAAGAAACCTCTTTGCACTTTTGTACTCAAGGGCTTTTGGGGGGACATGGGGAACACTGGGCATTCTTTGCCACGATTGGTTTCCTCCTCCCGCACAAGTACCATAAAAACAGCACATGGGAAGGAGTTTACTTATGCACAAAGATTGACATTTACTCTGTAGATCCATCACATGCATATCTGTTCCGTTTTCTAAGACACCATCTTCGGGGCGCAGATGGTCCAGCTTGTCATTCTTCTGCCTCTCTTCCAGCTGCCTTTTGAGTTTCTTAATCTGGAAACACCCACCAACAAAGTATGTTAATTTCTCTGTTCTAAATGAGTTTGAAAAGCTGAGCTTAGAGCCCATCAGAAAGGGAGCAGCGTGTAAAGGATAAAACCAAGCTCCTGTCATTACAATGGGATGTTGCTTGCAATTATTTCGCGTGTCTCTAGAGTGCCAGAGACAGGGGTTACATAATAAACCACAAGAAAAATGTTGTAGAAGGTTACAATCTACTCTACAATCCACCAGGAAGATAGGGAGCCTCTCTCCTTTAACAAAGAAACCCACCCAAGTAAATGACAAACCTTCCCACCATTAGTACTTACTCTTCTCTGAAAGTAACAGTATAATGGACAAAAATGGAATTATATTTACCATATCAGGCATGAATTATTTTGTAAGTCTGGCTGAAAAGTTATCGCTAAGGTTGAAATTCCTCTTGTATTCAGGAGGAGATTGTGCATAAAATAGTTTGAATGTTTAAGAGTTAGCAAGTCAGTGTGTTATGAACCTTGCTTTCTTTACTAAGGAGCCAGGAAGGGCCATTTGGAGCCTTCCAGACACAAAAGGACTGTAATGGGGTTCCCAGCAGAGCCCTGTGCTCCCTCAGAGAACCCGATCAAGTCCAGGTTTGCCAGTGCAGGGAGCTGGCCTTGACGCAGCTTTCCTCTCTCCATGGGAGAGAGACACGTGTAGTTGGAACTGCAGTCAACAGCCACGACTGTAGAATTTTTTGGTGTATAACGGGGAGTCTCCCAGCCCTTTTCCTGTTAACCTTCAATCTCTGTGGACTCGTTGGAAGTCCCGACACACACTGAGACAAGCAGAGCAGGCCCCCAAGCACATACAACCATTGGTGCATGCTGCTTTAAGAAAATAAGCACAGAATTGCCATGGATACTGTTTGTAAAAGGTCGCAGGAACTTCAAAAGAATCCTCCCACCACAATTTGGTACCTTCCCCCATTTTGAGAGAAATCTTCAATGGAATTGTAAAAAGTAAGGCAAATACCTTTGATTAGGACTTGTGAGGGAAAATGGGAAGAATTGATTTCCCTTCCAAAGTGACTGTGGAATGATTTAATAACAGCCCTGCATGCAAGAAAGACCAAATAGGACAACTGTGTAGTATTTCTTGAGGTAGAAAAGTGTGAGGGACCACAGTTGAAACGACTTTGATCAGCTAAAACGAAGAAATTATCTTCCGGAAACGGGTGCTGATCACTGAGAGATTACAAAGCTGACTTTGACAGGCCAGTAGAAGCAAGAGGAGTGATGTCTGGAATGACTCCAACTTCCTTGCCTCTCAATGGTTAATCCAGGCCTTCTACATAAATATTTAAGTAGCAAATCATGGAGAGTGTAGCAAATTCAGTTCCATGGCCTTGAGTCTTTGAGACATCCTCTCCAAACGTCATGTGACTTCTGATTTTCTACTTCGATAAAAATATTAAGAGTGCCAGTTGGCTTGATAGTCCTTTACAGGCATGATGTGTTAGGGGTGTCTCGATGAAGCAAGAAGTAAGGAAGGGAAAGTTCATGGTTTCTGGTGCCCAGTTAGGGAACTCATAAAAGTAATAAAAAGATTGTTACCTGTTCCAATAAGCATTCCCGTTCATCAACAAGCTTTTTCAACCTAATATCTAAAGAAATCAGAAAGATACAGGTTGAGGTGAATCCGTGGACCGCACCTTTCAGCAAATTGCTTAAGTGAAGGATGAGCATTCAGGTTAGTGAATCTGAAGATGGAGGTATTATACACGTACCACAGTGAATGAGGCCACACACAGGACTGGGGAGGAACTCAGCCAATGGAGGTTGAGTTGCGTCAACCTCCACAACATGCTTGTCTCGTCAGGGGCAGCATCCGGCTGCATGCAACAGGCTAATCTTCTACTTTGGGTTAGCATGCAAGAGTTCTAGGGCCAAACCACACTGCAACACAAGATCTCACAGGCTTCATGGTTTAACATCATTAGCAAGGTACAGACACGCTGAGCATCATGATTAAATATCACCAGTATTTGCACTAGCCTTGACTTTCCAAGTTCACATGCCAGAAGTATTTCTCTTTCTCATTTCTCTCCTAGACTCACCAGTGTCAGAGTTTTGACTATATTTTTACAAATCATAAGTCTGCTAACAACACATCGCTAACTCACTTATCAAGAGTGGTTATTCGTTCGAGGAAGAATACGGTCAATAGCTTACTTAGGTTTCTGTCATTCCTCCCACCCCAGATATATAAGTTTGCACCCCTTCGCTCTGAAAGGGTGTTGACTAATAACAATCTTCAGAGTACAGAGAGGGGTTAGAGGTTTGGGCAAAACTCGACACCAGTTTTAAGGCAAAACCAGGATGACGTGATGGTGACAGAGATGCTAATGTGTACTGTGCCCCCTCTCTGTTGCAGCCCTGTCCTAGCAGCTTGTGCCATCACCCACAAAGCCCCATGGGTGGCACTGTGACTACATTCCTCTTCTACAGATAAGGACCCGAGGCCCAGCATGATTAAGTAGCTACATCCCTAACCACTGCACTCCACTCTTTTTCCAGATCTAAACTCAGACCTCTGAGTTGGACCCGGACTCCTGGCCCGAGGCTCTCATTCCTGAGGGGACAGTGCTCTCACACTGCCCAGGTTTTGATTCGCCATGGGAAACGGAAATAATTCATATAAAACGCACCTTTGTTTTCCTTTAAAAAAATCATCTCTCCCCATTCTAATCCAGGTTACACGGTTTCTCTAATTGTTTTTCCAAACACCCTAAATTGTTATTTTGAAAAGCACAATAACAAAATAAATGAAACCAGAAAATGTTAAGCATAATATAAATTTATGATATTTATGAGTTACATTTTAATTTACATACAAATTGCTTCTGACAGATGCTTTACTCTTTCTCTTCCATAAACCCACCCAACACTGAAACAAAACTTTTTTGTAGTTATAAACCCAGCTCTTTTATTCAATATGGCTTTTCACTTTATTTTATATATTTTATATTCCTATATACAAAAACGACAGGCATCATAAGAAACATCGAGTTTCCCAGAAAGTGAACTTGAAGCTCATATATCTATTGCACAATTTTATCATATACTTTTTCTATTAAAAGACTTCAAATAGTCTAGATAGCAAGTAAAAAAAAAAAATGTTAAAAAGTAATAATAGGGCTAGCCAAAAAAAAATAAGGGTAATCTGACCTTTAGTCTTAGGTGAGAACAAGAAAAATCAAGAGAGAAGTGGAACTTTTAAGGAAGGTAAATTTTAAAGCAGAATTGGAGAAGAAAGTTAAAACTGAATAGTTTTAAGAAAATGGAAAAAAGAGGGGCGAGCCCCATGGCCGAGTGGTTGAGTTCACACGCTCCGCTTCGGCAGCCCAGGGTTTCTCTGGTTTGGATCCGGGGTGCGGACCTAGCACCACTCATCAGGCCATGCTGAGAGCGCGTCCCACACAGCACAACCAGAAGGACCTCCAACTAGAATATACAACTATGTACTGGGGGGTTTAGGGAGAAGAAGAAGAAGAAAAAAAAAGATTGGCAACAGATGCTAACTCAGGTGCCAATGGAAAAAAGAAAGAAGCAAATTTATTTGATATGAAGAAAATGAGTGCTCCTTTTTTATAGCTTTAAAAATCAAGTCTAACTTGTCGAGTGAATAGTGATACATCATTGATATACTTATTAAAATACTTAACAAGAGCATCACAAACTCCCATATTTCCTAAGCAGCACTGCTCTTCATTGGTCTATAACACTCAATTTATAAATAGACAAACTATTCATTTAAAGACCATAGTTGCAGTTTTTACAAAGAAGGCCTCAAAGAAAATGAAGCCACAATGTCTCAAATTTAGAATTTTCCTTTATACTGGGAAGTTAAAATGAGTCAGTGACTAAAGTTATTTTAGTAATATTGTTAAAGAATTACATTGTTTAAAATCTGGTTTTTCTATATTAAATTCCAACAAATTTTCTGGTCTGCATTTTAGAGAGAGTGAGGCGAGCAGAAAGAGGTAAGGCCTTACAGACCGTCCCTGGGGCAGCACTGGAAAGAAGCATGGGAATTCTCTGAGCTCCTGGTCTCCTCGGTCTGCACGTTGTCACCGGGATGACAGCAAGGTCAGCCACCAGCATCAGCCACAGTCATTAAGCACATCTTTTTAGTGCTTTACCTGGGTCTGATCCTCGCCACAACTCTAAAAGGCAGGTTCTAACCCCATTTTTTTCAGAGAGCAAAATGAGGTGCAGTGAGGGTAAGTAGCTTGCTCATAATAACAAACTATCAAGAGTATAATTTTCCTCCTGTGAGTTAATGTCAGCCATCATGGGCCTCCGGTCTCTTCTCCCTATTGCAGAGCAAAGTCACCATCCCCCGCGTATTGGCAAAGACAAAGAGGGGGACACTGAGGTCTCTCACTAAGTACAGTTCTTTACTCCCTCCTCTAAGTAAGTTCGATTATAATTCACGTGGACAGTTTCGACCCTCGCTGGGACCAGCCTCCCATCACAGGATAGCAGCTCCTTCCTGCAAAAGGTAGAACAGGGACGGGTTGCTAAAGGCGATTCTTTTTCTCCAATTACACGGCCCAAGAGGTCTGTACAGATGGGAACTCTTTCCCGACATCAGCCGCCGCCGGCTTCAGTTCAGCTGAACAGCTGAAGCCATTCAATCTCAAAAACTCTGTGAGTCTTTGATGTGAGAGGGGCAGTGGATAGGGTGTAAGGGCAAGAGCGAAAGGGGTTTTCTTCTGAAAGACGAAGTTTTCTCTCTCTATGACCATAACGCTGAATAAGCACATATTCTGAACGCAACACACACACAAACACTCCTTCCTCTCCTCTTGGAGCCTGGACACTTAGAACGAATCTTACTGTTGTTTCGATGGCCGTGGTGGCATGCTGTACAAGGAGTCTATTAACAGAAGACAGCAAACCCAAACTGTAAATCCACAAAAGGAGCATTCCAGGCTCCTAGTGACAGTGGAAACTTAAATATTCAGGTCATTAGGTTTTCCGTTAAATGGAAATACTAAACATTATAGCAAGTGGTCAACGCATCTCATTCTTAAAATCTCTTTCAAACACTTAACTGCTTCCTAACCTTTATATGTTTATCAAATAACATCATTCAAAATTCTAACTTTCCCTATTTTCTACATACATGCATTATTATACTTCATTATACTTTTGAAGGAAGATTTACGTTTTACATACAGTAAGCATGTTCTGGTTTGTGGCTGAAAACCATCCCAGCTTTTTGATTTAAGGTGTCAGTAGTCAGTGTTTCTCTCTGTTCTATATTATGGTGAAACCTCAGTGGTCCAGGTGCCTCTGGGGATGTGGCTGACAGGTAATCTTTCAATTGTTTTCTGAGTCTGAATCTTTTGACATTGAACCTTCCAAATTGCCTTATACACTTCCATGCCTTCTTAAACTGAATATGCCTACGGCAACCATTTCTTGATAATTTAAGGCCCTTCATGTGAGCAACAATTACTGTGCTGAGCTGTAATGTCATTTTGCCCTTGGAGCAGAGTAATTGTTCCCAATGAAGGCGCTTAGATTATCAAGGAATGGTTTGGCTCTTCAGAATCCTCATTTTCTTCTACATTTTTTGCTCACTTCCTGATTCTCAGCTGTCCACTCCCACTACAAGCTGAGCCCTGTCTGCTTGTTCCCTAGTACAGTGCCTTCCATATACAAAGTGATCAAAAATGTTTATTAATTACACAAATGAGTGAATAATTGAGATTCTGGATGGCTGACTTGAGGGATGAGAAGTAGACCATAATGTCCTAAAATGTGCTGTTGAATAACATGGGAAAGGAAAGAACTTAAAATGGTTTGATGATTTCACCATTTAGTGAGTTTGGTTGCTGAATCACTTCCCCAGAGGCCTTTAGAAGTAGGAAAGAGGGCTGTTTCCCCATGTGCATTCCAGTGTGAATGCAGCTTTGCTAAAGTTAGAGACGTCAACTAAAACCTGTGCAAGTCCTCTGCAGCCCTTGAATTTGAATCTCTAGCAAGCCTCATATTTCTCTATTTATAGGGCAAGAATGGAGAGGATTTGTCAGTCTCATTATCCTCTATTTTAGGACACTTACACAGAAATAGTCATGTTTATTTGCCATTTTCATTATACTCTCCAAAACCCTCTAAGTATTGGCATGTGGAACAGAGCAACAGCATGGAGATCCTTCTTAATGGGCTCCTCATGAGAACCACCGATCACAGGAGATGCTGTGAGGGAAGATGTTCTCAATTCTTCCAAGGGTGGTCCAACACTAGCCTGGGTCTAGAC
The DNA here is from genome assembly GCF_041296265.1 of Equus caballus. Classification (NCBI taxonomy): domain Eukaryota; kingdom Metazoa; phylum Chordata; class Mammalia; order Perissodactyla; family Equidae; genus Equus; species Equus caballus. Next base: position 23,931,876 of record NC_091689.1, on the reverse strand, counting down.
GCCGGGAGAGAAGTTCACTCATTACTGGCAAAGGGCATAAGGTGTGAGTCCTTCTCAGAACCCCAAATGGGAATGAGCAACCCAGAAGCAGGCAGCACTTTAAAGATGATATTAGGTATAGCAGTAGCCACAGTCAGAATTCAACTGGCCCAAAGAGTGGAATCACAGGCTGTGAAATTACAAAATGTTTTTATTTCAATTACATAATAACACTTATTATGTTTGCCTCAAATTTTATTGAGGTTTTGGTCTTTTTTGCACTCAATGATATCTTGTAACAGTAATATGAATTCATGTACTCTCATAAATTGTCAACAGCATTCATAACGTACATTTCCTTGTCATTTTAGTCTTTGACAATTATTTTTTTGATTTAACTTCACAATTACTTTTTAATTGCTTCTTTATATAAAGAATATATATTTCCTTCAGAAAGATCAAAACAAGAATTTTCCGATAAGAACATATGGAGAAACAACAAACAAAAATATTTATACCAAAATACCCAAAGGGAGTCAACTATTTAAAATATCCTGTTACAGTCTAATTAGCCGTTTGCATAAGAACATGAACCTTTTGAATTGCTCTTCTGAACAAGGAGTAGACAAATAAAGAAATCATTTTAAGGTTAAAAAAATGAATTTTAGGTATGATTCTCCCCACCCAAATACTCCAGTGGGAAATGCCATTTCAATGTATGTCTCTTCCAGGAAAAAATTAAAATCTTTGTATAAAATGACTTTGGTGCATAACCACCATGAAGTGAAGTCAAAATCTACAAAATAAGTTGAGGAACTGTCAACAATGAGATCCAAAAATATTGGTTTAAGACAGAATACTTCCATGAGGTAAAGGCACGTAAGACCTCGCTAATATGATTCATTATTGTCCTAAGGTGCAAATCTTATCACTCAGCACCCTATATGCTAGTTGGTCATTTATCTCCTTTTAAAATAAAATACCATACGAGTTATAAAGTACATATCAAAATCAAATATGAAAGTACATAAATTTGACTGAGACAAATTAAATTATGCTCATCATGTGGAAATAGAATGCTATTTGGTCATTTTAAGTAGATGCGACGTATTTGCTCAGGAACATCCGCATTCATATCAGTTAAAGGCAAAGGCTAAATATTTTTCTTTGATTTCAGGCAGGAATCTAAACAGTGTACATTATTGTTTGATACTACTGGAATGCTCTCGATTAGAACTTACACTGATAACAAATGTGTCTTCCTAATCTGGGTGATAACTTACTGATGAAATATAAATCTACAAGTAACAGGCTATAACTTAAAGTAGGTATCTAATTCGGTGGTTGATTGTCATATGGTGCATCTATATCCATCTAGAACATTTTCTGCATCTCACCAGTGGAGATAACAGACAAGGGTCTTTACAGTTGGACTTACTGTGCAGGCTTGGCCCCTCTCTAGAACTTTGCCTTACAAGCAAGCCTCAACTTATGACAAGGAGCAGTCTTCTTTGCTTTTGCCCTTCTCATTTCTGCCTATCTCTTCTCCGATTTCTGAATCTGGCAACTCTCCTGCCAGTGCCAACTCATCGTTTTCTAGACTATTGCTATCTGAAATCTTCCCGACTATCTGACTTGGATATTCTGACATTACATGCCCCTCTGTACTTTCTGTTTGAGAGGCATCATTAATGTCATTTGAGGGACTTTCATTTTCGAGCAGGGCGCTGTCGGACGCTTCTTCCTTCTCTGGTTCTGGAGGATGGCTTTGAGTGGCGCCATCTGCTTTAGCATCATCTTTTATAACACTTTCATCTAATTCTTTATCACTAGTGTCTGGTGATTGAATTGTATCATCTTCAAAATTTAATGTGTCTCCATCAGCTATTACTTTCCCTGCTTTAGTGTTTACATCGTAATCTTCTTGGTTAAGGTTTCCATCCGACTCAATTTTAGGATTTTCTGGACAATCCACATTTTCACTGTTTCCTGCTACAGTTTTCTGTTCTGGATTTTTACTGACCTCATTTTGTGCTTCTACAACTGGTTTTTCGTCAGTAAATTTGACCTGCTCTTCTTCCTTAACTTCACGTAAATCTGGATTCTGAAATGTTAACTCTTTCTTAACGTCTTTAAGGGTTTCTACAGGGGCTGGTGATTTTTTCTTCTTATTTTTCTTTTTCTTGTTCTTTGTCTTCTTCTGTGATGAATCCAATGCTTCCCCCTGTTGGTCACTCTTTTCTTCATCGGCTTCTTTCATATCTAGGGGTTCTCTTTCGGCATCTACCATACGTGGACCTGTTGCTTGCTGAGCACTGTCTTCGGCTGCTGGAGAAGACGGGATGGTTTGGACTTCCATCTGGATTGGTTTCTCACCCCTCAATTCCCTTCCGTCATCTTCTTCTTCATTGTTCTCCCCACCTACTTCTGCGTACTGACTTGGGATTTCCTTGGGCTCAGCCACTTCCTGGTTGGTGAGTTCTTTCTCTAAATCATGCCCTGTGCTTGGGTCCAACTCTTTGGGGGCATCTACCACACATTTTTCATCATGACTCTCGGTGTCATTGCTGTCCCTTGGAGGACTCGAGGCTACTGTGCCCACTCGCTCCTCAAATCCAGTTAGCCCTGCCTCTATCACACCCTCTGTGGGGCTCCCATTCTGCTCCCCAGTGTCTGTACCGCTCACCCTTTCAACTTCAGATATTTGCAAAGGAGCAGATTCCTGAGATGGTTTTACGCTAACATCTCCCAAGTTGGTTTTAAAGTCTTCTTGTTTTTCTTCTTCCTGTTTTTCTGCAGATTCTTTACTTTGGTTTTCGATATCCAAGGTATTACAGCCATCCTGCCCAATCACAGGCCCTGGGATTTCACTATCTAAATCACTCCAACATTTGGACTCCTCAACGGATGCTTCCGTCCTATCATCTGGCCTGTTTAGGACCTCGTTTGACTCTACCTGCTCTGTATTTTCAAGGAAGGAAGCATTCTCTAGAATTTGGCTTTGAACCTGTTCCTCATCGGTAGCATTTGCTAACGTTCCTAGGGAGGGGGCACTGTCTTCAGAGGGTTTCTGGTCCTCAGCATTTTCACCAGGATGTAACACCTCTGTGTCCACATAATCCTTTATTGGGTCCTCTTTGTGCTGTTCTTGCTCAGTATTCTGCAAGATTTCTCTTTTCCCCACATTCTCCACAATTTCATTTTTCACCTCCACTTCATTGGCTCTTCCTAAAAGACCATTGAGAAAATTGAAGGGACCCCATGATGTGGTGACCAGTTAACATATAATTACAATGTAAACACATGTCCTCACTCCCACCCGACCCCATTCCTAAAGACAGAGAGAGTCATCAAAGAATCACACGGAACAGAAGCCTTTCTCAGTTCTGTGCGGCAAAGCAGCCACTGCATTAGCAAACGTTTGATCAGCGGAGGCCGCCGCCACCATCGCAAAGGCAAGAGCGGCTGCTGGTGCCATTTTGCGTGAAATGATTTTCAAAGGTGAAGTTAAGTTTTAACAAATAGAAAGAGCTCTGGACCAGGCAGCCAAACAATCAAAAATGATGGGTTTAAGAAGGACTTGAGGTTCCTGTTCCCCATTCTCATTTCCCAACGCATATCTCGACAACTCATACTTTTTCAGTCGTCAAGCTGCACTGCGTATCACCCAGCCCCAAAAGGTGCTTTCAAGTAATTGTTTAAAGGAACATCCAGTTCATCTTAAGAAACTTAGCCTCAAGGTCAACCTCAAGGATGATACTTCTGAAATAGCTCATCTAAGGAAAAAAGAAACTTACTCTCCACCACCTAATCAGTCTTCCTGAGAAAACAGCCTGTGCCCTAAAGACCTGGGCTCCATTCCCTAAGGGAATGTGGAGAGTTCCAGCAGGAGGCACATGCTTAAGATCAAGATGACCACCTAATTAATAATAAGTTATTCATCAGTTAAAGAATTATGAATTAAAGAACATGTTACTGCTTTGGAATGAACAGTCATATTTTAGATTCTCCAAACAAAAAAGTCAAAGCTTGATAGTTCTAGAACTCAATGGTCTCCATAGTGGGGTGCACTTACCCCAGGGAAAATGGAGAAACTAGCAGCATGTCTATTTAAAGCTAACTTTACTTCACCTTTTAAAAATTTTATTAGTGCATATGTTTTATAATGTACATTTTATAGTAACGAGATAGTATATGTATGTAAATTAAAAATAAACATATATATTGAGAAGTTACCACAATCCTTTACAGATAAGGATATGTGATCCAAAACATTAGGAGACCACTTACAAAATGATATTTCTGGTTCTTTAAGCATTCATTTCACAACAGTTACTGAAGATTTAGAAAATGTATATTTGAACAAAAGCAGCACGATCAAATTCTTAGCTGCCCAGGTAGCTAATATAAAGGTATGGTGGAAATTCGTTTATCTTCTTTCAGCAACTTTTACACAATTAAAAGACCTGTCTTCCTTTAATGGTCATAAAGATAGGGAAGCGCCTCCCTAGGAAGCAAGTCCTGAGAAGCTAGGGCCTACAGGTTTCCACATTTGCATAAATAAAAAGAAATAAAAAGAAAGTTTCCAAATGGACATCAAAGTCATGGGCCCTGACCGTATTCCAGCCTCACTGTGAAGAGCTGGAAGATGACTGGAACCAGGGGCAAGTGAGCTCTTATTCGCAGGCTGCAACTTCAGGCTGCACAACACATTCTGAAGGTTTATCCCAAAGCCAAATATTATGACAAATATTAATGAGTGAATCTTTTCAGATATTTGCAAATTGCGCCAAAGACTCCTACAATCTTTTGGATTTTCCAATTTATATTCTTTCAGAAGCAAAAGTTTGACATACAAAGGAACATCCCCCTGTCAAAAGGACAGGCACAGACTCTCCTTGGTAAGGAACACCCTCCACCCGCACCACGCCCCCCACCCACGGCTACCTGCCAAGACATACTCTGTCACAGGCCCCAATCTGCTGTCCACAGACACCTCATACCCTCAAAACTCTTAACGGTGTGTAGGATGTGCAATGTTGGCTTGTAAACATGGTCAACTAACCTACTTTACAGCCCCCGTCATTCTGATCTTTTTTGACAATTCTGTAATGGAATAAGTTAAAAAGCCGTACGTGGCACATATCTGAGCAAAACTAAACAGCACTGTCGAAACTGTCACTTAATTTGAGACTATTTTCCTTGCATTCACAGTCTCACTTAGTAGCTTTGAGAAGCAAAAGAAACGTGTTCTTAAGCCATCGGTGGTGAGCACTGAACAGAGATGCAGGCCAGACAACACACATGGGTGATCACATCGTTTGGGAAGGAGATTCCCATGAAGTGACAGAACAAATGGCATGCTGTGTGATTGTTAATTGATCAGTGATGAGTACTCCAATTCTAATAATGCATGGAAGGTGACCCAGTGCTGACTGGAAGACGGAAAGAGGAAAACAAGACTGGAAGAGGAAAACAAGGACTTACCTAGGGTCCCATCCCCTGTCGCCTTGAGGGCGTTCAACTCTTCTTTTGTCATCTTGGTGGGACCTTGGGCTCCAACATTATTGAGAGTGTCTGAAGTCTCTCCATTGGTAGCTATTTCTGAATTTAGGATTATTCCATGTTTCTGGGAATAAAAACAGGCTCATCGTAATACTCACTGAGTGATATCAGGTTAGACTCTATTTTATTAATAATAATAATAATAATAATAATAGTAATAAAAAAACTATTTCTCCTGAAGTAGAGGAAAATCCTACAGAGTCAAAGAAGTGTCAGGCACCACACTGGTCAGTATTCCATCAAAACACACAAATCTAAGATGACTTCCTCCATGGGTTACTTCTTTCTTACATGTTCCAATCCATGTCTTAATGTACTGGTGACAAGACGCTTTCAACAGGCATCCTTTCTAACTGGAGGTAATGGCCTGTGGGCTGCCCCAAAGTGGAACATCAAGTAAATCACTGTAAAGTGACCTTTACTTTTCAAACCCTGGTTGTATTCTTTAAAAAGAGAGACCCATATAGAGAAAGAAGTATGTATGTGTCCTGAAAGGAATGAAGGAAACTTATGTTACAGAAGGAATAAAGAAGTGGCTAGAATGTTTGGCATATTCAAAAGAAATATAATTCACACTCACTACATAGTGAAACATTTTAAAACAGCTACATTTCACGACTCCAGGATCCCTACCTTATCATCGGTCACTCACTCACTGCCCCTGGCCGCTCACAGGTCTTTCTCTTGTGCTTGGAGACTTCTCCAATGCTGGATGCACGGCCTCAGTGAGGAGCAGCTTTAGGAACCTGAGCCCTAAGCCTGTTCCCTCTGGTTTACTGCTCTGGCCTTGACCCCTGAACAGAAGAGGTGGCCGAACTTGATATGTTTCCATTCACAATGCAGGAATTTGCCATGGCCATACCCTCTCTCAACACTGCCTCCTACAGTGCTGACAGCCTACCCACAGCTCTGGCTCCCACTGCTGCCCGTTGGTTTTTTTTTTTTTACTCAGTGTCCAGCAAGCAGCTGAACATCCCTTGACATGGCCCAGACAGGACATGGAACTTTCCTACAATCCAGTGGATCTCAAAGTCTAATTACTATGAGCCTCACCCATGTTCAGCCAGAGAAGTCCTTAAATTTGAGCAATGTCCTAGAGAATTTATTAATGAATATGAGAAAAAATTTAAACAGTATATCAAAAAATTCTTGGAAATCAGAGTTGATTTCAAGGTCAGATATGCTTGTAAAGATCTAAAGGCGATGGGCATATACCCCATTGAATCTATATTTACTTCATATGTCCCATTGGTGTCAGTTAACCTAAGATTCGAATTTATTGACAGAACTAAAATCAGTGACGTAAAATTAATTAACGCGAGCATACACACATATCCATTCTTGGGAATCCCAGAATTTGCTGTTGTCAACTGGATTTTATTTTTAAACTATATTTTGGCTTCCTACCTTGAATTCCTCTTTCAGCGTGACTATTTCTTCTCTAAGATCATCTCGTTCACTCCTTATGGAATCAAAGAACTCTTTCTGCCTCTCTAATGCCTGAGTGTGTGGCAGAGCAAAGAGAGAGAGGAGATTCGCACGGGTAAGCAGGTGACTTAAGAAGCAGGAATAAGGAGGACCTTCTACACATAAAACACAGACAGGCTTAAGGCATTAGATAGAATCTGCTTAAAGATACAAACAAAATGCAAGTAACAAGCTTTTCACTAAGTTTATGCCAGCCAAGAAACATGACTCTTCATGCTCCCTGCAAGACGGTCACATTTTGAAGGCACCGGAGGCCACGTGGCTTGCATCATTTTCTAGCTTAGTTGGTGGTTTCACAGCACTGTGTTAAAAAAGTAACAGAAGCGACACGCCCACTGAGATGTGGGATAAATAAAGAATAAGAGGAAATGCTTGAGAACCCCCAAGTGACAACTATTTTAGCAATTTAGACTACTTTTCTATATTGATTCTCAGTGTTTGTTGTCACAGATAAACATAAAGTGGTCCTAAAGCACACACGCACACGCTCACAAAATCCTAAATAAGTGTGGATGAGCATATCAACGTGAAAACAAGGTGCAGCTTCGAGATGTAAATGGACAATGATGGGCAAGAACATCTGGAGATCTTTATCAGAGCCATGCAGTACAAGTCACAATGTCTTGGAAGCCACTGGTCATTACGGAGCATAGCAGTTCCTTTACGTGGGTTCCTTTCTTCCTCCTCCTCACCCCTAAATACAGGTGGGCTGCCTCTTCCTGTGGAGGGAGAGGGTCTGAGGCCTCCCCTGGGAGATTTCAAGGTGGGGATACGGGGGACATAGCACCCGCCACTTTGTAGCTTCCTCAAACCTCTTTGAGAAGAAGACTAAGGCAACACCAGGCAGGAATTCCAAGAGGTTTGGGTCTCCACACACCACACCCACCCCAGTACCTCCCTTCCTCACTCCTCATATCTCAGTGTGCCGCCGGCCCACTCACAGCGGGCAGAGAGCCCGTCAATGCTGACAAAATGCGAATCTGCACATTGAAAGTCAACTTCCAATTCAGAGTTAATATTCACTTGGGTAAGTGGGCGTCTTCACAGTGTGATTAGTTTTGTGTCACATGGGGGTTGCATGCATGCTCACACAAGCGTTTCTGCAAATTCAAGATGCTGAAAGCACTCAATCCGCTAAGCAGACTGCCCGTTTGAACAGATTTTCAAAGACTTGGAAGGCCTACCCCTATCTTTTTGTCTTTCCACTCTATTGTTTCCTGAAGATCAGAAATCTCCCTGATATAACTTGCCTGTTTCTGCTGTAGCTGTCGGATTTCCTGAAGAATAGGAACAGATAGAAAGCAAGCAGATAAAGGGTTAAACAGGAAGAAACTCTAGATAGTCTGGGAGCTCTGACAGTCAGTGAGCCAACAAACACATGTGTGGGAACCAGCACGACTGCATCTCCTTGATCCTGAGTCCTCTCTTGGCGTGTTAGGACTCTTTCCTTGTCCTTCCTCCCCAGCTTCAAGAAACGTTCGAAGAAAACTTGCTTGAGTGAAATTCTTACTTGGAGGTACTAACGTTCTGATTAAGTTAAAAAGTTTAAAAATCAACCCTGAATTAGTTTCCTATTGCCACTGCAACTAATTACCACAAATTCAGTGGCCTAAAACAACACAAATTCTCCTCTCACAGTTCTGGAGCTTAGAAGTCCAGTCTTAGGCACTAAGATCAAGGTGTAGGCAGGCCTGTGTTCCCTTCGGGAAGCTGTGGGGGAGAATCTATTTCCTTCCCTTTTTTAGCTTCTAGAGGCCGCCCACATTCCTCGGCTTATGGCCCCTTCCTCCATGGCCTCTGCTTCCGTGGTCACATCTACTTCTGCCTTTGACTTTCCTGCTTCCCTCTTATAAGGACCTTTGTGATCACAATGGGCCCACTCGGATAATCTAGGATGATTCCCCATCACAAGGTCCTTAATCACATCTGCAAAGTCCCTTCTGCTGTGTAAGGTAACACAGTCACAGGTTCTGGGATCAGGACAGGGGCGTCTTCAGTGGCTATTATTCTGTCTACCACATCTCCCTAAACAAACACAAAAGCATCAATGAATGAGGATCTTCACTAACGGAAGGGACTGTTTTCTTAAGCGAGGCATGGAGAATTAGCCTAAATTCTCAATTTTCAAGAAAACTGGTGACTTCAGTAAGGAACCAACCAAATGCTCCTAAATCACAAAAGACAAAGAAAAAGAGGAAAAAGCAATCTACCTCCAGCATTTCTTCTCTTTGTTTCAGGGCCTCTTTCACTTCAGCAAACTGAAATTGCAGTATACTGTGGGCATGCTTCTCCCTTTCAAATTCCTATAAAAGGAAAAGAGTACTAAGGTTGTAGCAGAATCACATTTTTCTGTCATTCTTGTAACTGTTCCCATGATTTACATTTGCCTTGTAACAAATTACCTTTTACCATATCATTACAATTTTCAAGGCCTTTTTAACAGCACAAACCCATTTCTCTGGACTTTCTAGAAGATGCCCCTATGATTTACTATAAATTTAACCCGAGGAGTTGATACAACCAACAAGTGTTTCTTGATTTCTCTCTAAGCAAGCAAGGAAGGGTCCCTCTCCAGGATGCCTGGGGTAGTAAAGAGGGCTGTCTGTTCTCAGGGTCTGAAGGAGGCAGCTTTGCGAAGGATTTATCCTTTGGGATGACAAGGGGGATAAATATGGTCTCCTTTGGCAAGCTTATTTCATGAACAGTGGATGGCCAACTCTATACTCCAGGGACAACACAGAAAAGGTGGGGGAAGTAAAGCACTTGCCAACACAAAGCTGCTCCCCTAGGCCGTCCCTCCCCTCTGTGAGACTCACTCCAGCCACCCATCACCACAGCTCTTCTGGTCTCCCGCTCAGCTCTGTCCCAGCAGCGCAGTCCCTAATGATGGTTTGGTACCCAACTAACTGCCAGCAGTGTAGGAGACAGCAAGGTACACCTTCCCTAGATCCGTTAGCTGACTTATTTTAGAAGAGATTTGACCTTAGCTCCTCACCCTAGCATCCACCGTCTGCTCACCCACTTTCTGAAGTTTGGGGGTGACTGGTATTCTCCTAGCTGTGACAAGGACCTCCCTGTTGGGTTTTGCTTGGCCCATGGCCCCAGCTTGGGACAACATTCCAGCATCATTTAACCTCTCTGGAATTAGATTTGGAGGTCCTTGGTCTACTTACTGATGCCCAAATGAGGACATTCTAGGAGTATGTAGAATGCATTACAGCGCCCTCCCACCCAAGCGCAGTTCAGGATATGCTCTCTGCTCCTATATCCCAACAGGACATCGGGTCTCATGAAAACCTTCTCCTTTGTTTCAGAGTTCAGCTATCAGGAACTTCATGGATAAAATTCTTTAGCTTCTCACTTAATTCTACAGCAGTCAAAGAAGGAGGCTTTTGAGTGTTCATGGTACCTTGGTTTTAACCCTCGGGATTTAGAGGATAGAGCCAGTTTGTTTGTTTTTTTAAAGATAATGACACTCACAAATTAAATTTTCTATTTATCTCAGCAACTCTGAAAAGTTGGACAATACTCTAGGGTTTGGTAAACCAACTAATTCCTAAAACTATGAAAACCAAGTACTCCTTGCTCTGGATCTCACAATGAAGATCTAAGCCCAGGGTTCACCTAATCAGGCTACTGTCATTCATTTCAACGCACGCTCATGCTTTTTGCTGATACCATAACTTAACACATTAATTCCAGTGCTTCTTAACGAAAGCCCAAATATGACTCTCCCCCCTCTGAGCTTCATGAAGGTGTTTAATTCTTAAATGGAGTAATTGTGTCTTCTCCCAAGAAGCATAAAATAAATGAATATACGTTTCTTAAAATCTTTGATATGTGCAATTGACTGTTTCTTTATGGTATTAAGAGATAGGAAAATAAAAATCAGGAAATGTAGATTAACGGGAAAATCTTGGAGCATGCAATCCTGCCTTCTTTAAGCACGCCAGCTCTTTCGCAGGCATGTGTTTTCAGGGTCATGACTTGACTTTACATGCAAAACATAAATGTTCTCCGAAAAACAGTCTCTAGTTTATGTATGGAAATTGTGCATATCAATATTTCAAGTCCCTCAGCAAAGAGCATGGGGTTCTTATTTTCAGATGTTTCAGCTTCCTGGACAAGTGGAGAACCATTGTTTAAAAAAAAACCCATTATATGCATACACATATACACACACACACACACACACCCCATCTTCATCATATATGTATATACCATATACCAAATATATCTATTTACATACAGTCATGTGCTGTATAACAACATTTTGGTCAATGCTGGACCACACATACAACAGTGGCCCCATAAGATTAGTACCATATAGCCCAGGTAGGTAGCAGGCTATACCATGTAGGTGTGTGTAAGTGCACTCCGTGATTTCCACACAAGGATGAAATCACCTAATGACACATTTCTCAGAACGTGACCCCATCGTTATGCAGTGCACGACTATATATGCTAACATTCTCATGTATACTATTTATATATGTCCTACCATTCTTATATATACCATTTACCTGTATATTCTACCATTCTTTCTCATCCTAAAGCTTACTTTGTTTTTCTCTTCATACTGTCGCCTAGATTCAGCCAGCTGTTCTTCGAGCTCCAGCATCATATCTTTCAGGGTGTCAACCTGGTACATGAAGTTTGTCTTCTCGTTGTCTAGCTGAGCATTAGACACCATGGCCTTCTTATACTTCTCTTCCACTTCCGCTAGCGAGTCCTGCAGGAACAAGGTCAGAATTTTGAAACAGTAGGAAGAAAACAAAAACAAAGATTAGCTTGGTACTCTTAAACAGACAAAATTCAGCCCTAAATTTAGACTTTATTTCTTAGAGCAAATGAATGAGAACTGGAAACAGACAGCAATTTCAAATGCAGAGAAATATCCCCTTTTCGATTTGATCAAATTCTCATCCCTCAGAAAATTAGTTAATAACTGTGTCTGGGGATGAAAACGATTCATGTGGTCACCAGGACAAGGGAGACACACGGACGGAAAGGGTTCTGTCACAGAGGCCGTGGAGTCCTCGCCGCATGATTCAGTGGCCCACTGGAGTGGGCTGGGCTGTTCAACAAGTTTCTGAAGTAGTCACTCAAGATATGTGGCCAGACCTGGGAAAGTGCCAGCGCGTGGTGGCTCAAAGAACAGAAACGCCTGCCACAAGCCGCCGACTACCCCCATCTGGGCTTATGAACCAGGAAAGGATGAAGTGGAATTTCAGATTTACGACTCATAGGGCAACCCAACAAGGTACACAGGCCTCACTGGGTAGGTCCTGGGAAGACAAAGGTCATTCCTCTGAAAGGACAGCTGGGGGAAAGAGGCCTGCAAAATAAACACGACCCTCTGGGGCACACAGCCTCGCAGGCCAGGCAACAGAGCACAGTAGCATTTAGATCCCAAAATAGACATCAGGGGCGGGCGTCTCCAGGAGAACAGAGAGCAGAATCCTGGGGGTAAACTACTCCCAGCTAAAGAAACCACCCCACTGCTTGGTTAGGTGTGGCAGGTGTCATGGGGAGGCTTCACAGAGACCAGTGCTGGTCTCGCCCACACCTGCAAACAGGGTAACAACGTTAGGTGGAACCAGTGATTCCTGGGCTGTTCACTGGCTCCCTTTTCACATGAGTTGAAGGCCAGAGTCATAAGTCCCCCCTCCCTTTTTTTTAAAGATTGGTGCCTGAGCTAACATCTGTTGCCAATCTTCTTTTTTTTTCCTTCTTCTTCTCCCCCGCAAAGCCCCCCAGTACGTAGTTGTATATTCTAGTTGTGAGTGCCTCTGGTTGTGCTATGTGGGACCACGCCTCAGCATGGCCTGATGAGTGGTGCCGTGTCTGCACTCAGGATCCGAACCAGTGAAACCCTGGGCCACTGAAGCAGAGCATGCGAACTCAACCACTCTGCCATGGGGCCGGCCCCAATTTTCCCCCTTTTTAAAGAGAGGTGACAAATACGAAAGTGATTAAGTAGTCATGTTAGAACAAAAATATCCCCTATTTAGTGCCCCTGTGACACTGAGCTCAGACCACTGTTCAGGTACTTTCCGGAGAGCTGAAAAGGAAGTACCAGCTTTACCATCTATTGCTAGATCCACAATCTGCCATAAGCTGCCTAATGAAGACAGAGAACACAGTCTCTGACTATTCACCTTACCTTCAAGGAATGTGACAACTAAATTTCCTGGCTGGCACAACGCGGTAATTCCACATTCTAAAAGTAGCGTGTAGTTACTCAAATAAATCCGAGACGAAGCACATTCAGACGTTGCTTCAACTAGTAAAATTTTACAGGATGCAAATAGTTTGGATGTTTCAAAAGCATAGCAATAAGGACTGCCTTATTGGTAGGCGTCAGATATTTTGAGAAGCAAATTAAGCGTGGCATCGTTTGTACGTAACTACTACGGAAAGTGAAGAAAACGAAAAATCCTTCTGCAAGTGGATGGTAAGCTTCTGTGTGAAATGGGAAACTGGTTTTCAGCCGGGGGAGGGATGGCAAGTACAAGACGTGCACCAGGAAATATGTTAGTATCTTTTCTATGGAGGAATTAAAGTTTTCAAGTCTTGGTTCAAAAGCTGTGTTTGGGAAAACGATGCACACACACCACACACGCCGATGCTAGTTAGTGTTCCTGCCATTGTGAGTTCTTCTACAGGCTGGAGCCTCTTTTGAGTAAGCATGCAGTTTTAAGCTCTTCTTTTGGAATTTTTAAAGTTAAGTTGGGTTAATATCACAAACCCACACTTCTGCAAACTGGTACCTTCATCTCTTTCAATCCCTGCATGTATTTGCCTTCTACATCCTGAATCTGGTCCTTTAACTCATTCAGTTCCTGGGAGAAACGGCAAAAAAGGCAAATGACATCAAGGGAGGAAAACCTGACCGAGACCACAAAGAAAGGGAGGCGAGGCTCTCAATCGTTTCTAATTCTGGGTAGTTCCCCTAATTTGGGTAGTCCGAGCAGAAATTTTCCTTTTCTTTTTTTAAGTGTTAAAAGAAATTAAAATAAATTTCAATATTACAAAGATTAAACTTTAGGCGTATCTCGTGATATTTTCACACAATTTTAATAAAATGCAGGTGCACCTCCTATGATATTTTTGCACAATTTTATAAAACAAGGCCAAAGAGCTTCCGAAAATGGGACAAGTTCTTTGACTCCTATTTAATAGATCGTCCAAGCTCTGTGAGTTCCAACTCTGTGCAAGATGCAGAGGATACTAAAGATGAAATCAGCCAAGAGTTGTCCCTGCGTTTACGGGGCTCCAGGTCTCTGCTTTGCCTGTCTTGTTCACCACCACATTCCTGGTGCCTGGTGCCTGGCGTGAGCTAGACTCTTAGTAAATGCTCGTCGAACAAATGATGGCGCTCACAACCTAAGAGCAGAGATGAACTTTGACTGCAGCAAACTCTGCTTCGATGTAGTAAAGGAATAAACAAAGAGCGGCCAAAAAATTGTTCTTCTAAAGCACAGGAGTCAGAAGGCACCCTCAAGGGAACCCAGTCCAACCCCCGGCTCACGCTTACATCCCTTCTCTGACCCCCCTGGCAAATGGTCATCCAGCTGTCCAGACACCACTGGCAGCCGGTTCCCCTCTTAACCAGTTTTATTTACTAGAAAGCTCTTCCCTAGAGGAAGCCAGATCTGATCTTCAAGTTCCTCCCTCTGGCCTTGGCTCTGCTCTCCAGGACACAAATTCTAGGAACTGAACTTCCCTTCGCATCGATGCAACGTGCCCGGTGACTTTTAACAAACTCTATTGCATTTCTCTCTCACACGCAGAGAGTGCTCCCAAGCGCCCGGCCCCACGCTGAGTGTTAAGGATGTAACAGAGAATAAAGCCTACGTTCCAGTAGGAGAAGAACTAAAACACAATGATGGTTTATCTACTAAAGGCACCTTCTGCATACCACAAATAGAGAGGAACGGTGCATTCTAGGCAGAGAGCAGGGAGCTCCCAGGGTAAGGTGGTGGGAAAATACTCAGTGTCATTGGGAGCAGAGAGTAATCCGGGGTCCAACAGTTTCCAAAAAATCTAGACTGAATGCCTATGCACGCTGGATGTGCAGAGGGCTGGCACCTCGTGTGGCATGGCATGGCGAGGCTCTCATCAAGGTGTGCCTGCAGAGTGAGGGAGCGCAGAGGGCGCATGGGCGCAGAGGTCTGCCCTGCTGGGGTGGGGCAGTCAGGGATGGCTTCCTGCAGGAGACCATAACTGAGTTGGGTATTGGTGTTATTAGAACATCACATGCGTGGGAGGTAGGAGAGATTGGGACCAAGAAGAAAGATCTGGAATTTTACAAATTAAATCTTGTTTTACTTGAAGATTGATTTTCCTAAAGCTTCCTCTAAGTCGTAAGTGAGTCTTACCTTGATTTCCCTAAAGCTTCCTCTAAGTCGTAAGTGAGTCTTACCTTGATTTCCCTAATGGATGCCTCCGTGTCTATGGAGATGGAAGTGTCCCCACTTCCCCGCCGGGAGGAAGTCCCACCCAGGGAGGCCAGTGTGGCTGCAGACAGGCTGGGCAGGCTACGAGACCCCTAGAATGTTGGAAAGATCAAAAGAGATTTCAGACAAAACCCAAAGTACTTGTAAGTCTACGATTATGGTGCCTTTACTTGAATTCAGTTTCCAAATTAGAAAATTTTCAGTGGGCTTACAGAAAGCAGTAAAGAGAGGCTCACCTTGAGGGGCCTCATGGATGCTTGGGAACTTGTCTGGATCAACCTTAAGCTCCATGTCAAGCCCATCATAAATTCCTTCACTGCTGCAGTACGTAACAAACTGAGAGTGACTCCTGGGGACCCCCCGAAGGATGTGACGCCTGCTGGTGGGCCACACACTAGTCCTGTTCACTCACTGGTGAACATTTTTTTTAAAGATCAAGCAACATATTTTCTTGTCAGTTTCATCCATACATTTTGGGACCCTTGTGGTTTATAAATGACACAATATAAAGCCTTAGAAAAATTTCTTACCTTCTCGGTGAAATCCTTTTCTCCTCTCTCTTCAACCTGGAGAGGAAAATGGACAAATGTTAAATACTTAAAAGCATTAAATGGATAATCTGGATTTAGGGGGTAGACAATAATAAAATAAAACTTTGTCTTCCTTTGTAATTTAAGAACTACTTTGCCAAGGAGAATCTCTGATATGTTCTGCCAGGCAGTGCAGACACAGAAACAGCCGCGGGTAGCTCAGGGTGCCAGGCTGAACTTTGCTGGTTTTTCAACATTTACAGTTTCCATGGGAACACGATGACATCTAAACAAAGCACACACTGATCACAGAAAGATCCATAATGAGGGATTTGTCAATGAATCAAACTCGAATAGGTTTACTTTAGAGATTTTTACAGTTCTTTGTGTAGGTCTCAGTGTGGGAGCGGACAACAAGCCCCAAATTTGTTTACCCACTGCAATTACTAGGATTAGAGAGTGAGACTATGCTCAGCCTTCTGGAGGCTGCAAGATGCAACCACAGAGAGTTTTAATTTCGACTGTCACTCAACTTGTTCTCCAGAGCAAGAGAAAGCAGCGGAGCCGATGACAACTTCTCCCATTTCTCCCGAGTAACTGAGTCAATGTGAAAATTCTGGTCGAAACATCTTGGGAGAGATGCCCAGACATCCTGGGAGCTGGTCGGCAGGGGAAGATACAAAAGAATTTGCCAGGTGGAAAGTGGGACCCCAAGAATTTGGCTTTTCACATCTTTCCTATTAGGACGTGCCTCTGAGATGCCCTCCTCTCCTGCCCTCAGGTAGGAGCCTCGAGGGGACCCACAGCAGTATGTGGAGCCCCAAGAGGGTGCATAAGTGTTGACTCCAAGGGAGATTCCTGCACTGTGAGGGTGTCTCGGGTCAACAGGCCACGGCTGGCATTGGTTATACTTCTTTCTTCGCTCAGCATCCAACAAATGCCAACTTTCTTTTTCTTTTTTTTTCTTTTTCCTTTTTTTTGGCACATTGAGAGCTCCCTTCCACAAGCCCACTGGGAAGGTCACAGAGGATGAGCAAACCTTGTGCTCAGCTGTGTCTCCAAACTCTCTGGGGGAAGCTGACGACTCCATCACGTGTCCAGTCCTACTGCCTGTAGCTCAGAAGTTCTTAGATTTGATCACCAGGGAGCCCACTGCAGATGCACGTGACTAGTACAGATCCCATCTTTGACTCAGCAGACCTAATCGGGGACCTGGGACTCTGCAGTTCCCCTTCTGTGCTTATGCCACAGACGGTCCCGACTGCAGGTTGGGGAATCCTGATGGAGCTGCGTCCCAGGCCACGGCAGAGCGGCTCGCGAATGTGTTAACTGCCCACAGTGACGTCAGCGCATGGGACAGCACCACGGTGCAGGTGCTAAGCACCTGGTCAGGACACCGTAAAGGCAGTGATCTCCTGTAAAGATGACCATTTCCTGTCTTGGGCCCACAGTGGGCCCAAGAAAAAATTAAGTTCTCAAGGAAAGTTTTGGCCAATCTACGCTTAACTATCGTTTCCAATCTCTGTTTTCCCCTATTAGGGTAAATGCCGCTTTGTCAATTTTCTGAATTACAAGGGACTCCTGACTTTGTCAGCCTTCCTGAAATGTGTACTTGGAGCCCCTTGGAAGTGACACAGCAGCAGGATGGTGTTGAGGTCCCCCTGGCTCCCACTAGATGGCAGCCTGAGTGGAGCTGAGTGGGGCAGGCCCAGAGCTCCATGGCCAGGCAGCCGCACCCACTTTAGTAAAGCACCCCTGACATCCCCTAAACAAAGGAAAAGATAAGTAAAACAGACAGGGTGTTTAATTTTGACATAAAGAACAGCACTTTGTCTCCAAAAATAAGATACAAAGAAACTGAGTAGACGAAAGGATTTTTAAACACTGTTGCGGCTGCTGCACGGGGTAGACAGGGAGCAGAGCGAGACGCAGGGGTGCCGTCGGCTGCCCGTGCTCCAAGTCGCTCCAGCCCACACTAGCATGGGAGCTGGGACAAGCCACATGACCTCTGTGAACATCGGTCTCTTCATCTGTGAAAGGTCCACAGCCCCACATATCTTGCAGCCTATTAGCTTTATTACTCTCAGTTTCTGAGCAATAGTCAACATTTTGGGTCAATGTGAAAACTTCATACTATGAAATATGTCCACCAGTATTTCGTGGCCACAAGTGAATGTATACAAAGACATCTTTTAAAATCGACTGGAAATAGCCCCTTCTAAAAAATTTCTGTGAAACTGTAAATGACGGCAGCTCTTCCTTTCAAAAGCAGATGCTTAAAGTAGCCCATGAAATATTTTATTAATTCCAACCTTCTAACGTCGTGTCAAAATGAATTTACTACGTAGCCTCGCTTAAACATAATGTCAGGTAAGGTTTAAAATTCCAGGTTTTCCATATCACCATCTGGCTTGCCCACCTTCCTGGGGAAGAATACAGTATGGGGGTACTAAGATACCCTAGCAGAAGGACCAGGGACAAAGAAAGGTTTTCCTCATGGTGTCCCCAACCTCCAGGCAGGAAATCCCAGCTCCCAGATGAGAAAGGGGATCACAGACGCAATGCCATCGCATGGTCCCTTTCAAGAAACAAACTGACAGGAGCGAACATTGCTCAGGGAACACCCATTTTAAGGGGAATTTCCCTTCACATATAAACAGCAGCGGAGTCTACCAGTAGAGTGGAAATTTTTGGTTTTAAATCCAATAATACTGACGTTATCCTGAATGACTTGCCCTTGAACTCTTGCATTCATAACTCAAGACCCGTTTTTCCATCTGGCCCCTTTTCATATCCCATAAACACGAGTCTCTACAGTCTTTTGTTTTTCTAGCTCAAATGGGCCAGACGTACCAATTCATTGCTCATGTTTGTCTGAATACACTCAGGGAACGTGAGCCCGGGCTCCACGGAGGACATTCCTGATGGATGTTTCAGAATGAGGCAGCTTTACTGGACTCCCAGCGGGGTTCTGAGGCCTCACCAGGTGGGGCCCACTGCTTGGGCGTGCTTCAGGCCTGGATTTCAAACCTCCCAGTTCCAATTTTCTGGAAGCTTCCTGCGTCTCCCCCTTGGAGCCCATCCTGCTGAGTTTTATATTGCATGTATGTGTGCCTGCTTGATGAGTGTCTGTCTCCCCGAGTCTGTGCGTCCATGAGGGCTGGCACAGGTCTGTTCGCTCACCGCTATAGCCTTATGCCTAGAACATTCTAGGTATTCAATAAACACTGGCTGAATGAACCAACCACAACTTCCTCGAGGAGAAGATCCTGGACATGTTGGAGAAGAAAATACAGTTCATCTGTAGAATGGGAAAAATGAGGAGGACGTGGAACAGTACATGTCCTTCTGAGATGGGGCAGCATCCTCTCCTCTTTGCCACGATGCTGGGAGGACCAAGGGCCGGGGCAAACTTCATGTCTTTGGATGCTGAGACAACTTTATTTTCTTAAAGTGGGACAAGCTATCATTTCCTTCATTCTGGTTACTTTGCTCTTTAATAGTCTCCCCTCCCGCCACTCCTGGGACATTAGCCTTCCTTCTATACCAAGAGCCTTCCAGGGCTGCCCCTTCCCAGGAGACCCCTGACCCCGTCCTCACTCATACTGCCCCCTGGATCTGTATTCCCGATGGAGCAGCAGACCACAGGGCACTTCCCAGAGCCACAGTGCACTGTAGCAACGCCTCATCCCCCCAGGACTCCCCCTCAGCGAGGAGACACAAGCTAACAATGCCTGACCTTTTCGTTGGTTTTGTTTTTTAAGGGTGTCATTACCCCCTCTTTCCAGGGGAGCCCAAGAAGTCTGCGTGCCTGGCCAGATGTCCCCAGCCAGGAATGAGAGGCCAGGCTGGGAGGGTCACTTGTCCCATTGCCTGGGCCCCACTGCTCCCTCCTTCCCTCTATTTTCTGCTCCCCAGAAAACAGAAATGGTGCAGATTCCATGTAGGAGACCGCGAGTTTTGGAAATCCCGGAACAGAGGGCCAGCTTGGGTCTGTCTTCTCGACTCTCTGCAGATACAGAGATGCTGACTGTGTTCCGTCCTTGAGAGGACCAACAGCCAATGTGACTGAGTCCCCTGGGGAACTGCCCTGCACGTTCCAGAGATGTCTCTGTGGTTCTAAGGACCACACACTGAGGTATCCTCAGCTTCGAGGTCCCCAACCCGTGTGAGGTGACTGGAAGGGGTGGGAGGACGACCCACCCCACACAGTCTGCAGGATGCTGACCTTCGCTCACCAAATGTGCCAACCGCACAACAATCAATCGACCTTTGAAAATGAGCAGGTGACTCAGGGAAGAAAAAAGATTAAACAGATTATCTGATTAGAATGAACTGAAAAACCAGCTCAATCCAGTCCCTGTCAGTCTTGCGTCCTCAGAAATCTTCAGTCCACCTTCCACTCGGAACTTAGAGTGAAACAACCTGCAACATAGTTATAAGTCTCCTCAGCTATACAGTCAGAGAACCAAAAAGAGAGCGAGCTTTACTAAGAACTGGAAGGGCCCCAGAGCTCCTCCACCCATTGCTTTTTTCCCACGATGGCACCTGGCAGGAAAGTGGCAGCCCCTGCCCCAGCTCCCGAGGACAAGGGGCCCAGACAGTTATAAAGAGACCACCCACCTCTCGTCACCAGGCCCCAGGGAGTCACGGTCAATACTCGCCTCTCTGTTTATGATCATCTACTAAAACCATTTCATGTGAGTAAATATTTTACACATTTAGAAAGTGTATGACAAAGAAATTTGTAGCTGATTTTAATCTCTTCTTTCAAAGTAACTAGACTGAGCCCTGTGACTTTGTAACTTCATCATCACACTGGAATAAACCACGGATGTCAAATAATCAGGGGATTGAAATCCCATGATCCACCTGGGCCCCACCAGGCAGAGGTACCCAGGGGGTTTAGGATTCTTAGAAAGTAAAGCCAGACCTGCCTTCTGTCAACTGTGAATACTTTTATTTTTTTCCAAAAAGTGAGCGTGAGAGAGTATTACGCATAAGGAGCAGTGACTCTCCATTAGACTTATCGTGGAAAATTTTGATTCCTAATAGTCGTCAGGTTCCACAGAGATTGGCTTATGTATACACTGCTACCACAGAGCATGACATACTCGGAAAGAGACGAACTTAAAGGAAGGCACGCCCTTGTGGGCCAGCCAGGTTTGCTGACCTCAGTGAGCAGGAATTCCTCAGTTCACCGATAATGCCCGCCAGTCACTTACGTAATAGCCGTAGGAAGACACCTGCCAGATTTTAAGAACTGAAGTGACGTGATATTGAACAGGGGAAGAGCTTACTATGCCTGCTTGATTGGTTCTGGGCAGAGCGACAAGCATCTGGGGTTTTTGGGGTGTCTGCCACCACACGTTTCACGCACACACTTGAGCTTGTGGAGGACGTGGCTTCTCCTATTCCCCTCACCGCTGGTCTCCAAGGGGGCGGGGGGCTCAAATGGCTGTGAGGGTGGGCGGGCGCACTGAATGTGTAAAGGTGGTGTCTGCGGCTTCCAGAGAGGGGGTTAGTCTTCATTTCCCCAGAGAAACAGGCTCTCTCGTTCTAACACCCCACCTTTGGATCTCTCTTTTGTTTTCTCCCTCTCAATGAGAAACGAAGGAGAAATGACGACATGGTGGAGAGGAACATTTCTCTACTACCAGGAAAACCCCCGTGCAAGCCCAGTGATGAAGGGCTCTGGCCTTGGCCTTGGAGTCAGGCAAAGCAGGGCGTGGGAGGACGGAGGCCGCCTGACCCAGCCATACGGGCTCATTTCCAGGTATCCCTCTCTTCCCTGGAAGAAGCCTTATCTGCATTTGGTATGAAAACGCACAGCTTTAAAAGACTGTATCTAATTTACAAAACAAAGAAATCATCAGCATGCAACTAGGTGCATCTGTGTGGGCGAGAGATTTCAGCTCCACAGACTTCTCCGATTACCAGGGGCTCCTCCTAAATTTTGGACATCAACGTGACTGACTGTGGTGATGTGCAAGTAAGAACCACATTCAAGCTTTTCTGCGACTAGAGCAGAGAAAAGAGGTCAGCTTTGCCCATCTTTGCTTCCTTCGACCCAGGGATTATGGAGGAGGGTGCCACTGGCCTTTGGTGTGGAGGTCCTCCGTGGCGCAGGGCTGGCATGCACACGGCATAGCACACAGCCCCTGGCTCCTGCCCACTGAACGCCCCTTTTCCTGATCACTGCGCCAGCCCCCCCATTCCCAAATGTCCCCCAGGCAGAACTGCCCTGCTAAACCCTTATAAACATTGTATAGTAGCCCCATATAAAGCATCAGGTGAGGAGAAACTGTCTAAAATTCCAAAGATCCCAGGAAAAATACCTAATAATGACACTTAAAGGATGGGGACTGGTAACAGGGCCCCTTATTTTCTGAAGCCAACTTGGGTCATTTCATGCTGAGTGACAAAGAGGAGTGCAGTTTTGTAGTTTCACAGATACCGAACAATTTTAGAATCAATGGGATAGTGAGGGAGGAGCAGAGCTGGGAATGCCATGGCACGGACAGGACCACATTTTATTCTAGAAACTGTCTAGGTCCAACACCAGGACCACATGTTATAAACAAAATGTTAAAAGTCAATCCTTCAAATTTTTAAATCATAAAAAAGATACATCAATGCACATGGCTACACCCCCCACCCCCACTGTCCAAGGCTTTCCTCCTCCAGGAAGACCCCCATCTCCAAGCACAGTGAACAATTTCTTACATGGTCCTTTAGATACTAGCCATGCAATAGCAACATTCTAAATTTGGAAGCATTTTTCCCAATTCTGTCTTTACTTAGACCTGAAATGAATGTGGGCAAAGACTTCCTACTTTATTCCATGTTGAGGCTTTTGAGGTGGAGGGATCCTTTCACGGGACAGAGAAGCAAAGCAGATGAGGGGAGAAGGAGGAAGGAATGAAGCAGAATGGGAGGAAGAGCAGGAGGCGCACTCACCACTGGGCTGGCCCGTGCCGAGCTGGCTCTGGAGGAGGCGCGGGAGCTGGAGTTGAGGTGGCCGCTGTGCTCCGAGGGCTGCCCACACAGCCCGCCGCCGGGACACGCAGAGAGAAACAAAGGAACAGGGTCAGCAGAGACGCAAGGAGAACAGAGGCCACCGGGCAAGTGCCCCAGTTAGTGGTGGAGGTTAGCCACACGCGATGCACGATGCAGAAAGGAAAGAGAGGTTAGTGTGGAGAGCAGACTTCCCTCGGAGAAGAGGGCTGTGTCTTTCACAGCTTCAAATAAATGCCCACTAAGATAAAAATTAATCATAATATCAAGAGAACACAGAATTCTTGGTTAGCAAGAAGAAAGTAACACAAAGCATCCGTTCAACTGGGGTGTGGAGTCACGCCTAGTTCATGCACAGAAAACCACCCAGCGATGTGGAAATGACCGTTTTCGAGAACGTGAGCTGCAGTCCAGCAGAAACTGAAGATCGGACAGGGGCTTGGCTTTTGGACAATAGAAAAGTTTGTTCCCCTACTATCTCTCCAAGTAAAAACAAGATAAGATTTAGAGTTAACACAAAATCAGGCATGGCTTTTTTTTAAGGACCACATTACCTTCTATCTGGTTGCCTGGATGTATGTATGTGTCCATCCATCTATCTAAACTTTCTGTCTTCCCATAAAGGAAAACACTAGCAACGAATTTATCCAGTAGCTACGCCCTCTTCACCCTGACTTGTACTCGCATTTGTTCTAGCCTTAGATACCTTCTCATGTTTTGTTAAAAAAAAATCTCATTTTCCTCTTGAGCTAGGCAGGGTGGGCGGGGAGGCAGGATTCGAACCCTGGTTAGGATCACAGGCATCGAGCATTCTGCGCCATGGCCTGAGGAGGATCTTGTGCACAGCCCTGCGGCAAGCCCCTGCCGACACCCCACAGCACGCCAGGGCACTGTTCTCTCCACTGCCCGTCCAGCCCCACTGGGAGACTGCAGGCCTTACAGGAGCAAATTAGAGGAGCCACAGAACTCCAGGGTTGCCTGGGATCTCAGCTTAAATACCATCTCCTAGTTCACCTGTCTTTCCAACAGAATGTAATTCCCCTGAGGGCAGGATCTGTGTCTGTTTTTTTCCCTGCTGACACCCCCAGAGAAGGCCTGGCACACAGTGTGCACTCAAGAAATACTTGTTGAATGAATAATTGCAAGTTTAGTAGCTTTGGTCAAGATGAGCAAGTTCCCCAGACACATCCTACCTATACTCATTCCCCTGTTCAATAAACATTGTGTACTTACACTTAGTTGCAAGATGTTTCAGATGCACAGGTAATATGGCTGTACGTCCACCATATGTACGATGTTGTCACATACGACACATCCAAGAAACCTACCAGTTATCACTAGCTCCACCTTTTAGCTTTGTTCAAAATAAAGGAAAACACTTAATGTCAGCACTTTAAGGCAAATGAATTTCTCCTTTGGGTTTACTGATACAAGACAGGAAAACTTCATCTTGTAAACAAATCCTACGGTATTCTACGTCATTCACGTCCTGGTTTATGGTTCAGAGATATGTCGGATGGTTGTTAATAGAGCTTATTTCTGACCAAGCTTGCCCCACTCCCTAGTCAGAAACTGCTCTCAAATCATCTGACTTCACTTGATCATTCAGAAAAGGTTTAAAGTCTGTATCACGTGGTCCACGTGCCACCTGTGGAGTTGCTGATGTTTGGGAGTCTGCGTGGCTAACGTGGGGCTGATGTAAGTTAGAAAGATCTGCGTTGGAGTCCAGGCGCCATCTCTTCTTGGCCACGAGACCTTGGAAAAGCTACTTAGTCATCTGTGATATGGAAGGAAGGACACCAACCACACAGAGGGGCTGAGGGTTATGCAAGAGAATGCACATTGGGTTTTTCTCCCTTGCTTTCACTTTCTGCTAGAAACAACTTTCATGGCTCCTGGATCAGAAGCACTGGTGTTGATGACCGCTTCCCGGCATGTCAAAACAACTAAGGTCACTTCACACACAGCCACATGTCCTTCCAACAACACGCACACAGCTTAATAAGGGCAAGGAAGGTACAAAGTAGAAAGATTTTCAAGCGAAAGGGTTATACTTTAAAAAACTACTCATTTAATCTCATGTAAGCATTTAATTGTAATTAAGTCATTTAATTGTAAACACAGACTGTGTCTGATGCTAACTTCTTGGGAGAATGGAGATGGGGACAATTCTTCCCAAGTGGGATCAGGACTGTCCCCTGCAGGCTTGGGGTCAGCCTGGAGGCTGCAGCACTCCCAGCTCAGACAGGAGGGGGACCCTGAGCTGCAGCCTCCTCAAAACGGCTGTGTGTTTGTCAGTGGCCACAACGACTAACCGGACACAGAGCCTGGGGAGGCTCTCCCCGAGCCACATTCCTGAGCGTGGGGAACCCGGTATCCACCTGGAGAGTGATCGAGAGGCTGGAGGAGGGAGATGAGGAAAGGAGGGGGGGCTTGGTGAACCTCCCCTCCCACTCAGCCTGCTGACTGGCCACCCACAGCCAAGCTGACGCCCACATCTCTCTTCCCCGGGATTTTACCCCAGTTCCTCCAATTTAATTCAACAAATGCACAGTGAGCTCCTTCTGGATGGGAGTGCACTGTTAGGTGCAGAAAAAATTTCTTTTTCTTCTCTTTTATTTCTTCTGCATGGCTTGATACCAGAGACATGTGGCCCTATTTTAGGCATTTGTGCTTCCAGGCCAAGAAGTTTCATTTCCTTAACTCAGCTGAAGCCATCCTCCCAGGTGATTCCCATGGGAGGCTGAAAGCACAGAAATAGCTGCGACACAAAAGAGCAATCGGCAATGCCAGGGACTGGCTTCCGCAGGCCAAGAATCAGCCTTTCTAAAAAAATCAGCCGAGGAGACACACCTCCTGTCCGACATTAGAAGTTCTACTTTAGTCACCAGAAAACTACCTAGTGCTTGGGAAAAGTCTCAATCTCTCCAGAAATTAGTACGCTGTCTCTTTTCTGATAAAAGAAAATCATTTAGTTGCATTTTATCCATCATATATAGATGAGAGCTATTGCACCCATCAGGCATGGTTTATGAGTTTTTTAATGGCCTACAAAAACATATAAGAACTGGGAAAAATACTTAATATAGTGGTCCTTATGCAATATAAAATTAATAAATGTTTAACTAGATAGCAACAGAAATGAATACTATGTCACTTATTAGATTTAATATTCATAAAAATTACATTCTAGAGGCAGGCCATGTGGGTGTGGTGGTGAAGTTCAGTGACCTCCACTTTGGTGGCCCAGGTTCATGGGTTTGGATCCCGGGCAGGGACCTACACCACTCGTCAGCCATGCTGTGGTGGCAACCCACATATAAAGTAGAGGAATATTGGCACAGATGTTAGCTCAGGGGTAATCTTCCTCAGCTCAAAAGAAAAAAAAATTACATTCTACAGGAAACTGCAGACTGGGTAACTCTGTAAAAAGCACTTCCAAGTATTTCTTAGTAAACCATGCTATTTCACATGGGGCTTGGGTGCATTTTTACAGGATTGTGGAGGAGCCTTTGGATACAGAAGCATCTTCACTGAGAAGTGCTGATTAGGGCTGATGAGCAGTTCCAAGTGGTCCTCAAGATAGGCAATTAGCTTCCCCACTTCCACAGACTGGTCCATTTTTCTATTCTGTTTACCTCATTCATTCATTCATTCATTCACTCAGTTTTTTCATTCAACAAGTATTTCTTGGGCCACTACTATACCTTTATTGCCATAGAAGAGTCTATCATTTCAAAGCCTTTGAAAAGGTGGAAAGACAACAAAATACAAAAAGGAAATGACATAAGTGTGATATTTGGAGTCTTTAAATTTGCTCATTTCCCCGATGATTCAGAGGTGAAAATAATCTGCGGCCTGTCGAATTCCCTTTTTCCTCTCTTTATTATTTTAAGACCATGTCACTACTCGTTCATACTGTCAGCACGTCACAGGGAAAAAGCCAATGAAACTGCATCAAGGTTAGTCGTCGCCCTTTGACCTCCGTGTACATTGATGAGAGAGGACACTAAACTAACAACCAAAGCTTCCTGATTGACAGAATCTATGACCCTTATTACAATGGAAAATGGAAATGAGACCATATTTCCTCCCTATCACTCTGGTCAGTTATCTCCCAGGGCTGGAACTATGCGCAGCGAGCACATGCAGTCATGCAGCAGACGTGAGAACCCTCAGAAAGCGCCTTACAGCGTAGGAGCCACAGGCACTGCCCCGCCGAGCCCCGCCGAGGCTGCTCTCGTCCAATACAGACGCCTGCGACAGAAACAGACTGTCAGGATGGGGCGCCCTTCCTCTCTCCATGAGCACCCGGAAGACACTAAAACATGAGCTAAGGAAGACTGACACATGCCAGGAACAAGGCCTGAAAAACATCAGGATGGACGACGTGCAGGAAAGGTTCAAGACCCCCCTTCACGGGCGAAGGGCTGTGGAGCAGAACAGGGCGGTGCAAAAATCGGGGGGAGAGAGGTTTCAGTTGCTGTCACTCGGCATGCAATGTAATCTCCAATAGATCCTTTAAGTGTATGACTCTGAACAAGATTCCTTGCCAACTAACAACTTGTCAATCCAGATTTCAAACAAGCAGATAATGCACATATCTTGAATTTTGTCATGGCATCCTCATACTTGATTTTTAGAACATTACTCTAATAGCAAAAGTGACTTTGGAATAAAATAGGAAGATAATTATAGTCCAATATTTCATAATTCTTTAAAAATTGCTAACTAGAAAAGAGAAATATTTGCTTAACTTGAAAACTCTATGTAATTAGTCACGGATGGTCAACAAGAGTCTATAACACGGTGGATGGTGGTGTCAAACTTTGCCCAGCTCAAAGGAACTTTAATTTTCCCTGTTTCCCCCTGAGGACCCAGCTGGCTCGCTCAGCCAGTTATGCATCTAATTCATGTGTGCAATCGGATGGAAATTCAGAAACATTAACAATACAGTATAGCTACTTTGAATAAGTTTCCTGCACGGCATAAGTACCTTGTATTTAAAACTGGAAATTTCCAAAGTGACATAGTACACTGGATTAATACCTGTTAAGGTTACCAAAGCAATAAAAAGCCATCATTCTTTCTGCCAAGAGATTAAGGAAATGTTGCCATGTTCCGTTTCTGCCTAATGATCCTATGCAAACACGTGTCTTCTTCAGCTCTTGTCAGCTGTCGGGATAAATAAAACCCAGATCTGGCCAAAGGGTGAGAGACACCATGGCACGCGTAAGCTCCACGTAAAAGGGTAATTCACTCCCAGCAGGGCTGCAAACAGGTACCGCCACGTTCCCAGAGCAGGTGCGCGGCTGGAGGGGTGCGCATGCGCGGGTGGGGCGGGAGCCGTGGCGTGCGGGGGCGGAGGGAAAGTGCAGGAAGCCGGGAGAAAAGAACAGGACGTCGGTGGGGTGAGGGGGGATGGGGTGCAGGGGCACACGCACGCACCCGGTAACTCCCCGCCGGCCGGGCAGCACTGTACACATAGGAGGGCTGGAGGAAGAAAGCAAATAGCAGGTTTTAAAAGCCTTGAAAAAACAGCAACAAGGTAACAGTAACAAGGTAATCATGATTTCAGTTATCATGACAGCCAAATGACTGCACAACAGTTAGAAGAAAAAAAGTCGAGGTAGGCATGGGTGTTTCTAGTAAATCTGACAGATGCAAATCCAAATTTACAAGAAAGATGAGAGGGTTTTTAACTTTAAAATAGCAAACTTCCTAAGCATCTTTGAAATACGACTATTTTCTAGTCATGCCTTTTCAGGCATTCCTGGAAGAAAGGCCTGGGGAGTGAGAGAGAATGGTGACAAGGTGAACACCACTAAGAAAAGCAGCGAAACCCAGTGCTCAGCATCCAGGGTTAACAACACTCGGGGTGTTAATACACACATTTCCACACACAAAGAGGGCGGCTCATGAGTGTGTTTATTTCTATCAAGGCATCCCCCTGACAGTCTTCAGGATACAGACGAAGCTGGAAGACTGCTCCTGTGGGCCAGGGCGGGCACTTCCCTGTAACAGGGGAATCCACACCCAAATCAGTGCCCGTGTTGGGATGTGCTGGAACACCAAGGCCGCTCTCCGGTGTGGCCGGAGACTGAGCTCCAGAACACTGTCATGACTCATTCACAGGAGAGGCCACGGAAAGCCCACAGCACAGGGCCACCGGGCCAGTCGGAGACTGTGCGTGACCAGGGGTGAATCACTCAGCAACACGGGGAGATGACAGTTCAACCTCCACGATATGATCTGGACTTGGAGCTCTGACACCGATCTCCCTGTATGAGAATAGGACTCGTATGCTGACAGCTAAAAGGCCAAGCAGTTCGGGCCGGACCGCAGGCCGACCTTGTAAAAACAGGATACAGAGGGGAGAGCAAGCCAAGGAAACGACGTCGTTCTCCCCGCTTCTCAAAGACGGAGGAGTCAGATTCTGCACAAAAGCCTTCCAAATTGCTTCCTGGACACATTTACAAGAGAAAAACGTGTTTTTAAAAAATAAATGAAACCCCAAATGGGGAACAATTGCTGGAAAAGGAGGAGAGACCCAAGAGACCAATTTTTGGACTCGCGCTTTCAAAAACATGCATTTAATAGAGCCCCCCTTGTCCTAAATTTCTTTTGTCTAGATAAGGGCCTAAATTATTTTTGATAATGTTTTAAAAGGTGGAGAAGAGTCTTAGCAAGTTAGTCAAGCCAGTGGAAACACCTGCTGAGCTTTGCTCCCTGGATTTCATATAGGAGAGGTTGAAATATCCACATACGTGTAATCAGTGATTAAGGTGATAAACAGAAGGGAAGAGAAGGAGGGAAAAGAGATGTGAAGAGGACAGACCCGGTTTCCATTCTGGGCAGACAAGGGTTTGGGAGCAAGGCCACCACTCGGAAGCCCGAGGCTGGAGCAGGAGAGTCTCTGTAATCAGAGAGAATGAGCAGAGGGGGTGGAGACTCACAGCTTCATTCCGTCCCAGAAGCACAGCGGGCCCGAAATTCACACAAAACTACCTTTTACAGCAGAACTGGTTAAGGGCGTGCACTTGCGGGGGAGGGAGAATGGAGAATGATCGGAACGGAAGAAAGACAGTCCAGTTAATTGACAAAATTATGGCAGGGAACCAAATCAGGACTTTTGAGTCTACACACGGGCAAAAATAGATCTCCTTAATTTTAATCGACAGGAAGCCCATAGGTGTGATTTGAAGGTCTTTGCCAATTCGAGTTCTAGTTTTGAAAGTCTGGTGGGAAAAACTCAAAACCAAGAATTTGCAGAGATATCAACCTCTGTTTCATGTAATAAAATGTTTCAGTGGAGGTGGTCTCTGACTTGGCCTCCTTGGTCAGCGACGTATTTACATGATGCATATGCATTCAGGATTCATTTCATAGCAGACACAATAAACTCAGTGGTATAATTCTGAGACCAAAGGTCTATACAACATTTCTGGGGAATGCTACTGTATAAATTAATAGTTTCCCCAGTAAAATGTTTTACAAAGATTACAGGGTCCTACCCATCACACAAGAACAGGACAGTCCTTAGAGATGAAGGAGTTCCATTCAAGCAACTTGATGGCACCTTAAGATGGTCCGCCTTTCCCTCAAGGTCCCATAACCTGTGCCGATCATTCCTATGCCGTGAACAAGCTACCCCCAAATGACCCGAGGGGCAGGCAAGTGGAGTTCTGGGGTGGACGGGGAGAAACTTTCTAATCTTTAACACAAATATTGAAACTTGTTCCAGGGGTTGAGAGAGCACCCTGTGTAGAAGCCACTTTATCAACCCTGTCTGGGACACAGAAAGCACAAAGGGAGCCATGTGAGAGAAAACTCCCACAGCCACTGTGGACCCTGTGCCACCAAGGCCAGGGTTTGCTTGTGACAAACCTAGAGACTGGGGAAGTTATTTAGAAGAGTCTTCAATACTACCTACTACCTTGAGACCTTTCCATTATTAGATGTAAATGAAATTTAAAAAGTTGATGTGTTGCACAGCAACAGACATGACACCTACAGAGCACAATCATTACCAGGGAGATTCTGAGGGTGGGTGTCAGGCAGCCCAACGGTGGGGACACATGGCCTCAGTGAAGATCTGATATTTTATGTTTTGAATGGGTCAGCTCTGATTTTGAGTTTAACACTTTGCATGTGGGTTATTTCTCTTAAATGAATTTGAGTCAAATATATGCTGAACTTGGGTGAATAATTCATATCCATGTAGTATTAGATATCAAGATCACCATATTCTACCTTAGAGCATGTATCTCAGCTTATAAAGTAGGGAGGAAGTAAAGTGCCCTGAATGACAGACCTTTTTGCAATAGCAAGATTTTCCCTTGAATTAAGAAAACACCCACAATGCACAAAAATTCAAGGTGTTAAAACCCACCAATACTTTGGTGCTTACAGACGATCTTATATTCAGTCAAAACTCACCTGCTAGGGGCAGGAAAGGATGGAGTGTTTATTACTACTGGGGGGCTGGGATGGAGTGTTTATTACTTGGAAAGTGGGCTACCGGGCTGGAGACAGTGATGGAGCTGCTGGCAGTGGAGCCCTCCTGGGGCAGGATGGGAGAGTGGGAGGGGGATGAGGCGCGGCAGGTGAGGAAGAAGAAGGGACCAGGAGTTGGACTGCTGTGGCTCTACCTGGTTAGTTTCTATTTACTCCTTTTTCTTTTTTTCCTATTTATTCTGTAAGGTTCAGTGCACATCTTTTGTGATGACACTTCCTGGCAAGATTAGCTTCTCCCTAATGTCCTATTTACAGTGCACTAGTGGATCTGGTAGGTGGGTCTTCTGTTCTAGAAGTGAATACTTCCAGAGTGCCCATCTCACCGGCTTATCTCTGTGATCTTCCTACCTAAACGACTTCCCTAATGTTTGCTGAGTGAATATGAACCTTATCCAGGACAAACAAGCCTCACCTATCAGGGCTCTTAAATCACTTAGAAATAGCTGCCTATCAAAATTGACGCATGTTCTTAAAGGATGGGAAGGAACTCATTCCCAGTCTAGTCCATCCCTGAGAAGTTGCCACAAAGTTTGCATCTACCCTACAAAGGACTTCTGCTTTCAGAAGTCCCAAGGAAAGCATTTCAAGGCTTTCTTATTTTTTTTTCTTTTTGATCAATTCTAACTACAAAATAGCAATATAAATACTCCCTTTCATTGTACCCAGCTGAATACCACAATTCATATTCAAACATTTGAATATAAATTCAAATACTAGACTGTGGGTTAAGTCAATTAAATAGATGATGTTAATTACTGCTGAAAAATGGACTTTCACATCTATCCAAATGAAAATTCGTGAACTAGACATTAAAAGAGAAAAGAGAACTGAATCCACACAAACAAGATTGCATGCTACAAAACCTGCAGTTTCTGAAGACAGGGTGTGAAAGATTTAAATGGAAACCAACCAACTTCTCCTCTCTGGATGATGACAAAGTGGAGATTCTGCCGTCACCGCTGTAGCTGGAATTCTGAGCACCAAAGAAGACACCGTAAGTGATGTGCACTTCTTTACTATCCCCAAAGCACCACCTGTCCCGGTCAAAAGGCAGATATAAAATTTCACAACCAAACCAACATTAGTACTCAGGAACGCCAATGGAGCTCAAGAATCGAGACGCTCTGCTACAGTAGCAGCAATTCTTAACAGCTAGAGGCTCTCAGCTCTGTTTCACATTTCAGTGTTTCTGTCTGCGTGATGTCATGTGGTTTAACTGTTACTGTTTCTCAGTTTCGCATCTCTAAAATTATTTGAAACTACTCACTCCATCTCATGATGGACCCTCTATAACCTCCTAGTCTGGACTTTCAGTATTAATACCTTCTTAGCTAACTGAAGTTCTGTTGATTGCAAAATTTTCAATCTGTCTTCAGGCCAGCACACCTGAGGGCTCCAGCTCAGCCCTGAAGCTCCAGGGAGGCGAGGGGAGCCTGACAGAGCTGCCGTCCATTCCAGCTAAGAAGCGTTATCCACAGAATGCAATGTCCGGCAGCCGTCTTTATGGTGTCCTAATATATACTTTATAAAGATCAGAGCCAACCGAGAATCTGGGTGGGGAGGGAGCGTGTGTGAACATTTCTCATGAAGACATAAGATGGTGATCAAAATGATCGAGCCATCCTCGCCTCTGAATACTCTCTGTCCCCTTAGAAAGGAAACAGTTCCAAACCCTTATCATCAGCCTGGTCATTTTATTCCTTCCCATCCAGTCTTTTCTCCAAGCTCACCCTCATACTGTCCCTGGAGTTTTCAGCTCTGGGGTCTTCCTATACAAGATGCTGCGTTATGTAGGTTACTGGGTTCTTCACTCATTGTGTGTCCTGATTCTTTATTACATCAATTGTATATCCAGTTTCACACTCTGAGGAACAGTCTTCTCAGCAGGTTCTTTCGTATTTGATTTCTAGAGGAGCTACTTAAATCTTAACTAAATTGTAAGGCACACTTCTGCTTTAACCTAAAAATCTAAGATTAAAATATGTGGCTACATGTATAACACAGAGCTTGATGTCACCATGTACTGTCACAAACATGTTGGAAACTCCATGTGTGGGATATTCTAGAGAAGAATGCAATGTTGGGTAGAAGGGAGACTAAAGAACGTCTGAAGTAACTTCCAAGTTTAAACTGTGATTCTTTGTGATCACTTATGGTGAAACGACACATTTATGGTAAAAAGCTGCAAACTAGTCAATCAAACCCCGACAAGCAGTCTGGGGCCATCAGACACTTTTGCCCTATTGTGCCAGCACTAAATAGTCTGCGGGAATGCTGAGCACAGGAAGCAAAAGTGTCAGCATCCCACGAGGACAGAATGGCATGCTGCTTGCTTCTGTCCCCGGAGCGCCGAATTACCTTAAAGAAAAACATAACAGAACTGGAGACAGTCCAAAGGATGTGAATGTGAAAAGCAACATAAATAGGAAGGCACAGCCTTTAAAGTGGGAGGAGTTTTTAGTCCGAGATGAGAAAAGCTTACACAAAATAGAAGTGTATGCGATCCTTAATAGGGACAAGAGGGTAAAAAGCGGATCAGCCAGTTTCAGAAAGCTCAGGTGGGGATGGGGTACCCTTTGAAGCCTGAAAATATAATTTAAGTGTATATATGATGTATCTCGATATAATTAAGATAAATTAAAAGAAATACTATTTTACACACCCAGTAAAATTTATTACTACAGGGAAAAAAATGAAACAAATGTAAGAACAGGAAGCTTTGGGGAAATTTGTAACAGATCTGCTGAAGGTCATGAAATTTAATTAAAATGTGTCCGGTTGAATCTCTGAGATCTCCAAAGACCTCCTCGATAAAGCCATGGCCTTCTCCTACCTCTGCCTCTCCTGCTGGGGGTCCCTTTCCTCTCCCGTCTCACTAGGGAGATGACTCTGCTCCTCGTCTGCCCCCCACCCCCGAACTGGGAGCATTCCAAGCATCAACATTCAGGAAAACACAGGCTCTAGTACACGTGTCTTTAAAATGACAAATGAGAGATGTGGAAGACCATGATAATGTCGAATTTAAGCATACTTAAAAGCTGAGTATATTTAATATACATGTTGTACACATACAGCTAGGGCTGTACAATAACGAAAGAGCTAATCTTTAATTCTCGATCCTTTTAACCTCAGAGATTCTTATATCCATCTCGCACACTAACACTTAGAATGTTGGGAGACTAACACTCCAAGAATGTTTACTTGTTGAAAACACTAGCTTTCCTTCTACCATGCACTAGAAAAAAAAAAAGAGACCCACTATAATGCAGCAAACAGTAAAGAAGCTACATTTAGCAATATTTTTTAAAAAAGCTTTGTAGCAACCTGTTTGAATTCTGCGCCGTGCAAATTTTTTCTATACTAACCCTGCCAGATCTTCTATTCAGGGACTGTGATCCATATAATTCTCCATCATAACCATTTGTCTGTGTCAATGAAGAAAAGAAGAAAAACTGACATTAGTGTACAAATGAAGACACAGGTACAGATCACCAAGGAGGAATTGGCTGGGTGTAAACCGAGCTTTCCTAGTGGAGCAGGTGAACGATAAGCCCAGGACAGCACAAATCCCAGCATGCCCCCAGATGCTTCTGATCTGCTCCACCACATCTCAGGAGCAGTCAGCACAGGCAGGTGACTCAAATCAGTCCTCCCAGTGTTACTCATGACTACACGGCACTCTAGGACTTAAGGCAATGCCAGGTCCCCGTGGAGCGAAGCCTGTGGGCCTGGGAGCAGTTGTTCCCTTGGCAGCTTCCTCGCTTCCGGTTTTTTGGTAGTTGTGCGGAAATCCTAGCTTTCCTGAAGCCTGAATGCGAGGCAACGGGTAATGACTCAGCCTGAGTCAATTCGTTTCCAGCTCTTGGTCCAGGGTGAGTACTTGACAATTATGGCCCATTATGAAGCTGGATTCAGAAGATTCAGAAATAGCCTCTATGCAATCTACAATTAAATGCAAAAGTTCATCCCGGAAAAAAACGTTCATCATGGGGGTAGATCCTCTATATTAGTTTTTCATTCATCCAGTCTTCCTACTTTATTTTTCAAAATGAAATATGAGGACATGATTTCATAATTTGTCTCCAGAGAAAACAGAATGAGTGAGTTCGGCGTGTCTCCCTTCTCTTCTCTACTCCCAGCCCGAGCTTCCTTAAGCCAAAGCTCGGCCTTTCTAGAACTGCTCTCTTTCCTCTGTAAGGAGATTTCTGCTGATTCAAGATAAGAGCTGTCAAGCAATGGAGAAACAACCAGCTCTTGTGATAGAAAATGGAGGGGCAGTCCATACAGCGGGTGAAAATGGAAAGAGCTGCCAGGAGATGGTGGACAAGAGTCCAGATTCCAAATAGAAGCTCTGTCATGTCACCTTCAGCAAGTTGTTTAATCCACTGGAACCTCCACTTCCTCAGCTGTGAATATGTGCATAGTAATATCTACTTTATTATACATATTACATGTAATATGTATAATAAAGGGGGGGAGGGTTGGGAGAGCGAATGCACTCTCTCATTTATCATCGTTGCTCTTCTGGCCTTCCATGAAAACGCAGGAAAAACTCTTCCTTCGAAGGCTCTCTGGAACATCCACAACAACCCTCTTCTGTTGTAATGCAAGTCTGTCGTAAGGAATATATTCCTAAAACATGCTCCCAAGTCGACAGGGTCTTGTTGATAACCTCTCTACAGTGACAGGACTTTAGCCTTCCTAAAGAACACCCCCAACTTCCTCCTCGTGGGCGGTGGTTAGGTGGTGATTTGGATGGATGGAGCTGTTCTTATGTGGCACAATGCGATAAGGAGAGTTGAAAATTAACTGTAACAACATTAGAATAAAAAGTCCACAGACAGAATATCTTCATCTTAACTCAGGTCTCTGAGGTTCAACTAGCTTTGCTGTACAGAATTTTTTTCCAGTACTCCTTACTGTGCAGACCACCACATCATGGTCACCTGGTGTGACCATGGGCCCCAACCTAGGAAATCAGAATACCTAGGGGCCAAGAAATATGCATTTTAATAAATTCTCCAGATGAACCTTACATACAGTAACATTGAGAAGCACCTGCTAAAAGAGAACAAAATAAAGAAGACATTCACAAACTCGCATCTCCTAAAAGAGGGTAAATAAGAGACAAGAATAAACGCTCTATCAAAACCAATTACTCTAATGGTAACTTGCGATTAGTCAGAATGCCAGCAACTTCCACGCAGGGCTGTTAGAGCAGCAATGAACTTCACATGTGACCAGGCAAAAGTCAATTGTTAACATTTTATTAATAACGTTAGATTATTTTTCTACTGAGTCAAAAGACAGGTCACCTTCAAGGGCATTAGAGAGGGGAAACCAAGTAAGAGGCAAAATCGTAACTCTCAAGTGCAATACTTAATGCTCTCAATTTAGTTTTAAAACAGAATGAAAACTGAAAATCAAAACGAAATCCAGAAAATGTTCCTGACTATTGTGAACACATACATTCATTCATTCCACTAGGGACTGGCCCTGAGATATAATTTACTTTGAGTTTAAAACAAAAAGGCTGAAAATCTAGAAGCATGCTGCCAATACATGGAATTACTTAAAGAATGGAAAAGCTGCTGGAATTAGAGTCATACAAATGCTCTCATCCACCAGTGTCTGTGTGGAAGTGCTCCAGGAGATCCTGTGAGGAGCACTTTCTGAATCTAATTACATGTCCTTGTACTCCCCACTGTCCACAGTAGGTCTACTTCTCGCCAGTGGCTCAGCCTGAGACTGGGCTGGAATGCCGTCTCCTTTGCTCCATCCTCTCTGTTAAGTGCAGAACGGCAGCCCCACCAGGAGGCTCAGAGTCAAGTGTGCTACACAGCTGTATGGCACTGTTATCATCTTAAAGGTAAAACTACATTTTGAAAACAGGATTTGATGGGGCCTGCCCGGTGGCTCAGTGGTTAAGTTCGCACGTTCCGCTTCTCAGCGGCCCAGGGTTCGCTGGTTCAGATCCTGGGTGTGGACATGGCACTGCTTGGCAAAAGCCGTGCTGTGGTAGGCGTCCCATGTATAAAGCAGAGGAAGATGGGCATGGATGTTAGCTCAGGGCTAGTCTTCCTCAGTAAAAAGAGGAGGATTGGCAGTAGTTAGCTCAGGGCTAATCTTCCTCAAAAAAAAAAAAAAATTATAGAAACAGGATTTGCTAAATAATTTCGAAACACGATGGAATGAATGAAACACCAGATGCTTTCAGAGAAAGTCCTAAAAGTGAAGCAGTGTAGAACATGTTGTAAGAACGTCAGCACTGAATCACTTTGATGCTGACTGTCCTTTCTGGTGAGACAACATTTTTCTTCTTGGAAGTGTAGTTTACGCTTACAGGGTTTCAGAAAGCCTAGATGGATGTAAGAAGGGAAATTCCAAATTCAAACCTAAAGCCTTCGTTTTTGTTACTAGAACTGGGGTCTTTCTCAAAGAGCACAGATTGGACATTTAGCTTGAATGGATACATACTGGAAAATTATGAATTTTTCATTTTTAGATAAAATGACTTTAAATTTAATTTTTTAAAGAAAATGCAGAGGCATTGGGAATTCTGGATCTGATTTGAGTTCCCTGAAAGCAAGACATTATCTTTCTCCATCTTGGTGTCCGCAGCTGCTAGCACAGTGCGTGGCAAATGGCTGGAGCTCCAAGACCACCTGGTGAGCGAGGGAACTCACGGGTTCCAGAGCCCGACCACCAGGATCAGAGCTGCCCCAGGAGGCTCTGCACGTGCCCCTGTCCCCCCGGTAAACTGATGATGGTATATGTGTCTTCTCAGACCACAATGGACTTGGACAAACACCCACGATTAGTGGAAACACCACAGGTTATTATCTGTCACACAACACTGTTAGGACCACACGGCAAAGTCTGTCCGACCATCTCACCCAGGCGTAGGGACCCCCACACTCCAAGTCAGGCTGCGACTGTCAGTCAGGATGGAAGAGGAAAACATCAGAAAAGAGAACTGCCAAAAATCAATCAAAGAGCTCAGTAAAACGTGACAAAACGTAAAACAAAAAACAGGCAATCTTGAAAATCTTCACAGAATTGCATTTTTTTCATGCCTAGGATCTCGCGTACTTACAAAAGGAATTCCACGGGAGGGCTGGCCGCTGAAAAACCCAATAACATTAAATAAAACCTCTATGGCAAAGGCTGCCCTGACCCATGGACTCCGAAGCAGTCTGAGAAATCTTATTTCCTCCTCTACACAATCCATTCTATTTACGTTAGGCAAAAGGTGAACAGATACATCACTGTCAGTTTTGACAAGGAAAATTAAAAGCTTATATCCAACTCTAGATTTTCTGAAAAGAATATCCATATGAACGCTGGAAAAGTAAAACTGCACCCTTTCAAAAGGGTTTACCATCATTGTCAGTTGAATGAAGGTCTTGTGTTTTGGAAAAGTCAAGCAATAAAAGATAGGATCCTATATTAGGACTTTGCAAACTAAAGATTTCAGAATATTGAAATATATAAAAATGGCACGAATCCATCCCCTATCATAGAGAAGGGGTGAGATGAGAGCCTTTCAGCAGAGCAGAGGGTCCCCATGCTGCTCCACTGCCTGGCCCAACCAGGAGAGGCAGGAGCTTCTAGGTCCTCAAGGGTTGGGGGTCCCGGGCTGGTGCTGTTACAAAGAACGTGGCCCCGAGTAGCCCTCTTAACTGCTCCGAACTTGTTCTGCGCCTATAAAAGTTATGAGGTTTGACTCTTATCTCCAGGATCCAAGTTTCAAGGTCTGTGGTTTTTAGAGAGAGTTATTTCTTTAGATCAAGTACGTCATGGAACAGAGCACCAACCACGTGGCTAAAAATGACAATCCCACGCATGGTCGATTTTCCACTTTCTCCCTCTCTCCTATCTAACATCCTAATTGGAGACTTCTTCCATCAAATTTTATGCCTTAAAACAAATATGCTTGATATGTTGGCAAAGAATGGTGTCCAGCAAGGACGTTTAACTCACTTCTGGTTAAAATCATTGAAAATGAACTGAATGCTATAAATACCCTAACCCTCGCTCATATTGCAATACTTTTGAACTCTTTGGGTTCAAGAAACCTTCTGAGCATCTTCAGGAAGTGACAAATTCTTTTCCCCAAAAAAGGCAAGTACACACAAAATCCGCATACATTTTCAGGAGGATCATAGATCTGAAAGTGATATTTTGATAGATTTGGATTCTGTCTTCAGTTTCTCTCCTATTCTCTCTTGAGCGCGTATTAATCAAGGTTTGCTCTCACCATTTCCATCAAAAGTTTCTTTGTCAAGGTCACGATGTCCTTCACGACGCTAAGGCCCATGGTCAGTCCTCAGTCCTACACACAGTGACCACACCCCTCCTCCCTGAGACAGCATCGCCTTCACTTGGTTTCACGGACGCAAGCTTCCCTTGGGCCTGCTCAACAGCTGTCACCTCTGTGCCTTGTTCACGCAGCCTGCACACTGAGTTTTGCATTTCTAATGTTTTGGTTACATAAATCTTACTTCCTCTAGCTGAATCATGTCAGAGGGTCTATGAGGAAGCTACAACAGTATGGCTAAAGAGAAAGCTTCAAGTCGCAAGGAAGCTCTCTAACTGACTTGACATTTGAAACATAACTTTCTGGCAAAACACTGTGGATCTGCTTTTGGCACTGCAAGGACAATGACAATGACTGCTTTATAGCACAATAACAATGTATCACCTTCATGGTTTATTGGTATAAACAGCCAAATTAAATGCACATTTAGTGTGTAAATAAGAAGTCTATCGTGATATTATGATTTAACTGTCATGCTGATTAAAAACAAGCCTTCTGCTCTATACAGTAAAATGGAGTGGCTGCTTTGAGACATTATTACAAGTAGTGAGATGTAATTTTAACTTTGCGGTAAACTAAACTGACAGGCTCAGATTAATTTACTGACTTAAAGCACTAAGCAATAGTATAAAACACAGTTTCTCTACTTCACTTCCCACAGCATGCAATTTCTTCAAGTACAATTACGAAGAGTTTTGGAATGTTTAGGGAAAAATACGTATTTGTGTTTATCAAGCATCAAGCTGTCAGTGATGAAGAGATGGCATTACAGTTGGCGAAAGGAAAGGCTCCTGAAGATGAGAGACTGGGTCTTATGGAGTCAATCGGCTCCAAGTTTCCAGCAGGCAATCTGCAGCAGCTTTCAAGGACCTATGCAAAAACATCACTGAATAATAATTAACAAAAATTGAAGTCTGATCCGGCAGCACGTATGCAAATAGGTGTGAGGACTTAAGGACAGAAGGAGCCGTCACACTGCCTGCATCACACTACCACTGCAGGGACCACTTATCAGGCTGTGGCAGCTGTGTGAGGTGAACAACGAGATCAAAAAGTATGACTTCCACTCCTGGGAGAAAGACACAACAAAAGTGCCTGTGCTCATTAATCACCTCTCTACAACAACAGAGAGACATCCCACGACCGATTAGATTTTAAATAAGCATCTTGTGAATTAGATATTGACTATAAGATGACAAAGATAATGAACAAGACATTTGAATGCAGGGATGAAAAAGCAAAGAACTTCGACAATAAAATGGACCATGCAAACTCAATCATTCTGGTTACTGACCCTCAGGCTTCCACGACTACCCACTGACATGCGTTCATCTTCATCAGAAGCCTAGTAAAAGAAAGGATGAAAACAACCATGAAGTGATAAGACACATAAAGAAACCAATGCCCAGCTCTCAGAGGGATGTGGCTGATACGACACCACAGTAGTGGGGAGCATCAGGCACCTCCGAGGGTCTCAGTGGACCTGAGCCGAGGTCTTCCCCAAATGGGCTTTGTTTGTGCACCTCTGCTTACAGAGGACTGTTTCTCAATAATAAGGCTTTAAATTAATTGCATTAAAGTGGTGCTACCTACTTGGCCGGTAATCTACAAATTCCTAGTCTCAATGCATATTACTCTGTAAATTATTCGTGGGTATTCGACAGCAAAAAAGCACTCAAACTGTCATGAATATATTAACAGTTAGAAATTTCTCAAGCACTCTCCCCTCACCAAGGTTAGGTCAAAATGCTAAAAGCTGAGTTCACAGGCTTTGTTTAGCTAATAATATCAGTATTAGTTAATTTCTTTCATAAACAACAAGATATACATAGATGTCATTCAGATATAGATATAATTTATGTATTTCAGCCACTAAAGCTACAAATGAGACTCCAATCAAAATGCCTTGGTAATGAATGAACACAGTACTAACCGACGTGTTCCTTCTGGATCTACGCGAGTAGCGCTCACTGTCTTCCTACCGAAGCAACAGAGGGAACAGTATAAAAAGGTTAGAAACAGACACAGGAGAAGCCTTACATAGTCTAGCTGTGATGCAATACAGTATTTCTGGTATAAATGTCAAATAAATATTTGCTTTGCTTTCATTAAAAGGCTTCAATTAAACCACTGGGGGAAATGTTTTCTTCTGGGGGGAAGGACACTGAAGCACACAAATAATTGGCATATTTCATTTTGGCTTTAAAGTACGTGTTGGGGAAGAAGTTGGGTCTTCATTTTTTTCTAACCTCTATAAGGTGGTCCCTTTATGTCAATCTACTTTTTTTCTTAGAATCAGAATCACCTTACTCTAGTCTCTTTGGGAGTCAGAAGATAAATCATTCCCATAAAAAGCCAGTAAGGCTGTTGCCCTATCTACTATATTTTGGGCATTCTAAGACACACACAGTTTTTCACATTTGACATCTCTGAAGTTGCGGTATATCTTATAATCAAAGTTGCTCACATTATAATTAGCAGCATTTTTTTCTTTCTTAGTGGTAGATAAAATAATGACACATCTTTTAACTGTGTCTTAAGACTTGATCAAAATACATCTGCCTGGGCCATAAGCCTAAAATGATGGTTTACACGTAATAAAGCCTGACGTTTACCATTTTTTTCCAGTATAGAAGTGTGTGCTCTTTATATTTCAAGAACTATTCTCTTTCATATTGTACACAGGTATGTGAGGTGTGAAGAGGTAATTTTACATTTTCTTAAATTATTTTATGTAGAAGGGACATTTAATACGACATTTCCATACTGGCCAAGCTCTCAAATGCTAAAAGGACGTGATGATATCCAAGACGCCAGTCAATAAGGTGTCAAGGCCAGAAAGAGGTGGAATGAACTCAGGTGGACGAATTAATGAGAGAAAGAGCGAAGCCATGTTCTCTCGGGACCAGTGGGGAGAAAGCCAAATGCTCCCCCTTCTAGATCCTCTCAATGTGGGGCATCATTTCCTCCCTAGAGGGTCATAAGGTCACAGGTATCACGAGGGGCGAGCCAGCCCTCAATTGACTTAAGAGGACAGAGGAGTTGTTCTAGGAAACGAGTGGAGAACATAAAGGAATTTCTCACCAAAGAACAGGGGTTTCAGTGGGCAGGGCAGACAAGGTGAGGAGGGGACCACAGCAAAGGCGGACAGAGCCAGCAGCTGCTGAACAGACCAGACAGCAATGCCTGGCTAGGACTGTTTCTGACCAGGCTTCATACGGGATGTAGATAATCAGGCCAGATGCAGAAGTCCCCGGAAGAAAATCTCTCAGTATTAAATTAGGATGCAACAGGAATCGATCAACGTAATTAAACTGTATAAGAATCCAATTATAAACCATTTAAGTTTCTTAAAATAGTATTCCAGGCCTACCATCCACTGCTCGATGTCACCCCATTTTGTATCCAGCCCGTAATATTTCTATAGACGGAAGGGAAAGAAAATTAGGCAAGAAGTGAAACGGTAGGTAACTGCATAAGGAGCTGTTCCGACATGCATTTCTAAATTGCTACCCAAGCCACATGGTTAGCGG
Organism: Equus caballus; assembly: GCF_041296265.1. Classification (NCBI taxonomy): domain Eukaryota; kingdom Metazoa; phylum Chordata; class Mammalia; order Perissodactyla; family Equidae; genus Equus; species Equus caballus. The sequence goes on along the minus strand of NC_091689.1, from coordinate 23,888,465 downwards.
AACATGCTGAGGCCAAGCAGCTAATAACAGCTCCGGGCTCTGCAGAGGCAGCCGCCGCCAAAGCAGCCTGTAAGAGACCCTCCCTGCCCCACTCCCTCCCAGACAAGCAAAAGGAGCCCAGGAAAGAGCATTCCTGGGGCGAGGGTCGGGGTGGGGGGGGGACCTCGGTAGAGACCAGGAATTGCACCTAGCCCAGCAGCATTGCAAGCCTGTCAGGGAAGCTGTGCATGCCTTCAGAGCAAATGCACCAAGGCAATAAGACACAGCTTAAGAGAAGCAAAAGCTGAGAGCCATTCCTGTGCCGCTACAATAGGAATGTGAAAACCTAGAGGCCAGGGGGAGCGACTGGATTTCTGCTACACTTGCTCCAGCTATCTGATAGCTGTGCTAAATTTAGGTCCATGAGAATCTATGTACTTGGCATGTCTTTGTAGCATGCCACAGAGGGAAAGAGGACCGAGTAGCCTGCAGAAGAGGTCCTTGCACAGGGGGAAAAAAACTGATGTTCCCCAGTTATGTGTGGCGTTTCTTTAGCTAACGCCTGCACGCTTTCACCTCGCTTGTCGAAATGACAATGGTCCAAGTTGGAATTGGAAAGGCAGATTCAGAATGGCTATTCCTGTTATTTTAGTAATTCCAAAGTTGGGTGGGAACCCAGGTATAGTCTCAAATAGTGGAGTTCTGCTTGTTTTTTCTCCCTTTCCCTCAATTTCCAATAAGAAAAGCAAGCAACAAGCAAGCAAACCTCCGTATCATATAACACAGATGTGATTCTCCCCTTTGCACATTAAAATCTTACAATCAGAGGGAAAAAACTTTGTGTGAAAAGTACAAGACAATTTGTGAGATGGTTTTAAACGCCCAAAACACGCGGCTGCTACGTTCAGTTTAGTTTCAGTTTATTCTGGAGGGTGGACAGGTTTGAAATTATCCGGCTCTCCGACGGTCTTGCCTCTTTCTCTTAGAGATGGCAGTAAGTAGAAAATTAGAAGAGGAAAAATTAGGAAGAATTTAACAACGTTAAAAAATTTAGCCAATGCAGAACTGAAATACCAAAAGTATGCGAGTCAGATCTTTTTCTGGAAGTTACTTTCCTCAGAATATAAACTGAGAAAAGAAAGAAAAGCCGCATTTCCGCAAGTCACAGTTTTAACTTCAATTTATGTGAAATGCAGCAGCTTAAAGCTATTTTGCATTCAATTAATGTTAGCCCCACTCTGTCAAATTTCAGATTTTTCACCTGTAAAATGTGATGCCATCAACTCTCCTTTATCTCATGGCTTAATTTCAAAGGTAGAAAGAAAATATGTTTTAGAAAAGGAAGGGAGCCTAAATAAACTCACGCAAAAATTTAAATTCCAAAAGAAGTCTATTTTTCTATTTTTCTATTTTTTTTCAGTTTCTCTATTTTTCTTTTTGCCAATTCTATATACCAAGTACTGCACACGATTGCTCTTTTCGTGAGATCAGTATTGAAAATCTTCCATCTAGTTCACGGGTGGCCTTACTAATAGCCGCTGTAACTCGAGCTACATTTTCATGTCATCTATGGAGGAGCGCACCCCGAGAAACAGTAGGTGCAGTTTACTGGTAGTTCTGATGTTAGCTAGCAGGCCAGCACAGCAAACTCCAGAAGCATACAATGGTTGAGATGTAAACTACTATGATTAGCGGGTGAGTCATGCAGAGGGAAGTGAGAGCCAGAAGAATGCAAAGGTGCTCCACTTTCAGAAATAGCTTCGATTCCACAGAAGAGAAACCATTACGCAAAACAGCCCAGGGGCTGGGAGGGAGCATTTACCACCTCCTTTTCCTTTTCACAAATCTTAGCGACTAGAAAAGCCTTCCCTTTCTTGGACCCATCTTTGTTATAAAAATGTGTATCAATGTTTTCCCAGTGAGGGCTTCCTCAGCTCCCTCTAGTTTTACTTTGTATACAAATCAGCATTCTGACAAAGTTCTGACAATGTGTCCCTGGTGAGCTAGCAAAAAGACAAGACTAGTGATGTAGGACTAGAAACAAAAGAACCGAAGTGGAAATTCCCAGACAGAGTCCCCTGTCTGGGTTTTGGACAGTTACATCCTCCTGCATCACAGCGAGGGTTCCCAGCCTCGTCAGCCCTGCCTTCCGCCTGTGAAATTCTGACCCAGCCTCTACAAGCATGGGTCGGATCCAGCTTCAACATATGTTTCGATACTTGGACCCTCCAAAAACTAACAAAGTACAAACAGATTCTGGTACCTACTTCACTGATTTCTTTACACTCTTGGGGATAGCAGTTGTACGGAGTGAGCGCCAGCAGGAAGGAAAGGCAATTTGGAATGGTCGCCAGTAAAGGAATCCAATGATAGAATTTTAAATTTACAGAGACTGTTTAAAGGCCCTGCATGTTTTAATCTCTGAAACGGTCACCTTATTTTGATTTTCTTAGCTGCTCTAAAAGAAAAATATAGTTTTTCTTTATCTATAAACGAAATAGATTTATAAAAAGCAACTAGGGCAGATGTCATAAGTCATAAACTGAATTCATTTATGGGAAAGACCATTGTGTACACATTCTATAAATTCTCAGGGAACTCGCTCACTCCTTCCTACATTACTTTTGAATCAGGAGACACTGACTTGGCTGTTTTTCTCTTTATTTGCTGTGGCCGGCCTGCTCAATGTATTTATTTCTAAACCTCAGCTGCTTCTACATAATAACTAGGAAACAGAGATGCATGTTAACCGAATATGAGGGACACAGCACAGGTCTACTTTAAGCTATTAGATTTTGCTGTTCTATCATCATTCTCTTTTCTACTCAGATATTTAAATAATATGCAATAATCTCTTAATGAATGGTAATTTGCATTGATATTTTAAAGGTTTTCTAAGAAAATTATATGGAAGGACAATATTTCTCTTTAAATATCTGATTTCAAAAGGTTTCCCAAATTCTGAAATGTGATTTTATTTTGTCTTAGAGTTCATTTTTTTCTCAAAGAAACAATTTTCTAATTTCTTGAGAAAAATGGAGATGGGAAAGCATTTAATACTTGGAAATGTGTCTGCCGGACAGCCGCTTTTTGTGGGAGGAGAAGTAGGGAAGGAAGCATTCTTGTGCAAGCCAATTCATAAACAAAGCAGTAAAAGCAGCAGTAAGAACTTCGCTGTCACGAGAGGCGTTATTTCTGAAAGGTGACCAGGTCTTGGCAAGGGAAAAACAGTACATGCAAATTAGAAAACAAAGACGGAAGTGCCTACCTTTTGAACCTGATAGATCTAGAGAGAAGGGCAAAAGAAACAGAGAAAGAAATATAAAATCCAATTACAGAAGTAGAAACATCAGAAAGAAAGGTTCTGTAAGCACCTTGAAATATGCATAAAAGCCATATTGGAAAAAAAAAACAACACTGGTAAAATATGAATTAAAAAAATTTTTTTGAAGTCTCATTGAAATAGTAATTTTATAACTGATTTTACATTCTATTTTAGATATATTGGTAAAACATGGGCATACCCACATGAATCTCTATAAAAATCCTGCTGCTTTCTAACGCAGAGTTTTGTACACCTTCTACCATTAATGGGAAAGAGATCTTCATCCTCAATTTAAAATTTCTTTTCACAGTGATAAAAGTTAAACAAAAAAGTACAGAAATTTAATTGGAAAGTCAACTGGTCAAATTCACAAACAGTGAAGAAAGAGGCTTCCACGTTCTGATTCATGCAGATACGAACAGAATACCAGTAAAATTCCAGCTAAACAGAGTAATCACTAAAATGTAACTGAAACATTTTTTTTTAAGATTTTATTTTTCCTTTTTTCTCCTCAAAGCCCCCCGGTACATAGTTGTGTATTTTTAGTTGTGAGTCCTTCTAGTTGTGGCATGTGGGACACCGCCTCAGCAGGGCTTGATAAACAGTGCCATGTCCGCGCCCAGGATTCGAACTGGCGAGACCCTGAGCCGCTGAAGTGGAGCGCGTGAACTTATCCACTCGGCCATGGGGCCGGCCCCTGAAATATTTTTTTAAAAAGCTTATGATCACACACTGACATATCAGTTTGCTTCACAGGTTCTCCTAATTTTGCAGTGATCGCTAGGTAAGATTATCTACTCCATTCATTCATTCATTCAACAAAACATTGACCGACTCAGGCATTGTTCAAGATGCTGCCAAAACTATAAGATTGGAAACTTGGTGTTTCTAGCCTTATATGAGTGAGCACAGGTGACTGTAGTCAACATTATCACTATATTAAAACAGGACCTCCAGCAAAAATGTTTATCAAGTCAGTAGCTACAAAAGAGATGCACCCTGGTCATCGTATCACCTGATCATCGTATCACCATTTTTTCCCCCATTAGTGCAGGTTCTCATGCGAAGCAAAAGGCCCACTTGGATTTCCCAAAGAATATCTACATATTCATCTTCCCTAATAAATCCATCAAAAAGGAGCTCATGATCATTTTAAACGGCTCCAAAAGCACAGCTAACGTTGTCAGTCCTCCTCATCTGCACAGATGAAGAGAACCGCTATGGAGAGTGCAACGGGCTGTCACAGAGGGCTGGGGCTGGCTGGGCAGTCTGGAAAGATCCGCAGCCAGTTCACGGGCCCCCATGTCCTCAGGGTCTGCTGGGGCTTGATGACAGGCCCATATTCCTCAAACACTGGTGTCTCTTTGCTCACCTCTCCTCCCTCTGCACTCTCCATGCTGGCCTTGGAGGATCCCAAGCACCAGTGTGGCTTCAACCACAATCTGCTTCTGAAACCCTCCAGATGGTGTCACCAGCTTCCTGCTCTCCCGAGCCCCCAAGGATGGTCACTGCTCTCCAGACATCCACAGGCTCCGTCCACCTTCAGCCCATCTGACCTCCTTCTCAAGGAAACCCTCGGCCCTGCTCAGAAACACCTGTGTAGAGGTGGGACGGCTTGCCAAGAGATGCAAACAGGGATCACGTTTCTCAATTATTACACCAAAATATCAACCCTCCTGGTTAAACACTGGTCTTCCAAAGCAGATTCATTTCCACTTAATCAACAACTTAAAATGCCAGTGCCCCAGGCTATCAGATTGTATAACCTCAAATTGTGTTACCAGTTCTAATAATAGTCAGGTCCAGAGATGTGATATGCAAAGGAGAGGCTCAGAGAGGTGCTGTCTGTACACCTCCCTAGATCCTTAAAGCGTGTCCCAAACCTGCAGTTCGGACCGTGTTAGCCTGTCTCACTCATCTCTCTAGATGTATACACAAATGCTCCTGCACACACACGTGCACAGATGTGTACACTCCCCCACCCCTGGACTTGGGTCAAATGAAGAAACAGCTGGATGAACATCAGTTATGGCTTCCGTGTTCTCTGCAAAAGTCTGGCTAACAAAATGGCCTATTTTGTGTTTATTATACTGTGCCTCGAATTCAGCACCAATAAAAAAAACTTGTTTTTCAAGATATGCTTCCAGTTGTAAAGTGATTGGGATCATGTGGATTATTCTGTTTCCCCCTTGGCTGTGTGTGTCAGCATGCTCACAGCCAACTGCAGTCCCTGGTTAACATACTGACTGTGCCCTTTGTGTGTGTTTGTTTTTGTTCTTGACTTTGTATTTGATTTTGAGGCAGAGGCTGTCGTAGGAAGAATGCAAGCTTTGCAGTGTTTTTAGATCTAGATTTGAACCTTGGCTCCGCCATTTTCTTAGCTTTGGGGAAAACGGTCTCATCTCTCTAAGGTCATTTTCCACACCTGTAAATAAAACTCAGAGTAATAAAATATACACCTACTTTGTTTAAAAACTTTTGAATCCCTTTTCTGAAGAAGCAGACATAAACTTTAAATAGACAGTAATGCTCTCATGTTTCAAAGACCCTAAGTTTATGATGGCAAAATTGTCGTTTGTGTAAGTCAGTGCTGCTGGTCGAACCAGATCAACATAAACTGCAGGGCAGAGCCAGAGTGTCTCCCTCCACGCTTCACCCCTCCTCGGTCTGGCTGTCATCTCCCAAGGATGGCTTCCTGCCCATCCTGCCTTCTCCCACTTGTGGCTCCTTCCTTCAGTGTCCCCACTTGCTGTGTCATCAGAGTTAGCTTCTCTGCTTTCTCCCTAAGACACACCAGGTTGTCACTCCACATCCTGATAATTCACAGCATGGGTGCTGGTCACCAGGCATGTGACCTGACCCCAAGGGAGAGTCTGAGATCAGTAGAGAAGACAGCTTCCCTGTGTCACTGCCTGTCGGAGGAGTGTGAGCACAGACGGACGAATGACCCACACGGGATAAATTAGAAAGGTGACGGGTACCTCAGGTACTTCCTCACGAGCGAAGCCAAGCGCTCCTCCTGGTCTTCTCACAGCTTAAACCCCACTCGACGGGGAGACTTTGCCCCCACGTCTGAACGCGCCTCTGCTGTGTAGCCGAAGGCTGAGGGGACCCAAATTCCCACACTATTTTCATGAAGACATTTCATGGAACTTGAATAGGACAGAACATTTGATGCCTGTGAACCACTTAAATGCCTTTATAGTAAACGTGAAACATACTGTTAGAATGAAGAATTTCAAAATTCTAACGCCATCTACTAACCAGACGGCACTTGGGTGTGTGACTGAGAGAGGCAACTGTGGCATTTTTAATCAGATTTCCCAGGTTTTAATTGGATTTTCTCTGCAGATCCTGAGCTCCTTGGCAGGCCCTGACCACCTGAGGTCAGGCCGTGCCACACAAGAGCTGGGCTCTGCCAGCGCACAGGCCCGGGTTCAAATCTCGGCTCTACCACCCAGCTGCCTCTCGACCAGATGGGTTCTCTAACTCTTCGGGGCCCCCCTGTCCTGTATGTCCAGGGGGGGCTTCCAGGACCTCAAAGGGCTACTGTGAGGGGCGGTTGGGACCCTCCACACATCTTACTACCCCCTGCCGCGACACCCACCCCCATTTTACAATACCAAAACTAAACGGCCAAACTTAAAGTTTCCCATCTTTGGGTACCAAATGCATTTTTGCTGCCTGAAATATTGCAAGTGAAATGCAGTTCAGCAACAGATTACTCTTGGGCTGTAGAATGAAAATGGAACAGAAGAGGACTTCCTTTGACTCAAAGGGAGAAGGGCATGCTTGCCTTTTAAAGGAGATCATTCAAATAGATGGTTTCTTGGCTTAATTCTTCCTAGCGTTTCTTTTCTTTTCTTTTCTTTTGAGGAAGATTAGCCCTGAGCTAACTATTGCCAATCCTCTTCTTTTTGCTGAGGAAGACTGGCCTTGAGCTAACATCCATGCCCATCTTCCTCTACTTTATACGTGGGACGCCTACCACAGCATGGCTTTTTGCCAAGCACTGCCATGTCCGCACCCGGGATCCAAACTGGCCAAACCCGGGCCACGGAAGTGGAACGTGGGAACTTAACCACTGCACCACCGGGCGGCCCCTTAGCTTTTATTTTCTAAATCAAGAACTTTTGCAAAGAACTTTGTGGGTGATAAGCTGCTTATATTATCATCTAAATATTTAAATCAATTCTATCCATAATTAAGGATAGAACATATTTTATCTAAATGTATACTTTGGAAGATAGAAAAGCTTGTAAAGACTATATAACTCATTTTCAACTTGATTTTGTAGAAATTTTACATTTGTATTTGTGGTGAAAGTGACTTTCTCTTAGACTTGAGAAATATGATAAAACGATTACTCATACCACCATGAAAATCAAAGGTGGGGCCCCTTAAAGATTCACTGTCATCTTTTTCCTGAGCCTGTTGGTTCAGCTCCCATGGCAGAGCTGAGAGAACAGCCACAGGCCACCAGAAATTCTTACTAACAGGGGAGGAGGGGGGCGTGGTGTTGACATTCAATCAACTGTGGCAAAACCTGGCAGAGCAGCAAAATATTTGGGAAAATTCTTCTTACAACTCTTTTATGACCTTAATATAAAAAAGCCTGGAGGACTGCTGGAGAACCAGGCAAGCCGATTAGAACCAATGAGCCACTAAGAGGGTGGGCGGCTCCTGGCGCTGGAGAATGAAGCAACCAAGTGCCACAAACTGTGACGCATCCCGAGAAATCATGGCCCACTGCCCACTGCGTGACGACCTTAACATCCCACTGCCACACTGGCTTCTAAAGCAGAGCGGAGGGGGCCAGCGGTGTCCTGCACACAGTGGGCTTGCAAGTATCTACTGAAAGAACAATATTCTAAAGAGACATTGACACCAGGCAGTTTGAAAAAGCAATTTGTCATTTAAAATACCTATTGTTAAAAACCAGTTCAGGCTAAAAGAAGTATTCCATTAGGCGGCCTCCAACCATTACTATTTATACCAGCATCTGAGTGCACAGAAGCTGCTTGGTGTCAGGATGGCTCCTAAAGCATGGGGGACATTGTCTCAGACAGGTATGTGACAAAGTTCTACAAAACAAGATCTATTCCTTTTCTCCACCTCCCACTCTAAGTACTTCTGTCTGGAGACTTTCCTGAATGTGCGTCTTTGAATCATCTTCAATAATCACTCCTGGCCAGGGATATGCTGAGGTTTATGGCCGGTGTTAATCAGGTTCCCATCCCCATTAGAGCCGAACCTCGCCCGTAACCAACATAATGGGGAGGGAGGCACTTCATGTTAACCCTCAGGCCTTACCCCAAGTTCCAGTTCAATTGTACAGTGCAAATAATTAAAATGAAAATTCAGGAGTCTATTTCCAATTTTAAATCAATAAATCCAATTCTAGGGGGGGAAGGCACTGAGAAAATGCTAAATCCGTGCTTCTCTGAGTAAATTAGGAGGAAAAAAGCACAGAAAATTACTGAATTAAAAGGACTAAATTAATTCTAGAGGCAAATACCATAAAAACGAAACTTACTTACAACTGTATTTGTATTTCCAACAATGAGGGAGAAGCGGTGAGGGACTTCCAAATATTTGTTTAGTCTCTATTTACATGTAAACACACGACAAGTGACACCTAAAATATGGTGGGAGCGTGGCAGCTGCTCATGTGCTCGAGCCACTTCCCAAAGACTGCTGGAGCACGGTGTGGCCTTTCTCTCAGGAACAACGTCCCCTCCTGTCCCCATCACCATCATCAGGACTGCGGTATGACTTTCCTAACCAACGTCCTGGGTTTGAGTTTCTAGTAATCTCCAGCCCATTCTTCAAACCATGCCAAAAAGTGTCCTCCCCCAGTTCAAATCTGGCCATGCCCCTCCCCCTCTCAGACATTTCCATGCCGAGTGACAAACTCTGCAGGCAGGAAATGACAATGAGTGTCTCCGGCTGGTGGCCAGAGGCCACCCCCTACAGGGAATGCAGTGGAATCTGCAATGGTTTTAAGAGAAATTGGAAACCCAGAGTTTTAGCTGAAATCTCACAAGTTTTAAAACATTGGCTCGACTTTTAAAACGTGGCCATGTGACCCAAACAAGACCCTGGGTATGAAAATCAGCCCTGGGGTGGGGGATGCAGCTGGCTACATCTCTGCAACACACTAAATTCAGATCTTCTGAATGAGAACAGCCCTTCGGTGGGGTCTGGTGCGGACGCTCCCTCAGGGCACGGCCCACAGGAGAACAGAGAATCGAGACCCACTGCATTTGCCATGTAGACTTCAAGGTCATGGAAAAGCTCACAGCTCTAACAGCAAGTTCAGGAGCCCTCATGCTGTCCACGTGACTTCTGGCTCCAGCTCAAGACGATGAAAATAAGTAGCAAACAGCATTAACAGGTGTGTAAACACAGCACTATCCATTTTCCCAGGGGGGCAATCTCTTCTCTGGCTATTTCACCCGCGGCGTGTATTCTGGTCTCTGTGTCACATTCAGACTTTAGGCATCATGAAAGCTGTTAAAAACCATAAAGCCGCAGGGGAAATATTTTTAAACAAAATAATCTGGTTAGTTTTAGAGCATCATAACCTGTTCTTCTGTCATGTTTTAATTCAGAGGATCAGGATTCTTGCTCGACAGTTAGACCTCGAAGTTGAGCCAGCACATCTCGGCTCCTTTGAGCCAGAAAGCTGGGCTGGGAAGATGTGTGCAGCGAGCGGCTGTGTGCAGGGGGTTCACCTCGGGACCCCACAGGTGGAGTCTGGAACAGGCACGCCTGATATGCGTGCTATGCGCACTCCCTGGCCTGACCTTGAACAAGAGTCCCGGGCATGAGTGTGTTCCGGTGCCGAGCAACGTCAAGCGGACAGGTGCCCTGCATGTGCACACTCCACCTAAAATAAAACCGTCTGTGAAAAGGACCGACGGGGAAGTCTGAGCGTTACCTCCTTCTGCTGCCGCTCCAGCTCCTTCATTCGGATCTCTCGAGCCTCGGCCCGGGCCGCACGCTTCGCCGCCAGCCTGGCCTCCGCCTGAAACAGACCCGGAAATTTTATTAGGAGGCAGACCAGCAGCTCCTGTCAAGGACACAGTCAACAGCGATGCTGTTGCAAGACAATCCTGTTCAGAATTTAATAAAGACACAGCAAGGCATCACAGACTCACAAGAGTTAAAAGGGTCATCAGGAATGACACTGGGAATAGTCAGAGTAATAATGATTGCTCCTGTTTATCAGTCCCCTACTAAATGCCAAGTGCGCACTATTCTACAGGTTTTTAATATATTATGCCATGTACTCCTTGCAACAGCCCTATTAGGGTGATACTGTTACCATCTCCAGTTTATAGATAAGGGAGCTAAGACACAGAGAGGGTAAGTAACTTGCCCAAGGTCACACAGCCAGTCAGTGGCAGGGCTGGGCAATCTGCCTTCCTCTGGAGCTACAACAGACTAATGCATGGAGCAAGAGCATTAGAGCTGGACACGACTGCAGGTCAATGGTTCAAACGCTCCCTTTACAGAGCAGGAAGTGGAGACCCCTAGAGGCTGTCAGATCCGTCTGAGGGCGGGGCTGCGGTCTGACCCTGCTTTCCAGAATTCCTGTCCAGTCACGTCTCACTACAGCCTGCTGCCTCAGCTTCCCCTCCAACAGTGTGGGGAAGCCCATCTTTTCTCAAGACATGGTGGAACGGTGCCAGCTGTCAGAAGAGTTACATTAAAAAAAAACTGGGGACCAGCCCCATGGTGTAATGGTTGTTTGCATGCTCTGCTTCAGCGGCCTGGGGTTCGTGGGTTCAGATCCTGGGTGTGGACCTGCACACTGCTCATCAAGCCATGCTGTGGTGGCATCCCAGGTACAAAATAGAGGAAGATTGGCAGAGATGTTAGCTCAGTCACAATCTTCCTCACCAAACAACAACAACAAATTTGCCTCCATTTCACCATCCGACAACCTGTAGCTGCTTAGCTATATTCTACTTCAGAACATTTAAAAAGCCTGATCAGGGCCAACCAATGCCGTCCAACCTGGCACTTGAACACTGATCCACATTTTACAAACCTCAGATTTTCACTGTTCCAGGCAGACCACAGCACAGGGAGGTCAATGGTGCAGTGTACCCAGACTCAGGTCTTCTGGGTCCAACAAATCCCACCTTCTTTCCACTTAATGTTTTGGGGGAATATACTTGTAATTCTTCCAACAACAGTTCTGTAGACACGGTTTTCAGACTGCTCCCTAATCATCTTAAAACAGAGCCATCGGAGATGGCCAGACTGCTTGTGGAGTGGTCGTAGGGCCAGTAGTGAGGTGGCCAAGTGTCCCGTCGTCCAGCTTCTCCCCAAGGGTGGGCACCCTGCCCCGTAGCCTCAGGTCTAGACGGTGGGTCCTGGCATCAAGGACGTCCACCTCCCCCCTCATGACTGTATTGCACTGAATTACAAAATCATCATCTTTCTCAATTCTAATCTAAGTTGAAAAGCGACCAGAGCTGCTCTGTCAGAGGTTGGCTGGCTGGTGTCCTCACGAGGAATTTATTCTATAACTTGGCTGGTTCACGTGGTTCCTTCATCCACCCAAGCCCAGGTCTCTCAGATCAAGGGTATCAAAAATCACAAGTGAATCAGGACTTTGAGACCTCATTACCACTTTCAACATTCTAAACCATGTTACACTGTGAAGGGCCCCTCAGGGTCTATAAAAAGATCTGGCAGAGCTGGAGGGGAGGGCGGGAGGGGCTGGGAGAAGGTTCATTAAACTGACACCCGCCCACACTGAGTTCCTACAGCCCCGACCGGCCAGCAAGAGGACGGCGTTCCCAGCGAGCGCAGCCTGACTCCAGGCCCTTCCTGGGGGCGGAATGGGCTCCATGCCTGCTGGCCTCGTGTCCAAGATCAGGCAGCTGAAACCCATCAGCCTGGAGGGGGGGACAGGAAGAGGGGTTGGGAAAAGAGAAGGGAGGGCGCAGAGGAGGAAGAAGGGGAGGAGAGGAGGAGAATGTAAGGAGGAGGAAAGGGGTTGGAAGAAGGAAGGGGCTTCGAGAGGGGCAGACGGGGGAAGAGTGTGGCAGGAGGAATTCTAGGGTGGTCCCCAAGGTCCCGCCCCTGGTGTACATGATTCCCATAATCCCTTCCCCTGGTGTGTGGGCAGAACTGTGAGTGGAATGGATGTCACTCCCATGCTTGGGTTACATTATAGGGCAAAGAGAAATGCACAAATAATTAAGGTCACTCATCAGTTGACTTAGAATTAATCAAAAGATAGATTATTCTGGGTGGGCCTGACCTAATCAGGCGAGCCCTGTAAAAGAGAGTCTAGAAGTCCGAGAGACTCCGCTGGCCTTGAAAAAGCAAGCAGCCATGTGTGAGAGGGCCTGTGATGGGCCACAGGACAAGGAACGTGGGCAGCCTCTAAGAGCTGAGACCTGGCTGATGGCCCACAGGAAAATGGGACCGCAGTCCTCCAACAGCAAGGAGCTGAATTCTGCCCATAACTGTGTGACCTTGGAAGAGGACCTTGAGCTCTGGAAAGCACAAAGCTGGGCTGACACCTTGACTGCAGCCTCGTGAGACCCTGAGCAGAGGACCCACCTAGGCTGTGGCCTGACTCTGAGCCACAGAAACTAAGATGACAGATGGATGCTGTTTGAAGCTGCTAAGTTTGTGGATACTTGTTATGCAGCAACAGATAATTAAGATATAAGGAGGTGAGGTCTGAGGGCTTCCTGCTCTCACAGTGTGAATGTCTCTGTGACCAGAGGGGAGTCACCCCCTGCCCAGCCTGCCCATCAAGCCCCCACCCTACTGTGGTCCAGCTCTGCTTGGGATTGGAGCAAAGATCCTGGAAGAGACCACCTATGTGAGCGGGTAGTCCTTGCCACCTGGGAGGGCCTCCCCACCAGATGGGCAGGCCTCCAAAATAACGTCCCATCAGACCCCCTACTCTTGGGGGCCTCCCTCCCCCCAGGAAAGTGCTCCTGTCACAGCCGACCCTCCCCTCTGCTCCTCTCATCCAGCGCAGTACATCTGTCCTGTCCTTGAGTACAATGGCACCAACAGACTAAAAACCAATCAGCCCCGATTTGAGGGACCTGGGCTTGGGTTGATAAACGAACCACACAATCGAACCAAGTTATGGAATAAATTCCTTACGAGGAGACCAGGCAGCCAACCTCGAAGACAGATCAACTGTGGACAATCTCCACCTTAGATTAGAATTTAGGAAGGAGATAAATTTGCAATTCAATGCAATTCCAAATCCGGACAATGGCCACCTCTGAGGCACCTACATGGCTTAGGATGCTCTGGTGACTGACACGAGGAAAGCAAGATGCTCCTGAAACAGGAAGTGATCCCCATCAGGCCTGCTTCTGGGAATCTGGCTAACTGAGCACCAACGGATGTCTGGGCAACGTTAAATTGGTACAGAACCTGCGCACAGCCAACTCTGTGGGCACAAAATACTATCAGCAGATGCCTGACAACACAATTCATCCTCAAACCCTGACACTTGCCAAGAACACGCAACACAGAGCATAACAGATACCCATCACTCAAATGCCCACCATGGAGTCACCAGAGAAAACACCAGAGAGGTCAAGTCATCAAATGAACAAAAATTACAAAACAGCTACGGTCGCCGTGGTGATAGACAAACATGAGTTCATCTCCCCCCAGCATCACGCGGGAGGCCCAGCCCCGCCCGCCCGTTCCTGTCTAGGCGGTGGTCCCAGGGGTCTGGCGCCTCAGGCCGGTCTTCTGTGCAGCAGGACAAATCCATCACGACAGACGCTTCTGTAAAATAGAAACTCCCGTGCTTGGGGTTGGAGCCACATCAGTGTTGGAGAATTTCCAGTCGCTGACTTTCGCTCTCTGAATTTCGCTGTAGGGCACGGCAGCTTACTGGCCATCACAAGCCCAGGCCACCAGCCTGGGGCCACACTAGACAGCCGGGGAAGGACTTTCAAGGTGTGGTTTGGGTCCCCAGTCCCAGGGGCTGCAGACAGAGCAATCGGTGACCGTGGACCAGTGACCAATGCTACAGAGGGGTAAGTAAAATGTGCTGGGAGCTGCTCAGAGGAGGAGTTAACCCGATCCGGATGTCAAGGGGCTTCCCGGAGGACACGCGCCTTAAGTCAAACCCTCAAGAGCCACGAAGAGAGAACTGGGGCAGGGTGTGTGGCGGCAAGGGGCATGTGACCCAGCGGCGAAGTCCCCAGGCCTGGGGAGCAGGCCCGAGCTCTCAGCCCTGTGTCTGGAACCTTCTCTCGAAGGAAGGCAGCACCACTGAAGGGTTTGAAGAAGGAACACGGTGGGGGCTGACTTCGCTTTAGAAATGCCACCTGGCTGAAATGTGGGAGCAGGTGTAGGGGTGGGGAGGGTGGTATGAAACCCAGGAAGTGAGCAGAGGCTGCTTCTGGGCAAGCGAGCGTATGAACATGAACGGGAGGCGCTGGCAGAACTGAACACAAAGGATGAAGCAGAGCAGTGAGGCCAGAGGACTACAGGGAGCTCAGGAGCCCAAGGTCCCAGAGGCCCAGGTGGTCCCAGAAGCCAGAGAACTTGGCGAAGAACCCCTCCCACCTGGTCACCACCCAGGTGCTCGTGAACGCAGGATGGTACCCAAAATTGAACACACCCACGAGTGCTGCTTATGGACGCCTGTCTACCCCCAAGGCCTGGGTGGGCTTCAGAGTTGGGGCATGCCTCCCCATTAATCCTCTCAAGCTCCCAATCTCAAGGTCAAATGGAAGGGATGGAGAGAAGTAAACGGATTTATGGAATTTAGGATACAAAGCATACACTGCACAGGGCTTGAAAAAGAGGTTTAGAAAACAAGACTGTGCACCCCTCTGTCAGTTCATCATCCTTGGCTCCGGTTGGAGGTCGTTGGATCCTTCGTTAATTGACTCAGCACCAAGCTTGTCCACTGGGATCTCGGGCACTGGGTTCACACCGCAGCGGCTCCGATCCCTACGGCTTGTTGGTGCGGCCTCACCGGGTCCCGGGCAGCTCCCTCCCCTTCCCTCAGGAGCCAGCAGGGAAAGGCAAGGGCAAACCCTCAGCCTAGCTCAGCTCATCCCCTCAACGGGTTCCAGAACGGGCAGAGCTCTGGACCTGAATTCTTCCTCCTCTGTCCAATACCATCTTTGCTGAGATCCATACTAAAATACTGAAGGATGAAATGACGTGATCTCGCTTAGATTTGCCTGAAAATAACCTGGATCAAGGAGCCGGTGGGGTCTAAGAGGATGTCAGCTGATAGCTGTTGGGGCCACTGGTGGGACGTGGGGCTCTCACGGTGTGCCCCCTACCCCCCCAGCAGCATCACCTGGGACCTGTTCGAGATGCAGAGTCTCAGGCCCCACCCAGAACCACTGAGTGAGAAACTTTGGGGTGGACCGGGCCATCTGGGCTTCAACACGCCCGCTAGGGGTGCTGGTGCTCACGCAAGTTGGGGGACCTCTGCTTTCTGTTATCCCATCCACGTTTGGGTTGTTTGACATTTTTCATAATAAATAGCAAAAATTTTTAAAGGAAGGAAGGAAGAGGTGGGGGTGGGGAGGCAGAGCCAGAGAGACAGACAGAGAGAGACAGAGAGGGAGGAAGGAAATGAGGGAGCCCCAAACCCATGCTCACTGCTGCCAGAAGATGGCTGTGGTTCTGCTGCTAAAACCCGCCGCAGGGCTGCCCTCCAGCCCATCCAGGGCCCTCCCTGTACCCCTGCTGCCACCCCTGGTTCCCAGTGCCGCCCTCTGGGTCAGGGAGGAGGGGAGGAAGGCGCTGACCTAGCCAGGCCTCTCTGACGAGATCCAGGCTCCCTGGCTTTTCTCAGGAACGCCCAGAATGCTGGTGGGGAATGCCAGAGTTCCAGCTCCCCTGACAGGGGACACAGCCTCACTCTCCCCCACAAGGACCCCACCGTCCTGGCCTGGAATCCCAGGGAGGTGTACAGACATGGGGTTTTAAAGCAAGGCACCCTTCGACGGTGGAGAAGGTTGGGAAGAGAAGACTCCATTTATGACTAAGTTGGTTCACAATAATTCTAAAAAGCTGAACCCCAGACTCCAAAGTCCCACTTGTACATTTTATTTTACCCTAGATCAACATGACAGCACTCTGATACTGAGCTGATACATATGGAGATGAGAGATACTAAAAGTACACTAAGAAGCACAAGTCTGACTCCCGGGGCCTCCTAAACAAATGATTAAAAACAGCCAGGGACCCCTACAGTGTTGCAGAGGCCAGGGGACAGAGGGCCACAGCCAGGGGCCTGGCCACAGGGCACACAGGCTGGCTGGGGCAACAGACAGCCAAAGTGATGCTTCTCCCACTGAAAGGTCCTCTTTGAAGGCACAGACCCGGCCAGGCTGGAGAGCTGTGTGCAGAAGTCGTGGGCAACAGCAGGAGTGACTTCAGTGACAGGTCTCTGCCTGTGCCAAGAGCTTCGTGGGCTCTGGTTTTAGATGGGACCACAGAGCAGAGGCAGTTCCACCAGAGCAGGACACAAGAGCAGCGGGATCAACAGTCAGATACGGCCCCGTTCTACCACGGACCTGCATAGGCCTCCTGCTCGGAGCACCAGAAATTCCAGGCTGTAGCCAGACAGACATCCAAAGATAAGGGCTGGAACTGAGGGACAGCCAACTTGGGCTGATGGTTGAGGCCAGGCAGAGCTAGAAAGAGAATTCATTCACTGGGACAGGAGAAAGCCCTTGGTGGAGGCTCACAGAGCTGAGAGCCCTCGGGGCATGCTCTGCCCTGGCTCCATCGTTACCTGACGTCCTGCCTACGTCCTGCCTACCTGCCTACGTCCTGCCTATGGTTGGGGGTTTTGTGAGCAGCAGGAGACACTGCCGGAGGGTGGGGCAGCCACACACCATCCCCAGTACCCTGCACCCCAATTCCAGTGATGTCCAGGGGCTGGAAGAGCAATAATTCTATCTGTATCCTGTTTAACTACTTGAGGTTCCCAGGTGATGCTCTTCAAAGAACAGAAACTGACACTGGAGGAACAGAAGTCCTGCCTGCCTGGAAGGGACAGAAGGTGCCACAGGAGGCAGACCGATCGCTTTCTAAAAGCCCCACACTACCTCAGGGAATCCTGGCTGGCTGTCCATTTCCTGGGCTTCGAAGCTTTGCTGCAAAGAGAGGCGCAGAACAAGACAAATTCTTAGTCTGCTTTTAAACTCTGCAGTTACACCCAGGGGGTCCAGAATTCTACATGGAAGCCGGAAGGGGTTTATGAGCCACAACTCCAGGGCGATTCTTAGGAAATGGGACTGAGACCCCTTTGTCAAGTCATTCATCTGGGCTGAGAAAGCCCTGTGGTCTGGAGAAGCACCAGAATGACAGCTCAGGCGGGTGTGGACATTCTAGAAGAGTTGCGTGGGAAGATACTGTCACCACACATTAAGAATGACGTCTGTGTCAAGGGGGAGAGGACTGGGCTGTGGACATGTGTGAGGGACCCCAGTGACTGCCACCTCCCTGTCTGCTCCCATCCATGTAAAGTGGAAATGATGCCACACGGGGCTGTTCAGAGAGACAAGCAATTTGTCGGCTGTGCAGCATTCCACAAACAGGAGGAAGTTTTAGCATGAATTACACGCCTTCATTTTGGCCTCCAGGTGTTAGAATCAAGCAGAATTGAAAAACTGGTAGCATTTGTTTTTCAGGACACGTGATATGTTTTAACTATAGTTTATAACTTTTGGGGAAAAGCTTAGGCACATATTTAAAGTTCACTCATGTGAATGTAATAGGAATACTAGGCAGCTGAAGCCTGAAGGGGTGACAAAGAACCAGTTTTGTTTAGAAACAAGCAGGGGCCTCTGTCCTGCCTGATAAGTCCCCGAATGATGAAGGAATGCAGCTCCTGACGGGGCAGGCTTGGAATCTCGGATTCACTGGAGGACACACACACAGGCCCGTGTGAAAGGGCCTTATGATACACTGCACGTTTCCAGTCTGGAGTAGACGGTGGTCGGTGCAGAGGACGACGAGGCCGTGACACAGCGTCTCCTTCCCATCTTGCTTTTGCTACAGGAAGTGGCAACGGCCACCAACTTTTGTTTTCTATGTAAACCTCCAACCCCTCATATGCAGTACATTCTAAAAATAGTTTGCTATTCAAAGCAACCAAGTGGAATGAGCGAGGCATTCTCCTGCAGCGGCACGAACAGGCCCACGCCACCTCTGCACCCTGCATCCGGAGCCCCCGGGTCCCTCGGCTGCCACATGCATTTTAGTCCAGTCTCAAAAGAAATGCTCATCTTCCCAAAAACCTTGCTTGTGCAATTACAGTAAGTTCCTCCAACGAGCGGCCTACTCTGTGGCCACGCCTGTAATTATGAATGCCATGGAGGGGAAGACGCCTTGGAGTGACAGTTGTCAATGGGGGGAGTGCCAATTCTCTAGAGAGCATTTTGGGAATGCTGGCAGGGGGGTTGGGATGTCACAGTGATCGCAGTGGGGACTAATGGCCTTTAGGAGGCTGTGCGTGGCATACCAACCACCCTGCATTCAGACAGGCCTGCATAATGAAGAACTTTCCCATTGACTTTTCAGGCAGATAGAAAAACCACTTGATAACTTTCAGATCTATAAACTTATAAACAAACTCAAAATACGTTTTGCGCAGTTTTAACGTACACTCAATATGCCAGGAATGCAAACGGCGTGGAAATTGAGGGAAAATTATACTTGGGTTTGTTCAAAACTTTCCCAAAAGTTAGTGACCATTTTAAATGTCACATCACTGACAGCAACATAATGAGTGATGTCTGGGTCCCAGGACAACACCGCTGCATCAGCCTATGTCTGCAGCTGTCATGCTGGGCCCAGGTCTGCGCACGCATCTGACCTCTGTATCTGTCTTCTGCAACACTGAGACTTGGGCATTTCTAGACCGAAACTGATATTCTGTTACTGCAACTTACCTTCATTTTATTTCCTTCTAATGGTACAGTTAAAACATTATATTGACTTGAAATTACGTGTGCTGGTAGATTTTACCACCCATGAATTTCATCTCAGGTTAGTAACGAGGATGGAGGATGTTAAACTCTTGTTATAAAAAAGGGACGTTGGGTCTGAAGGGCCTTGAACCAAAGCTTTAAAACTTCGGAGTGGAACAGGTGGGTTGAACCTCCCCACGGCACAGCCACAGACTCAGGGCACAGGTCTGGAGGGGGCGGGGGGCAAGTGCTTAAGCCACAAAATAAACAAGACGCACCTTATCATTTTACTTGAAGATTTGGAGGACACAAAAGTAAACACTAAAGTCTAGCTGGTATTTAAAACATCAAGTTTCCATCAAAATCAACTCTGATGAGTTATGGAGTAGACTGTAAAATTACTGTGGAATTTTAGGATAAAACGACAGCCTTCAAAGAAGCCTGTACACCTTGCAAAGATGCTCGCGGCTGGACCCGTGGGCCCCGAGGAGCTGGCCCCCTATCTTCTCCTCTTGGGGGACCTAAAAGAATAGCCCAAGAGGCAATGGGTACCAACTCTGCCTAGACTGTCCACAGAGCTCTCTTTCCCCGTTTTACTACTGGAAATCTCCTGACTTTGCTTTTCAGAACGATAAACCTCTTAACAGTGCCCCACATACCAATACGAATAATAAACATATCAATCAGGAAGCAAATTACTCATGTTACTTTATGGAGAGCAACGACTAACAACCTTTACCTATTCAAACTGCACACCACAAACTTCGGCTTAGCAACCACACACACTGATGCTCATAAATAAAGATGCTGCACAGTATCCTCTATGCAAATACATTTCTCCTCTGGCTGTTAACCCATTTCTAATTTCTGTCTGAGACGAGTGAATGTTCCCACTGCCTTCAAGAGCTCCAATGTGGTGGAATTACAAAGAAGAGCATGACGGCCACAAATAAGCATGTGTGTGACTACAGGTGAGAACGGCTGGCCTCACCTGTGCAGCTCTTCAGGTGACAGGTCCCTCCAGCCAACGCATCTGGGCTCCACTCCCTTCACCTTACCAGCTCCATGCAGGGTCTTCCCTGAAAACCCCACACCCTTAAGATGTCACAAAATGCTGAAATTGTTCCTTCTCAGAATAAGGCAGGACACTCCAGCTGCACCAGGGCATCCCTGTATTAGGCAGCACACAACTAGTGACACCTTTTCCTATATTCCTCCTAGAACCAGCTAGGCAGGAAACTGAAGCCAGCACTTCTATCCTCAGCGAGCTTGTCTGTTTGGATGGGGTGGGGCAGGAGCTACACAAAACAGAAAAAGACGTACATCCCAGTAGATCCTGGTGCACGCTGACACATGAAACAGATAAAAAGTTCACATGGTACAAAACCCAGAAAAACAGAAACGGCTGCAGCTCTTTCATTTCTACTATTCTCTTCCTTATTTAGAAAAATAAAGTCCAGTGAATGTTCTTTGGTCTGAAAACTACCAGAAATAGAAAGGAAATGTTCAAGAAAATGAAGACTTCTCAGTATGTATTCGGGGAGCAAGGACTTGTGTCCTAAGAGGCTGCCTTAGGAACAAGAAATCCTTTAGCCCTGATCCTGGGGTTGTGAGGCCCGGGCTGCGAAGAGGAGCTGGCAGCAGGTGACCGTCCGCCAGACTCTGTCGGAAGCAATGTGCACAGTGGTGACAGTCAGCAGCACCAGCTCCGAGGCTGTTGGCCTGGGTCTGAACTGGCCCCGGTGCCTGTGGGCTGTGTGGACTTGGGAAAGTCCCCTGGCCTTTCTGAGCCTCAGCTTCCTCTTCATCTGTAAGGCAGAGATTACCAAACTACCTCTTGGGGTTATGACAAGCGTTAGGGAAAGACTTCTGCAGAAAACGCAGGGCTGACAGCAGGCGCTGGAAATGTTACCTGCTGTTACTACTCACACAGCATCGTCTCTAACAGCTGCAGACCCAGCAGTGTGGATTCAGCACAGATTAAGTCTAAAAGCCCCAAGGGAAGGCAAGTGCGCTGAGGCACCAATGAGGAGAAAGTGCACTGGGGCAATTTCAGAGGAGAGAGGTGGAGGCTGGGGTGACAGCCCACACCCGAAGCCCACGCACGCCTTATTTCTCTTCTGCAGGGAAAATCACACACCCACCTGCCACAGATAAAAGGGGCTGAGGATCCAACAACGTTGGTTTGATAAGCTCCATCACACAGACATATAGATGAAACGTTTGGGTTAAAATTTAAAGTAAACCCTCACTATAGTTTAAATTACTTAAATTGTTACTTTTCTACTACAAAGTAGTTGCATTCAGAGTCAAGGCAAAACTACTTACGAATGGGCTTTAAAGTTGTCAAGTTACAGTGAAGGAGAAAACCTCTTGGAACTCTGGCCCTCCCTCAAATGAATGAATGAGTCTCAGAATACACAGTTGTGTTGTTGGGGGGGTGTGTGTGTGTGTGTGTGTGTGTGTGTGTGTGTGGTTTGTTTTGGAGTCTGGCTGGGGGGAGGGGATTTCAGCAGCGGTCTGCAATCAAACAGATGGCAACTTTGAATTATTAAATCTTGGATGTAGTCAACATTACGCTTTGTTTAACTTCGGAGAAAGAAGTTAATTGACTTAATTTTATCTAGATAGTCTGAATAACGAAAGTTCTAGGCAACCCATCCCATGAAAATAAGCTTCTTTATTTAAAAACAAACAAACAAACTAGAATTTGGGTGGCCCAGAGTAAAAACAGGAAGGTCATAAAAATTCCTCTTCTCCCTCCCCCATGTCTAACATATAGTGAAATGTAACAGGCTTATGTCAATAGCAGGTTAGTAATTCGAACCTCATGGCCTCTGGGGCTCCAAGATCAAGACTCTTAAATTTGAACAGATATTTTGGAAACACTGGCATATGAGTAACTAGTCATAAACAATTCCTTCGCTGAGTCACACAGTCCGATTTTTCCGGGATAAGAAATGCCTCCTGAACATTGCCTTTTGAGGAGCAAACACATTATACCAATACCTCGCCTCCTAATTCTGCAGAAACTAGATAAGAACCTCATCTGAATCAGGTGATACTCCAATCGACTTTGCCTGAAAACAGTTTTACAACTATAAATAACACGATTTCCTGTGCTCAGTGTAATGGCAGTTAGACAGCAGGGTTTTAAAAAAAATTTGTAAGGACGCTTCCGCTATGCGATATTAGTTCAGGCTAAACAGAAACTAACTCGCAAAGAAAAAGGGAAATTTGGTCTCCATCTTTGCCCTATTGGGAACTTTTAATACAATGAAAAAGACCTCATTTACTGTTTTTATATCTTAACTACCCGGGGAAATGATCCATTGAAAACAAACCATATGATTCCAGTGCTCAGCATCTCAGACTGAGGCCAGAAGGAACAGCCACTTTAGACGGACTGCTCCCACCACACTATCAACGCTCCTGCTTGCCAAGACCTGGGGACCTTGGCACGGGTCCCGACAATGAGGTGGGTGTCCACATTCTACCCTGACAGCCTCTCTCAGGATGGGACTGGTCGTTTGTAAGTGCTGATCAGTATGCGGAAACGGACTAGAGGTGACACAACCCGTCACAAACACGGGGAAGTTACAAAAGTTAAAGAAACATGTGGTTTCTGCACTGTTCTCTCATATGGCTCCAGGGCGGGTGCTGACCCTGTGTAAGGTTGTATAAGGAGCCAGGAGTCCTGCTCAGATCGTGCTTTTTCCTTTGCTAGGTGAGGTGGAGCTTGGTGAATCAGCCCCATCCTGCCAAACCCTGTGGCCCTAGCCCTCCTTCTCCCCCGGAGACCCCTGTTCCCAGGACACAGAGCCATTAATGCAGAACACAAACTGGCACAAACCAGTTTGAAATGCCCACCAGTCTCCAGCTAGAACACTGTATGGCTCTGGGTGGCTGCTGGGTGACTGCCTTCTAAGGCACCCCCACCTGTGCCCGCCCTACTGGTCACTCAGCATGTTTCCTTTTCAACGAACCGTTAACCTCATAAAACAGGGACCCAGTTTTACTTCTGTTCCTCATGTCCCACTCTAAAAAAGTTTTTGCTACTATTTACTAAAAAAAAAACCAAAAAACTCCTGCAGGTTCACAGTTTCTTACCAGAAACCCCTGGGACTAAACGCGTTTCAGAGTTCGACATTTTCAGATTTTAGAAGGCTGATAAGATGCAAGCACTATATACCGTGTAACAACCCAGAGTAACAGCTCTTAACCAAGTACATCAACACAGAAATTAACAGAGTACCTTGCAGAGAAATGTTATGACTATTCATGCTAGAAGGGATAAAGACTGAAAAGAGCCACCCACCAGCCAGGGCAGGTCTCACTGCCAGATGAATTCTGCAACAAACTTACAAAATAACAGCTCTTCGGAGTTTACTGGATCCTGGAAGTAGGGGTAAGGGATGGTGGGCCTGCAATTTCTGAGCACCTTCTCAATCAGAACGCCTTCCGGACTCTCCTCTCTTCTATTTCCAGCAGCATCTCAACCAGACTCAATCCACCAGTTAAGTTAGGGTTAAGGAGACATTGTGGTCGGGGCCTTATTGCGCCAAGTGTTAATTCTACTCATTCCTCTAATGGTCCGTGCCTCTTTTCCTCACATCCTTGTGCCTCTTTTCCTCACATCCTTGTTCTCCACGGTCACTCTTTTCTTCCTCAAGGACTCCCTGCCCAGCAGTTCCCTCTCCTGAGCTCGAATCCTGCCTGGGATCCACATCACCCTGTTCTTGCCATCTATGGTTACCTAGGCCACTCCTCGGGAACACCAGCTTCTCTCATTCCCAGCCTCCCTTCTTCCCAGGGCCCTTCCCTCATGCTGATTCAAAGATCTCTCTGTAGGTTCCCTGGGCCCCTAGAAACCAACCAGGCGAAGGGATAGAAACCAGCTCCAAAGGTCTGGCCCACTTTACGTGAGGTCATCAAAGAAGCAAACTAAAATGGACATTAAAAAAACCACCTGACAGCCCTCAGCAACGAGGAACTCTCAAGTGTGCGTTCATCAGAATCTATTTCTATACCCCTCTCTGGTTTACCAAGAAGCTACCCCAAGGTCAGGGCAATCTTACTCATCCTGAATCTTCCATAACCATCCAGTAGATGATTAATTCCTAGCTGGTGAAGGCATGATTATGCTGGGTTCACACTTTCATCAGGGTACCTACAGAGACCGCATAAAACGGAAATCCAGGGTTTCTCTCTCTCTGTAGCACTAACTTCCTAACGTGCTTCTTTTCCAAACTACACCCTTTCACTTCTAGATATTTCCACTCACATCAACCACAAGCTGCACGAAAATGGGTTATATTACAAATCTTCTCCACTTCACCCCTGCCCAATTTTAACGCCAAATCACCCCCACATCCGTGGTCCCAATCCTGGTTATTGACCTGAACAACTGCGAAATTCCACGGATGGAGGATCCTGTCCAGACCCGGAGACCCCAGAAGACCAGCCCAAGTGGATTTGGGGACCGGGGTCCTTTAGGGAGCTGGAGAAATCGGGTTCAGCCCCACTGGTCCTAAGGTCCAGGGCAGGATGAGCGCTCCAAACCACCCCAAACACTGCTGGCGCCAGCCTCAGGGCGAGGGCACCCGCTCTGGACACCAGTTTCTAGGTGCTGTATTTTGTAAAGTACCAAACTAGCAGGTCTCAGTGAAACCAGACCACTCGCGGGTCTCAGACCCTGGCTCGATCCACGGCCGACTCACCAGCTGGGCAGAGCCAGACAAAAGACCGTCACTAGAGGCAGAGGGAAGCGACCAGGTTCGTCCTGGGGAGGGGCGTCGTCCAGTGAAAAGTGCCTTCCAGCGCGCAAGAGGGGAGAGCGCACACCAGCATCGCACGGAACAGAGAGCAGGGCCCGCTCCCACCCGCACATCCTCGCGCCGCGACGTTCACTGAAGGGGGTCCCCTGCCAGGCGCCCACCCACACCTCACCAGGCACAGACGACTGTGGCGGTAGGTGCCCACTGCCCTTGGCTTTAAAACATCAACAAAAACCAAACTTTCCAGGGAGAACCGAAAGTTTCGCAAATGTGTTTTCCTCTTACCAGTCGCTGAGCTTCTGGGCTCAGGCAGTCTATTTCCTTGTTCTGCGTGGCCGCAGGGTTGGTCATCCTGCCGGCTCCGAGTCCACCTTCTCACACACCAGGAAAGACACTCGGTCAACGCCGGCTCCTCGGATCCGCGGCGGACGAGCGCTCAGCGCAGCCGCATCCCCAGCGCCGCGGGGTTACTGTCGGCGGAGCCAGACCCGCGCGGCGGAACGGGAACTCGCCCTTCCCGAGGCAGGGCGCGCCTCCGCGGTTCCCGGGCTCGGGCGCGGCCGCAGGGGCGGGGCGCAGGTGGCCGGGGCCGGCCCGCCAGGGCAGAGGCACCCGGGATTGAGGAGCCGGGCTGGCCCCGCGCCCCGCCCCCGAGGGTCCCGCCCCGCCCCCCGCTCCCCGCCCGCCCTCCACCCGTGGGGTCCCGCCGCGTCCCCCGCGCGCCCCCCATAGCCCCGCTCCCCGCGCGCGCCCCTCCCCGCCCCCCAGCTGCGCGGTTATCAGTCACTACGCACCCCCCTCCGGCCCCCACCGGAAAGGCGGTGGGGAGAAAATACCCTGCCGGCCCCGCCCTGGCCGGCCGCCCGCGGTGGGGAACGACGGCGAGTTGAGAGACCGTGGGAAGAGGGGCTAGAAGGGTGGAGCCCCAGGCGGGCAGGGGTCCGCTGGGGGCGGGGCCTGGGTGGGGGAGGTGCTGCGGAAGAATAGTCGGCCGGGGGAGGGGCCTCTGAGGGTCTGCGCGGGGGCGGGGTCCTCCGGGGCGGGGCCTGCGCGGTGCTGGGCGGGGCGGACGGCCTGGCCCGGCACCGCCCTCTGCCCCCAGCGCAGTCCGCGCCCTGCTCCCGCGGGCTCCCGCCCGGCGATGTCCTCCAAACTCAGGCCAACTGAGCTCGGGCCGCGGCGACCTCCGCCCGCGCACAGCAGCACCTGCCGGCCACCCCGAGAAGGGGCGGGCTCCCAGGACGACCAGGCTGCGCGGCCCGCGCTGGGGAGAACGAGCATCCGAGGGCCGGGCGCGTCCCCCGCGGGCCTCCCCCTCTGCAAGCCGGGCGCAGCAAAGAACCAGGGTGCCGGCGGTTCGGCGTGGGTCAGGGGTCTCAGAGCCGGGGGGCTGCACCGTCCGGGGGCCGGCCGGGAGGACGTGCGAGGCAGGGGCCGAGCCGAGGTCCCCGCCGGGCGCCGCGTGGGGTCGGCGCGGAGAGTCGTGCTCGCGGAGAGCACACGCCTCCTCCAGCAGCAGGACACGCGGCGCTCTTTCCTTAAAAGTCCCACGGGCAAGGCAACGAGACGTTTCCTGACCTCGCCAGGCCGGGACGGAAGCGACGGGAAGGAAGCGACGCGCATTTTCATCAGAACGTCAATCTGTCCTGGGCAAGCCGGGTGCCTGCGGCGCCTGGAACCTTCCTGCGCCCCCTCCTCTTATCCTGTGTCGAGGCTGCCCGGGCCCCCTCCTGCCCAGGCCCCCTCCTGCCCAGGCCCTGGAGACACATTTTTGCAGGCCCTTCTCAGAAAGACCACCTCCCCGCCTCAAAACGGGAACCTCCCACAGAGTTCCTTGGCCTCTTTCCTTGCTAAGGGTTCCCGAGTCTTGGGAGACCAGAGATTCACATTTAAATGTTAACAATCCCCAGTTTCTCACTCTCTGCCCCCGTAACCTAATTCTCGGTAACATGTGAGCGCATGGCCTGTGTGCGCTCACCTTCCACCTTCCGGGCACCCGGGGCCCCTGAGGAGGGGGCTCGGGAAGGAAGGGGTTGTCCCGAGGGCGGGTGGCAGAGAAGAGGTTCCGAGGGGCAGGAAGACCTGACCCAGGAGAGGATGGAAGCGACGGAGGAGAGAGGCTGAGTAAAGCCTGGAGTGGCCGCTGTGGGAGAAAGTCAGCGGGTTTCAACTTTAAGGTGAGCACAGCGCCGAGTTTGATGGACAGCCGCGTTAGCGTCGCAAAAATAACTTTCAAAGAGATTGAGATGCCTACCGTGGAATAACTTGATTTTTTGCTATAATACTTTTGTTAGTGTATGACAATTCTTGATTCTATAAAGTTAAGTGATTTGGAGAAAATGACTTTAAACTGTTGTACACGAACACGTATGGGACTTGAGGAATTGATCATGGAAAGCAATTATAATTTTAGTAGTAGTAACAACTTCACAGGTGAGAAGGATCGCCAATTAGTAAAACAGCCTTCTTCAAGACATCAGTTTGAATATTCCCATCTAGATAGGCAAATTCTAGAGCTACCTGCCTCCCCAAACCCTGGGACCACACACCCCAGAGCAGGGTAGGGAACAGGCTTCGTTTGGCGTGTGCCTGTCACAGGGCAATGCTTGAAGACATCTGCATTCTCCCCACCCCCCAGGCCACCATCCAATCAGCTAGTTATCAGCTTCAGGAAAACCACCTAGGGAGGACGTGGAGTAAGTGGGCTCTAGAATTCAGCCACCGGGTTCAGTTTCTGGCTCTGCCACTTACTGTGGGATCGTGAGCAAGTTAGCTGCTGTGTCTGGGTCTCATCTGAAACAAGCCAATGATAAGGATGGTGCCCACGGGGCAGAGGAGGGCCAGAGGCACTAACACGCAGGCCCCGCTGAGCACAGGGGGCTGAACTGCCTTGCTAGGCAGATGAAAATGCACGCCGCCCCTGTCTTGCTGCCTCTCAGCCCACTCTCTTCCCTCTGCTGCCGGAGAGCCCCCACCCAGGGCGCCCAGGCCTTCCTGTCCTCCTCCACAGCAGGAAGGAAGCTGGGTAACATCGGGTTAAAATGGCCAAGCCGGGGGGGATGACCCAGAGAGACTGGGGGCAGCCCCAGGAAAGAGAATAAACCCACAGACCCCCACCACAGCTGTGGGAGGGGCCGGCTGCAGAAGTCGTGGGTGGCAGGATGCTGTCATGGAGTGAGAAGCAACTAGCTAATCTTAGTCCCAGGAAGAAACTAACAAGACCAGCAATAAAATAATAATAGTAAGTGAGTGCACCAGAGGTTTCTTATCCCACTAAGTAGCAGCATATTAGAGAAAACTGAGGTTCTGACATCCCAGACGGCAGGCTGCTACATTCTGGCGTGTGCTTCCCCTGGCCTGTTCTGCTAGGTGGCTGAGCCTCAGACCCCTCCCAGCTGTGGGGCGGATGTCAAAGTCTGTATTGTAAGTGGAGTGCTGAATTCACACTTCTCGGTGGTGTTGTTTAGCTCCTGAGCCCTCAAGAATAAAGTGTGAAGGGTCTAGTTGCCTTCTGTTCATTAAATAGCTCTCTAAGGAAAAGGGCCCCTCATGGACAACCCGTCCAAGGCAGGCCTTGTTTGTTTGTTTGTTTGTTTGTTTTTAACTCATAGCAAGGCCGCTTATGAGGATGATTAATGAATGACAGGAACCTACAGACTTGGCGCTAGGAACGTCCACTAAGAAGTCAGATGAAGGGCTGTGGCTGTGAAAAGTGACCTTTTGTAGAGTGGGAAACGTGGAGGCCCACCAGGTTTCCATGCCAGCTCTCAAGGCCGCTTGGCAGAGTAATAGAAACCCTTTACCTTGACAGAGACAAAACTAAAACCACTAAGAGTATCAGCCGAGAAGAAATCAGACAGGAAGCCCCAGGCTTCCATCCTCAGGAAGGTTAGGGAAGAAACCCAGGGCGCCTTCGAATGGTCTGAGCCACGTGGAAGGGTGGCCATGCATCTGGACTGCACCAGCGTGCGCTCAGGGTCTTCATGCAAAGAGTGTGAGGTCAGTGACACAGGTTGTTTTCCCCTTCTATTGCTCAGGATGGACTTCTAACAGGTTGCCTCTGAAATTCTGGCCCTTTCCAGGCTGCCGGGCAGTTAATGACCTGCAAACACACAGTCACTATTTAAGCCCAGGCATTCTGCACTGAGAAGGCACTTGGAGATTGGTGGAAGCTCTGACTGTCTCGCGCATTCCTAAAAGCCACCGCGCGTGTGGTCCTCTGTGCCCTCTTGACAAAAATGAAATGCCCGAAATCTGAAAAGCCATTCTCTGATGTAAAATAAGATTGTATTCAGGAACTTAATTTCTCAAGGGACTCCCGAGAAAAGCAGAAAAAGGTCTAATTTTGTTCTAGGAACATGAGAGTCATAGCTAACCAAGCAAATGCCAGAATGGATAACCAATTTGGGGCCACACCTAGACTCAGTTTACTGGTCGCCATGGCGCCGGTCTGTTGCTAGGGTCACCAGCTTCGCCTCCTGCTGTGGTTTGGTTCTAAGTGTTAGAGCTGCGGAGACAAACCCAGAGACCGCAGCACAGAGCAGGGGCCGGACGGGCGAGAGCAGTGGCTCTGGGATAACTGGCATGAAACCATTCTTCTCAATCACAGCTGTAACATCTGTTTTCCATGAACACGAATCACTAGCCACATTGCTGATAGGAAAATCAACATGTCTAGATTACTTCTACAAACCATGAGCTTTTATTTATGTTACTGCCTTATATGGATCCTTTTGACTAATATGGAAAAACACTTCCTATTATAAAGGTGGTTCATGAAGTGATTATCCAGATTTACACAGCACTTTTCAGTTTACAAAAGTACTTTATGCACACCCTGAGGCCCACAAAAGTTGTATAACTTGTCCAGACACACGGTGGAAGAGCCAGGCTTTTTACCCAAGTCCCCACTACAAGTCTGAGCTCTTAGCATCCAGTGTACTGCCTGACAGCCACCCAGGGGTCCTCACTGGGAACAGGCATTCAACAGACAGGCTCTGGGAATGTCCTTAGCTGTTTCCTGGACTTAGCCTAGACCAGTAACAACATCCCCCACTCCAGGGGTGCTGGCAAAGCAGTGCAAGCACCCAGGTCAATGCCGTAGCTGGCTCTCTCAGTAAGACCTGGGGCATTGGTAGGAGCATCAAATGGGGGAGCCAGACCTACTCTGCTGTCTGCAGAGAAAGCTATCCCCACAGTCAGCTGGCCTAGCTCTGGCCCACAGTGAACTTGGCCCACGGGTCAGGATCCTGACTGCCTCCGGTGGACAGAAGCATCTAGGAGAGAGAATGGCTGGAAAGCAACAGTGAGCAGTTATGAGCTCCTGTTTACTAAGCTCTCACCCTGTGCTGGGGGGTCGTACTTCATTCCCATATCTGCCTATCACCCAGTACTCACTCTCCCCTCCCCTCCCCTCAGACTCTGAGCAGGCTCTTTCATAATGGGAGCATGTTCTCACCTCGGAACACAGTGGGCACACTCCTAATAAAATGAGGACTTTGACAGGTTATCATTAACTCGCAGTGATCTTAAGTATTTTATATTTTTGTAGCAATTGGGAATAGAAACTCTCTTTTAAAAATGGTGTGTCCTTAGGAATTTTTTGTTTTGTTTTTGCATATAACTACCTAGTACCCAGTGACTCAAAGTGATTCATGATCCACACTTCTTTTTTATCTAATAGATTAAAAAAAAATCCCTTTGGATTTTCTCTGGAAGGTGACGAGTTTGAGTTTTGGTTGGGCTGAGTTTTAAGCGAGGGCAGAAAGCCTTGGTGGAGGTGTCCAACAGCAGTAGGCAGCAGAAGGGTCAATTGGTTCAAGGTGATGATAAAGTTGGTGGCATGCATCTAAAAGAGGCTGGAGGAAGGAATCTTAGGACTCCTACATGTAATGAATAAGAGGTCGGGAAAGAACAAGCCAAGACAGACAACATGTGGTTAGAGAAACAGAAAGTAGAGGCGTCTCCTGGAAGCCATCATTCTCGAAAGTTCCCAGAAGGCCGGTGTGAATGTGGGTCTTAAACGAGGCAGATGGAGTGAAGAGAACAGAGTCGAGAAAGCCTTTACTTTGCAACTAGAAAAACATTGGTTATTGCATGCTGTGTTAAAATAATACAATTAAACATTTTCGACAATTTGTTCATGTAGAAGAAATGGTAGGTTGCAGCCTGGGAGGAAGGCAGGGTCAGGGCAGAGTTTTGGGTGGAGGGAAGATTTGCTCATTTGTCCCCCTGTTTTTAAGTATGGGAGAGACTTGAGCCAGTTCAGAGGGTGAAAGGTGGGAGTCAAAGGGGAGTGAGAAAAAATGGAGTAGGATGGGGAAGAGAGACAGACCAATGACTAGGGGACAAGATGAGCAGGGGGGCCGGTCGGGGTGGGGTGGGGAGCATATGGGCTTTCAAAATTTGGCCTGATTCTGGGCTAAATGGGTATGAGAAAACCAAAGTGGCCAGGAGAGGGCAGATAACATGAAGCACAGTCCAGGAGCAGGGACCGTGGACCACGGCGCTTAGGGAGGATGGAGAACAGGAGGAACAGAAATTCAAGGACCTGCCCCAGAGCTGCCTCTGGCCCAGCCAGGAGGATGCTGTGATCAGTCCCTGAGCACAGAGCCCTTCCACAGAGCTCCAGAAAACCCAGCAATGCCGGCGCAGGGTAAAATCTGACCCACATTTAAAATCATTTCTAATTTATTTTACTCTGGAATTAAGTCCCTCTCCAGAAATGTCCAGGAATAAGTCCATAGCAATCCTGAAAAAAAAAATGTATCCATTTTCCAATCCATTCCCCAAAACTGGTGATTGTAAGGCCAGACCAGGGATCTGAGAGGTCACAGAACAGCTCCCACACATCGTAACCAAGGAAATGGCCACAAACACTGCCGATGAAGCATCTCTCAGGAAAACCACTTCTGTTTTTCATGAACACAACGCACTGCAAATATCAACCGATTATTTTCTTAAAACATTGAGACCAAAACAACTAAAATCCATTGTGTATTTCTCAGCCATATAGGAATAAATTCTGAAAAATCCCCTGAAGTCAATTCTAATGCAAAGAAAAAATAAGTCTCTACATGCTTTCAGAATAGTCCCTTTAAAATGCTTTTGTTCGGAATAGATAGTGACACGGGAAAATAAGCTTTACTCAGCAATTGATTTCACTAGCGGGCAGAACATCCCCCTGATAAGAAATAAATAAAATGCTTCAATGTATACTTAGGAATAGAAAATGATTAAAAATAAACCAAAGCAGTATTTTTTCCAGATACCCACCCATTTATTTGGCTTTGGCCTCAGTAATCCTGCCTACGAGTTTAACATTCTAGCAAAGATAGAATATTCCTAACAGTCAGAGCCAGGAAACAAATCTGGACCCTGTTAGCTGAAATCCAGAAAAATCTATCAGGCTACCCATGTGATTGACAGATGACATTCACAGAAAGGAAGTGTGGGGGACACAGGACTTTATAAATGGAATTTAAATAGTACTCATATCAAACAGGGAAATTTCAGGGCACTTATGAATTCAAAGGTTTAAAAAGCAGGCACTTCTGCGAAACAGTGTGAGTTGAAGACGAGCTGACTTAAGGAAAAGACAAAAACATCAGAAGTGAGCAACCTTCCAACCTAAGGGACAGACATTCAGGATGCTCAAACAGCATCCCTAAGATAATCTAAGAAAAAGAATTTCCTGAAAGGAACAGAAGCCCTGTAACCCCCGTCAGCACGGCCCGAAACCCTAAGGGATGAGGCTTCGCCTCTGCTCTGTGGCCCCGAAACAGAGTTCAAAGAAAAGCCGTCAACTCCTAGACTCCAGAGCAGTGCCGGATTACAAGCAACCTCTTTATCACCAATTTGTATGCACTGGTTATCTTTACAAAAGATTTTCACATAGGATAGAAAAGGCTTACCTTCGAAGAATGAAGATTTTAGATGAACTTCAAGGGCAGTTTAAGGAAGAGCCAAGAACAGCAGTGGGAGAGACATGTTTGGCACAAGAGTGGAAATTCTGGAATAACTGGAGATGAAATAGCCACTCCTGACCACGTCATCTCCGAGTACCAGCAAAGAGGTCAATTAAAGGCACCTTTATACCCGACGCCTCACGGGGCAGCTTCAACCTGCCTTTGATTAATGGGAGGGTGTGGCATCTGAAGACCACTGGACGTTCTCCAATGCTGCTCTGACAAGGGGCTTGATTTCAGCTGCTCAGATGATACTCAAGGCCCGTCCTCTTATCCTCACGTCAGTGGACACATCCATCCGTATGAAATGTGGGATTAGACTCTATGGGGAAACTGTAATATAAATACAGAGCAGGGTTTCTTAACCTCAGCACTACTGACATTTTGGGTCAAATAATTCTTTGTCTGGCGGCTGTCCTGTGCATCAAAGGATGCTTAAGAGCATCTCTGGTCTCTACACACTTAGATGCCAGGAGCACTCTCTACCTTAGTTGTGACAACCCAAAATGTCTCCAGACATTGCCAAATGTCCCCTGGGAGGCAACATGGCCCCAGGGTTGAGAACCTCTGATCTGGAGGGACTTGTACCTTCATCCAAGGCGCCCACATCGTAGAAGCACATTCACTTATCAACTTACACCGAGAAGCCACGCCCCAGCATAGCTGAACACGCACAGAAGTAATGGTCAAGACAGAAATATTTCAACACATCCTCTAACATCGGTGGCCCTCTTTCCTCATCAAGAACTCCAAAGCGGGGCTAGTTATCGTTGTCAGGAAGAGCAAAAAAACTCAGCACTGCACACCATGTGGGGGCCACAGGGCGGGGGTTCAAGGCTGAGATTTCAGAGGTAGCGTGGTCACGCCAAAACCGAAGGTGTGATCTCGAAAGTGGGCTGGAAGAAACAACACTGCAAGTGAGACGGTCAAAGAGCTGAGGTTTGCGTCTCGGCACCTCTGGGAAGGCCCCGTGCAAAAAGAGTCAGTGCTGGAGAGTGAGGGCTGCTGGCATCGCAGCCTCCTGCACAGTCTGCACAGAGTGCCGGGGATCCTGCAGAAAGCCCTCAGATGTCCAGCGCAGAGGCGTGGGAGAAAACCTGGTTGGAATCCCTGCTCTGCTGCTTATTAGTTCATAGTTTCCAACGACCCCTGTGCCCTCTTCCAGCTTCCTGTGTAAGATGGGAGACTGGACGGCAGACAGCAGCAGGACCCCAGCCTGTCACGAAGTGTCATTGCCGAGAACTGACAGCACAGTCTGTCTGTTCTTCTAAAGTCCACACATTACTTTTCCTGCAAGATAAGGGACTCCAGAATTACAGTTCTCGTACAGATTTCAAGAAGCCACAGGTAGAATCTCAATGTCACTTAACCGGCCTGGCCTGGAGTTAAAGCTTTAATCAGCATTTTGGGCTGCTCCAGGAGCTTTGGCCCTCTTTCCGGCAGCTGCCCCCCTTCAAGCCCTGAATTTTGGCATTGCTTCATTGCTATTCCCAAAGCCAGGCTTTTGGTGTTCTTGCTTCTTAGACAAGTATCTTATGACCACCACTAGGTAAAAATGCACGCATATAGACAAAGACTGGAAGGAAACACAATAAACAAAACAGTTGCTCTATTTAAGTGACGGAATCATGGGAATTTTATTGCTTTTCAGAATACTTTTAGGTAAGGTTAGAAGGCTGGGTTTTTTTTTGTTTGTTTGTTTTAAACAATACTCAGGTTAAGAAATTTGAACTTTACTCAGGAAGCAGTGAAGGACTCACTGGAAGTATTTGACTAACGAGGTAAGATTTTGTTTGAACAAAGAACTTGTCGGCTACAAAAAAAAAAAAGTTGAAAATCACCTTCAATACTCTTCCAAAAACTTCTTGGCTGGTCTCACTATTTATTTTTCCAGATTAATTTTAGAGTCCACTTGTTAAACTTTAAACCAACCTTGTCCCCTAAGCTGGGGTTTTATTTGAATTGCATTCTATTGATAAGTTATTTAGGGATGGATGAATATATTTCAACATTGAGTCTTCTCATTCAGAAACCAAGTCTCTCTCTGTCCATTTTTAAATCTGAGATGTCCTTCAGTACATTGTTATAGTTGTCTTCATACAGGTCCTGCATATTTCTTTATTCCTAAATGCTATTTGGAATGAGATCTTATCTTTTTTTCTGTTATTAAAAAAGTCATTATTGTGGGATATGAGAATGTGATGGGTTTTGTTTCTATTATTACAAATGATTTCAGTTTTAGATTGATTTTTCAGATTAGACATATACATAATCTGCAAGTAGTTACAGATTTCATCCATCAGTAGTTACATTGCTGATTTCTTTATCCTGTCTGAACATCAGAACTCCCATCGTCAATGTTACAGCAGCTCTGGTATACCCGGCTGTTCTTAAATTGGATGCTCTATAATTAGGGAGACAAGAAAGGTGGCAACTTTGTGCATTAGTGCTTGCACTGTAATAACACAGGACAGGACTCACAGGAGGCTTGTTACAATTTAAATAGCATTAAAATTGCCTACAAAGTAAACAGAGACTCTGTTCTCAGTCACCTGGTAGGGCATCTGAAGGGAAACAAATTACAAGTCTCAGAACAAGACAGTCTTGTAAAGGCTACGATCCAATCTGACCAATAAAAGATAAATGGACAAAGCGACTTGGAGAAGAAATAGTCCTGAAGTCAGTGAAAAGTTAATTACTATTGTTAGTGTTAGAATACAATTGTCTTCTGCAGGGAGAGGCACCGTGCAGGCAGGATGCTGAGCTCAGATTTTAGGGCCAACATGGCTGGACTGAAGCCTAAAACTTGCTGTTGGCCTTGAGCAAGTTGCATAAGCTCTCTCTGTGCCTCGGTTTCCTCATCTATAAAATAGGAGTAATAATGGTACCTAGTTCATGGGGTTTATAAGGATTAAATGAGTTATTATTCTTAATCAGTATTTGAATAATGAAATGCTAACTGTAAGTATAGAGGAGATTTTGGTCTATATAATGCACAATGTTACAAAATTGTTCAAGGAGCATTTAATCGAAATCTGATGTATCCAGTCACCGTTTGCAAAGGGATGTGGGAGTTAACTTTTGTCCCAGATTACTGGCCTCTCCCTATCTGCCTTCCTGCCCCCCACAGTGGGCTTCTATCTCAGCCTCTATGTCTGCCGCTCAGAACAGCACAGCCTGCACTGGATATCCTCCTGCAGGGGAATATATAAGTTTGTGAAACCCATAGAACCGAAATATCTTTTTTTGTAACTTATTTTTTTATTGATGTCATAATAGTTTATAACATTGTGAAATTTCAGTTGTACATTATTATTTGCCAGTCACCATATATATGTGTTCCTTTACCCCTTATGTCCACCCCCCCAGCCCCCTTTCCCTCTGGTAACCACTAATCTGTTATCTTTGTCCTTGTATTTGTTTATCTTTCACATATGAGTGAAATCTTATGGTGTTTGTCTTTCTCCATCTGGCTTATCTCACTTATCTCGCCCATAATACCCTCAAGGTCCATCCATGTTGTTGCAAATGGGACGATTTTGTCTTTTTTATGGCTGAGTAGTATTCCATTGTATATGTACACTACATCTTCTTTATCCAATCATCAGTTGATGGGCACTTGGGTTGCTTCCACGTCTTGGCTATTGTGAATAATGCTGCAGTGAACATAGGGGTGCATAAGTCTCTTTCAATTGTTGATTTCAAGTTCTTTGGATAAATACCCAGTAGTGGTAAAGCTGGGTTGTATGGTATTTTGATTTTTAGTTTTTTGAGGAATCTCCATACTGTTTTCCGTAGTGGCTGCACCAGTTTGCATTCCCACCAGCAGTGTATGAGGGTTCCCTTCTCTCCACACCCTCTCCAACATTTGTTGTTTTTTGTCTTGGTAATTATAGCCATTCTGACAGGTGTAAGGTGATATCTCATTGTAGTTTTGATTTGCGTTTCCGTGATGATTAGTGATGTTGAGCATCTTTTCATGTGCCTGTTGGCCATCCATATATCTTCTTTGGAAAAACATCTGTTCATATCTTCTGCCCATTTTTTTCAGTCAGGTTGTTTGTATTTTTGTTGTTGAGTTGTATGGGTTCTTTATATATTTTGTAGAACCGAAATATCAACTGGAATTCTAAGTCATGAGGCTCTTTTCTATCACAAGAGGACTGAATTTTGTGACAGTTACTCCCTCTCAGGCAGCCAGACACTTCCTAGTTGAGACTTATGATCTAGATGGCTGGACTTGAACTTCTTGAGCCGGATAAGGAGACATGACTGCATCTCCAAAGAACGGCATTAGGCAATAGAAGCCATGAACTTCTCTTTTTGGGTGAAGAGACTTTCCTATGGCATAGATTTTTGAAAAAGAAGAAATTATCTGCCCACAGAGAGGCAACTAAGAGTATTAAAAAGGCAAAAATACGCACAGTTTTCAGCTCTAATATTCTATGATTATTTAAAAGCTATGTCCTATGTTTAGAATAGAATATAATTGAACCATCTCTATCTTTTAGCATCCTTATCTCAGGAAGAAGGCAAAGGGATGTAAGCAGTGAGGAACAGGAGAAATCTGAGAGAAACAGGCAGGCTTGGGCGGGGTGGTCGAACCCCAACAGCTGCCTCCTGGTGGCCACAGGTGAGCAATTTCACAGAGCCTGGGTGGGAGGTTTCATGTTGGCTTAATAATATCAGATAACATAATGATAAAAAGGGACTTTAGCACCCATTTAATCATATGTTAGTCCACGTTAAAATTTCTAATTCATATTTAATACAAAATCCAATTTACTCTTTTACAAGTGGAAGCAACCCAAGTGTCCACTGGTAGATGAATGGATAAACACAAGGTGGTATATCCATACAATGGAATATTATTGGGCCTTTCTTTTAATTCTGATACATGCTACAACATGGGCAAAACCTTGAAAACATTATGCAAAGTAAAATGAGCCAGACACAAAGGACAAATATTGTATGATCCCAGTCACAGGAGATGCCTAGAATTGTCAAATTCACAGAGACAGAAAGTAGAAAAGTGGTTGCCAGGGGCTGGGGGAGAGGAATGGGGAGTTAGTGTTTAATGGGGACAGAGTTTCAATTTGAGAAGATGGAAAGAGCTATGAAGATGGATGGTGGTGTTGGTTGCACAATACTGTGAATGTACTTAATGCCACTGAATTACACACTTAGAAATCATTAGGATGGCAGATTTTCTGTTACATGTATTTTACCATGATTTTTTTTAAATGATAATTTTTTAAAAATCCAAATTTACTCTTTTGTTTATGCAATACCACAGAACGAGAAAGAGGAAAGTCAGGGCAGAGTTTTCCCCAGAAAACAGAAGTCAGACCGTGTGAGTTCCAGCAGTCTCTACATGAAATTGGCCACACAAAAGATTAGGAAATCTGCGTGGAAAGGAATCTTCAGAGAATGCGACCAGGGCACATCTCTGTTTTAAAACCATCTTCCTACCACAAGCTTGTCTCTACATTCAAAATTCATGGAAATGGAAAGACTGAAGTCATCATGTCCCTACATGAATTTTCGGATATCATCAGAAAAATAAGAACAATGAGGACTGGCAAGATGGCATCCTATGTTGATGGGTGCTAATTTAATTTAAAAAAATGAGGAAAGGAGGGCAGGCAGGCATCAGGCAAATACTGCTTACACTGAGTATGTACATTTAAGCCATTTTACCGTGACCTTGTATTGGAAAAGGAAGAGACAATAGTAAAAATTTATGTTAAATGCAGAGGGACAAAGTAGAATGGTGGGCACCAGGGGTTGGGGGAGGGGAGGCTGGGGAGCTAGTGTTCAGTGGGGACAGACTTTCAGTTTAGGAAAATGGAAAAGTTCTGGAGATGGATGGTGGTGATGGTTGCACAACAACGTGAGTGTGCTTAATGCCACTCAACTGGACACCTACAAATGGTTACACCATAAATTTTATGTTATGCATGTTTTACCACAATAAAAAAATAATGTATGTTAAAAGCTTTATATCATAAGAAAATAGCCAAGTCAATCTTGGGATATCTACCTTACGGCATCCTGTCCAGCTATAAAAATGGTGTTTATGATAAGTTTGTAATGGAATGCAAAATGCTTATGACAGTGTTGAGTGCACACACGTGGGTACATACAACCCCCAATAATGTCTATGCAAAAATAAACAACAACAAAGACCCTGAGGAAATACATCAAAATAGAGCCACGTTTGTCTTTAGGTTATCATGAGGATACAGATAACTTTTTGTTTCCTTCTGGTTTTCTGACATTGTCTCTATGAGCATGTATTATTTTTAAAGGGGGGAGCATAACTCAAAGTTCATTTTCCTCCATAACTTTATTTAAAAGGAAAGGAAGGAAGAACAGAAAGAAAAACCTCTGTGTTTTGTGTTCCCAGCTGCTTTTAAACCTAACCCAGGAAAGTGCGATTCATTAGGCTGGCTGCCCCTCTGTGCACTGCATGCCCTAGGCAGGCTGGGGAAGCTGGTGGCCATGCTCAGAATAATATTTTTAAGTGCTTAAAACAAAGTATACACGGTTACAAAGGAACTGGGTTCTTCTGAAATACATTATCAAAATATATTTTTAAATCGTGATACAGTGTACCAACCAGAGTCCAGTCAGGAGAAAAGAAAGTACACCAGTTATGTTAATGGAACTAATTTAACACAGGGACCCAACGAGTAGGTGCTGGATGGCTGAGAAGGCAAAGGAGGATCAAGTAACACAGAGGTAATAATTTTGGGAACAGCGAGGGCTGGGGGAGCAAAGGGCTGGGTTATTGCACCCCAAAGGCTCTGGCGGGGGGTGAGACCTCTGAGCAGGGGGCTTCAGAATCTCTGACAGGGCTCCACGATGGTGGTTTCTGAGAGAGAGCGTGAAAACACCAGAAACGGAACCAGCTGCGGCTGCCGGGGTGAGGAGCAGTTGCTGGGTGATGCTCGCAGAAACAGGAAGCCCACAGGGAGCAGCGGGTTCTGTCTCCTTCTTCCGGCCCCAGGGGCTCCCTCTAGCGCCCATCAGCAGAGCCGAGGGGAGATGAGGTGTGCAGAGCCCCAAGGGAGGACTCCGAGCCGAGCGGCAACAGCTTAATAACCAGCCCGTGTCTGGCTTCCTTACGATGCATCAAAGGGCAGGAGCTGACATCTCCCTAATATCGACATAGTGATGTGCATTGTCCCCAGCTGTCTGCAGCCACTATAAGGTGACCCGAAAATAGCTGGGATTTCTATTGGTGACAAAGTCACATACTTCTAACAGTACTGAAGTTTTTGGCCTACATTCATAATTGGAGGTAATGCTTCTCTTTTTTCCTATCTAGTTTCAGGGATCTCTTGAAATCTAACCAAGGCCCTTGGGGGATTTGTGGACCAAAGGTTAAGAATCCTTCTGAGTCTGTCAAGATGTCAACTACAGTTCTTCGTTTTCCTTAAGTTTTGCTTTAAAAAGTCACATGATTGATCATTGACAACAGGGTTTTTTTTATGCTTTGAAAGAGAAAATAATACTCATGCAAATTCATGCTTTTGTGCATCTCATTTAAATGATACTATCCAACCCTCTTGCAAATAATAAATAGTAAGTTTTGCATTTTACTGATTATATTATACCTACTTCTGAAAGCCACAGAAAATAAGGGAAGAGAATACACAACTGCGCTTACATCCTCGCCTCACACTCATGGGGGGTATCATAGGATTCCTGGGTGGTCTCAGCGCTCTCTCCCATAATGCCTCTTGCTCCCTGGGCTCTATTGGGTCCACCACTTTGACCATGCCCCGCTGTCCCTGAGCACCAGATCTACATTTCTAATCCCGACTTCTCCAAGCTTCAGCCCACCCACCAGCTGGACATCTCTACCTGGATCTCCCAAAGGCATCTCAAACTGGACAAATCTGAAATGGAACCCCTGTTGCCCCCTGGAGGCTTTCTCCCGCATCTCCTCTCCCGTGGGGGCACTGCCAACCAGCGCCTCCTAAGGCTTTATTTAACGTCTCTGTGCCCCAGTTCGCTCATTTGTAAAGGAGAGGCAATAACAGTAACAACCTTACAGAGTTGTTGTGTAGACTGAATGAGACAATCCTTGCAGGTGCGCAGCACAGAGCCTTGATATCAGTCAACGCCCGCACACGCCCAGCTGTGGGCACTCAGACAACCTTCTCCCCCACTTCCCACTTGAGTTCATCAAGTCCTCTTCCTCTCTTAATATCCTTCATGCCTCCCATCGCCACTGCCTTATATCAGGGCGCAGTGCGTGTCCTCAGAATTATCCCAAACCGTCTCCTCCCATTCTGCTACCAGTGCGATCTCATTAATTCAGTCATTCATTCAATCAACAAACATGGATTGAGGGCCTAGCACGTGTCAGATACCAGCCAACTGCTGATAGAACAATAACCAAGGGGGCAGTCGGACTGTCCAGAGGGAAGACTGATGTTAAGTAATTGCACAAATAAGTAATTAGTTGTAATTGTGATCAGGGCCATGACATTAAATAGAAGTAACCCCACACCATGCCAGGTGGGGAATGCAGACAGAAAACACAGCTCTGTGTCTTCCGAGGAAATGAGATGTGAGTACGAGGGGGTGGGGGGGGAAGGTAAGCCCTCTTTATGAAACCTTTGAAAGGCCTCCCTTTGAGAGTGGGGTACAGTCCAAACGCGTCTAGGGGTCTACAAGCTGCTCGACATGTGGCCCCAGCACTCTGCTTTCCCTTTCATCTCACAGACCGGCGACGTGATAGTCTGTTACGCCCCCTGGTGGTGACTTCGAACCTTTGAGAGTGAATCCCCACGTTTCTTTTTCTCACTAAAACGATGTATAAAAATTTAACAGTGTTTCTAACAGAAGAGGGCCCAACCCTCGGCTGAAGAACTTCATTAACAAGCTAATCTATGTCCGAGTTTTATTTAATACAGAAACAAGATCCCTCATGTATGTCTCCTAGACGGAATACACATGCATCGATAGGTCTACTCTTGAGCCAAAAGGTCTGAACACTTCCACCGCATCGTAAAGAATTTCATCGCGCTCTATGAAAAACTGAAGAATTGCACCCATTTATTAAAGACGCTGAAAGCCAGTATTTTGGGGCTTATCTACAGCAATACTTGAAAGTACAAGAATCTCATGGAGAGATTTTGTTCACAGCTTCAAGCTAAGGGAAATATTTTAAAATACACATCATCCATTTTTAGATATGTGTAAGATCTCATTTCAATATATGACAAGGTAGTCATTCTCTTAGAATAACCAGAATAATAAACTGAATTTAAAACAAACTTAAACTTAGGTCAATATTGTGTTAAGGGCGAGATAAAATCTGTGTTCTTTGCAGGAAATCCTCTGCTTTCCATTTTGGACAAGTGATACGGTCATGAAGGATACCTAAGAATTTTTTAATCTTTATACTCAATTTTTAATTTTTCAAATATTAAATTCTCATCAAATAGAAAAGTCTAACTCTCTTGTGTAAGAACCACGTTTTCCATCTCCTTTGTAAGAAGCTTTACATGGTCGACTGTATTTAAAAAGTCACTAACAAAACCAGAAATCAAGGCTGTGACCCTCCCTCTGTAAAAAGGGTCCATGAGTGACCACAGGTCCTGAGACTAAGACGGCGTCCTGTGTGCTTCCATAGAATTCTAGAAACTATGAGGGCTTACTGCAATATCATTCGTATCATTTAGTGAGAGATGTAGAAATCAAAATGAGGAAAAGAAACTCTTGACCTAGTGAAGAGTAAAAAAAACATTAAGAAATATGCTGCCGGACCGGTCGGTTACGTCACTTAAATGTAATTTATTTACTTAGAGAGGTCGTCTAAGATATTTTAAAAGGAAAACACGCACACGCACGCATGCACACACGCATGCACGCACACATGTTAAGCCAGGACACTAGACTAAGGAGCTGTGGTGGGCCCCAGCCCCTGGCCAGCTTCTCTCGAGGGGGACACGAGCAAGGAGCTGGTGCACAGCTCAGAGAAGCCCCTGAGCCCTCGCCCTCGGCCTCTGCCCCACTCCTGCCCTGCCCCA
Source organism: Equus caballus (assembly GCF_041296265.1). Lineage (NCBI taxonomy): Eukaryota > Metazoa > Chordata > Mammalia > Perissodactyla > Equidae > Equus > Equus caballus. Next base: position 23,845,409 of record NC_091689.1, on the reverse strand, counting down.
CCCACCTCTTCCTATCGCATTTCTCTTTAGCCGTTGCTAGAACACAAAAGACTCAAAACAAATTTTGTCATTGTAATGGTTCACCTCTGCTTGGAAAGTGTCTGACTGAAGTGTCCAACAGCACCTGTGAGCCAGCCAGAGAGAATCTATCCCGTGCCGCCCTGGGTTTCTGACGTGTGATGAACAAATTAGCTTTTGTGGGACCGTGGGCTGTGCCTGGATTTGTTTGCATAGGTTGAGATTGAGAGCCTTAACTGACTTGAAAAGCCTCTGGCTCTCAGAGTGGCACCTCTGAGGCAGCTTAGAACCACCCACGACCGCTGGCAGGATACCTGTGCAGTGCAGGTTGCCACACGGGTCCACAGCTGACATGCAAGCTGATGCAAGTTCACTGCTCATCACTGGAAAAGGGAAGGACTGGTGTTGCAGCAACAACCACCACCTGACCGGAAGGGGTTCCCTAAGTTCATCCCTAGCTCCTTTTTGGATGTAACAGACTGGCTGTCCCTCTGTCTGAAGATGCTGTAGGTCCCTTCAGATAAAACAAGAGGGTTGGAGCGGACCCTTCAAAGGTGAGGACTTGGGCGCCCCCCACAGCCATGAGGAGCACCCCCACCGTGTGCTGTGCTCACCATCTCTGCTGGACTCTCAAGAGAAACATTTCCACGTGAGGTGAATGACAAAGACAAGAGCTGACGCTGTGTGCCAGACGGCTTCTGAATACCTGACATGCTTCATTTTGTTTATTTCTCCCAACAGCCCTATCAACAGGAAAGATCACAGTTTCTGAGTGAGGACAAGGAAACTGAGGCACAGACAGGGGAAGCCACTGGCCAAGGTCCCGCACCTAGCGTGCAGTGGAGCCAGCCCTGAGCCCAGGCTGCGGGATCGCATGAACGTTGTCCCAGAGCCCTCCCAGACATTCACTGATTCTGACTGTGCAGACGCGCTGTTGGAGCTCATGTGTTTTATCTCACTTAAGCCTCGACAGCCTTGCAAGGTCGGTATTATTATTCCCATGGCACCACTGTGTAAACTGAGGCTTGTGGTTGAGTAATACACTCAAGTTGACGTAGGATTTAGACCCACAGGTCAGCTGTGCTGGACTCTCTGTCGTCCTGACTCTAGCCTACCCCATGCCCGGCCTCCATCGGACAAATGCTTTTCCCTCCTTTCTTAAAACCACAGCTGGAAGGGGCCCCCAAACATGATCTGGCCTGGTCACAGCTCCCAGCAGGAGACCTCATCATTCCAGTCTTAACGAGTGACCTGTCCAGGCCATACGGCCAAGCAGACATGCCGAGGTGTCAGGGGGAAGACTTCCCAGAACAGAGTGACCTCCATTTCAAACAATACCACTCTCCGCCCAGCCAGCTGTGTTAAAATGGCAGCAAATAGCGTTACTGGGGACATTGCAGACTTTTTCCTCTCTGTGAAAAACCCAATTTACAAATCATCCCGAGAGAATGCGTTACTTTTTCTCTTTTACAATTATAACCATCTACCGCCATTTGTCAGATGTCCAAGGACACAGGAAAACCTACTCCTCCCAGCTGGTTTTCGTTAAATGATTTGCTGTCTAATACTCAGATCTGTCCAGACTCTCCTGATTTTCTGCCAGAAGTTGACTCAAGCTGGCTCTCGAGGCAGTGATGTGCGATGCTTTGTGTCCGGTGCACACATCGAACACATGGGCGGGAATTAAGAAGACCTGGTGGGCTTCTGTTCATCAGCGACTGTTTCCTAGGAAACAGTGGGATGGAACAGCCAGTCCGTGTTTAACGAGACCATGTTATTTTTAAAGAGAGGAGTGTGTTTATGCTTTCACTCAAGGTGGAGTCATCATTTTGGTCCTAATGAAATCCAGCTTTCAGCTCCCAGTCATCTACTCCACATACGGTGATGGCTTCCACATCTTATAAGATAAAGCCCCGTGGAGAATCTATTTTAGTTCTCGAGTACCTGGTTCGGCAAATTTCTTTTAGGCAATGAGGAAGATGTTCAACTCTTTAATCTCAACTGAGAAAAAATATTTGCAACAGCTATGAAATGGGTTAATAAGTAATCTACAAATCACCAAAAAAAGAAATACTGACGCTCCAAGACGTGTTTTGACAATTAGAAAAAGAACTTCAAAAAACTAAGCATCGAAGAGCTACTAGTTTTTAGCTATCAAATTTAGAAAGGCTAAGAACAATGACAGTACTTAATCCTGTGGTGGGAAAACCACTGTCAGACAACACAGAGGCGGGCGTAAGCTGATACAACGTTTCAGGAAAGCAGTTTGGCAACAAGCATCAGGGTCCTCACACGTTTATACTTTTTAAATTGATATGTGCACTTCTAATATTCTAATTTAAGGAAATAATTTGAAGCATAAGAAATTATTTACTCAAAGCTATTCACTGCAATGTTATTCATAACTGTAAACAAATAAAGACAAAAACCTATAAACAACAACCCAACAATAGGAAACCAGAGACAGCCTCAATGCTATATCCTGTGGCCATTAAAATGGTCTTCAGGGGCCGGCCCGACAGCCGAGTGGCCCGATGGCTGAATGGTTAAGTCTGTGAACTCCGGTTCGGCGGCCCAGGGTTTTGCAGGTTTGGATCCAGGGTGTGGACATGGCACTGCTCATCAGGCCATGCTGAGGCGGCGTCCCACATAATAGAGCCAGAAGGACTTACAACTAGAGTATACAACTACGTACTGGCGGGCTTTGGGGAGAAGAAGAAGAAAAGAAAAGAAAAAAAGATTGGCAACAGATGTTAGCTCAGGTGCCAATCTTTAAAAAAAAACAACTGTTCTTCAGACCATTTGATACAAATGTCGTGCTTCTTTCTTTCCTTAAAAAGAGAATTAAAAAAATGCAGTATTTCCAAATATACAATTGAGACTATGTTCCCAAACGTCCCTAGATTAAAGAATGGAGGGGAATAAAACTAAATGTTAGCAGGTCTTATGCTTGGTCACAGTATGGGGCATAGTTTTTACTTTCTATTATTGCCTGAATTTTCCTTATTATTTTCTACAATAAACATGCATTACAGTTAATATAATAAACATTTCCATTCCTCAACAATAATTACCTTTGTTGGTAATTTCTTCATTTATTCAACAAAAAAAAAATTGTTGCAAGCCAAACTTCAGGATAAACGCTGCATGGATAATATGGTCCTACTCAGCCCGGGGAAGTTATGGAGGGCTTCCTGGAGGAAGGGGAAACTGAGTCTGGAAGGATGGAAAGTGATGGTTGGAGTGCAAGATGCCATGGGAGCGAGACAGGAGATGGTGGGGGGAGGTTGGTGCTAAGAGGCTTCTGGTGCAATCATAAAAGTTTTAAATTTATCCTGGAAGCTACCGAGAATCATTAAGGATGATAAAGAGGGAATCGTGGCATGAGGTTTGGGTTTCCTGGGATCCCTGGGACACCAAGATGAAGACAGATTTGAGGTGGGGTCAGTCTGGGAAGCAGACAGAATAGGAGGCTATGGAGGTGTGCGTGAGGTGTATGAGGTGAGGTGACCGGCCTCAGGCAAGCTGTGAGAGGAAATTAGGGATGGTTCTGGCTCAGGCAGCTCTGAGGAGCTGGGACATGAGACACAGGAGGGGCCCGGGCTGGTTGAGAGATGAAGATGCTCAGTGTTGGGGGGTCAGGGGACATCAAGTCAGCAGGCAGCGTTCAAAGGAGGAGTCAGGGCAGGACATGGAGAAGTTGTGGGGAGTTAAAGCCATGTGTGTGGCTGCAAGTGCACAGAGAACGGCCTGTAACACGACAAAGGAAAAAGACCGAGAGCAAAAAGCATCATGTATGGAGCAAAGAGCGGGAACAGAGGCCGGGGAGACGGGGAACCGGGGAGGCGGTGTCAGGAAGCCGAGTGGGGGCACTGGCCAGTCCGTGTCAGGAACACGGCTTCCACTCAGCATCTGCTTAGGTCCTTTCATTTCGGTGTCCTAAATGGGTACCGTGGACACCACACAACAGATCCTGTTGGATGAATGAATGAAAACGTGCTCCAAGTTTGATGTCAAGAAGACATCTTCTCTTCCCTCGGTGTGGCCTCGGCTGCACGATCCAGGGCTTGCTTGTGCCCCTTGGCCCCCCCAGCCCATCCCTCCCCTCCCCAGCCTCTCCCACCCCTCAAGGGCTCCCCTACCTTCAGGAAGAGATAAAAATCCCAGTGCCCCAGAAGAGGGGCAAGAAGAGTAGAATACCGATCAGTAGGGACCACCTAATAACTTTAAAAGAAATCCAGAAACAGTAATAATGGCTACGCATAGCTCTCACTGCTTCACTGGATTTGTCCGTGTCCCATTTACGGACAACCGATGTGCTCCATTTAGGGGAACGGAGCCCCACTCCAGAGCTTGCCGCCTACCTGGATTGTCTTATTTAATTCCTACAACAAAGCCATGAATTAGAGCCATTTTTCAAGCCAGGACATTGAGGCACAAAAGGCAAAAATAATCTCCCCAAGTCGTGTGGCTGGCCGGGGGTGCGGCCGGGACCTGGGGCACCTCCACGGGGAAGGCTGCGGGCTCCTGGGCCTTTGGAACCAAAGATACTCGGGGGGAGGGGTCACTGGAGCAGGATGGAAGGTGCCATGGAAACTCCTAGCATTTACCATCCAGGGACTGTCAGAGGTGGTCCTGCGAATCCAGCGGCAAGGAAGAACCTTCCCCAAGGGATGTTTGTGCGGCCTGCAGTTTGAGCTCCTCCTGCAATAGAGAATGCCCCTCCATGTGTGCTGCAGGGGCTTCTGTCTGCTCCCCGAGCCGACTCAGCCAGGCTCGAGGATGTCTAATAATCGCCTCAAAGCACACAACATCGTTTTGATGTAGCGTCCAGTTTTAACACTAATCAACCTGGTAAAGAGCATATATTTGTTTTATTTTTGTAGTACCTTTTGGCAGCTTGATGGCATGACACGAGTTACTCAGAATAAATCCCCAATTTTAAATATTGTGCTGATGATAAATAAGGCATCAAAGGAAGATATTTTGGCTTGTAGCTGCCTCTGGGAACCCACCCATTCTCATGTGAAGAATGGATTCCAACCCCAGCTCTCTAATAAAGACCCGTGAGAAAAGTCAAGCTCCCTATGTTTTGCAGATTACAGACTACCTCATTTATACACACTTTGTCCAAAATTTTTCAGGCTCTTAAATTAAAATTATTTTAAAATATAAAAACATCAGGAGAACAATTCACTGCCGTAAATAAGAAAATTAGCATTTCTTTCTTTTTTTTCCAAGCTGAATTACTATTGTATTTTGCCTTACCATTTATATGAAACCCTTAGATTTTAGTTTTGTTAACTTCAAAAACCATAAGTAGTTTATTCCATAATAAGAAAATGCCCCATTAATTAAGACAATAAAGAGCTTATTTAAATGCTTCGTGAATAATTAAAATTGTAAGTAATCTTTAAGATATGTGAGAAACTTGAAAATCTTTCAGAGTCGGCACAGTGCAACTGGCCAATGACGAGCCTGAAGTCATTTATTAGCTTCCAGAGAAAACTCTACACTCAATTTTATGAATGGAAATTCTTGGCTGTCATGAAATTCTGCCGTGTAATGGGAAACTAAATTAAGGCGGCATGAAAATCAGTATGCTCCAAAAGTCTTCACAAATGCTCATATCCTTTGAACCTAGCGACATTTCCCGAGACAACCAGAGATGCCTGCAAAGAGGATTAAGCACGGATGTTCTTCCCCACATCACTTTTAGCAGAGGAAATAGGAGCTTAAGTAACTTGTGGTAAATATAAGATAGAATACTATGCAGGCATTGGGTAGGAAAAGGACATTTAGAATGATTATTTTAAAAATGACATTTGCTCAAAATTTTAAAATTCAGACAGAAAAGTTCAGAGAAGACAGTGAAAAGGCACTTCCAGAGACCAGACCCTCACACCTTCAAAACCAAGCCCATTAAATTTTTGAGCAGCATTACTTTCCAGAAAGTTCCTTTTTATGTAGAATAAAGCCCTGCCTCCTTGGAGCTTTTGCCCTTATATGGACTACAACTAGTTTCTTCCAAAGGTGGTTTTCACGCGCCTGAACACACTGCCTCATCCCCGGACCCCTGCCCTCGGCACGCCTGCTCCTACAAGAGCGTCCACTAGTGGAGGGACGCCCGAGCCTGGCGTCCGGTGTGCATGGTGTCCAACGCCGGCTCCACCACTTTCCAGCCTGTGGCCTCCCAGTCTCTCTGTGCTTTTCCCCCTGACCACACCTACTTCATAGCACCGTTGGGAAGATGAAAGTAGAAGGCCCGGGATGTAACAAGTTCTCAGTTAACTCCAGGCAGGGTTTTTAACAAGGCTTTTAGCTCCTGGAACAGCCTTCTTGCCTTGAAGTGATCCTGGCTGGGATGGTGGGTCTACGGATGCCATGGGAGATGCTGTTCAAAGCAGCAAACCAAGGTGAGGACCAAGGTGCTTTCAGAGCTTGGTGAGGACCACTTGCAGCGAACACTGTACCCGGACCTGGAAATCAGCAGCGGAATGGAGAACGGACAGGCAGCCATCAGCTCGAGCCTCGGGCAGGCCCGACAGCAGGCACAGGTGCGAAGGGAGGCACGCTGGAGGGAAAGCCACGGGTCTCTGCCACAAACCCAACCCCCGATCTTGGGCCCCTCGGTCTCCATCTGGCCCACTGCAGTTCCTGTGCACCGTGGTGCTCCTTCCACCTCACGACTTCCCTGAAGCTGCTCAGGCTGAGGCCCCCAGGGACCTCCTGGCTGCAAGGCTCCAGCGACATTCTTTCACTTGTATCCCTCTGGGTCTTTCCGCGGCGTGAGACACTGCCCTTTTCCGCCCTGGTCTGGGTGACTCTCCTCTGCTCCACGCTCCTGATGTGCACCGGGTAAATCTTCTGCTCACCTTCTTCGTCCATCCGAGGCCCCCGGCGCTCCACCCTCAGCACCCTGCTCTCCCCATCTCCTTAGGAGATCTCATGGACCCACATGGCTTGGACCATCCTTGAACACGGATGACTCCCCTCTCTCCCCTCTGGTCCAGGCCAACATATCTGGATGCTTACTAGACCTTTCCGTCTGGGCACTCCTCAGCCAGCTCAGACACAACACTTCCAGAATGGAACTTAATTCTTCTCTGTTCCCCACTCCACCCTGCCGACCCACTGGCTCCCCAGTCTCGATAAATGGTACCATGACACTGCACCAACCTCCCGCAAGCATCGTCCTTGGAAGCCTGGATGTCAGGCTGTACTCCTCTTTCCCTCCTTGTCCCACACAACAGCCACAATCTTTATCAGTCATTTTGAAAAGCCCCAAATGCTAGTCATTTTAGTTAAGCCAGTTCCAGTTGTTAACGCTAACCAATGCACTTAGATTCAGAGAAAATAGGTTTCACTATAAATAGCCGGATTGAGGATGGGCAGCAAACTGTCCTAGTTATAAGGTATTATTAATGGATTTTGCTGCAGAACAAACAGGTATTTCAGGTCAGTTTACGGCATATCGTTACACATCTTCAAGTCTCGAGAGAAAGGAAAAAAAAAATACCTTTAGTAGTTGGACCTGAAAAAAATGGCTTTCCTTATCTTGTCTAAGGGCACATGGCGCACACCACACATTTTAAGCCTGAAGGACAAAATTATACATGTGACCCTTAAGAACACTACTGGGTTGAGTATTGTCCTCCGAAAATTCATGTCCACCCAGAACCTGTGAATACGACCTTATTTGGAAATGGGCTCTTTACAGATGCAATCAAGCTAAGATGAGGTCATAATGGATTAGGGTGGGCCCTCATCCAATGACTGGGGTTCTAATAAGAAGAGAGAAATGTGGACACAGAGACAGAGACACAGACACACGGGGAGAACGCTGTGGGAGGATGGAGGCAGAGATGGGAGGCACGTGTCTACAAGCCAAGAAACGCCAAAGGTTTTGGGCCACCACCAGCTGCTGGAGAGAGGAAAGGAACAGATGCTTCCTCAGAGACTCCAGGAGGAACCAACCCTGCTGACATCTTGATTTTGGACTTCCGGCTTCCGGAACAGTGAGAGAATAAATTTATGTTGTTTCATGCCACCCAGTTTGTGGTAATTTGTTATGGCAGCCTCAGGACATTGATACATACACACTGTCATATGTCACCTTGGGCATACACAGCCTTCGGCCAAGTTTTACATTTTGCCTGAGAATCTTGGCGACACCTATTCTGGGAACTTTTAGGTACTTGGGTCAGAAGGGCCTTTGCCATGCAGCTGGGGCACACAACTGCAGATGGTGGCCCCAGAAAACAGAAAAATGTGGCCCTCTTTCTTTCTGGAGCTGTCCCCACGCAGACACACTGAATTTGTGCTCACCTCCGTGTGCCGCACCTGGGACACCACCTTCCTCCTGGAATGGACTCATGAACTTAGACGGCTCCATAATGACAATAGCTTCACTTTAAAATTCCATCACAGGGTCGAAGTATCTTCATCACTCTTCTGCTTCTGCCCAAGAGGATCAACAGTGAGGACAAAGACAGTCCCCCGGATGAGAATAGAGATGCCCATAAAGCAACATGCCCTGGGCAGGGACGGCAGGTGGATCAGGGGCTGAGATCAAGACAGAGGGGTAAGAAAGACTGAGCGCCAGCCATGTCCCACATCGAACTCAGGTCTCGCAGGAGAGAGGGAATGCTGGGGAGGGCAGCCCAGCCAGCCTCAGGGCTTTGGGGAACAAACGCTTTTGCTGCCTGGGAGTGCCAGGGAACCTGTCCTCTGAGGAGTGGAGGGGTGGAGACGTCTGGGCAGGCTCACGTGAGGTCCCATCTCCATGATGAGTCGGCCCGTTGTGTCCCCCAGAACTAGCAGCAGCCAGGGAAAGTCAACCCTCCATCAGACAGGAGAATCATGGGGGCCCAAGGACAACCTGGCCACTGGAGCGGCTTCTGTCCAGGGCCCCCAAGGCCCCTGCAGACGGCCCCATATACTTCGCTTTTGGTTCACAGCCCTGATGAGGCCCCAGCTGCAGCAAGGCCCCCCTGCAGCCCAGCCCAGGAAGCCGGGGGAGAGGGCCAAGCAGGTCCTCGGGCCCAGGGACCGCCTGCCTTCCAAGCAAGGCTGGCTCAGCTGTCACGTTTCCATAAGAAGTGTTGTGGGAGGGAGGGTCCAGCATCCGTTCTCCTTCTGATGCTCTTGTTGGGGGGGGGTCTGTAGGTCTTTCTCCTCTCTGCAGGAGAGGTTTGCACAATCGTGCCTAGGTTCCCTGAGAGTGCCTGTACAAATGCCCCCGCAGGCAGCCGCCCCATGCCCTGCCACTCGTGGGAGAGGCAAAGGTTAACCAGAGCACTGTGATCCATGGGGATGCTTGGAGCCAGCCCTCGGGCCTCAGAAGTGATGGAGGTTTGAGGGTTTCCGGAACCTGAATGCATCCCTCTTCCTCGGCTCCCCACCCCCACCCTCCACCTACTCCCACCCACGACTTTCTTCGAGGACTTCGTGCTTCTCTGGATCACGAGGGTGCTCCATCCAGGCCGTGCAAGCCCGAGCTGGCTTGTCCAGGCCGCAGGACTCTTCCAGATGCAGCTCCAGCCCGCTCCGCTGCATAGGCCCTCCCCATCACGCAGGCAGGCGTCTCCTGCATCCTCAACACTTGGAACAGACATTGCTCACGCAGTCACCGCAGCAACGAGCTGCTCTGTCACGGCCAGTCTCCCTTCACTGCCCTGATGCTCGACTCAGAGCTTGATCCCGGCAAGGCTCCCCCACTGGAGTTCACGGTCGAATGGCAGCAGGTGCCCTGGGCTTCTTGCTCCTTCCCAGGTCTAGTGCACTGTCTTACCGTCTGGAGGACCTACTGGACTGACTTGTGAATGACCGGAGCTTGCCCAGAGCTCAGTGAGCAAAATCAGCAGACCTGCTCCTCAGTGCTCACAGGGCGGCAATGCACGGCCCTAATTCTATGGAGACATTACTCCAGAGGGGCTGCTGGGTCTGTTTTCCTAAAGAAGACTGACTCCCCTTGATACCAGGATGCCAGGGCAATGCCTGGGCTGGGGTGCAGTGGGGAGCGTCCAAGCCTACAGCCAGGAGCTGGAGTCTGGCTTGGAGGAAGATGGCGGGGGGGGGGGGGGGGGGGTCTCTCTTGGGAGTGGCCTTGCTTTCTCTTGCCTATTCTTCTCTTACATTGTTGGTTTTAATGTCTTCTTAGAGTTCTTTTTATACCAGGAGAATTGGCCTTTGTGATACAAGCTGCGAATATTTTCTCTGTTGGCTGAGTGTCTTTTGACCTTTGTAATGCTGGCTTTTGCCATAATGAATACGTCCATGTTTATGTAAGAGAAATGTAAAGATCTTTTCTTTTTTAACTTCTCAGTTTTGTGTCTTACTTGGAAAGGCTTCCCAATATTATTTTTAAAATCCTCTCATTATTTCTTCTTGTAATTGGATGGTTTCTTTTTTTTATATTTAAACTTTTGATTTTCTTGTCATTTATTTTGATGTAAGTTGTCAAGCATTAACTGACTTGATTTTATTCCATAGGGTTTGCCATCTGTCCCCACACTATTATTTAATACTTTATCTTTTCCCATTGGTTTGAAATGCTCTGCCACTGGTTTGAAATGGTTTCCCATACATAAAACTTCCTTTTTTTTTATTTGGATGTATTTCTGGATTTTTTATTTTGTACTATAGATCTGTCTGCTCCTGAGATGTGGTAGTACCATACTGTTTTATTCATACAGATTTACAATGTGTTTACTATCTTAAGGCTAATCCCGCCCTTATTAATATTACTTTTTTTGGAATTTCCTGGTTACTATTGCTTGTTAATTTTTCCATATAAATTTTCAAATCAGGTGCTCTAGTACCAAAAGAAATCCTTTTGCTATTTGTACTGGGCCTTGCATTGTGTAGATTAACCTAGTGGGGAGGCTTCGTGTTTTTACAACGTTAAGTTGTCTTCTCCAAGAACATGATACGTTTTTCTCGCTGTTGAAATCTTCGGTGTCTCTAAGCAGTGTTTTAAAGATTCCTTCCTATAAACTGTACTCGTGTTAACCTCTTTCCCTGGTATTTTATGTATCACTTTGCAGCTATTAGAAATGGGGCCTTTCCTTCCATCTATCTTCTAATTGGTTATTGCACAAATATATGGAGGCTACTGACTTTTGACCCCTACTTTATGCCCCGCCGCCTGCCTGAGTTCTGGCATTGTCTGTAATAGTTTTCCCGTGCTTCCGTTGGCTACAGCTCTTCCATGCTTGTCTTAATCTCAGTCCTACAGTTCACTGGGTGCAAAGCTCACTACTACTCCTCTCGTGTAGTTTTTCACTTATCTCTTGGTTCAACACCAGGGCTCCTGATTTAATTCCCGTGGGGCGCGGCCGGGGCACAGGGATTTCTAGACGATCTGCAGGCGATTCCACGGAGCAACGCTACACGGAAGACACTGTCCTCAACAGTTTATTCAAGGCGGGCTTACGGGGGTGATGCTTCTGAATTCTCGCATTTTTAAGATGGAATTTCATTACCTTACATATCCTTTCAGAGAAATTCTATGCATATATAAACAAATAGAACTCTTTTTCTCCTTCACGTTCGAATGACAGTTTGGGGTATGCGGTTCTTGGTCACATTTCCTTTCCTCAGCTCTGTTGGCATTGCTCCAACTGTCTTTGACTTTGAATGTTGCCATGGAGACGTCCGAGGCTGGCGAGAACATTTTCCCCCTTAGAAGTGACTTGATCGTTTTTGCTTTAACTTCCCAAGGAAATCTTTATTATGGCTGTCTAGACACTTTACTAGACTATGTCTCAGGATTGACTGATGACTATGTTTTCTGGGGCACAGTGGAGATTTAAATCTTCTTTTCTTTCTGGAATGTTTTATTAATTTATGTTTCGATACACAGTCCTCCCTTGGTATCCTCGGGGCATTGGTTCCAGGAACCCCCTTGGATGCCAAAGTCCGAGGACGCTCAAGTCCCTGATATGTATAAAATGGCGTAGTACCGTGAATACAGTCAGCCCTCTGTATCCACGGGTTCCACATCTGCAGATTCAACTGAGGATCTCAACTATATCCATTGTGTTCCATTTATTGTGGTTTCCTTCGTTGGAGACTCCAATTTTGCATATGTTGGATCTCCTTGGCCTGTCTTATTAATCACAACAGCATCTAGAAATGCTTAAAAAGTACAAGTATGGGGTCAGGCCTGGTGGCCTAGTGGTTAACTTCAGTGTGCTCCACATCAGCGGCCTGGGTTTGGTTCCTGGACATGGACCTATACCACTCTGTTAGTGGTCATGCTGTGCTGGTGGCTCACATACTAAAAAATAGAGGAAGATTGACATGGATGTTAGCTCAGGGCAAGGCTTCCTCAGCAAAAAAAAAATAAATAAATAAAGTACAAGTATGTACAGACGCAAGGCATATTTATTTTTATTCTTTGGGCTTACTTCTTCAAAGTGAAATGCATGCTCTTCTACTCATGTTTTTCCTCCTTTTTTTAGCTTCTATTTTTATTTGTACTGTACAAGGAATTAATTTTTATTGTGGGAGTGCATGTATAATGTATGAATAAGTAACCACACGTGTCAGATGGATCTGAAATCTGCTGCTCTGTCCCAGAGAATGCTTGGTGTGCGTACAGGAGCACAGGGCACCGTGGCCTTGAGAGTCCAAGGCCCACAGCCAGGAACCACTGCTTTCAAAATCTAGCCAAAGTCTTGCATATATAGATGCTCGATACAGATTAGTTGATTTATTGACCCCAGAAGGTATTTTAATAGATATAATAAACCATATACTTCAACTTGGCCAAGAAGGGGCACAAATGCAACTTGAGTAGATCTATTCAACCATCTTGAAATCCAGGCCTCATCCTTGCCCAGTGGACTAGCTATTACCTTTTCTTTAATTTTTCTTACTCTAACCCTTAATCGCATAAGAAAGAAGCCTAAAATTCAAATAACCAAAAAGGAGTTATATAGGTAGCACTGATTTGCTTGGGCAATTTTTGTTTCGATTTGGATTTATTTAGTTTTTTAATACATAATACAAATTGCCACCAAAAATCAACCTTTTTTTTTTTTCATTTAAAAGGCTTCATATGTAATTCCTACCAGGTAGGTCTCCCTTTCCCACCACTTCGCCAACCCAGACACACAAATTGCAGATCCAGGGAGTCGAGGTCAAAACTGAAATGAAAGAAAATATCAACAACCTCAATAAAAAAACCCAATCGTTTATTGCAGGAATAAGTCTCAGACTGAGAACCAATAACTTACATTTCAGAAAATAAGAAGAGACCAGAAAGAGATGTCTACCCTCTTTGTGGAATGACAGTCTTTTCCCACAATCTAATGAGAAAAAGTAGTCTTTCTCTTCTTTTGTCTTTTATTATTTCAATCGAAGGTTTGGAGATTTTTCGATATAAAAAGATACAAAGATACCTTTGGATATTTTTTCTTTTGTTCACATGATTGGATTTCTATCAACACTGACCTGCTGTGTTTTTTTCTGCAGCAAATACACAGAACTGTTTTTGGTTAAATCATATCACAGAGTTAAGAAGATGCACCAGACATAAGCAATCACAACACAGGGGAGCATACCAGCTTCCAGCGATGTGGTAGATACAGCCAACTTGCGCCATGTGCTTTCTCATTCGAAGGTGGCGGATTTGTAGCTAACACAGGAATTAGCAGGAATGTCCTTTAGCACTCAACAATGTAAGATTCTAGAATCATCTATGTTGCCACCAGGAATTCAGTTTCCTAGAAAAACCGTGAACATTCGTCTTCCTTTCAAACACAAAAATCTTCTCCATTAAAATGGGAGTGATGCTGAGGTGGCCTGGAGAGTCTTCTCAGAGGAAAAACAAACTAAAACCAATGTAACCTCTTGCTATGCAATTGTGATTTCAAAAAATTATTTTTGATTGCTATGCCCTGGAATAGTAGTTCCTAAATCGATCTGTGCACAAGATGCCCAAGCCCTACCCCAGTCTTGTCTGCAGCTTGGAGCCCCCCCGCCCCCCCGCAGAGCAGCCCTCCGAGACGGGGGGGGGGAAGCATCTCAAAGCCACCACGTGCTACTCTTCAATTCAGTGACTCACACTATAAAATAATAACTAACATTTAAAAATGCTTATGTGCCAGACACACTTGACATTTAAAAAACACTGAAAACCAACTAAATACCTAGGAAACGTTGAAATCATGTGGATAACAACTCAATCCACTATTCGGGCCAACACAGTTTGATCTAAACTAACTTCCTTCTAGATTCAGATTTTCCTTCCATCATGAGTCACAGTCATTCATCAATTCCCTAAAAATGTCAGGTTGCTTTTATTACGAATGTGTGAATTATCTGCTCACTGAACAGACAGGCCTTGTGGAAGCTAAAGAACCACGGAATTGTAAGAACTTCCTCACTGAAGCATTTAAATAATAAGAAGGGGGCATCGGGCCTGAGGTAATGAACTCAGCCCTGCCCCTGCAAGCGATCAGGAGACGTGGGCGCAAGACAGAGCCCCGACATGAATTCGTTGCATAACCTTGGGCAAGTCATGGGGCCCTCCGAGCCTCGTTTTTCAAATAAAGGAAATGGAATAGAGATAAAAAATCTCTTAAACCCCTTCCAGCTCTACATTATTATGATCATTCGATTTAACGCCATTAATCCAGGAGAGCATTTAGCAACTGACCCTGTTTGATCTGAGCGGACAGCTCAGTGATGCTCTTTCACATGTACCTTTTATAGACTCAGACCCCTGGTGGGAACAGCTGCTCTCCATCCAGTCACCAAGTGGCCTGAATGCCTCCCCACTAATAAACACCACCGGGTCGGCACACCCTCTTGCATCCACGGGCCGAGTGACAGAATGGAAAAAAGGATGAGGCGATGAATGGCTCCAAAACAAAAAGCCGGACTCAGAGCTATTTGCAGACAGACAGTGTCTCAGGAAAGCTTGAGCCCTCCGGCCGGCAGGCCTGTGGTGCTGAGCTCTGATCTGCTGAGCCAGCTGCTGCTTCTCGGGCAGATGCTGTGGCCGGGCGGAAATGGGAGCACTGAGCCTGTCCGAGGGACAGGTGGGGCGTGGAGAAGCCAGGACTCATCCTCCAAATCTCCTTGAGGGCTGCCCATTCCAACGACCAGCAAATGGGGCCGGCAGTGGAGCAAGCCTATCGTTGGGGGAGTTGCTTTGATGGCCCCCAACTTCAGGGAAGTCTTAATCCAGGGGATGCAGAACTAGAGAGGAGACTCACTGGGCCACTTAGGGAGTCACCGCTGATGAGGTCACCACGTCCAGATTAGAACGCATTCCAGTTCTAAAACCGCGAAGGGATCGAACAGACGGTGCAGATACAGAGGCGCAGCTCACTCCTGTGACCACGCTCCTCCTTCCCTGTGAAATGGGACAGCGGACAGGGCACCTCCGTATAAGGGACAAGCAGGGACTACAGGGAAGCACGAACATTTGTGTGTCTCTGTGTGTTTTAACAGCTTTACCGAGGTGTAATTACTCTATGAAATTCATCTGCTTTCAGCGTACAATTCAAGTCAAGGATGTTTAGTAAATTTACAGAGCGGAGCAGCCATCAGCACCATCTAATTTTAGAACATTTCCATCACCCCAATGGTATCCGTTGTATATAATCTGTTTGGTATGGCCTGTTCTGGCCTGGCCTCAAAGTTACACTGTATCAAGAGTGCACTGGATGTTTTGCTGTCTCCAAGGTCACTGTGGAGAAGCAGCCAAAAGCAAACGCTTCCTCTCCTTAACTTTATAACTTTTTTTTTTTTTGAGGAAGATTAGCCCTGAGCTAACATCTGCCGCCAATCCTCCTCTTTTTGCTGAGGAAGACTGGCCCTGAGCTACCATCTGTGCCCATCTTCCTCTACTTTATATGTGGGATGCTTACCACAGCATGGCTTGACAAGTGGTGCCATGTCTGCACCTGGGATCCGAACTGGCGAACGCCGGGCCACCGAAGCAGAATGTGCGCACTTAACCGCTGAATCACCAGGCTGGCCCCCAACTTTATAACATTTTTTCTATACAGCTAAACTCATTCACAGAATGACTGCCCCATTTTCTCTTTTTTAAACTTCTTTCTGGTCCCCACATTCCCATCCCTCCCTCCTCTCTGGCACATATCTCCTATTACCCACTTGCCTCATTAGCCAACCTTACCTCAATTTCCCTCTCTCCCCCCACCATTGATTTTGTGGTAAAATATGCATAACATAAAACGTACCATTTTAACCATTTTTAGGTGTACAGTCGTGGCATTAAGTACATTCACGTTGTTGTGCAGCCATCACCAACGGTCCATCTCCGGAACTTTTTCATCTTCCCAAACTGAAACTCTGTCCCCATTAAACACTACCTCTCCATTCTTCCCTTCTCCTGGCAACCGCCATTCTACGTTCTGCCTCTGATTCTGTCTACTCTAGGGAGCTCATGTGAGTGGGATCATATGGTATTTGTCTTCTTGGCTTATTTCACTTAGCATAATATCTTCAAGATTTATTCATGTTGTGGCATGTGACAGGATTTCCTCCTTTTTAAAGGCTGAATAATATTCCATTGTGTGGATATTCCACATTTTCTTTATCCATTCATCTGTCTATGGGCACTTGGGTTGTTTCCACCTTTCGGCTATTGGCAATAACACTGCTGTGAATACGGGTGTACAAATATCTGTTCTGGATCCTGATTTCAGTTCTTTTGGGTATAGGCCCATAAGCGGAATTGCTGGATCATACGGTACTCTATGTTTAACCTTTTGGGGAGTCCCCTTCTCTCTGGAACCCACTCCAATCCAGTGTACGCTCCCACTATGCCACTGAACCAGCTCTCATGAAGGAGACTTCCGAATCCAATGGCCACCTCTCAGCCCCAACCGTCTCTGGCCCACGGGTCTTACCTGACACAGGTGATCCCTTCCTTCTTTAAGTACTTTCCTCAGTGGGCATCTGGGACAGCCCTCAGCCTGCCCTCCTCGTTCCTCACCTTTGTGACCTCTCAACACTGCCCTTGTTCCCTTGGTGACCTGATCTAGTCTCGTGCCATCAATACATTGGCAACTCCCAAATTTGTATCCCCAGCCCAGATCCCGCTCTCGAATTCCAGACTCATATTCAACCACGTCTTTTACTTCTCCCCTTGGCAGTCTGATAGGAATTTCAGATGTCACGTGTGCGAAACTCAACTCCCGACTCCCTGATTTTCCCAGTCTTCCCCATCTCAGAAAGTGGGAGCTCCATTTCTTTCTCGACGGACAAGTTTACAATGGACGGATCTGTTGTCACCACCTGCACCCACTGATCACCAAAAGCGGGCCCACGCCCGAGGACCTCCCGATGCGACACAGTAGGACGCACACAGCACCGCCTCCGAGGGAAAGGTGCGCCAGAATCTGGAGAAGCCACTTGAGTTGGGCTGCCCCATGCACACCAGACACACATGGCGGCTGAGCAGGTGAACAACCAAGAGAAGAGCTGCCAGCGCAAGATCCACCCTGGACTTCAAAGCTTAGTGGGATAAAAAGAATGTAAAGTAGCTCACTAATAGTTTCTATAGGGATTACATGTTGAAATGATATTATTTCAGCTATATTGGGCAACATCAAATATATTATGAAAATGAGTTTCACCTATTTCTTTTTACTTTTTTTTAATGTGGCTAAAGTAACATTACGGATGTGACTCACGTTACGTTTCTATTGGACAGCACCCGTTCGAGAGCTAACTTTCATTCACAGGAGGTACAGAAGAGAGAGGAACAGGCCAAATGACACGAGAAGGAAGCAACAGCTAAATCTGGACGGTAGGACAGGCCAGTGGTGGCGTGACCTGGCTTCCAGAATAACACGGTGGGCAGCGAGGGCTCCACGGATTAAAAAAGACTCAGGAGGCAGAATCCCAACCATCACGTGTGGACTTGTGTGGATCCTGTTCCAAAGAAAGCAATGGGAAAATGTTATTTTTGAGATTATTAGGAAAATTTTATTATGTTTGGGTATTAGATGATACCAACGAGTTAATGTCAATTTTGCCAAGTATGAGAGCGTTGTGGTTATATAGGAAAATGTTCCTTTGCAAAGTCATGCGTGCTGAAGTGTGTAAGAGTGAAGTGACGTAGCATCTGGAATTTGCTTACAGTGAGCAAAGGGAAAAAGAGAGCTGGATGACACAAGTATGCAAAATCTTGTCAATCTAGGTGATGGATGTACGGGTGTTCATTGTGTCAGTCTCCCTCATTTGGGTATGTTTGAAATGTTTTATATAAAATTCATTTTTAAAAACCTCCAACTTAAAGAGTCTGATAAACACTGCAGAAATTAACTTTCCTGTACACCTTGGGGACTATGAATTAGCTTCTGAATTCCCCTAATCAGAAGTCCACACTTTGAAGTGACCCGTGAGCATTTCAGAGGAGCATGTGGGGGACAGGGAGCAGAGATGTCAAGAGAGGCAACTGGGTTTTTCCCCTAAAACCGACATTTACTCAACTCCCAGACTAGCTTGTGTCAAACCTCAACATCTACTCTTCTGGTCGCTCAGGGCAAAACCCCTGGGTCATCTTCGGTGTCTCTCTCCTACCCCATATCTGACCTGTCAGCAAACCCTGTGGGCCCTACGTGCAGAAGGCATGTGGAATCTGACCACTGCTCACCAGCCCCACTGCTCCATTCTGGTCCAGCGACCATCATCTTTTCCTCCAGGTCACTCACCTGCATCCGGTCTGGTCCCCTGCTTCTGTCCTCACCCTCTCCAGTCTGCTTCTCATGCAGAGCCAGCCTCATTCAGGCAGTTGATGGCCATTCATACAGGAGTTAAGTCTGAAGGGTGTGCTCTGTGGCTGTGCAGTGCACAACCTGCACAGCCATCCTTGGCAGTCCTGCACATGGCACCATGAAGAATACTCTTAAAACACAGGCCAGAGAAGGCCAGCCTTCCATGAGAGCTGTCCAACAGCCTGCTCATCTCACTGGGAGGAAAAGCTCAAGGCTTATGGTGGCCTTAAGGCCCCAAAGATCTAGCCTCCAACTCTCTCTTTCCTTGGGTTCACTCTGCTCAGCCACACAGCCTCCCTGTTCAGGCCTGCTTCCATCCTGCAGCCTTTGCACCTGCTGTTCCCTCTGCCTGGAACATCACCCTATCAGGCAGCCCTGCCCTGACTTTCCCTCCTCTCACCTCTCCCTCTGCTTTTCTGCTCAGCACTTTTCAACACCTGGCATGTCACAGAGCTGCCTGTTCACGAGTTTATCTTTAGGGTGACAGGGGGCAGGGACTTTGTCTTGAGCACTGCTGTGTCCTGGCACAGAGGACACGAGCCGTACAAATCCCAAGGGATGGATGAATATTTGAAAGGCAGGTTGTCAAGATAAGGACCACATCCTATCTTCCTCTGGCCCCAGCACACTAGTGCCCGAGGGGGCTAATCAGAGATTCATTTGTTGACTCAGAGAATGAATGAATGAATGAATGAATGAAGAGGTAAATGAACAAAAAGACAGCCCAGGGTGGATGAGGCCCGAGTGATGCTGGCCCCCGTGGCTGTTCTGAAGGAGCGAGAGAGGAGGCAATGATCAGAGGAATAAAATGGACACTTAAGAATGTCAAGGCCCTTCGCAGTCTGCATCGACAGCAACCTGAAACACACCAGCTTCTTTTTAGAAAATAAAATCTAAAAATACACTGAGAATGCCCTCAGGTTGACCCATAATTGCATCTACATAACCATGTTCTTAGCTGATGAGAGCTAATTAAATTGTGCTCATTCTGTGCGGGGAGAGGGACCTGCTCTGGGGCCAGACTGCACGCTGCCAGCTCTGAGCTAAGCGGCAGGTGCTCCCAGCCCGCAGCCCCAACTCTCCCTCCTGCTCCCACAGAAGCCACGGGGCCCCGCAGTCGCAACGCTGACCACGGAAGAGAAGCAAGGAACAGAGGCCGCCTCTCAGTTTTCAGTCACAGCCACTTTGAGAACTCCCCTTGGGGCATCGAGAACAGGGTAACTGACACTTCTCACTGTAATAGCATAATAGCCAGGAGGGAGAAAGAGAAAAATCCTGAAAAGATGCGAGTCTTTTGGGAATTTGAGAAAACGAGGTAAGAGGTAATAAACCGCTTAATTTCAGTTCCTTCCTGCAGAACCCTGCCATCACTTCCTGCTCTGAGGGAACCCTCTCCAGATAATGATGCATGCTCCTGTTCCTCCCAGGTCTACACTGCTGAGGCTGCAATGAACACTCCGGACCCTTGAAAACAACATAGCTTGGACATGTTGCCATGTGATTTCAGAAGAAAACAATCCCTAAAATGGGGAAAGAGGAGCATGACGGTGTCCGAGGAGTCAGCAGGTGCTGGGAAGACGTGGCGGGCAGCCATAGCCATTTCTAGTCTCCCGCATTCTTAAAACCCCGGTGCTGCATGGGACATCCGGGGAGAGGGTCGAGGCTCAAGGCTGGCCTCCAGCCACAGCTGGTCGAGAAGCACTAAGTCATTCAAATATAACTTGAACACGGGGACAAAATGAGGGTAATACTGGAACCCAAATAAAGAAAGCAGAACAGAGCAGAAGGACCAGTGTGTTTACGCACTGTCTCCATTTGAGGTTTCCATCCTGCTGTAGTCAGAAGCAGCACTCAGCAATTCAGGATATCAAAGAAAGGAATAAGTTCTTCCCCCAGGTTCTGGAAAAATCAACAAGAAGATGTGGCTCCTACTTCAAGAACAGTCTGGAATGCAGTCTCGCCAGCAGCCCCAACTTCTCGTGAAAATACTCATGAAGGCTTAAAAAAGGCAAAACCAGATCCCATCTCAGCCAAGACGCAACCGAAGGCCAGGATCTGGGAGGGCCCCGGCTCCCTAAAGCTGGCTGAGGGCACTAAAAGCCAGTCCTGCTGCTTCCCCTCCTGGTGCATCCTGGTGCTGCCGAAGGAACCAGAATGTGCTCGGAACCAGGGCCGCCATGCCTGGCCGTGCAGCGCCTAGGCCCTGGGACCAACGGGGTGAAACCCAGCGCCTGCTCCCCACCGCAGCCACACACCCTGGGGGGCTGCCCCATCTAAAGGAAAGGGCCCCTTCTCCTGTCCCAGCCCTACGCCTGTGGGGGGGGGTGTCTTCCTGTCTTTTCTGCTTTTGCACAAAGGCCCCCACATTGGCCACAGGAGGCAGTCCAGCACCTGCCATCTGTGCCCGGAGCCATGTGCCACTTCAGGGCAGATGTGTTAAGAGCCAGTGAGCAAGTCGCTGTGGTCTCTGCCCACTGCTGTGACGACAGTGGGAGCCCTTGAGCAGGGAGTCACTACTGGCCAGCGTCCCTGTGAGATGACAGTGAGCCGAGGCCCCTCAGACCTGTGATGGGCATCTACTGCGGGCCAGAGGGGAACTTTGCCTTTTTAGACCTCGGAGACTGGGGACATTTGTTACCACATCACAACCCGACCTGTGCTGATGACACAAGGGTTTCAAATATTAACACGAAAGCAAAGAGACCTCAAAGTGAAAAAAGTCAAACGCGGAGAAGGAGTCCTAGCTCGGTAGGTTTACAATAAAGCTATGATTGTCAGGAACCGTTACGAACTGGGCATTTCATTAAACGTATACAGCAACGCTACTGGAAATGAAGGAAAAACCAACCGATCAAGAAGGCAAGTCATTTCTCCTTTCCATGACTGTTTCTTCACTGTTGATACGGGAACGACAGTATCTATCTGTCTTCGTCTGCTCGGCTGCTATAACAAGATGCTGCAGACTGGGCATAAACGACTTATACAACAGTTCTGAGGGACAGAAGTCCAAGATCCAGGTGCCAGCAAGTGTGGTTTACGATGAGGGTTCTCCTCCTGGCTTTCGATGGCCGCCATCTTGCTGTGTGCTCACATGGCTTTTTCTTTGCGTGCACATGGGGAGGGAGGGCCCTCTGGTGTCTCTTCTTATGAGGACACCAATCCTTCTGGGTCAGGGTCTCACTTTTATGACCTCATTTAACCTTAGTTTCTTCCTTAGAGACCCTCTCTCCAAATACAACCACACTGGATGATAAGTTTTCAACACGTGAATTCTGGGGGGGGACACCGACGTTCAGCCCGTACACTACCTTACAGCATCACCGTGAAGATTTAACGAGTTAACCAAAGGGCAATAACCACCCAGTAAATGTTAACTGCCGCCGCCACTCCCTCTGCTGCTGTTATCCTGATCTCGTCATCAAGCATGGCCACGATGCATAATCAATCCAGGGAAAAGAAAAAACAGTCACGGAATCCCAGGAGTGAAGATCCGTAATTCCGAAGGCTCCCCAGAATCCGGGGCACACTGCCTCGTGGCGACTTAGTGCTGACCTCTTCTAGGGAAAGGTTTATAATTCTCTGCAATTTAGACATTTCATCTTCAATGGTCTGGTCTGCATTTTCTTTGATCTTTCTCACATTCTATCCCTCACTGTTATTGAAGACAATTTCTAAGAGACAGATACTGTATTTTCCCTTTTTTCCTTTAGATTTTTCCCTCAAGTCTTTCCTCACTTTAGCAGTAGAAAGCAGGAAACAAAATTAGCAAAAAATTATTCGGCTGAAGAGCAGTTGCTTAGGTCTGCCTCGGAAAGCAAGCTCTGACTAACTCAAGGGGACGGTTGCTGCTGCTGACTTCTTATCCACGGCCCGTACCAAAAAGCATGTCCAAGCCAAACTCGTGCTTTTAAAAATTGAGATCTCATCTCAAACGGAGGCGATAAATGACTCAATTTGAAAAGGGACGACGAGTTAAGACGAAGAAAGTCACTATTCTTTCTATTCATCATTTAAGACCATCATTCAAATAATGATCCACTATTTGGCTTCTCCTCACCCCCTCCAAAAAAAGAAGAAGTCAACAGAATTATCTTCCCAAGCGTATCTCCTTTCCGCTGGGGAGCACGGCCTCTCCTGGCTGCACCACGGAGAAAGCCAGAGGATGGAGATGCTGCTTAGAGCGTGTCTCTTTGTGCTGTGGCTCCGGTGGGAAGGTGAAGCAGGAGGATTGGGTGTGGGCTTAGGAAGGCGTTGGAGCGTTCACGTCCCCAGCAGTGAGCAGAAAACTCCAGAGTATTAGGGGGACCCAGAGACCCAGCTCGTGTCCCCATAGTGAGGAGAAAGAGCAAAGGCCATGACGCTGGGCCAAGAAGAGGCCACTATCGGTGCCACAATATACACAAGGGCTTCCCAATCCTTGCACTCAAGTTCACTGGTTACACCAAATAACTCACATTTGTTATTCACGCTTAAAACAGAATTACTTATCCACTGAGGAACTTTAGGTTGGCATAGGATATTTGCACAGCCTTAAAGCAATGGTTTTGACCTAAGACCACACATTCTTTGATACCCTTCCTTCCAGGCTGTGGAACAGAAAAGTCCCCTCCCATGACGTGGCCTGGACTGAGTGACTTGCTTCCAGAGGACAGAATACAGAAAGAGAGAAATCGGAGGTTTACAGTGGACAAACCTGGCAGACCCCCTCTCAGGCCAGAGGTCAAGGTCAACAGCATCAGTGATAAATCATGTTGACATCATGTGCCCCCGATGTCATTTGAACAGAAGGGCACTTCACCTCTGTGAATTCTTCCCCCATATCCATAACCTCAGTCTAACCAGACAAATCCAAATGGAGGACCATTCTACAGAATACATGGCTGACACTCCTCAAAAATGCCCAGGTCATGAAAGACAAGGAAAGACCGAGAAACCATCCCAGATTGGAGTAGACACAGGCAACATCAGGACAAAACGCAATGTGGGATCCTGGAATGGATCCTAGAACAGAAACAAGGCATTAGTCGAAAGACTGGGGAATCTGTGTAAAGTCTGTAGTTTAGCTAACCAAAAAACAAAATTGTTTGGAACAGGTTATGTCTTCTCTTAATGATCCACCTAGCTAAGCTGACGGTTTCACAAGGCACATCTCCAACACTGTATCATGTTTATTTCCATCTGCACGCCCTCTAACCTGCTCTAACACGCCATCACCAGCACCATTCTCCTCCCAATGATTCCAGTTACTCCTGGTGTGCTCATGGCTTTTTGGAACCAGGGTTAAGGTCAGGCAAAGACAGCTATTTATTGCACCTGGCGGGGTATATGAGTACACCTAAATTCCTCCAGTCCAAACCCTGCTCCCCAACAGGGAGGCTGCACAGACAGTGTTCTACCCGAGTTACTTCAGCCCCTGGTAGAGTGCCATCAACCTTCGCAAAGCTTTCCTGGACATAATAAATGCCTTTTTAGGGAACGCGAGCTCATTGCACTGGCAGCGTGTGGTGCAACCGGATCGCCCACAGGCTGCCCAATGAAGTCAAAGTCCCATCAGTAGGATTGTTCAAAGATTTTTTCCAAGTGCATACATCTCAAAAAAAGTCAATGGAGAAACACAAGGGAGAAAAAGTCATAAAAACGAAGAGTTGGAAAGAGGAAAGAGTTGTAAGAGTGGCTGGGAAGGAATTGAGAGTTTCCTGTTTATTTCTCCTTCTATTCTATGACATGAAGCGGGACAAAGCTGCTAACCAAGCTGGCCCAGGTGAGGTGGAAGCAAACGGTACATTTCAGAGAATCAACACCTTGCCAAATTAGTTCCTGCAGGCAACAGGTTTCTGGTAAATCTTCATTTACACATAAGTGACCACTGAAAATCTTTTAAAATCTTGTTCTTGTTTCAAAAGAATCTGAACTTTCAAATGTTACTGTGAAGTAGGGCTAATTCCATTCGTTCGTTCATTCATCCATCCATCCATCCATCCATCCATTAATCCTTTCATTTGTTCACGCACTCCCTCCCTCCCTGAACGTCTGCTGTGCCAGGAGACTGACCCTCGGGGCTGGAGGCCACAGCCAGGCTCTTACTGGGGACAGAGGGAAGCCTGTGAGAAGGGGCAGCTCCTCCACCACCAGTCTCACTCAGCCTGGAGGTTATGACAACATTCATACTTGCTACTGCAGCCGGCCATTCACTCCTCGGGCATTTGAGCAGGAGAAATGTGTCCTACTCTAACCAGGGATTTCAGTGTAAATGCCATTCTTCACCTCTATGGTCAGATTCACTAACAGCATCAATGGATCCAAGGCATGGCTTCTCAACCTTTGGTGTGCATCAGAGTCCCCTGGCGGGGTCTTACAGCACTTCTTTCTTTCCTGTGTTCTGCAGACCGCACACAGGATCAGACTGTAGGAAACCTGAGGCACAAAGAGATGACAGTGAAGCCTGGAGGAGACTGGGGAGGCCTCTTGCTGGCCCCCAAGGTCGCCCCTTACAAGCCTGGGCCGGTGAGGATCTGTGGTCGTCATGGTGATGGCGGCTCCAGTCCATTTCTTCCCCACCTCCACGTGGACCTGAAAGGACCTGGGTCCTCAAAGGCCGGAGAAGAACCACGTGTGGACAACTTCTGGGCCATGGCTCCTGCACCGTCCCACCACACCTCTACCTCCCACCTTTCCCGAGGGACACACGGGGCTTCCTCCTCCAATTTTAGAAGAAAGTAGCATCACCGTCAAAAAGACAGAGAGAGAGCCCTGCATGAGGAAAATGCATGACTACTGGGGCCATGAGCACACCGCCCCAAGTTCAGAAGGAGCTACGAACCAGCCCGGAACATCTAGGTGTTAAGAATTTATCTTAAACTTTTCTGACAATAATACCACCGCCATCTTACATTTGCAAAGCCCTTTAGGGTTTGTGTGCATTATCTCAAATGTTTTCTCATCTGGGCCTCATGTGAACTCTGTGAGACAGGTGGGTGGGTATTATCCCTCTTTCCAGCTAGGGAGGCCAAAGCTGAGTAGGCCTTGCCCCTGGGTAAATTCCCCCCCAACCACACCCTCCCAGTAAGGCAGCCTGGAGCCTGGAGTAGAGCCTGGAGCTGGAGCTTGGAGTCTGGAGCCAGAACCTGGAGCCCAGACCTAGAGCCAGAACCTGGAGCTGGAGCCTGGAGCCAGAATCTGGAGCCTGGTGCCTGGATCCAGAACCTGGAGCCTGGAGCTAGAGCCAGAACCTAGAACTGGAGCTTAGAGCCTGGAGCCTGGAGCCAGAACCTGGAGCTGAAGCCTGGAGACTAGGATGGGAGCCAGGCCTCTCTCAGTCTAGATCTCTTTTAATGTGGGCAACAGGCAGGTGGCCACTGTACACATGTGGTCTGTGGCCAGAACTATCCCCTACTTGGTTTTAGAGGGTGCATGTGAGATCTCGATGCTCTGATGAACGGTGGAGCTCCCCATCCTAAGCATCCTGTTTGTACCCCATCCTCCAGTCCTCACAAGCAAGCATTATCACCTCCACTTTAGGGTGGGAACACCGAGGCTCAGAGAGGCCATGTGGCTTGTCTGAGGTGGCCACGCCAAAAAATGGTGACACTGGGCCTCAGACCCAGGTCTTCCTACTCAGGGTCTCTGTGTGGCACTTAATTCCTAGGTTTCCTATATTTTCTTAAGGGTGTGCAAAACATCTCTGATCGCAGGAATTAGGAGGGAATTTTATTTCACTGGTCTCACAATTTCCCACAATGCCATCCACTGGACTAAAAGTTTCATATCATGCCAAGAGAAACCCAAAGCAACTAACGCAGACCCGGCCTTGGTGGCAGAGTTCAGTGTGACACGTGGGGACCACTGTGGTTTCTGGGTGGGGCTGGCCTCTTGCTGATCAATTCTGATGAAGTTATCAATATGAGGACAGAACAATTTCATCACCTGATCTATTCTGAAAACTGATGAGGTTGTCAGGATTTCGAATTTTTCAATGAAACCCACTCTACATAATTCATGCATGAATTTAGACAAAGGCAGTCTAAACTACTTGGAAGAAAAATACCAAATTCAAAGGTTTTCATATTAATAGGAAGATATTAGTCACCACCAAACTGCAGAGGGATTCCCATTGATGCTTCAACCTGCATTCATTCGACAGGCGGTTCTTGGTGACTCCTGTCTGCCAGGTACGGGAGTCCCCTAGCGACAGGGCCAGGCGCAGCCTGCAGAAGACACATGATCCTTTAGGGAGAAGAGAGCCGATGAAGGAAATAGCAACCCAGCTGACAAGTGTGACGAGAGGAGCTGGGGACACTTGGGAAGATGCACATCTCAGACCTGGGGTGGAGACAGGCAGGGAGTGAGCTTCCCACAGGAAGTGACCTGCAGGAGGAGAGAGAGAGGCCAGGTGAGGCTGGAGGGAAGCAGGCACTCACGGGGGAGGCCCAGACCTTGGCAAGTGATGGGCATCATCTCAAGACTCCTCCCAATCATTATGTCTTCATTCTTCAAATAAGGAATTGAAGCTTCAAGACAGTGAAGGACCATGTCCCAGATCCTGTTAGTGGCAGAGCTGGGCCCACCCTTCATGTCTACTGAAGAAATGAATTATCCATCAGTAAACACGGAAAGGGCCTAAGAAAAGCAGCATGGCCGCACCTAAAACGATGCAGATGACGTCCTCTAAAGGGCCAGGCACATCCTTATTTGACATGATTAAAAATTTTAAAAAGTTGGATACAAAACTGTATAAACAAACAGAATTAATTTTAACTATACAATACATAAAGAGAGCCAGCTCTGGTGGTCTAGTGGTTAAGATTTTTTTGTGTGTGTTCCATTTATTTTTTATTATTTATATTTTTTAGGAAGACTAGCCCTGAGCTAACATCTGCCACCAATTCTCCTCACTTTTTGCTGAGGAAGACTGGCCCTGAGCTAACATCCGTGCCCATCTTCCTCTACTTTATACGTGGGACACCTGCCACAGCATGGCTTGATGAGCAGTGTGTAGGTTCTTACTTGGGATCCGAACCGGCAAACCATGGGCCACCTAAGCAGAGCGTGCGAACTTAACCACTGTGCCACCGGGCAGGCCCCTAGGGGTTACGATTCGGTGCTCTCACTCCCACGGCCTGGGTTCATTCCCAGTCAGAGAACCACATCACCCATCTGTCGGTCGTCACACTGTGGCAGCTGTGTGTTGCTGTGATGCTGAAAGCTATGCCACTGGGACTTCAAATACCAGCAGGGCCCCCCATGGTGGACAGGTTTCAGCAGAGCTTCCAGACTAGATAGAACAGGAAGAAGGACCTGGCCACCCACTTCCTAAAAAATTGGCCAGGAAAACCTTATGAACAGCAGAAGAGCATTGTCTGATACAGCAGCAGAAGGTGACAGGATGGTGCAAAAAGGCCAGGAAGGGTCTGTCCACAGGGTCGCTAGGAGACGGAATCGACTTGACAGCATTAACAACAAATACGACATGTGGTGTATATTGTACATTATGCTTTTTAACCTGTTACACTATCTATATTAAATCATATTTAAAAACCAAGCAATTGGACAGCACAGAGTACAACCTGCTAAACTACAAGGCAATCCTCCCACTATATCCTGTATTCAGTATAATTTATTAACTGCCATGTTCTATTCAGGGAAAGTTGGAAAAGATGTTTAGGAAAGAAAATACAGTCTTGTGCCACACAACGTTTAGTCACTGATGCACCACACAGATGACAGTGGTCCCACGAGACTAGTACCGTGTAGCAGGCTGTACCACCTAGGTTTGTGTAAGTGCACTCTCTGATGTTCACACAACGATGAAATCACTTAACGATGCATTTCTCAGAACATGTCCCAGTCGTTAAGCGACTAATGACTGTATGTTAAAACTGACATGATTCACAAAAACGAAAATCCAAGTAAAAAGATTTATTAAACCAAAAGGAACTCTAAAGCTGAATTTTCAATTAAGGAGAGGGATATTGTGTGTGTGCATTTTTCTTTGCAAATTGTGCATAAAAACAGAAGCCAGACGTCTAAACCATGGAGGAGAATATGGCAGAACACAGAACATTAACATGGTCCATAGTTACTTGCGGTGTCCTCTCTGCAGGCTGAGGGTGACTCGCATGCCTTCGGGCCCAGGAATCAGGGAAGAGAGGCCCAGGGCGGAGTAAGGGGGGAGCCATGGGGACCCAGCGATTCCACATTCTCTCCCTGGGAACAGGATGATGGAGCGATGGGGGCTGCGCATCACTTTCAAAGAGCTGGCGAACCGTAAGGAAAGGAACCTGTCCTGCTGAGTGCAGCCAAGACTCGGGAACACAGCAGAGACCCCGCCCAGGACCACTGTCTGGTGATCTATTGGACAAGTTCAGCAATGAATGACAAAAGCAACGAGCCTTCTAGGAGATATGGGGACCATTTTACTCCAATGGAAATGTGCTTTCACGGGTCTTTTTGTTGTCCAACACCCAGGCCCCTTCTGATGTGGGGTACCTCCCTAGGGATCTGGAGTATTTTTTTTTTTTTTTAAAGATTTTATTTTTTCCTTTTTCTCCCCAACGCCCCCTGGTACATAGTTGTGTATTCTTCGTTGTGGGTTCTTCTAGTTGTGGCATGTGGGACGCTGCCTCAGCGTGGTCTGATGAGCAGTGCCATGTCCGCGCCCAGGATTCGAACTAACGAAACACTGGGCCGCCAGCAGCGGAGCGCGCGAACTTAACCACTCAGGCACGGGGCCAGCCCCGGGATCTGGAGTATTAATGGGCCTCCAGCACCTCCGCCACTGGTGAGGCTGAAGGTGGGGGTCTTCCGGCAGCACACCAGAGAGTGACCAGGTGATGCAGGCAGGTGCGCTCGCAGAACGTCCGGCCACAGAGGCTCCTGGCTCATACTGAACAATGCGGTGGCTTGAGCTCCCTGCCTTTGGGGGCCTTCAAGTGGGACAGAAGCATCAGCCTGGACCTGGCCTCTGATTGGCCTGATGCTTCTCCCAGGTGATGGACGCCCCTATGGAAATGCCATCTTCAGGGTCGCCGGAGGATGGAGGGGTCGTAGGTGGAAGCGTCTAGCTCCACGTCCAGGCAGCGCCCAGCAGCATCTTCTCCCTCCTCAGTCTCTTGCCAACTCCCCATGTGAAGCCGGAGGGCAGTGTGCATACTTGACGCCCACTGGCTTGGAATGCCAACCCTGTGGCCACTCGACTTGTGGGCAGTGCCGGCTCTCAGCAGCTCTCACAGCAGTGGCACATGAACACCACCAGCCAGCCCTGCTATTCCTGGAGCACGCCTGAGCAGTCTGGCCTGGGCTTCTTCCTGGACAGAAAGACAAGCCTCTGTTGCACCCAGCACAGATGGATTTCCTGCCTCACTGCTCTGCGGCCCAACTGAGTCAGACCCCACACTGACCAGGCTTGCCTCCAGCACACTCAGGATCAGCGGGAAAAGGGTGTCTCCCAGGGGCAGAAAGGAGCCACTCTGCCCTGCAGGATGTCACTCAAAAGGCCACTTCTCACCAGCCCCACCTTCACGCCAACCTATCTTCCATAGAGGCAGTAAGATGTCACTGTTGTACCTGTAATTCAAGGTCCGTTCCATCATCGCCACTATGTCCCCCACCTGCCATCAACTCAAGCATGCCCCTGGAACACTACAAGGTGCAACCAAATTTGCAGCCGATAGCCCAACTTCCTGAGTCAGCTACTCCCAACACTGCTCCACCTCAGCTTTCCAGGGTATGCAGGCCCCTCCAAATTTCCAGGAGGTTTAAATGGAGAAACTCCAAGGAGAATGTGGTTTGGCCAGCTCGTGCTTTCTGCCCTCCTGGAGTGCAGCCATATGCACTGATAAGAGCTGAGAGGAAAGGATCCAGATTTCTGTAGCTAAGGCGAGCGGTTCAGAGCCCAAGGTACCAACCTGGCACAAGGGCCGTTTTGCCGCAGGGGGCATTTGTCAATGTCTGGAGACATTTTTGGTCGTTGCTCCTAGGTAGAAGCCAAGAATGCTGTTAAATGTCCTACAATGGACAAGATGGCTCCCACATCAGAGAATTATCCGGTCCAATGTCAATAGTGCCGAGGCTGAAAAACCTGACATAAAAGTAAGAGGAAAAAGTTGAGAAACCAAAATGAAGAGTTGGGACACGGTGTGGCCACCACCTCATTGCAACTCGTGCGGCCAATTCACTCCAGAGCTGGCTCCAGACACAGGTTAAAAATAGGCAGGTAATTTAGTCACTTCTGAGAGGTCAGATAAGCCCAAAGATAAACAGTGCAGGACAAGGCCTGGGTGAAGTGGCCCATTATCTCTAGTAAGCTAACCAACAGCGTGACACCAAGGCTTGGCCGCCTGACAACGAAGCAGCTCGAAAAATCTGATGGCATCTTACCGCTGATTCTTAAATTCAAGACCAAGAAGCAAAAATAGCCGTACAAACAGAGGGTCCTGTCCGTCTCAGTGCTCAATTGTACACACGCTCTGAACTCGAGGAAGGCCCTCAGGGTTCCGACCCTAAAGATGCTCATGCATTGAAAGCGGCAGCCGTCAGGGCCGTCACTCTGAGTTCATTTGACCAGACCCAAGCGCTGTCTGTGTCCCCCTCACGCGCAGAAGATTGTCGTTCCTGTGTTTTCTCAGATCTTTCCTACAGATCGCTCTCTTTTCTCTTTACCCTCTGCCCCCATCTCAGCCCTCACCTTAGGAGGGAGCGTTTCACCCGGCCACTGGGTCCATGATTCCTGGGCACGTCCTGGCCAGTCGAGCGGCACTGTTGTGTCTTTCTAGAGATGAAGACAGTCACCAGAAGGCAGAAAACTGCTTCAGCACCCACCAGACACCAGGCAGCCTGCTCTGCATTTCCCGGGCACAGCTCACTACTACAACCATACAGTTCCTCTTCCACAGACAAAGGAAAGGATGGATACGTTAAATCGCCTGTGGTCACACAACTTAAAAAGGCTGACCTGCTCCTTCCGCTACCCCGCACGTTCTTCCCATGTTCTGGCCTGCAGCCAGTCCTGTCCACCTGCGTCATCATTTCACTCTTCTACGCCCAGTCTTGAGTGACATACAGCCCACGGGACTCAGTGCCTATTCTGCATTATAGCACATACTTCTATGACAGCATATTTCAACGCAGAATAAATCACTGCTCTAAAGCTTTTCTGTCCAATATGGTAGCCACCAGTCATAGGCAGCTGTTCAAATTTAAATGAATTAAAATTAAATAATATTTAAAAGGCACTTCCTCAGTTGCTCTAGCCACATTTCAAGTGCTCAGTGGCTACACAGGCTAGTGGCTACCATAACACATGGCACAGAGATAGAGTATTTACATCGCAGATATAAAGATATATTGGGGGTCATTTAAAACAATCTCTTAGGGCATCCAGAGTGGAATCATATTATTTGTTCAATCAACATGGAAATTCCATCCCTTTGAGTGTCAACCTGGAGAACTCCAGAACTCCACATCTTCCATATGCCCAAGGGATGTCATAAAAGAAGGTAAAAAATAAAAGAAATCAAGGATAAGGGTGGAAAAAATTGATAAACTTACGTGATGAAGGTTAAAAGCATAATGAGCAACTTTGGACCTCCTGGCTTTTTCATGTTTAAATATTATCATGACCACTATGTGATTTTTCATTCACTCCCCCAAGCCAAGAAGCGGGTGGAAACATTGCAATATGATCCGCCAGCATGGGCCCCGAACGGTTCTGGCTCTGACATACTTGCTGATCTGAGAATTTACCCCTTGCCAAGACCATATCACATTCTGCCGACCTAAACTCTCCAGGTATTTTATATTTGTTTTATGGAAAATATATCTCAGATCTTAGAGAACTTTCCAAACAAATAAATGAATTATCCTTGATGCCTGAAGCTATGAAAATCTTATTTTTTTTTTATAACTCTCTTCATTTGCTCATCTAATTTGACATTTATTCCACTCACAGTAAAAGAAAATCATAACGACCAGTTCTCTTGTTTGGGCTGAATGGGCATGAGAGGTTAACTATTCTTCCTTGGTAAAAGTCTCAGATTAATTTTCAACTTTCTTCTCAATCCCTACGCCCTCCTTAATCAAAAATAAGACTCCATCTACAGGCACCAAATTAGAGAAGTTTGGCTTGTCAGCATTAAGCAATATTTCCTCCCAGTGCTGACACTGTGGTCAAGGGCACTAGCCTTGAAGATGGGGGACTGGAGTTCAGATCCAGACTGTGTGCCTGTGCCCCAAGGAATTACTTAACGTCTGGGGCTCACACTTCAGCCTCCCCATTGCACGCCAGGTAGTCTCCTGGTCTCATCTTAAGGCATCTCCCCTCCTGGCTTCTGCTCAGATTGTTCTCACAGCTTTTAGCACCTCATTCTCACATCTGAACGGATGGCCAAGGATCACCACACATGTGGGAAAAGGTCCAAGATGAAAGGTGGAAGCCAAAACAGACAAAAGACAAAAAACCCCAGACCATCATGCAGGGAACAAAAGAAAAGTTCAGGAAAAAACCAAAAGCGAAAATGAATATCTTCAGAATGATAAGAAAAGGTATTGCGTTAGCCAATCAAGAGAGGATGCTATAGGGGCCGGCCCCGTGGCCGAGTGGTTAAGTTCTGTGCTCCTCTTTGGCGGTCCAGGGTTTTGCTAGTTCGGATCCTGGGTGTGGACCTAGCACCACTCATCAAGTCACTCTGAGGTGGCATCCCACATCGCAGAGCCAGAAGGACCTACAATTAGAATATGCAACTATGTACTGGGGGGCTTTTGGGAGAAGAAGAAAAAAAAAGAAGAAGATTGGCAACAGATGTTAGCTCAGGGCCAATCTTTAAAAGAAAACAGAAAGATGAACAACCGAAAAAACTGAACAATTAACTATAGAACAGATAAGTTTAGTAGAAGGAGTGGAAGATGAAGTTGAGTAATCTCCCATTAAGCATCACCAAGAAACAAAAAGCCAGAAAATAAGAAGGAAAAGGAAGTTATTCTCCACAACAGGAGTTCTGGTAAAAGAAGAGAGAAAGTGGTGGGATGGAAAAAATTCGAGACAATCTCCCAGAATTTTAGGATACAAATTTCCAGATGGAATGAACCCAGTGAATGCTCAATAAATGGAAAAAAAACAAACTCCAAAACACTGAGAATCAAGAGAAGATCCTAAAAGCTTCCGGAGAATAAAGCAGATATCATACAGGATACTGCAAATATACGAAGCATCAAAATTCTCAAAGCAAACTTGAAAGCTAGAATAAAATGGAAAAAAAAATACCTTAAAAATTGAGGTAGAAAATAGTTTTTAATTTTACTTTTTTTGACATTTATTAGTTTATTTTATTGAATAGATAATACAGTAAGATGGTTCAAACATCAAAAGAGTATGAAAAATTATACTCGACAAATCTGCTTCCATTTATATCCCACAGCCCTTGTACTGTGCATTCTGCCAGTGGTACTTTATACAAATGCAGGCAAATTACAGCCTTTCTCCCATAACAGGCAGTATGCTGTTTTCACTCTGGGCATGTTGCTTTTGTCACTTAACAATACATGCTGGAAATAATTTGAAAGAATACATGGAAATTTCTGTCATTCTTTGGAAAATTATTTTTAACCTAGAACTCTGTACTCAGCCAAACTATCAATCAAGTATGAGGACAGAACAAAGACATTTTCAGACATGCAAAATTCAAGACAAGTTCCCAGAATTTTAGGATACAAATTGCGAGATTGAGTGAAAAGGCATTCTCTGTCAGAAAGCTACTGAAGGATGTGTTCCAGCAAAATGAGATATTAGTCCAAGAAAGAAGACAACAGAGAATTCAGCAAATAGGGATCCAGCAACAATAACAATAGAAAAGAGACAAAAGGAATTCTCAGCATGGTGGCACAGGAAATGACAGCTGTAATAAATCCTGAGAGCCCCCAGGGCAGACTGGCTCTAGGGGACAGAGGCCTCAAGGGGGCAGCTCTCCAGGGGGCAATAAAACAGAATTAAGAGATTATCTGATTTGTTTAATCATATAGAAAATAGTATTGTGAAAATAGTACTGTTGTAAAGTTTGTAAAGGATTAGCTATGATAGATATGTAGACAGATGAGCAGTTGGGAAAAAAAGGAAATAATTATCTCCAGAAAAAGCAGAAAGTTGTGCAAGCAAAGAAATAAATAGTAGAGGACATTCCTCGGCTCTTCAGTTACATCATCACCACTAGCACTTCCTCTGTGTCAGTCATCGTTCTGAGGTCTTTTCATGCAATATCTCACTTACCCTCAGAAGCTCCCTGTGAGAACTGTCCTCTCAGGAATTTCCCATCTTACGTATGGGGAAACTGAGGCACAAAGTCGCTAAGGAACTTGTCCTAGGTTGTGGAATAAGCAGCAGGATCAGGATTTGAAGCCAGGAAATCTGACTCTCACATACACACCTTCTACCAGTCTGTTGTTCCAACAGCGACGGTCTAACCTGAAACTATAATGTAACTGTGGCGTGAAGACGAGCACGAAGAAAAGGGGGTGAGGGCCCAGGCTGGACCCACAGATACCAAGTCCTCGTCCTCTGAACCAGGAAGCCAACAGATAGCATCCCAAACTGAAAAATCAATAAATAGTGCACACGTGCATCACTTATAAACATGGAGATACTTCTCCAGATTGTTTAGAGTCTTGTAAGGCCATTAACAACTTGCCTTTTAATGAGTGACATGAGAAGCCACTGGAGAGTTTTAATCAGCGAAGTGACATGATCTGACATATTTTAAAAGGATCACCCAGCTGCCATGTGGAGAATGGCCCGAGAATATGGGACAAGGGTAAAAACATATTTAGTTTAATTAAACAAAAATTAATTTTTAAAACATGAAAGAATGAAAAAGGGAGAAAAGAGACATAAGCAGGCAGTGAATATGCGACTCTCCCATGAAATGTTATGCCTGATGGCTCAGAGGTCAGCTGGGGACAGTAGTCCCAGAGATGGGAATAAGTCTGCTTGACTGCAGGACACTGCCTGGAATAGGGCCTTGGATGGGGCCAAGAAACGGATCCAGGAAACCGCCTGGACGATGAACTAACAGCTCTTAGTTACTAGATGACCTTAGGTGAGTCACTTAGCATCTCTGAGCCGGTCTCTCTCTGTCCAACAGATATTCTAAACTTTTCTGATGGGAGATAGTTAGTCTAACTATGGAGTGAAGCTTCCGGGAGGACCTGGCATCCTGCAGACCTTAAAAGCAACCTCAGCCCCCACCTCTCCCCTTTCCTCTTCTGTACCCTGACAAGGCTCTCGGGTGACAGGCTCAACCAGAATCCGAGTTCTCCGATTTCCATCCTAATGTGAAACCTCTTCATGTCGTCCACATACAGATCACAGCCCTAACCAGGAAACCAAGGAATCACTAAGGATTCAGCCAGAAAAGGGAGTGGGAGACAGCTGGCTCTCTGATAGAAATAGCTGTGGGGTGGGGCCCACAAGCCATCAGAGACCAAGGAGACCGTCCACAGCTGAGTTTCTGCTTCCCTCTCCAACCAGAACCATCTTGTCCAGAGTCATGGAGACAGCCCAAGGTCAAGGTCACGGTGCTTACAATTCCCGAGACAGCTCAGACTTCATGATAAAAACCTGCCTGGAACACTTGTCTTGTCACATTCCTAATGCTCGATGATGAAACACCAAGACATGTGTGTCTGTCTTAGGAAGACCGCCAGGGAATGGCCCCGTTACCCCGCGGTGGGTGTGTTAGGATTTGGGGCAGGACAGCTCTTCCTTCTGAACGGTCTGCACACTGCCCCGTGCTTAATGCCCCTCACTTCTTCCCATCCCCTGGAAGGAGGGGGCATGTCACTGCCCTCAGACACAAACCACTGGCAACACTGGGTGACACATCC
The DNA here is from genome assembly GCF_041296265.1 of Equus caballus. Taxonomy (NCBI): domain Eukaryota; kingdom Metazoa; phylum Chordata; class Mammalia; order Perissodactyla; family Equidae; genus Equus; species Equus caballus. The sequence continues at coordinate 23,808,756 of NC_091689.1, read as the reverse complement.
AGTCCGTGTCCAGTTGGTTCTTACCTGCTGGCCGGCCGCAGAAAAGCAAATTCATTGGGAAAACAGGCACGAAGGTGAGGGTTAAATGAAGTGAAAAAGAGCACGTGCACCCAACCCCCAGCATGGCCCTCGAATGGCCTTGAGGATGAGGAGAAAAGGGAACAAGGTCCCTCAAGACAGGCTGATCTGTGAGGGCTATTAGTGAAGGGCAGAAGGGAAATAGCAAATGAAAGGGGGCCTTAAGATGGGAATGTCCCATACTTAGGGGACTACCCAGAAAGAGGGACGGGAGCTGTCCTAAGTTGGGGTCCCGCAAAGCAGAGCCTAGGCAGAGGTCTGGATGCGAGTGATATACAAAGGGAGCACTGCCAGCAGAAGGGGTGGGGGAGCGGCAGGGGGAAGGCAAGGAGGTGGGCTCAGCTGTTGCATGTGCACTGCACCACAGCGCTGCTTCCACCTTGAGGCAAGGCCAGTGTCGGGGGCAGGGGGTGCTTTTTGTATCCTCACATCCCTCCGTCAAGAACTGCAAGCTGCCCTACAAAGTGACTCCTATGTGGCCGTGCGTGCTTCTCTAGCAGAGGGGGCCGCCATGAGCCCAGAACAGTCAGCACTCGATGGTCAGGGAGTCAACTCCCACCAATAGGGGGGATCTGGGTGGGTATCACTGGCGCCCCCATGGGGATCATGTGCCCAGAGGAGCAGCGTCCCAGTGGGACCATCCTGGAGAAAAGGCCATGAAATAGCCATCGGGGAGGGCTGCAAGTGACAAGGGAATCTGACTAGCACCTGCAGCCATAGAGGGGATGACAAGCTCACGGCCACTGGTAGGGGCCCTGCAAGTTCATTTCCAATGTGGCGTGCACGTGGGACTTTGTGTGGGAAAGGCATTCTCCGTTGGAGAGGAGTAGTTGGACCTGCTTCGGGCGCTGTGAGAGCCACATCACTACCACTCAGTGGCAGAACGCTGAATGAGAGATTTGGGATGCTACCAAAAATCAGCAGCAGAATGTTAAACGCGGTAGGAGAGAAAACTGTCTGTGCTTTCAAAACACCTCTCCTGGGGACGTGAGAGACATGACTCCTGCCGACAGTGGGATGAGCTTCCCCAAGTGCCGACTGGACCTCTTCCCTGACAACGTCTTGCCTGGATGCCACCTCTGACAAGATAGTGAGATTGTAACAAGCGACTGGTGCTAATGCATCTACAGCGCTTCAAAGTTACAACTCCATTTACTGTAAGCTCAAGTCATAATGTAACTGCAGGGATTTCAATGTATTATTTCTACTGTTGACGTCACTGCTTCTTGCTCCCACCCAGGAACACCCAAACCTCTCCGCAAGGGGAGCAGGGCCCTGGACCCCTGCTCGTCCCCCGCTGTAGGCTCCCTGGCCTGGGATTGGGCCTCATCATTCCACCTAGAATTCTCCACTTATCCTCTGGAGTGCACATTCCAGGATGCCTGACCCGAGGCCACCAGACTCCCTCCCCTTTCTTCACTGCTCCTGTTTTCATTCAGGCCTCCCCATCACCCTAAGCGCTTGGGGGCGGCCAACTCCCCCCATTTCTAGGATAAGCCTGATGGCTCATGGGATAGGACCCCCTCTCCCCACCCTGCCACAGGGACTGGTGTCGGCTGCTGAGTCAACCACCCTGCTCGCAGAGCTCGGCTCAGGAGCAGCCAGGGGGACGTGTGGAAGTTTGTCGGGGAAGACGCTTCTAGCTTGCAGGAGAGAGCTACTGGAAGAGGATGGGTGTGGGCTCACGAGGGGCACCCTGGGAACACAGCAGCCAGTCTGGCAGAAGCGAGCCAGCCTGAGGATGAGGCCACCTACGGAGGACGCTGTGGAGAAAAGGGGCTAGCACACTGGCGAGGCTGGCCAGGAATCCCTCGTCCAGCCAATGTATTTCCCCTTGTGGAGGCCAGTCCGGGTCAGGGTTTCTATCCCTTCAAGAATAATTCAAAATGCCACTTCCTCCAGGAAGCTGCCTCTGATTGCCATTCCTAGTCCCATCAATAAGTCGTAACTCTCTCATTTGCAAACCTCCAGGGTACAATATCCATGCCCTTTTAATATCAGATCTCTTCCTGTCTTCTATTATTCTTACTGATCTGCAGGTCACACCCGTTTCTGACCCAACTCCTGGAGAGCAGATCCTTTTCAGGTCCATCCCTGAAACACAGGGGTTTGGAGAGCATGGCAGGTATCTGCTGAGTCAATGGGCAAATAAGAAAGTCCTGAACTGAAGACAGTTTCGTGAATTTTTATAAGAACTTTCAGGAACTTGACAGTGAATAGATATTTGCCATTTGAACAGAGATCCTAATTTTCACAGTCCGGAAATAGAATTCAATTTGCAGTAAAACATAAAAAGAGGCACCTCTCCCTCCAGCAGTGTAGACAGGTGCCACTCAGCACTTGTAACGACCAAATCTAGGGCTGGCGTGACTGGGAGGACGTGTGTGGGGGTGGCTCTGTGTACCATTCTCACTTTCTTTCATCTTGACAGCCAAGGGGAATTTCTTTCTTCCAAATTTAGAGATGAGAAAACAGAGGCTCCGAGGGGGTGAGTAACTCACGTCCCTGGGACGGCACAGTCATTGAGGAGCTGTGTCCAGTTTCACCGTCCAGGTCTGACTCTCAAGTCTGAATTTGTCACCGCCAACTGCATCTCCCTGGCTGGGAGGCAGGACCGTGGGTTCCCGGGTGCTCAGGACCTCAAGGCTGTCAACCCAGGGAGCATCTCCAGGCTTTCCTTTCAATCTGTTTTTGTAAAGCCCAGCAGATACCAGGTAGACTTTGGGAACTCTCCTTCTTTTCCTTCCTTTGTCTGTAACCATGGACGGAAAGACAAGGTCCCCGGATCACCAGCACCCACTGGCCTCCCAGACACACTCAGTTGCTCTTATGGTCAAATACACACATGAATGACCGTCTTCACAGGGGTGGGAATGATATTCAAGCTTCTCCATTTAGCAAATGTCTACATTCAGCCAAATGTACTTTAAGTGCCTTGTACTTCTTTTGTTTATTAATTAATGCAACAGACACTTGGGAGCATCTACTATGTGCCTGGCTCTGTGTTGATCTCTGGGGAGACAAAAGTGAGTAAGACACTGCCTGCCTGAGTGTCACCTTCCACAGGGGGACAGACAGGTGAACAAGTAATGCCATAGGCAGCAAGAGGCAGAGAAGCAGAGTGGAGCAGGGAGAATTCTGTGGGGGGTGACGCCAGAGGTCTCACACAGGACACAAATCCACAGCGGGCTTTAAGGGATGAATAGGAGTTTTCCTGGAAAGCCCTTGTCTTTCTCATACAAAGAAAAACAAATCTTTACTCATTCAATATTCAACCAATACTGATTGACAGCCATGTGTCCATAAAAGCAAAATGGGGTATTTACAAGTAAAAACACCTAAGAACTGGTTCTAGAGCAGGACCTCAATAAACAGCTGACTAATGCAACCAGACACCACAGCCTAAATCACCTGGAAGTTTTTCCACGCGAGAATGAAGGTCTGTGGACGAACTCTCCATTGCACGCCACCACCAGGAAGGGAGTGTGTGAGCAGGGTGGCACTGCGTCTGCACATGCATTCTTTCCAGTTAGCACACACGGTCCCCGGTTCAAAAGGTACAAAAGGGTCTATCGGGGAAAATCAAGCTTCCTTTGTCCACCCCGGGCCCAAGGAATCGGCTCCCCTTCCCAAGTCAGCTGCTGTTACCCATCTGCTGTGCATCTTTCAAGATGTCACCGGTTTGTTCAAGCTGAAGGTTGAATCCTTGTGGGAGAAAAATCCTTGTCCAGATACGCACCCGGCGCTCCCTTAATTTGCTGCACTCAAAGTTCACGCCAGCCGTTCTAATCAACTCTGCCCGGGAAACTTTGATGAAACCCTCTCCGCGCGCCTGGACTCGTTTTCAGGCTTGGCCCAGAAACAAGATTTACAGTGACCCCGAGTGCATGCCCGAGCTGCACCTTGAGTGACAATCGACGACAAATGGTCACCCACGCGAGCCGGGCCATTTCGCCAGGGCCATGTGGCCTCTGGGGACGGTCCCCGGGCCTCCAGGGTCGGGCCTACACCACCCTCACGATGCGGCACAACAAAAGGGCGCTCGCCCCCCACCCGGCCCGGCCTGGAGCCACCTGGCGCCCGGGGGCGGCGCCCCAACTCCCTCGCCTAGGGGGCAGCGGCCAAAGGAAGCCGGGGCTTGGGGGAGGGTCAGTGTCGCCGGCCCGTCCCCGGGGCTGGAGCACCGGCGCCAGGCCCGCCAAGACCCCCGCCGGGCCCGCGCCCCGGCGGACGGACGGACGGACAGACGGACAGAGCGCCGCCCGCCAGCGGCCCCGCGCCCGGCCCGCCCCCCACATAACGGGCCGCCGGCGCTCACCTCGCGCGCGATCTGGTTGAGCGCATCGTCCTCCGCAGTCAGGCGCTCCCGGGTGGGGAGCCGCTTGCGCCCCGAGCCCTGGGTGCCCATGGCCGCCCGCCGCCGCCGCCGCTCGCGCCCCTCTCGGCCCGGCCCGGCCCGCTCCGCCCCTCCCTCCGCCGCGACGTCATGGCGTCAGCGGGCGCGGGCCGGGGACGCGGGGGGGACAGGGGCTGGGGCCCGGGGACACGCCGCGGTGGGGCACAGGGACACCAGGGCGCCGGGGACCCGCGGGGACGCCAGGAGTCGGGGACTTGGGGGGCACAGAGACGCCGGGGGGACCATGAGCATGGAGACCGCAGGAGATTTGGGATGGCTGGGGGGTCGGGAGCGCGGGGATGCGGGGAGGATGGGGATGGGGGCGCGGCTGGAGACAGGGGGCGAGGGACGGCGGAGGGTTCAGAGGCGCCGAGAGGCCCAGGGCGGGAGATGCCTGGGTCGGCGGAGGCCGGGGGGGCACTGGAGGCTGAACCCCGCTGGTAACCTGAACCGGCTACCCCAGGGCGATGGGTACCGGTGGAGCCCGGAGGGCACTGGAGGCTGGACCCCGCTGGTAACCTGGACCGGCTACCCCAGGGCGATGGGTACCGGTGGAGCCCAGACCTCCGCGGGGGCCGCGGGAAGGCCCTCAGGGATTGGGTTGCAGAGATGGGTTTACGTGGAGGGCTGGCTGCAAGGACGTGATTCAGACCCGTGCCCCCACCCAGTTGGGGTGGAGGAGTCACAGATAGGGGGGACATCTAGGCTCTGGGGTCAAGCCGATGGGCATTCAGATGCGGCTGGGTGACCGCTGAAGCGTGTGACCTTGGTCAGCCTCCTGAGCCTTACAGCACGTCCAGAATCATCGTGTTGGTGTAGGCATTTCCTTCTTCACATGCATGTTCTCTGTGACTTGTCACTTCACTCCTGTGTCCCCAGTTTCTAGGAAATGGCCTGACACATTGGCTGCTCTCCATAAATAGTCATTGAAAAAGAAATGAATTTACCTGAGCTTTGCCTTCCACACTCTGAAGGTGGATTTAAAAATAAATTGGAGAATCAGATAAGGTTTACAAAGCTGTTGCCTTCTTGTCCAGGGCGATGACTCCCAGAGACTGTTAGCTGTCGATATTAGAGAAGAGGAAAGTCAGTGGCAGAAGCTCTGGGTCCAAAAGTTATTGGTGCGTTTGGTGCATGGGAAAAGAGGCCTTTAACGTGGCTGGGGAAGAATGGGAGGGAGGGGCTGTACTGAAGTCACCTGTGATTTTTTTCCCTAGAGAGGAGGACAGTTGACATTTTGGTATATTTTTTTAAAAAAATTTTTTTAAAGATTGGCACCTGGGGTAACAACTGTTGCCGATCTCTTTTTTTTTTTTTTTCCCTGCTTTATCTCCCCAAACCCCCCCTGCACACAGTTGCATATCCTAGTTGCAGGTCCTTCTAGTTGTGGGTCATTTGGTATATTTCTAACCAAGTTGATGTGACCAGGTTGGTTTGGTTCGTAGGTAGTAATCTGGAAGCTGGATGGAGGAGGAAACAGCCAGGGGACCCTGCGGTGGCAGGGAAAAGTTGGAGGTTTGTTGCAAGGAAAAGACAGTGAGGGGAGTGACACAGGAGAGAGGATCTGGTGCCATTGCTCAGGACACCCGAGAAGATTTCAGTGGGGTGGGTGGACAGGGCAGGCGTATTAAGCCTCTGACCTTCTTCCTGACTGTGTTCTCAGAGTTTGCGTACACCTGGCACACTGTAGGCACTGAGGAACTCTCTGTTGATTGAATCTCCTACGCCATATTACACCACTTAGGACTCCATACGCCTCAGGTGACATAATCCTGATTGGAGGAAACCCTCTCTTGCTCTGCCCTCAGCCTTGCTGGAGGTGGCTTACCACTCCCCTAGCCCATGCTGCATTGTGATGACTCTGTGTCTTTGCTCAGGCTGGTTCCCATCATTTGACTCCTTCATCCACCCACATCTGCTACCTGGCAGGTGCTGTGCTGGAGGCTGGCATAACTGTAAAGGACACAGACGCAGACACTGCTCTCTTAGAACTTACTTGAGATGCGTGGAACTCCTCATCCACAGCCACGTCCAAGCTCCAACATCTTTCTGGAAGAAGGCATCCGAGCTTCTCCAGGCTGCCCCTTTTGTCCTCACTGTTCTTCATCAGAATTTTGAACTACTTTTTATTCTAGCACTTAACTTTTTCCATGATGATCTGTTGACGTGAGGAGGGCAGAAACGGACCGTGTCTTGCTCATCTTTCACCCTCACTGGGAATTGAATGTGCCGCTGCTCCAATCATAATGACGGCGTATGGCTGAATGGGGGAATGAGTCCAGTTCCTGACCCTCCTCCTCACTGTCCCAGCTGGGTTTTGTCCAGAGACGGAGACTTACCACCTCAAGGGCTGGCCAGAGGTGTTTCTGAATAGATCCAGTCCCTAGACAGTGTTGTCCAACACTGGGGTGAATTCCATCTCATGTCTCTCCCCCATCATCTGCCATCTCCTGGGAAAGAGCCACTTCTCAGAAATCATCAGAGCCAAAATTGCCGGTCCTCAGATGGGTCCATGATGTCATGACCTCCCGGTGCTCCCTCCTGCTCTGGCAATGTGCTTTCAGACTGGCTGCTTCTCACTGTAGAATCAGTTCTTGCCTTTAAATGAAATACTATTACCTGCTTTGTTAGGGTGGGGGCAGTCCACACAAAGAGATATTTCAGGGCTTGACACACAGGCAATTGATAAATGGCCCCTCCAGCTCTTGTCCCCAAAGGCTTGGGTCTGGAATGAATGGTGGGCAGCAGCTCCTGTTGGGGCATGGGGGAGAGAGGCAGGGACATTAGGCAGTGTTGTGGGTCTCCTCTGTTCTTGGGGTGCTCCTTGGAGGGAGATAGAAACCTACAAGACTCCATCCATCAGGCTGAACTTGGGGTCACCAAGAAACTGTGGCTTTCTTTCCACCCTGGACCCTTGGCGGCTCCTGCAGGGTAGTCCATGAGCCTGTTTCTACCTAGAAGACTGTGCTTCTCCATGATTACCCCTAGCATGACCTAACCCCCTCCCGCATAGCCCTTTTCCTGTTCCAGATAATTATACCACCCGTGAGGGGTTATTTCAGAGCAGGAGATAGAGAAAATGCATCACAGGTCTGATGTTCAGGGTGAGGGAATCAACACTTTCATCTCCAAGCCTGGTACCAAAGCCCCTCACAAAGATTCAGATGCCACCCTCAGGAAGGGTCCAGGAGGAAGTGGAGGCAGCCAGGACAACCTTGAGCAAGGGCACCACACATTGGGCTGCATGTGCAATTTCCATCCCCAGCACAGTTCCCCTTTGTTGGGGACCTCATTAGGGAAGCCTGTGGGCTGGCTGGGGAAAGAAGTTAATGAGCATCACTGGAGGAGGCATCCAGTCCGCAGGGTGACTCAGACCTTCTCTGACGGGGCCCTCTGAAGGGTGGTCACATGGGCTATGAGAGTGACTCATTGAGAAAGCCTTCTGCCTGGTTCTGCCCCAAATGTCCCTCATTCGTCTTCCAGCCTTGCTCTTCCAATGAACAGAGGGTGGGAAGCACTAACTCGGATTACAGCTGGAGAAAAGCTGGGGGGAATTACAGCCCCTCACAGGGCTGGCTCCAAAGACAGTGGGTAGAACGCAGAACGGAAATCATGCCCAGAAGAGGGACTGGCTGAGGTCAGGATCTGTACCAAGCTGGGGAGATTAATGGTTTGTCTCCAATTGCCTGGGGAGTTTGTCAGGTTCCTCTTTCAGTAGCTCATACACAGTACATCTAAAGTAGAAAGTTGGACTGATCCCCCGCCGCAACCTAGTTTTGCCATTCAAAATACTTCTTTTCTCCCAGGACACCACCATTTCCAATTACTTTTTCGTGTCTCTTAGAGTTAAAACTTTGGAGTCGTCTTAGACTCATCTCTCTCCTCTAAGCCTAAATTTATCTTTTCCTTCAACTCTGTCTGAGCATTTCTATCACCCTCCTGCATGTTTGCTGACACCACAATGGTCTATACTTGGTTCACCTTAAGACATCTGTGCATTACTTGCAGTAAATTGCCTCTGGACTTGGGGGTCTCCAGAGTGGGGTGCATGGGACAATCCATTGGGGTGCACAAAGAACCTACTAGAACTTCCATGAATATGCATTTTAAAGTAAAAATAAGAATGTTATAAAACAAATATTAATATTAGATATATAATCTCACTTTAAGTGGTCACATGTCATGTGACAATGTTACACAAGGTATTCCCAGGGGCCAGTAGTGGCATTCTCTCCCTTTAGAACATTTTCAGAATATTTTGATGTATTTGCACAAACAAGGTTAAATGGATTTATAGATTACATAATCTAGTTTAACTAAAACTCCAAGAGCAGACAAACGATTTCAAAGAATTCAAAAGATTCTTGAAAAGATAATTCCCCCAAACCACCAAACAAGAAAATGAGAGATGTGTTTCTTACTTCAAAGAGAAGCTCTTCACTGGCTTCAATAAAAGGTTGTTAGATATGGTAAGAACAGTTAGCAATCATCAAAACAATTTGAAACACGAATTTACATTTCCTATCATTAGTGATTAACCTCATTTTAAGTGGATATTGTGCCTTGATAGATTAACTGATGATGATAGCTTATGAACATAATTTATACATAAATAAATATATAAATATTTGGAGGGTATTTAAAAATATTTAGTGATTGAGTCCATGATAAAAAAAAAAAGTCTGGATTCTAGACCAGTGATTCTTAAATTTAGGGGGATTGTGAAGTTCTTTGAGAATCTGATGAAAGCAGGATTCCTCTTCCAGGAAAAAAAAAGAGAGACATACAAACAGGAAATTTGAGTACAATTTTAAAGGGTGATGCTTTGAAATTCATCCATGGGCCATTTGATTCCCATTCTATACTGTCCCCATTCAAGTCTTTCTACCTACCAAAGCCAGAATAATCTTCCAAAATATACTTTCATCAAGTCACACACTGCAAACTTCAGGACGCCTCCATAGCGGTGATTGTAGCGGTTCTGGAGAGCAATAGGTGTGAAATGTGTCACTGGTAATTCATGATTAGCGAGACTTAAAATGCTGAAGTCTGTGAAATTATATGCTATAAGTGTTATCACCATAATAATTTCATCCTCCTTCAGTGCTACTCAGTGGCAAGAATTTTGCACAAGCAAGGTGCCTTGGTAGGAGGATGTCATACTCAGGATAATTACATGCCGTATGTGTCTCCAGGGAGAAAAGCTAAGGGTGGCTGTCCTCCTGCACACAGTGCCAGCTCCATGGCCAACCCCTTCAAGCGGCTCTCTCAGGAGAGCATTCCTGAGATCCGGGGCCAAGATTGCCTTTTCATCCCCAGGAGAGCCTTGTTCAGGGTCCTGGACCCATGGTTGCTTAGAAAATGTTTGTAGCTTGACTGAATAAAGAGCCCTTTCCTAAGATGCTCTACATAATAGGATGTGGAGACTGATTTTCTTTTTATTCGCAGAAGAGAAGTGCTGCAAATACTTATTGACTAGCAATGGAATCCATTTTCTCCTTGCATGAGATTTAGTAACTATTAATTCAATTGGTTTTAAAAACAAGTGTCAGAGAACTTTTAGCTTCTAGCAATGGAGATGAAGCTTATATCAAACTAAGCTTCCTGCCAATAACAACTACAAACCTCAAACAAAATATGAAAAATAGCCATTTGCAGGCACTGGAGAATAATCAAAGGCAGATACAGACTGGAGTGGATACAACCTTTGAAGTAAGGGAAGTAAAAGTGGTGATGTCTACTTCCCCAGAGGACATTCTCCAGTCTTCAAGGCACACTAGGACTAGGACTCAAGACTTATGGGACCAAGGGGTTAGATGTTAGGGTCTGGGGCTGCAAGTACAGCTGGAAATTTAGTGAGGAAATCCCACAAAAGGAGGATGCATAGAGCACTGAGCCTTAGGATCTGCATACTAACTTATCCAGTATCCATGGCTGAGTCCTGAATGATGTATATGTGGGGTGAGACTCCAAGAAACCAAGAGCTGGAAGCCTGAAAGAGTGGAGTAGAGATTTCAGTAGCTGCATAGTGCTGGGGAGATAAAGTTAGGAATTCAAGTCCAACCAAGTTAGAGGAGCTTGGCAAACACCTTGAGTCTTTCACTGAAAACCCACAAGGACCAAGCCTTAACAGTAAGATCACATTTGAGGACTAAAGGCATTGATGAGAAAATCAAAGTAGACACACCATATCAAAGCCTAGAACCAGGTCTCAACAAATCAAGGTGATATGCAGGATCAAAGTAATTTAACTCTCTGCTAGAACCAAATTTAACACTCTCCAAAAGAAGATAATAGAATCGAGTCTCTGAAATGTATTGCCCATGATGTCCAGTATACAATAAAGAATTACTAGACATAAGAAGAATCAAGAAAATGAGACTCATAGTCAAGAGGAAAAATAATCAACTGGAAGATTCCCAGGTGACCCCAATGTTGAAATTAGCAGACGAAAAGTATAAAATAAACTGTGAGAATGAGGGAAGTAACAGATGAAGAAATAGGGAATTTCAGGAGAGATTTGAGAAGTCTAAAAAATGAACTAAATGGAAACTGTAGAACAGAAAAGTACAATATTTGCAATTAAAAATTCATTGATAGTATTAACAGCAGATTGGATAATGTAGAAGAAAAGATCAGTGAACTTGAGGAATGGTCAATAAAATTACCCAAATGAAGGGGAGGGAGGAAAAACATTAAAATAAAAAAACAAAGATTCCAGGGATTCAGGCTACCACAGTGGTCCACTGATTTTTGACAAGGCACCAAGATAATTCAATGGAGAAAGGAAAGTCATTTTTTATAGTATATGGAGCTGGAACAAGTGGATATCTATAGAGAAAATAAAGTTTGATCTTTACCTCATACCATTAACAATAATTAAATCCTAATAGATTTTAGACTTAAAAGTGAAAACTGTAAAATTTCTAGAAGACCATGCAGGAGACTATCTTTGAGACCTTGGAGCAGGCAAGGTGCTCAACACCCTTATTATGAGGGATATGCAAAACAAAACTAAGATAAGATACCACGTCACACCCATTGGAATGTTTACAATTGGGGAGACTGACAAGACCAAATGTGGGCGAGGATGTTGACCCAGTGGAACGCTCCTCCACTGCTGGTGGGAGTGTAAAATTGTGCAGCCACTGTGGAATGCTGTTGGGAGTTTCTTAAAAGCATAACCTATCTTGTGATCCAGTCACTCAACTCCTAGGTATTTACCCAGGAGAAATGAGAACGTATCTATAAAAAGACATATACAAGAATGTTCATAATAGCCCAAAGCTAAAAGCAACCCAATGTCATCAACAGGTGAGTAGATAAGCAAAGTGCAATTCTAGATGTAATACTATGAGGCAATAAAAACAAACCCTTTAGACAGGCAACAGCTCAGATGAATCTCCAAAACCTTATGTTGAGTGAAGGAAGCCAGGCACGAAAACATGTATACCAAATGATTCCATCTATGTGAAAATCTAGAACAGTCAACACTAAGCTATGGTGATAGAAATCAGAATAGTGGTTGCCTTTGAAGGTGAGCAGGTTGATTACAAAGTGGCATAAGGAAACTTTTTGGGGGTGATGGAAATGTTCCATATCTTCAGTGAGTTGGGTGCTACTTGGACCAACCATCCCAGTTTATCCAAGGGGCTTCCTGAGATGTGGGACTTTCAGTTTTAAAACAGGGATAGTCCCAGGAAAACTGGAACCAGTCGGTAACCTACATTACTTGCATGTACACATTTGTTAAAACTCAAATAATTTTTGTATGCACATCTACATGCATGTATAAGTGCGTACACACTTAAAATGTGTGTATCCTATCACGTGCAAATTATACTTCAATAAAAAAAAGAGTATTGGGGCCAGTCAGGTGGTGTAGTGGTTAAGTTCGTGCACTCTGCTTCTGTGGCCAAGGGTTCACGGGTTTGGATCCTGGGCGCAGACCTACACACCGCTCATCAAGCCGTGCTGTGGTGGCATCCCACATACAAAATAGAGGAATACTGACACAGATGTTAGCTCAGCAACAATCTTCCTCAAGCAAAAAGAGGAAGATTGGCAACAGATGTTAGCTCAGGGCCAACCTTCTTCACCAAAAAAAAGAAAAAAAGAGTATTAAAAAAAATGACGGTGGGAAAACAACCAAACCAATGTAAACATAAGCAAGCAATGGAAGAGCGCATTTGCCCTTTAGGCATCAAATTAAACTCATGGCTTTAATGTAACGACTTTTGAAAGGACCATAACTTAAGAGGCTGCCTAACACATCACTTACTACACTTCACTTCCTCCGGGATGTGGAGATGCTGGATAAACAGATGCTCTGACGGGATATTTGGTGTTCAGCATATTTGACACCCATCTGCTGGGAGAGTTTAGGAGGTTGGAGTAGTTCCATCTATTTCCCTCTACCGTTTGCTGTGCGCGCTCAGATACCCACGGCGCGCTGTTTTCCTGCAGAAGGGCCACGGGGAACTTCGGGACGTGAAGATAAGCAGGAGATTCGCCCACAGTCCAGGCCGGCTCATTGTGCCTGTTGTGAAAGGCATCATGAAGCTGACTTCTTTTATTCTTTGTGCCACTTAATCACATTTCCTGTGGTCCTTTCTCCCTGTATGCTTTTCTACACCCGTGGTCCTTGAGCATCGCTAACCTGGAGGGCAGAGCCGGGGTCTTCCGGGCTCTGATTGGGTTTGCCCTGTTCTCCATCCGGTACCATGCGCACGGGTGATCTTAAGTCATAGGCTGGTTCCTTTGCGGTCTTTAGCAGTTCACACACATCCGTACATCCGGTGAGGCACTTTGCATAGGAAGTCACTGTGCATCTCCACTCCTGACATGTACCAGTCGGCCAAGGCAGCCACCCCTTGAGGAATCACTGTATTTAAGAGCGAAACACCATCCTTATCAATCACTCAACCCCAATCCTCCAAAGCAGAAATTGAGCGCAGCTGTCTCAGATCTTTTTCATTATTATGGGAAGATGCTTGCCGCATTTTTGGCAGTGGCTTTTGAAAGCACTCTGTGTTCTCAATTTGCCAGTTTTTAAATAGCACACACATTTCACCAAGTTTTTATTCTGCTGAATAATGCTCTGAAGACTTTCTCGTAAGAACACCCCTGGGACCTTCTCTATGTTAAGACGGCACCGAGCAATTGAAAACATTCTGCAGGCGCCTGAGCTCTGCCTAGTTTAACTCTCAGCCATAGCAGCGCTCCAGGGATCTGGGCCAAGACTGAGCACTGGGTGCCAGCATGCAACCTATTTTAGGAGCATAATAGAAAAGTAATTTGCCACTCACTCTTTTGCATCCTGTGCTCAAGTTGAATTCTTTATATCCGCATCCCCAGACAAAGAATGGTTTATAAAATTTGCTACAAGCAGTTTAGAAAACTCAGCTTGGCACTCAAGCAGAACAAAGATTATATGGTTTTTTTCCCTAGGAAACATTTTCTTCCTCAGAGTAAAATGTAGTCACAAGGCAAGATAGGATCGTTGGAACCATCAAAGGAAATAACAGCCCTGTGAAGTGCCGGGCAGAGTCCAGCACACTGTAAATGCACCACAGGGCACCTGCTGTATGCAGTGTGTGGCAGAGGAGAGACGAGGATGAGCGAGACCCACTTCCTGTCTTCAGTGGGTCTCAAGGCGGCAAAGGGAGTGATGAGTCAAGGACATAACCGCTCCGCTCCAGCGGAGCATCTTGCTGGGAAAATCAGGAAGGAACACTTACTTTCTGCATGGAAATGATTTATTCCCACAGGAAGAAGCTGTAGCAGAGGAGAGCCCAGGCAGGGAAGCCAGGAACCACAGCCTGACCTTTATATGGGCCTCTGGGCCCACAATTCCAATTCCTTAAGGGCCAGGTGTTAAAGTGGGAAGGGTATTGGAACATTTTGGCACCCCAAAATAGCCCTTTTGGCATGAGGATTATTGGGAGAAACAGCAAACACAGGAAAAGCTCAGAAAACAGAGCAGAAGTTGCCCTTTTGTAAGCGAAATTTACCTGTATAAAGGATGTCTCCGTATGAAGGGTATCTCCTTTCTGTACCAGGATGAGAAGAGGCTTGCAAGTCACAGGAACTCTTACAGTGCAGAAGGCACCACTTAAGTCTGTGGAACAGCCTTACCCTTGTTCACCGAGCTTTTCCTGGGAACCTCCCATCACTGGCTCCCCCACCTTTCTGTCTTTTGCCTTTAGCTGAAGATGGTATTTAAGCTGGTGGCTTAGACCACCTGGGGAGTTACTCAGTTTTCCCTGGGTCTCCCAGGTAGACAGGAGGTAGGCGTTAATAAACTTCTGTTTGCTTTTCTCTTGTTGCTCTATTATTACAGGGGTCTCAGCTAAGAACTCGGAGGGGTAGAGGGAAAATTATTTTTTCTCCCCTACAACCGTCTCTGTCCTCTCCAGGAATCCCAGTCCTGTCACTCTAAGGAGGGGACTCAGGATCCTTGCTCAGTGCCAGACATTAGCTCTTGACCAAAGCCGCTGGCTGTCCTGGTGGGGACAAGAATAAGACACTGCCCCCAAGGAGAAGGAGGGCCTCTGGCCTTGGGGAGGAGAGAGGGGGTGGGATGGGCCAGGGAAGATCCCAGGAAAGAGGGACGGGCCTCCAGAACAAGCCCAGATAAGGGACAAAGACCTGTCAGTGCCCGGCTGAGAGAGGAGAACAAAGAAGAGAACATCCTGGCCGCACATCCCTGGGTATGCTTGCGTGCACACTCGTGTGTGCATGCTCCTGTGTGTGTGCATGTGCGTGTGTAGGGCCCATCATTAACTTTCTGCTTCCCAATCTTGGGCAAGACCTTGCTTTTGTCTTTCTCAGTGTTTGACGAATGGATTGTGGGGAAAACCATCAAAATGCAGTATACTCAAATTATCTCAGTTCCTAAAGGAAAAGTGTCTTTCATTCATTCATTCATTCCTTCACAGAGCCTTTTAATTCTGTGCTTCAGGTGGGGAGCCTGACTTTTTTGTTTTTGTTTTTTCATTTACCCACCACTCCTCTGGGAACAAGGGCAAGCGGCGTCCTCCTTTGGCAGAGTCCATGGTTAAGCGGTCTTGTCGGGCATACATGGAAGACCTGTTTCTCCCTCTCGATTATAGCATTTCTTGTGCTTATTACGGCTTCCACAGCTGCCGTCCTGGCATAAAGAATCTTCTGCTGGGGAATCTTACCCAAGCCTCTGCTCCCGGTTCTTCCTCCCGGGAAGGCATCTTCCACATCCTGTGTGTTCTGGGCGGGATAACCGACAACTCAGGCCACAGTCCTTAGGGAGAAGAATCCTTCACAGCAAACCTGGAGAGGAAGGGAAACAAATGGAAGGAGATGAGATATCTGCCTTCACTTGCCTGACTTTGAAATCAGCATTTCTTCCAGTGCGTCCCCTGCATTTCTGGGTGTGGGGTGTGGGCGCCGAGTGCTTCTCATGGTTCTAACTCCCAGGGTCTTACCCGTGTACTGTCATTGCAACATTTATTGTATCTCCAGTGTGAATAATTTAATGTTTATATTTTTATTTAACTTGATTATACGATTATTTAACTTTGTGAAGTTTTCTTTGGCCTGCTCAATACACGGTAAGCTCCCTGAGGGCATTTCTACATGGCCCCATGGATTTCTGGCAAGTTTCTGCGGGCATGAGAAGGTTTTTGATAAATACTTAAGGAGGGATAGGTAAATTTTGAGATCTATTGTGCGAGACAAATGATGTGCCCTCTCCATGCTGTGTTGGTCAGACTGCTCCTGGGAGTTTAGTCTAGTTCTGGGAGTAAATTTAAGTGGGACACCGACAACGTGTCCAGAAGGGCAGCTGCAGGGGTTAGGTGACGTGAGGAAGCTGAGCAGAGTGGACCATTAGGCTTATGGGGGCCGGGTGGCACACATGGGTGCAGGTCACCAATGCAGTGGGAGGAAGGACTCTCTCAGCGTTAGCCCCTAAGGGATGAATGGGACACCTGGGCAGGCACAGAGAGCCTGGGGAAGGGACAGCTGTCAGAGAGAGCCTGGAGGAGGGGATGATATCTGGTCAGGAGATTTCCCCTTTCGTGCATTTCCTGACCACTAGTTCCAGGGCATCTAACAGGTGGTTCATGAAAATCCGTCTAGGCTCCAGTAGATTTGGGAAATGCTGGTTTAAACAGAGTGGAACAGGTTGCACCACTGCGGACTTCTTGGGGTCTTCCATATGCAAATGTGCATTGACTCTCCAAGAAGGGGTTGCCGGGAATGGTCATCCCCAGTGCATCTGGCCCTAGAATCCTTGTCCTGGAAACACATCACACAGGTCTAGAATTCACAGAGCCTGGTTAGGAGATAACAAAATGCAGGGTCTGCCTGACAAGACGTTGGCGAAGGGTCCTTCCAGTGGTAAGAGTGACTCAGCCACTGAACTGCGTGCCCCACTTGGAGGTTCCTGTGGCTGTCTTAGTCTGTTTAGGCTGCTATAACAGAATACTATAGACTGGGGGGTTTATAAACAACGGAAACATTTCTCACAGTTTGGGGGCTGGGAAGTCCAAGGTTAAGGCACTGGCAGATTTGGTGTCTGGTGGAAGCCCACTTCCTGGTTCACAGATGGCATCTTGCTGTGTCCTGACATGGCGGAGGGGGCGGCAGAGCTCTCTGGGGTCTCCTTTATAAGGGCACTAATCCCATTCATGAGGCTCCACCATTATGACCTATTCACCCCAAAGGCCCCACCTCCTGATACCATCACCTTGGGGGTTAGGTTTCAACATGTGAATTTTGCAGGAACACAAACATTCAGTCTACAACAGCGGCTTTCTGAGCAGCCACAGGCATCTTCCCTCTCCCGAATTAGAATGCATTTTAGGTACATTTGCTCTGATAAGTTGAAACAATGTAAGACCAGATCGGTTGTGGTGTTCTGGAGTTTGTAAGCCATGCATGGCCGTTTAATGATACTTAGTAAAGTAACAGCCATCCCTCTGCAAGGTAGCTGGCCTGCTCCTGAGGACTCCTTTCTGCTCAGAGTTTCTTCCTTCCCCCGACCCCCATCCACCTCCTCCAGCTTCTCAACAGTTGACGGGCCATGGTGACGGTACGTGAATTAGGGATGGAGGTGGAGTGACTGACAGCCAGGCAGGGCTAGTCCCTTGTCAATAAGAGACCTGTGGGCTGCTGTGAGCACAGAGCAGCAGACAAGAGATGCAGAGATGCAGAGAGGACCTCCTGGGGGGTGACAGCTCTTCACTGACTGGTTCTAGGCCCGCTGCCCTTGGCTTTCACGAGCAACCTCAGTCGATGTCTAATAAAATCCTTTTTACTCCAGTTAGCTTGACTTGGTTTTGGTAACTTGCAGCCAAAAGAATGTTTTCAAAATACGCTGTTGATTGTGGCCACTCCGGGCTCTGTGCTTGGTCTCGTGCACACTGCTCTTCTAGTACTCATGACCTCCCGTGGCATAGGCCCAGCTTTATTCATCTTTTACAGATGGAGGAACTGAGGCTCAGGGAGGTCAGTGACCTGCCCCGGGTCACACAAAAAACAAAGGGCAGAGCGAGCTCCAAACCCAAGTCTGTCAGACACCAAGGCCATCCCCCGAGCCTCTCTCTGTCCTTGCCTACCTGCACTTGCCTCTCTGCAGTCAGGGAGGGTGAGGCAGGGGTCAGGTGGGTCCTAGATCGGCATCTACAGGGAGCAGGTGTAAGGGGTTCCACTGCTAGGGTGCGAGGTGAGAGCCCCATTGCTCCAAGGGGTCACCCAGACCGTATCCTATTGGCAGAGGGGGTGGAGGGAGCTGGGAGGCAGCGAGGAGCCTGCACAGTGGGTGGGTGGGGAGATGATCCCCAGGAGAGGGCCCCCCTGGTGCCTGGTGCTTCCCTCACCCTTGGGGCTTTGTGGCACCAGCTCAGCCCTCTCCTTCCCCGGCTGCAGCTTCCCTAGCCCCTGCCCAGCCAGCAGGGGCAAAGCCCCACAGTGTCTGTTCTTCAGCTGTAAGGAGGGGTGGTTGTTTCACTGTCGGGGGATTCTGGCCACACAGCAGATCTCATGGGAGCTGGACTGAAGCAAGTCAGCACCTGCTTCCGCTCTGGGGACCAAACGATAATCCGCCACCTCTCTAGAGTGGCATTGCTGTCACAACTCCACTGTCCTTTTGCTCCTTCTTTCTGTCTGCCTTCTTGGTTTCTGCTCTTGTGGCCAAATGCTTAACCAGAGAATGTAATTGTCCTAGTTAGTCATTTGGAACAAACAAGTGGCATAGCGAGAGTGCATTTGTGTTACAACCACTGTCTCTGTTGGGTAAACTTTGTGCACAGCGCCCGTCAGCTGGGGCCTGGGGGGTGGGGG
Organism: Equus caballus; assembly: GCF_041296265.1. Classification (NCBI taxonomy): domain Eukaryota; kingdom Metazoa; phylum Chordata; class Mammalia; order Perissodactyla; family Equidae; genus Equus; species Equus caballus. The sequence goes on along the minus strand of NC_091689.1, from coordinate 23,789,960 downwards.
GAGTCTAACTGGGGCCAGCATCATCAGCCTGTGACCTGTGCTGTCACGTGGGGCCGTGCTCAGAGGACGCCGGGCTTGGTCTGATGTTCTGTGTTGGCCTATTATCCTCCCAAAGGGCGCGGATTTGGTTAAGTTCTGTATTAGTTTCTTGGAGCTGATGTAACAAATGACCGCAGAACGGGTGGTTTGAAACGACAGAAATTTATCATCTCACAGTTGTGGAGGCCTGGAAATCAAGGTGTCGGCAGCGCTGGCTCCTTCTGGCAGCACTGAGGGAGAATCTGTTCTGTGCCCCTCTCCAGCTTCTGGTGGTTGCGGGCAACCCTTGGCGTTCCTTGGACACGAATTTTGGGGAACCCTCTTCAACCCAGTACAAGCGCCTAGAGTCTAAAGGCATGCTCTTGGTTCAGGAACCCCCAGAGGCCCAAGCCTGGGGCAAACGCCCAATCTGCTTTTCATGCGGGAGACAGCTCTACACAAAAGCACGTTGGCTGGCTGTCTCATGAATATTATGACCCAAGGTGTTATGGGTTGAATTGTGTCCCTTCCAGAATTCGTATTTTGGAGTCCTAAGCCCCAGTGTCTCAGCATGTGACCGTATTTGGAGACAGGGTCTTTACAGAGGTAATCAAGTTAGAGTGAGCTTGTTACGGTGGGTCCTAATCCAATGTGACAGGTTAGGGTTAGGGTGAGGGCTAGGGCTAGGGTTAGGGTTAGGCCTAGGGTTAGGGTTAAGGTTAGGGCTAGGGCTAGGGTTAGGGTTAGTCTTAGGCTGAGGGCGAGCGTGTCTGTGAGGGTGAGGGTAAGGGTTAGTGTTAGGTTTCGACTTCGGGTTAGGGCTGGGGTTTTGGTTAGGGTGAGGGTGCTGTTCTGGGTTTCGGTTATGGTTAGGGGCCTTTGTAGGTTTAGTGTTAGGGCTTATGAAAAGACGAAGTAGGGACACAGACACACCCTCTCAGTGAGAACTCCCTGTTAATTTGGAAGCAGAGGTGGAACTGATGCTCTATGAACCAAACAATGCCAAAGATTGCAGCAAACCTCCAGAAGCAGGAGAGTGGCCTCCCCCAGATTCTCCTTCACAGCCTCGGAAGGAACCAGCCCTGCTGACACCTGGATCTTGGACTTGCAGCCTCCAGAACAGTGAGGCAACAAATTTGCCTTCTTGAAGCCACCTAGTCCCTGGTGTTTGTTTCAGCAGCACTGGTAAACTAATACACAAGGGTTGGGAGGGGGAAAGCCCTCTTTCTCCACTGTTTATGGGAGAGGGCTTTTCCACGTGCCTGGATCTTCCTTTGGTCCTGCCTGGCTCCCTCTGAACCGTGAACATCTTGGTTGAGTCCCCTCCCCTCTCCCCTACACTTACCCTGGGGAGAACGCGAGCACAGCAGCCTGCGGCCTCTTCCTTTGGTTGCTCCACCCAAGGCTCTCAGGAGTGGAAGGTGGCCCCTCCAAGGAGCCTCCAGGTTTGGGAGGGTGGGGGGTGGTTGCTGGAGTGGGTCTCTTCCAGAGCCTCTTTCTTAGGGAGGTCAATCAAGGAATCGCAACAAAGGCTGAGGAACCATGAAAAAGGAAAAGGAAGGGAAACCTAACAGCCTGGGCTCAGATGCCCCTCAGATTTAAGTATCTCGGGTCTCTGATGTTTATTTGAACCGAGCTGAATTCCGGCCAGCTCCCCCCACCTTCCTGTGCTCTCGGCTTTGAGTTTGCACAAGGGCTCCTTGTGTGTGCCATGGCGGACTGGGCACAAGGGTGAGTCACTGTACTGTCAGATGAAGTATAGCTAGAAGCCACCGCTGAACTAAAGGACTGAGTCATTTCCTCGAATCTCCCCTCTGGGTTCTAGGTGCTTTCGGAGTGTGAGACCACAGCTGAGTCAAAGGCTGCATTGTTCTCTAGCTCGTTGATACATAGTTGCAGCTTGCCCTTGAGCACGTTCACATGTAGTGGCAGTTTGCCCCCCAGAAAACTCTGCTGCTGGACTTTCTCAGTAGCAGTTTCTGGAAGTGTCTCTGCTCCTTTGCCAAACGGTGGGTATTGAGATTCTTTGCTGATCTGATCTCTGTGTTGTTGAATCAGCATCTGTATACACTGGTGAGGTCAGAGATTTTTGCTTGTGCTTACTGCACATTTATGGTTCATTTTTAGTGAATTGCCTGGTTGTGAGCTTTGTTCATTTTTCAAGGATGGGTCAGCATTTTTGTAGATGAAAGATTTTTTGAGGGGGGAAGGTTAGCCCTGGGCTAACATCCACTGCCAATCCTCCTCTTTTTTTGCTAAGGAAGACTGGCCCTGAGCTAACATCCGTGCCCGTCTTCCTCTACTTTATATGTGGGACGACTGCCATAGCATGGCTTGATAAGTGGTGCATAGGTCTGCAACCAGGATCTGAACAAGTGAACCTCGAGCCACTGAAGTGGAGCCTGCGAACTTAACCACTGTGCCACCTGGCCGGCCCCTATAGATGAAAGATTTTAAAGCAACATCTATAATGCAGTTATTTCCTCCGGGTTTTGTGTGTATTGTGGTTTTGCGTGTGCAGTTTTTATTGTTAGACAGGTGGACTTAGTTTGCAGGTAGGCATTATTTCCCTTTATGGTTTGGCTTCTGCATTTGAGTGTTTTGTGTAGTGGTTAAGAAAGATGTGGATTTGAATCCTGGTTCAACAGCTGCATAACATTGGGGGATGCGCTTAATGTCTTGGAGCCCCAAATTTTCTCACTGATAAAATGGGGACATCCATATCTACCTGCCCCTGGTTGTTGTGAAGACCCATCGTTGTGATTTATATAAACACTGAGCACGGTGCCTAGGAAGCACTTAGTAAACAATATCTTTCCTATTCCCTTATTTTAAGTCAACAAGTGTAGTTGCAGCTCATCAGCTACCCTTTAGGTACCTTGAGAAATAGAAGAAAATTTCAAGACCCAGGTCCTGTCCTTGAAGGAAAGAAAAGAGGAAAACTAACTTGTCAGGGAGCTTGCTCTGGAGCGAGGTGACCAGCGATGCTGGAAGGAAGTATTAGAGTAGGTTGTTGGAGGAATTAATCAGATGAAGGTCCCAAGAACCATTAAGACGTTGCCCAAGTAAATGATGCAGCAGAGGTGGGGGCCCAGGTCTGTCTGATCCCAAACCCTGTGCATCTCTAGTTGCATTCTGTTGCTGATGATTTTGGAGAGAAAAGGCACACTTTGGTATGTGACTGCTCTTTCTTAGCTTGAATACTGCAGTTCCCGAGGGCTTTTATGCCAGTAGGGGACAGTGGCGTGCAGCTGCATGTCAGCCAAGTCTAATCCAAGGAAGCTGGGGGATGAGAGCTCCCCAGATGGAGAGTGACCCGGAGGAGAGATCCTGGGGGTAGTTGGCCAAGGTCAAGCTGGTCAAGATAGGTGGTCAAGGCCAGTGACAACAGCCAAGGCTAGGAGGACCAGGAGTGTACTATGCGTAAGGCAGGTTAGCCCAGTAGATTTGGGAATAGGCTTTGGGACCAGGTCAGAGGACAGTGGTCAGGCCTCAGGTCGTGCAAGGTCTGTGAGTGCCAGACCCAGGACTCCAGCAACAATGAGCTTTGGAAAGACTGAAGTTCTTCTGAAACATTACTGCTTAAATGATGATGACGCATGCCAGACTATTTTCCTTTATTGTCGTTAATTTTCACAATAACCTTAAAAACTAAGTAATAATATCTTCTCTTTAACAAAGGGGAAACTGAGGTTGAGAGATGAGATCGCCTGACCAAGGTCATGGCCAGGAAGTGTTGGACCTTGGGTTCAACCTGTCTGACCTCTGACCCAGGCTCTTTATCCTGGAGCTGGCTGCCTCTTTGCAGGGTCAGAGGGTAGATGAGAAATAATCCCCAAGGGATGAAAGATAAGCAGATGGCCTGGCTGGATTGGGGAGGGAAAAGGGAGAGCAAATCTCCATTCCTGAAAAACGTGCTTTTACCATCGGAACTTTTCAACCTTTCTGGGGACTTGGAGTGAACTGAAGCCAGAGTAAGGGAAGAGGACCTTTGGCATGTGACTCCCTTCCAAACACTGGCGGTAGAGGAGGTGGAGAGAAGTGGACGGCTTTGGGAAATCTGCCAAGGAACAATGGGGAGGACGTGGCGGTGGGTTGAGTGCAGGCATTGGGGACGAGGATGACTCCCAGTATTCTGACCTGGGTCGTTGGGTGAGTCTTTTTCTGGAAGGAGGAAGCTTGGGGGATGAGCACATCTGGGCAGGAAGAGCCAGCGTGTGGTTTGTAGCATGTTGAATCTGAAGCCTCGATGGGACGACTTAGTGGAGACGTCAAGTGGCCTGGCTGATCGTGCAGGGTCCATGTTATTGCTGCTCCATCTGCTTGTCCGTGCCCCTGACGAGCTGTTCCCATCCCTGCTCATGCTGGGGGGTGACCATAGCCTCCAGTCCTGCCATCTCTGTCCCTTCTGCTGCTGCCTCTTGCAGGGTGAGCTCCAGTTGGGGGGGTGGGGGGGATAACCCACTGCTCTGTGCTCACTGTCCTCCCATAGATGGATGAAGGTGAGTCAGAGCGGAAAGGGACCAGTGTTGGATGTTAGGGAACCATCCTGGAGTAAGCAGTCAGCCCTGTAACCATGGGAGATGAGATGGAGGGTTCTAGCTGCCTGTCCATCAGGGTGAGGAATTGTCCCCAGAGCTGCAGCTGTTGCTAGAGCGCGGATCAGTCTGCAACTCAGAGGCTAGTCCTGATTTCCAACATGGGAGTGAACACAAACCCGTCACTTATTTCAGAAGACTTACGGATCAGAGAGTAAAATGTACCGTGTAGGAGCCTGTGTATGGGGGCAACCCCCTACTTATAAATAGATGTTGAACCTATACCAACCCCAGGGCCCCACATGGCCCGAGCGTGGCTTGGTTTTACCTTTAAAGAAACACAACCCAACAGCTAAAGGTAATTTAAAAAGTGATTCGTTGCTGTCGTAGGTTGTGCTCAAAGCATTTATTTATAAGTGGTGAACTTCAAAGTTAAAGCATGTTATCCCGCTAGACCAGAAGTGAGGTCTAGGTTCTCAGGCCAGGCTCCAACAGGCCATGCTGTGTAGATAGATTGTTATCGGTTTTATCAGGCATCTTAATGAAATGGTAACTCACACTGAGTTAAATTCAGTCGGGTTAGGCGCAGTGTCAACTGCATGATGTTTAGTCTCTGATCTGGGAACATATCCAGCTCCTTCATTTATGGGATCTCCCTGTCTCTCCAACCACACTGTGCACCAACAGCTTCTTCTTGGCTGCGAGGGGCCTGGTGCACTTGGGGGGGGGGGGCGTGGTTTGCTTTGGGAGGGTGGACCCAGCACAGAGGCCGCTGGGGCCCTGGAAGTGGGCTTGGGGCTACTTGGGCAGGGAATTCTGAGGTCTCAGGGTCTGGGAGTGTGATCTAGAAATGGGAGGTGGGCTGTGAACTCCTCACCCATGAGAGGGACATGGCGGGAAGCTGGCCAGCAGAGCGCCCTCTGGGGTGTGGCTCACAGGATGGGGCTGCGGATGAAATCAGACCCCCCCAAGTCAAAGCTTAGCATGGAGCCTGGCACACAGTAGGTACTCAATAAAAGGTAGCTACTTTGCTTTTGCTATATTTCTAGTCTTGATGGAATTGGTTGAGACCTCTCCACCCTCACATTCTGGGCACCCCTTGCAGACTCCACCCTCGCTGACAGTGTCCCCAAGTGCCCCCACAGCATGCTGATCCAGGCCCCCACAGGGTACTCATACTGCTTCTGGGGCTCAGAATGCCCTGTTCGTCTTGGCTGTTGGGCAAGTTTCTTGTCCATCTGTCTGTCTGTCCGCGGGCCAACATTTCCTCCTGGGAGGAGCCTCGCTGACCCTCCCCTTCCATCTGGCCACGTGAGCTGCCTCTTCTGTACGTGTCCTCTGCCCTGTTAGGACCTGCACGGCCCTGGGCCGGCCCCCGGCGCCTCGGCAGGACTTTGCTCCCCCGTGACCTGCCCAGCCTGGCGGGTTTCCATGCACCAAACGGATTGTTGAGCTGAGGAATTTAGCTCAGTGTTCAGAAACCCCTGCTGGAATTTTCCATTGAGATAAGCAAGGGTGAAGGTTTCGAGGGCTGGCGACCATCCTGCTTATCTCAAAGGCCTTAGGAGATAAGAACATTCTGGAAGATCTACACCTCAGATAACCATCATGCTCTGAGTTTGCTCCTTAACGACCACTCTGTAAGGAAGCCCCTCTTCGCCACAGATCCCCAGGGCGAGGTCACCAGCCACGTCTACCACAAAGGAGATGCATTAACAATCTGAGCCACACTGGGGGTCTCTTCACACAGGGCCAGGGGCCGTGGGTCTGGGCGGGCAGTTGACCATGTCTGCTACAAGCCCTGATAACTGCTTTGAAAATCTCAGAGCTGTTTATGCAGCAGTCGGGGAGGTGTTCACCAAGCGACCCCAGGAGGCAGATGAGAGGAAAGTTGCAAAAGGCCGGTGTCGGTGGAAAGGAACCCACGGGAACGAGTTGCCTCAGGGAGCAGAGTCCTCCGTCACTATGGACATTTGAGCGGAAGCTGAAGAATCAGTTGGCAGGGGTGTTGCAGAGATTCTGCAGACCCTGGGTGGGTGTTCAGACCTGATAATCCCCAGGGGCCCTTCTGGTTCCAAAATTCAGTAATTTTGCTTTTCTTTCCAAAGGGGAACCTGTGCACATCAGTGTGCATGTCTGGATGTGCAGCCTGATGGAGTGGCGTGGCGGAAATTCTCCCTGTTAATGCTAATACAGGAAAGTTGATAAAATGCCAAGAGAGAAAGTTAAAAGTTGGTACACCTACATAAAAATAACACTAATTATGGTCACCTAAGTAAATTGCTTACGTAATGTTTTTGCCTAATTTCCACCACAAGCAATGATGATCCTGGTGTGCCTCTTCCCACGTCTCAGTGGGGTTGTGGTCCCAATGTCTGTGTTCTAAGACTCCATCCTCCCACCAGGAGGGTGGTTTGTGCCTGAGCCCTGACTCCACACATCCGCAGGGTATTCATCTTCTGATTTAAATGTGAGGGCGCCAGGGCCCCCCTCATGGTACGTGGCTCTTGGTGGTAGGTGGTATCACAGAGGCCAGAGGTGAAGGGAGGTTTGGGGCCACCTGGCCCAACCCACTTACCTTGGAGGTGAGGGAGCAGATGTCTGGAAGGGGAATGACTTGCCGAGGTCCCTGTGGGAGGATCCTGCAGGTTGCAGGGAAAAGACCCACCCAGATTACGGGCTGTGCTGTGCAACCCCAGGACCAGAGAAGTGATCAGCCCCCAGGCACTGCTGAGTGTCTGAGTTCCAGCCTCTCAGGGTGCCCCTGGGGTTGACGAGGTGGGAAGGGGTCAGGCTGTTTGGGGTGGTTCCTCGCCATCCGCCAGCGGGGTGCTGATAGGCAATTTCCCTTTGTATCACCTGGGTGGGGCGTGCTCTCCCTGTGCGTGCCTCAGCTCAGGCACTAGGGTAGGCAGAATTCTAGATGGCCTCCAAGATTCCCATCCCCTGTTGTCCACACCCTGTATAATTCCTCCCCTTGAATGTGCCCAGGGCTGTGGATACGATGGACGATGGACGTCACTCCTGAGATTGGGTTACTTTATATGGCAAAGGCAGAAGGGGTTTCTGCAGATGTAACTAAGGTCCCGCATCAGTTGATTACGAGATAATGAAAAGGGGGATGGTGTCTGGTGGGCCTGACTTAATCAGGCGAGCCCAGGAAAAGAGAGTCCAGAAATCAGGGCTCTGCTGCTGGCTTTGGAAAAGCAAGTAGCCATGTGTGAGAGGCTCTGTGAGGGGACCACATGACAAGGAACTGCAGGTGGCCTCTAAGAGCTGAGAGTGGACCTGGCTGACAGCCAGCAGGAAACAGAACCTCAGTCCTACAAAAACAAGGAGCTGAATTCTGCCAAAATCACATGAGCTTGGAGTACATGTCAGTCTCCAGAAAGGATGGAGCCTGGCTGACACCTTGACTTCAGCCTGTGAGACCCTGAGAGCAGAGGACCCAGTAAGTTATACCCACACTCCTGACCCACAGAGACTGAGACGATAAATGTGTGTTGTTGTAAGTCTCTGTGTTTGTGGACTTTTGTCACACACAGGTGGATACCTACACAAGCCCTGAGCCCCTGTCCACTCAGGGGTTGCTGGAGGTGCTGTGTTGGTCCCCCTCAGGGGCTGTGGCAGGAGCGCTGTAAACTTGGGGCTCTTTCCTCTGAGCTCCTGGAGCAGCATGCCCTCACCCTGCAGTCCTGAGGGTTCTGGGGCCACAAGTCCCAGAATTCTTAATGTAGTTTTATTTCATATTAATTATCTAGACCTTCTGCAGGAGCCCTCTTCCACTGGGAAATTGAGGGGAGTGGGGTGTGGATCCTAAACTTCAGTCCGTCCCTGTGAACTTGCTGTCCTGCAGTGATGGACAGGACTCAGGGAAGTGTCCTGGCTTTCAGACGCCTTCGTTTTCCTGCTCCTGCTCCTCTCTGAGATGGATGCTGGAGACCTGGGTGGGGAGTGTGGCTGGTGACCTCATGGCACTGTGAGGAGGGGATGTTTGAGACTGGCTTCCCCTTTGGAGTATCCAGAAGAGCTCACACTGAAGAGCCCAGTAGGGACCTGGCACAGATGTCCCCTCCAACGTAAGACCCTAATAACCCTCAGTGTGTGTGGAAACCACAGGGATGACTGAGCTTGTCTCCCAGCTGCCTGCGGGGACGGGAGCCCCCACTGAAGTCAAGGTGAGTTATGAGAACATAAAGAAGGCTAGCTTCTTGTGCACTGACTCTGCGGACTGACGTTCATGGCCCATGAATTTCTACCTTCCTCAGCAACCGGCCAACGCCCCTCCCCAGCATGCTTGGAGACTCCAAAAATCTTATCTTGAAGAGGCTATTTCGTCGCCACTGAGCCAGGAAATTCCTTGACCAGAGTTGCGTGAGGAATCAGGGAGGCCCAGGAGGAAGTCCGCTCCCCTCAGTCCTGCACCCGGACCCTCCCACACCCGAGGAAGCGAGGAGGCACACAATCGGGTTGGAGGGTGACAAAGCTGGGAGAGAGCCTTAGAGAAACACAGCCCCTAGACCCCAGGTGGCATCCAGCCAGGATCCAGTCATCTGACCCTGGACCAGCCCAGCCCAGCCTGTGCCTGGGGCAGATGCAGGGCCCCGCGAGAGCTGGCTCCCAGCTGCCCCTGGAAGGAATGCATTCATTTGACAGAAATACTTCCTTCTCTTCTGGGCTGTTAGTTTCAAGGGCAGCAAAGATCCATAGAGCTCCCAGGAAGGAGCAAGGGAAATCTTTGGCATTGAAATGAGACCTGTGACAAAGCTGAGAAACCCAGCGGGAGCTGTGGGACAGCAACCACTGGACAGGAGTGCACTTCCGGCCGGGCGCCCAGGTGCTCCTGGAGCACTGCTTAACAGTCCTTCCTGCCCTGCCCCAGGGGACCACGTGACCACCGTGCACCATGCACCTTGCCCTGAGACCTGGTGGGAGGAGGTTTGACCTGGGGGCGGAGGGCTGGGCACCGTCTTGGCCAGGGGCTGCTGCTTCTTACCTGTTTTCTCCACCTGTCCCGACTGCCGTGGCCACCGCCCCAGCCTGTCTGTGGAGGGAAGCAAAGTTTTCCCAGGCCAGAAGGAGGGAGAAAGGAGACAGGGAGCTGCCCTGCGGGACCCAGAATGCCCAGCAGTCAGGATCCCTGGAAGTGAGCAGGCCTGGGGAACACGTGAGTCCTTGCTTAAACTTCCGTGCACTTTGCAGAGTGTGTGTGTGTGCATGTGTGTTTGTGTCTGTGTGTATCTGCATGTGTCTGTGTGTGTTTGTGTGTTTGTGTCTGTGTGTATTTTTTGTGAGTGTCTGTGTGTGTCTTTGTGTGTTTGCACGAGTGTCTGTGTGTGTGCCCTCATGCACACAAAAGGGCACAGTGAGAGGCCAGGAGTTTGTTCTATGTGGCCCGAGGTGGCCTTGTTTGGATCCTGATTTCTTGCTAGGTAGGTCAGGCTCCCAGAGGGAGATTCCTATTTAAATAGTGGCCTTCGGGAAAATTCCAGTTAAAAGCCTTATACATGAACCGCTGGTAATGAAGCATCATTTGGGGAGTCACTTTGAGGGACGCATTTCAAAGGGATCAAGATGCTCCGTTCATGCAGGCTGACATTTGAGCAAACAGCTGCGCAGTATCTCGGTGCTCCCTACACCCGGGCGAGGGACATCAGGACAATGGACTCAGCAAACCGACCCTTCCCTGGAAACTCCCCTCCTTACAAAAAAAAAGGCTAGTTTGGATTTGCAATCGTTTTTCCCTTTGGTGACAGGGAGATGAGCTTGTGAGAAATGGAGAAGCCCCAAATCACGATGCGTGGAGAGGGTCTCCAGAACCCTCAGCACGAATACCGCGTCCCTGAGAACACCTTTGTGTTCAGAAAGACTTCAGACAACCCCATCTTGATCGAAGTCTAGAGGCGGCTCAGGTGTCACGTTTTCAATTTGCTCTCTGAACAGAAGGCGCCAAGCTCTGATTATCGACAGCTTACAACGTGTAATCATGCAAAAAGTTATACACGAAAATGCTTCCTGCAGTCTGACTTATTACAGAAAGAAGATGAAAGCCAAGCAAAAAGCCAGCAACAGCAAAATGATTCAGCAAGTTGCCATAGTTGTAGGAACGTTACATGGTTGTTAAACATATATGTGTTGAATGTGTATATAGCATATATAGTGATGTGGAAAACTGCCTTTGATATAATGTGAAGATTTTTTTTTTAAAGGTAGCATACGTAGTTTTATGTTAAAACTATGGTTGGTTTGTTTTTAAGATTCATAAAAAAAAAAAAAAAAACTAGAAGAAAGTAGGCAAAGTACCTGCCCTGGTTGTAGTAAGGGTGTCGGCTTATGGATAATTTGAGTTTTTTCATATGGACAATGACGTGTTTACATTTATGGTAGAATAATATCTTTAAACAAAGAGATGTATCATTGTCAAAGGAATAAGATGCTGGTTTGTGTTGTCACAGTAATGACACATTCATTCGTATTCCACCTATTTTTTTAATTCAGACATGTTTTGGGCTAAAGATTTTCTTGACTTAAGAGTTTTATTAATCTGGGTGAATAAATGGCAAAGAAAACTTGAAGGGATGTCTCCAAATACTTGCCAAAGCATTGCTGTAGGTGTGTGAGAACTTTCTTTCTTTGTAAGATTACGGCACAGATCAATGGAATAATTCTTCTAAGCACGTGCCTTCAGTACTTCCAGCGAGAAACAAGGTATTAGCTTGGGGTGGCACAGAAAGCTCGGAAATTGCATTCTTAAAAGTGTTCCTTTTTTCTGGCTTAATTGAGATATAGTTGACATATAGCATTGTGTAAGTTTAAAGTGTATCACATGTTGATTTGATACATTTATATGTTGCAAAATGATTGCCACCATAGTGTTAGCTAACGCCTCCGTCCTGTCATATAATTACCATTTCTTTTTTGTGGTGAGAACATTTAAGATCTACTGTCTAGGCAATTTTCAAGCATCCAATACAGTATTATTTCCTAGAATCACCATGCTGTGCATTAGATCTCCAGAACTTGCTCATCTGTTATCACTGGAAATCTGTACCCCTTGACCAATATCTCCTCATTTTCCCCACCCCACACACCCTGGAAACCATCACTGTATTCTGTTTCTCTGAGTTCGGCAAAAAAAAAAAAAAAAAAAAAAAAAAGCGTAATTTATAAGTTAGAGCTTATGTTGTTTTGATCAATGAGTCCAGGCCGGCGGCTGCCAGGACAGGCTTATTGTACCGCTGTTCTTAATGTGGGAGTTCGTCATGCCGCTCTCTGTAAGTGGCTGAAATCATGCTCGCCCCCACTGGATCCAGTGTGAACATGAAGGCAGCCTGCTCTGGCTTTGAATTCTGTGTCTTTGTTTTAGAAAAGATTTTGGGCCTCTCTGTGAGAGGGGGATGACACCAGGGCCCTGGAGGCTCCTTGCTCAGCTTCCACAGAAGGCTCTGTGCAGCCCAAGAGTGCAGGGGTCCAGGAGCATCCCACTCTGCTCCTCTGTGAAGGTGGCCAGCCCCTTAGGCTCGGTCAGTCCCACCCCCGCAGCCTCATCTGAGTTCCTGTGCAGGGTGGCCTTAAAGAATGTAACTTACAGCTTTTCTCGGCCACTCGGGGCTGAGCGGCCAGTTCGAAGGCGCTCTCAGTGCCTGCTGGAGGCCCTTCTGTTCTTTCTTTACTCAGTTACTCAGATTCACTGCTGCCTGGGGTTTGACTGGCTGTGCAAACCACATGGTGGAAACAGCATGTCTGCCCAGTCATGCCTTCTTGCTAAGCTCTTCCCATGTGTGTTCATGAGATATTGATATTGATGAGCAACTACTGTGTGCTCAATGAGTACTCTCCTTGCTCTTGTGAGAGGTTACAGCCCAGCAAGAGAGATCAGTCATTAAAAAATAATGCTACGAATTAAGGGAGAGTCAACAACCGAGATAACGTCAACCAAGAAGAGGAACAGGGAGCTGTGGGCCCCATGATGGCAGAGACTTTTGTCTGTTTTATCAGCTGCTATTTATGGGGACTGGACACGTGATCAGGGGTATGGGCGGCAGCTGCGAGACCAGACAGGCGGCTGAGGAGGGAGAGAGATCCGCATCAACCTCAACAGAGGGAAGCGAGCCGATCTGGCAGCTTCACCAGAAGGGAAAGCCCGTGGTTTATTTGACGATGGAGCTGACGGGCCGTCTCTGGAAATAGCCGCACTTTGCGACACCATCTTTTTATTATCCTTTCTGAGGCTTCCTTCAGAACTCTGGGCTCTGATTTGCCACTTGGCCGGCAGAGTTGAATGGCTAGGCTGTAAATTCTAATCCTGGAGGGCCAGCTGGCTTTTCCTGTGCTTTCCCGTTTGTCCATGTTGTTTATTTTACTATGCCTTCGAGCTCAGTTTTCTGCCAGCGGGTCAGAAATCTGTGGAGGAATTGCTTTGAGTTCTTGCATGGGTAGACAGGTTCTGGAGAGGAGAGTGGTCCCTCTAGGACCCTCACCTGGGTGCCGGGTCTGTGAACTGAGAAGGCCTGGGCTGCTGTCTGGAGCGTGTTGCTCCTAGAGCCACCCCCCAACCCCCAACCCGACCCAGCTGACTCTCAGGGAGATCCTGCTCTCTCTCAAGTCACTCATGTCCTGCCGCAGGCTCCAAGAAATTGTCCTCTGTTGGGGCAAATATTTGAAAACACTGATTTTTTTTTTTTGTGAGAAAGATTGGCCCTGAGCTAATGTCTACTGCCAATCTTCCTCTTTTTGCTTCAGGAAGACTGTCTCTGAATTAACATCTGTACTGGTCTTCCTCTATTTTATGTTGGATGCCGCCATGACTTGATGAGGTGTGTGGGTCTGTGCCCGGGATCCGAACCCTTGAACCCTTGGCTGCTGAAGCAAAGCATGTGAACTTAACTACTTAACTCCTACACCACCGGGCTGGCCCCTGAAACACTGATTTTTGGTGGGTCATTTGCCCTTCCTCTGTGTTTCCACAGTACCCCGTGTTTCACTTCATTCGTTCATCCCTCAGGTATTTATTAAGCACCTACTATGTGAGAGGCGCTTTTCCCAGCCCTGAAGAAAACAGATAAAATCACAGCAGCGTTGGTTCTCAGCCTTGGCAGATCATGAAATAACCTGAGCAGCTTTAAAAAAACATGGGTGGAAAATTTAAAACTTTGTCTTCCTATTCCTTCTCTGCAACACGTCCACTGCCACCACTAAGCGTCATAGTTGATGGCAAAACTCGAGGGTCTCCGGTATAAGACGGGGCTCCAGACACACTTTCCAACAACCACCAGCTCTGCTGAGTTGCACCCCTTTTCCCCAAGGAGTGGAAGAGCCCGGGAGCCCTTCTCTGCCAGACCTTGTCGCTCTCCAGTCACTTTCTGTTTGGAACAGTCTCGTTGGTGTCTAGTCCTCAGTCCTGTTTGTTTGGAGACTTTGATCCCAAACTTGCTTCTTTTCCTCTTGTGCCCACAGGGCAGACCAGAGCTGGCTGCGGCTGCTCTTCCAAATCCATTCGCTTCCTCCCTTCCCACCCAACCCTTGAGGGGCCACCCTCTCGAGGAGGGAGAGGAGACTCTGCTCATAGGACTGGCTTTCCCCGTGGTGGGTTTGGATATTTTTTAGGGGAAGTTTCTCTCTCTAGAAGCAGTCTAGATAATAAACTAACGCAAAGTGAAAACCTTAGGATGCCACTGTTTTGCAGCCCCCTAATGAAATAGTCAAGCAAGGAGTGGTCTTCAATGACCACTAACATCGCAAAGAGCCCACTGGACAGTATTCAGCTCCTGGGGAAATGCACACCACGTTCACGAAGCACACTTGCTGAAAGATAGCCTGTGTCTGAGCAGATTCCTGTGCTGAGCCACCAGGCTATAGAAAATGCAAAGTTCACAGGAACATATTCAGTGACAACACATGGATGCAATCAACAAAATCTACTTGCCCAAACTGCAGGACGATCTGACTTCTTTGAGAAATAAATTGCAAAGAAAAAAAGAATATATGTATATATATTGGGATTTGCAGATGAAACAATAGGGTGTCTGGGATTTGCTTCAAAGTAACCTTTGATGGGGGTAGGGTTTGGGGGTGTGGGTTTCTGTCTTGTGGGGAAAGAATGTTGGCCACAGCAGATTATTGTGGAAATGGATGACGGATGCATGAGGTCCATCGGAATGACCTCCATTCTCTCTGTTGTGGTATGTGCCTGAAATTGTCTATAATGAAAAAATATGCAGGGTTTGCCCAAATTTGTTTTGATCACAGAGCTATTTTTCTCCAGGGCTTATCACTGTGGGTTTTGAGACTTTAGATACAATGAGAAGGGGTAAAATGTTTTGAGATCCTTGAAACACCAAGTTTTTTTAGATAGTTGTTTCTGGAACATCAACCTTTTTTTGGTATTTTGTTTGAAACACTGACTTTAATCCATAAACCAAAACCTGAGAGAGCATTTTATCTGCCAGGTGCTTCAGATACTTTGTGGAATAAGTAATAGATTTTTAAACAGTGAGAATTAGTGGAATGAGGACAATAAGCCAATGTGACAAGTAGCACGCAATCATTATTTGTCAGAGTGTGCAGCGTTAATTATGCTGTGGCCCCTGCTGGGCACCATTGACACACTTTCCAAGCCTACACAGCATCATTCCTCACAACAGCCCTACCATGCAGCTATTGTTCACCCCGCTCTAGAGATGAGAAGATGGGGTGCAGAGTGGAGCGGGGTGTCAACCCAGGCATCTCGGACTTGGTGCTCTGTTCCGCTCAAGGCTGTACTGCATTGGACCAGGGAAACAGCGTCCTTGGTGGTGACTTGCTAAGATTCTTTGGCATCAGACATTCAACCTCCTTCAAATGCTGTCTCTTTGCAGGGCATGGCACAGGTGGCTGGGGCCTCCTGCCCTCGGGCTGCTCCGGGCCAGCCCTTTGTGTTCAAGCTGGTCCTCCTGGGAAGTGGCTCTGTGGGCAAGTCCAGCTTGGCTCTCCGGTATGTGAAGAATGACTTCAGGAGTACCCTGCCTACCGTGGGATGTAAGTGATGGCACAGGGTGCCCTTTGTCAATCTCCAAGCTGAGAAGCTGGGGCTGTGGACCATGTGTGGGGCACATGGGGACGAGGCCGCTTGGGAATTTCCCAGCTCTCCTGGAGCATCAGGCTGCGCCCAGCAGGTGCAGTGAGGGGTTTCTGTCCATCTGCATCAGGCAAACATGCAGAACCCGGCACGGTCAGGTTTCAGCTCAGCCGGAGTCCTCAGGGGTGCTGATTCAGGGTCAGGGTCGCTGGCCCCAGAAGGGTTGGGTGTGTGAGGGATTATGCCCATGGGAGGGCAAGCCCCTAAGGCCCCCCAGGCTCTGCCACTCAGCCACTTAGACCAGCTGCATCTCACCCTGCCCGGTCGCCCTCCTGCTGACACCACTTTCCTGGATTGTTTATCTAAGAGCAGCTCCCTTTCTGCCTGGCCTCAGTTTACCAGCCTGGTAGGGGTTGAGGGGGGCAGAGGAAGGGGTGGTGGTGGGAGGGGCAGACCCGCTCACTGCGCTTCTTAAAGGGGCTGACACGGCATGGCTCTCAGAGGTCTTCGGAGCATCTGCTGGGCTGTCAGCCTCCACATCCTGCCTGGGGGTGAAAATCCCGTTTCCCACCTGAAATACAGAAACCTAAGCCATTTTTATGCCAATCCTTCTGGGAGGCAACCGGCATGGTGGAAAGACACCTCACTTGGAGTCAGAGCTTCTGTTTCAAATTTGGACTCTGCTACTGATAAGCCTTTAGTTTCCCTGAGTCCACTCATTCATTCACTCACTCACTCATTCATTCTTTCACTCATTCATTCATTTACTCACGCATTCATTTATTCACTCATTCACTCACTCACTCACTCATTCATTCATTCATTCACTCACTCATTCATTCTTTCACTCATTCATTCATTCGCTCACTCATTTAGCAAGCGTCTGCTGGGCATGGCCTCTGTCCTAGGCCTGTGTCAGGTGTAGAGGATTCTATAACAAGCTAAACAGACACATCAGACATAGAAACAACACAAAATGCTACTTGGGATCCTCGATCTTCTCAGGAAGATGGTTCCTAAGAACCCCGAGGGATACAGGGGGCCGAGGGGATCTGTCAGGGTCAGGCCCCCAGAACTGGTGGCGGAAGAGGCAGAAGGAGGGGTGAGGGGCTGGCTCCAGGACGGGAACTCAGGGAGAGCTAGTGAAGACAAAGGATTCAGTCTGGCTGAGAGGGGCACAGTGTAACCTTCTCCATCCTCAGGAAGATCGACACCACTCACCCACACTATCGGACTGGGCTTAAAAAACCAAAACAGAAGGGGCCGCCTGGCGGCCGAGCGGTTAAAGTTCTGCACTCTCCGCTTTGGTGGCCAGGGTTTTGCGGGTTCAGATCCCAGGTGTGGACCTACACCACTCGTCAGCCGTGCTGTGGGGGCGTCCCACATACAACATGGAGGAAGACTGGCACAGATGTTAGCTTGGGGAGAATCCTGCTCAAGCCGAAACAAAAACGAAAGCAAAAGAAAAACGCAGCAAAGTCCTGAGTCTGGCCTCAGGGGGCTTCAGTTGAGAGCAGAGACCACAGAAGGGGGCCTGGCCAGGCTGGGGTATCGAGGGCTGTGCACTGGGTATGTACCCGGCTGACTGGGATCCAAGATGATGGAGAGAGATGGCAGGTACCAGACCAGGCGGCTCGGTCAGGGTTGGTCTTACAACAAGATGTGGGAGGAGAAGCTATGGCTCACAGGGCCCTGCCTGTTTCTGCCTGTTTAGTGGGAACACAGCCACTCCCGGCATTTGCATATCCTCATCGGCTGCTTTCTCTCTGTAAGTGGTCACCACAGTCATGGTATGTCCCTTGAAGACTGAAATATTTGCTATAGGGCCCTTTACCAAAAAAGTCTGGGATTCTTGTTCTAACTGAGTCTGTGAGAGAGAGCCGGCACCCAAGAGGTGGTGGGCGGCCACCAGTGGGCTCCTGGGAGAGGAGAGGCCAGAGAGGGTGATGTGGAGACTCATTTAGCTCAGCCTAATCGACCTGCACGTCCGCACGTGCTGGGCCCACCTTGGGGGCGGGAGGGGGCCCAGATGCCCAGCGCCATGCTGAGCCGGGGGGACAGTGCTGGCGTTGTGTATTCACAGAGCAGGGGAAAGGGAAGCTCAGACAAGTTTGCTCGCTTTCCCGAGCAAGAAGCCTGCGGGCTTAGCTCTTCCCAGTTGCTGCAGCTCATGGAAGGCGGGGGGCAAGGCCCCGCCACCCCCCCCCCCCCCCGGCTGGGTCCTTCCATTCCAGCAAGTCAGGGGCCAGGCGTCCCCTCCCCAGGCTGCCCAAGTTGCCGGCACTCTCTTTAGGGGCTGCATGGGGGTCAAGAGGATGGACAGACCTGGGCCCAAGTTGGATGGGGGGGTCTTTGCTGGGGGAGCAGGTCTGGGTGTGCCCTCTCCTCTCCTGGTCCTCTGCCCTCCTGGGCCCCCTCCCCCAGGCCCAGGCTTATCATCTCTCCAAACCTGCTCCACAGGCTGGCTCTGCCTCTGCCCTGGGGCTGGTGCCTTTTCCCCTCTCTGGTGGCTGGGACTGGGAAGGGAGGGTATGGTGGCAAAGGCAACCGATTACATTAGATGTGGCCCCAGGCCTCAGGCTGAGGGCAGCAATTCTTCTTTGTTCCATCAGCCACAGCCCTTGCGGCCAGCACTGATGTACCCAGTGCCTACTGTGTGTGCCGGCAACTGTGCTGAGCGTTGGGGACGCAGAGGGGATGAGCCCTCCTCTGCTTCTAGGAGCTGAATCCCCTGTGGGAGGGACGGCCTCCGCCGCTTACATCCCAGGGTCTACACCCCACGCTTACCTGGGACATGATTACAACCTTTGGAGTGGGTATTCTTAGCATCATTACAGAAATAAGTAAAAAAATAATATTACTTATTTCACTTATTATAAAGTCGACACAAAATAACCAATAGCCAGTCTATAGATAAGAGAAATACGTGGAGTTTACTATGAGCCAGAGTGAGGATTATAACCTGGGAAGGACTTAGAAAGCGTTCCGGAGAAGCATGGGTTTCAGTGCAGTCTTATATCTTTTTAGAACAAAGAACATACATTAAACACACTCAGGACACATTTTTGTCAAAGTTTCAACAAGGTGTTTAGTTGCAAATTTAGGTCAACTTGACCATGATGTCAGGCAAGGGAGTAATCTGGGTGTTACCAATAGGATGTGGGAGGGAAAGCATGCCTTCTTACCTTGAGAGGGTGACTCCTTACTTTAGTGGTTAAGCAGGTGTACAGCGTATGTTTGATGGGCCATAAGTTCAAGCCAAATCAGTTTTGAGCCCGAATAGCTACCCATATACCTTACTATGTGAAAATCTCTTGTCAATGACATGATATTTATTAGTATTATGTTATTTTATTAATTATTTTTCTATTGCAATTATTATGTTTTTTATAAAAGTGGATATTTCCGCTTTTCTGATGAGGAAATGGAACATGATCATTCCTTTAATTTATGTGAAGGCAGTCTGTGTTGTCCAAAACCCCTCTGAAGGCAGACACTTCTGTTTCTTTGTTTCACGTACGCCCTTGGCTTTATCAAGAGAACACGCTCTTGTTCACTGTGGGGGTGAGCGGGGGAGCAAGGCCTCCGCGTGGGATGGGGGTGTGCACCTCCTCCTCGTGGGGGAGCTGGGAAACAGAGGAGGCTGTGTGTGCAAGCACCCGGCCTGCAGGAAACTCTCAGTAAATATGAGCCAACGAATGGAGGACAGAGGCCACGGGCAAGTGGCTTCTTCTCTCATCTCGATGTTTTTATCTCTGAAATGGGATGGGACCACTTTCCTACGGTGGGCCCTCCTGGAAGACTGACTTGAGGGCATCTTGAGCTGTGCATTACTGCAGGGGAGGAAGACATTTCCTCTACCCTCTGGGTCCTTCTGGCTGGGCTACACATTTAACTGACATGAGACAGAATAACAGGAGAAAATTAAACAAAGCTTTGTAACATGTATACATGGGAGACACTCAGGAAAGCTGAGTAACTTGCCAAAATGGCAGAGGTTCTCATCTTAAATATCATCTTCAGCTAAAGACAAAGGAGGACATTGGGGGTGGGGAGTCAGTTATGGGAGATGACCAGAAAAAGCACAGTAAACAAGAGTCAGGTTATCATGCAGATTTAAGTCCTTGCCTTCCACATTGATAAGAGTTTCTAGAGACAAGGTCATCTCCCTCTTCCTGGTACAGAGAGGGTGATATCTTTATAGATGGAGATTTCCCCTACAAATGTAAATGTCTCTTACTAAGGGTAACTTCTACTTGGTTTTCAGAGCTTCTCTCCTGCCTGCAGTTTCTTTAAAGTAACCAGCCCAAAATAATCCTCAAGCCAAAGAGGCACATCTTGGGGTGGCGTGTGACAATTTAACGTCGTCACAGTCCTTGTGTGTTGCCCCCCTTCTGCCAACAACCGCCCCACACACCTGAGGGCTGGGGTGGGATGGGGCCTGGTATGTCCATGTGGTGCCACCTCGGGGCAGGCCAGATTCAAGATACTCCAGCCTTCAGGAGGACGATAGATCCCTGGGCTCCCTCCAGAGGGTCTGGATCTGTTGGTGAGCGTGTGGGGTGGCCCCGCAGTGGAGAGTTACATTAGCACTGGGCACGGACCCGGACAGTGTTCCAGCCATCCCCAGGCAAGACCCCGTCCATGTGGAGGAAGCCGGATCTGGAGCCCTAACTGTGACAGACGGACTCACGAACCAGAAGCAGAGCCAGAGTGAGCATCCCAGGTGGGCACAGCCTCCTGGGGGCTTGGCCTGCTGGGAGGAGACCAGAAAAACCCTGCAACTCCCACCACTCCCAGCCACCATGGCTTCCAGTCCTGCCACAGGAGGGGACCTGGCAGGGTAGGTGGGCAGCTCCAAAGAGTGACCACTGTGGGCAGGGGACTTGGACCACCAAGAGCCCTGAAGGCCCCTGGGCTCCCACAGACCCCACATCCTTGAATCCCAACTGGCTACAAGACAGGACTTCTGGCCCATTTCCCTGTGCCCGCACTTTGTTGGTGACATCTTTTGGAGGGACAGTGACATCTAGTGCTCATGTGCATATTTACTAGCAGAAGCCAAAACGAATCCTGGACCCACTGGGCCTGGCGTGGGAAGGAAAAGGCACTGTCACAGTCAGCCTGGCCACATCTCACGTCCCTTCGAAACTGAACTTTGCTGAGGCCCCAAGAAGAAGTTATCCGTTTCGTATTCCCTTCAACCAGCGATCGGCTTATAACTTTTACAGAAAAGACGAATCCTACAAAGAGGGCCTAAATGAGCAGAATCAGCAGTTTCTCTAACTTAAAAGGTAAAAAAGCAAAACCACTTTTATCATGTTAACCTTGAGTAGAGACACTTTTTAATTTGGGGCAATAAAACAGAAGCTGGAGAGCAGCCCCAGTTAATTCTTACGTCATTCATTGCCCACTAGGGGTTTATTCAGCTCTCCAAGTGGGAAGCACTCCAGCTGCCAGAAGCCCCCGGAGAGAGAACAGAGCTGAGCTCTCCGTAGTTCAGAGGCTGGAACGAGGGCAGGAAGTGTCCCCCCGTCACTGGGGCACCTGTGCTGAGGTCTGCGATGGGATCAGGAAAGGAAGGAGGCCTGCTTTGTGTCGTGATGGGGGCCACTCTATAAAATGGAGGCCAGGTGGTCCCAGTTCAGACGATAGTCCGATAAAATTGTGCCCATGTGTTATCTCCAACAGCGTATTCTAGAAATGTGAAAAATTCCTGGTTCTTGGCCTGATCCGGCCCCCACACCCCACCTTGTTGCCAATATGATTTCAGGCAAAATCTCCAAGTCTGTCTGGATTTCTTGGAAGTTTGGTTTTTGACCGATTTTTGGCATTAGCTGGGAAGATGTCAAAACATGGTCTGTGGCGTCCTGAAGAAGGAAGATAACAAATGTGGGCTCTTTTTCCGGGTTGGAGCCAAGGAGTCCATGGGGCCGGGGGTGGAAGATTGCTTCGGAGACCCTTCCAGGGCCACCTGAGGGTCTCGTGTTTCTCTCTGAGAAGGACAAGTTTCTGCCATCTGTAAATATGCGGTCACTCGCGTCTCGTCAGTGCTTGAGCTGAGAACCCTGCACTCCTTGGACATTTGGGGGGATTTTACATCCATTTAAAGTCAACCACCAGCCACCATTTTCAAAGTGGAAAAGGAAAACATCAGAAGCTAAGATTGCTAAATGGAGGAGGCAAACCTGAGTTTTACGTCCATGTGTCACCTGGCAGTGACAATTTCTAGGATCCAGCCGAGACCAAACTCAGAAACGTGACTCGACAGGATGGAAAACAGACAGAGGATGTGGACAACAGGTTGATGTTCCTGGACGGTGAGTCAGGAGAGCAGAGAGAGGGCGGCAGAGGGACAGAAGCCTCATGTCCCAGACTCCGTGCTTCCTCTTTTCTAATGGGTTTGACAACCGCCCCGGGAAGAGAGCACCACTGGCTCCGGGTAAAGAGGAGGAAACTGAGATGTAGCAGGTTTAAGCAAGCGGACAAAGTTCACGCAGCTGATGGACCTTTGTCCAACACCCGTGCACGGCCTTCAAACTCACGTCATCGTCAGTCCTGATGCAGCACCTGTTACGTGAAGTGGCTTATGTTCCATCCTGACAGTGGCCCCATGTGAGCCAGGAGCCATCAGTCCTCCTGTTGAGATAAAGACTGCAGCTTTGTGTGACCGAGTGTCAGAGTCTGTTCCAGCCGCCGTGACAAAACACCACTGACTGGATGCCTTGAACAACAGAGACTTATTCTCACCATTCTGAGGCTGGAAGTGCAAAACCAAGATGCTGGCAAGGGAGGTTTCCCTCTGAGGCTTCTTCTCTTGGCTTGTGGGTAGCTGCCATCACGCTGTGTACTCACCTGTCTTCTTCTTTGTGCTTGCAAAGAGAGGGGGCGGGGGGGGGGGGGTAGGTGAGAGAGACAGAGACACAGACAGAGAAAGAGAGAGAGAGAAAGAGGAAGTCTGTGTCTTTTCTTATAAGGGCACTGACCTCATCTTGAAGACCCCACCCTCGACCTCATCTACTCTAATCATCTCCCAAAGGCCTCACCTCCTCATACCACCACTTTGGGGGTTAGGATCTCAACGTACGAGTTTTGGGGGGAAGTTGACCTGACTTCAAGTTCATGGACATGTAGGAAAATGCAGATGTGCAGGCGGAGAACCCCAGTGGGGCCTTCTGTTTAGGAGCCATCCCAGCCTAGATTCTCATGAGAGAGAATCATGGTCTTGCCTGCTCTGTGCTAAAAACGGCAGCCCAGCCCCATCCCTTCTTCTCCCACTGTAGTGGGTTGAATCGTGTCCCCCAGAAGATGTATCTGCATCCTAACGCCAGGGCCTGTGAATGTAGGCTGATTTGGAAATAGGGTCTTTAGAGGTGTAATTAGTTAAGGATATTGAGATGAGGTCATCCTGGATTTTGAGTGGGCCCCGAATCCGACCACTGGTGTCCTTATAAGAACAGGAGAGAATGCAGAGACACAGAGGGGAAGGCCACATGAAGACAGAGGCAGAGATGGCAGTGATGCGTCTAGAAGCCCAGGAACATCCACGGGTGTTCCGCTGGACAGGAAGCCACCACCTTCCAGGGAGGTCTTTTCTCAGCCTCCCTGACCATGGGCGACAGGAAGCCTGTGGCTGGCGGTCCCTCTGAGCAGTTGGCTGAGCCCAGGGCTCGTGCTGGCCCAGGCTGAGCGGTGGACAAAGGCCCCAGCCTCTGGGTGAAGCTCTGTCCGGCTCTGTTTCAGGTGCGTTCTTCACAAAGGTGGTGGATCTGGGTGCTGCGTCTCTGAAGTTGGAGATCTGGGACACGGCCGGCCAGGAGAAATACCACAGCGTCTGCCACCTCTACTTCAGGGGAGCCAATGCTGCGCTTTTGGTGTATGACATCACCAGGAAGGTGAGGCTTGCCGCGGGCATGTCCCCACCCTCCTCCGCAAGCCGTCTGCCCTGCGTCCTCCCAGGCGCAGGGACGCTGTCATCTGAAGGTGTCAGGGGACTGGTCTGTGCTGGTGCTTATGGTAAACCCCCAACAAGCAGTAGAGAACACTGCAGTGAAAGTTGGTCACTTCCTCCAGGAAGCCCTCCCTGACAACCCCTCCTTCTCCTGCATGGTGGGGTTTGGGTTCCTCTGTGGTCCTCCCAGAACATCCCACACAGAGTACCACTATCAGTTGCTCACGATTCCTTGAGTGCGGCTGAGTTGGTGAGAGGGTGTCACAGACAAGGGGCAGACGTGGCCCCTGGCTGCACGTCCCTACACAGAGCATCATCCAGGCAGATGGTAAACACAAGTGAGCAGATACTTGGAGCAGGAGAAGGGAAGGGTGGGGTTCTGTGGGAGTTGATGGGAGGGGTACCAAACCCAGCTGGGGGTACATTGTGGAAGGGCTTCCTACAGGAAGGTTCTGGCTAAGACATGGGGGAAAAGCAGGGATTAGCACTATTAGGGCAGGGGGGCAGGTCAGCAGGAGGAGAAGAGAGTTCTGGTAGGAAAGCAGAGCGTGGTGGAATTAGGGA
The DNA here is from genome assembly GCF_041296265.1 of Equus caballus. Lineage (NCBI taxonomy): Eukaryota > Metazoa > Chordata > Mammalia > Perissodactyla > Equidae > Equus > Equus caballus. The sequence goes on along the minus strand of NC_091689.1, from coordinate 23,765,833 downwards.
GGGTGGGTGAAATGTGCGCAGCCACTGCGGCACTGAAAGCAGACCAGCCTGGTGAGCTTTGCTGCAGGGAGGGGAGAAGGGCCACGGGGGGCCGGGTAGGAGCCCCCGATACCTGGTCTGCAGGGTGCTGCAGCTAGGGGCATGGTTTGGGGTGATAGCCACTCCCCCAAACTCTCCTGCACAGAGGGATCCTTGAGGGCATCCAGGAGTGGAGGTCTGACTGGAGCATCCCACAGCCTCTGCCTCCCGGGCCCTGTCAGTGGGAAAAGAGGTGCCACGAGGCCCAGGCCACCCGAAGCAGGAAAAAGATCCGGCTGCGCCTCCTCAGGGGAGCAGAGCAGCCTGTGGGGGTCTGTCGTATGGTCAATGGGGTCTTGAGACATTTTACACAGTGTGGCATTGACACCTGCTCTTTCTTCCCTCTGGGAGAGCTGGTGAGACCGCCCAAGTGTTTTGTCTGGCCTGATGTTTTTTTCTTTCTTAGGATTCCTTCGACATGGTTCAGCAGTGGCTGAAGGACCTGGAGAAGGAGTTCCACCCAGGAGAGATTGTGGTGATGCTGGTCGGCAACAAGACGGACCTCGGCGAGGAGCGGGAGGTGACGTTTGAGGTAGGACTGGAGACTGGTCATGTGTCCCCCCAGAGGAGAAGGGAGTGACCCCAAAACACACACATCCACTTGCACGCACACCCATGCACACACACCACACAGATGAACACATCACACCCACCCATACACATATGCACACACACACAGCCACATACCCACACATCTGCGTGTATGCATGCACACCCACACAACCTGCCTACATATGTGTGTGCATGCATGCACCACACACATACTCATGCTCACACACACCCATACCCATACACACACAGTCACACACCCACACACGTGTGTACATGCACCCCCCACACACACGCATTGACAGACACTCCCACGCACTTCCCATGTTAGTTTCCCTTTTGGCCAAAGATTTCTGGTTGTTCCTGGAAGGGTCGGACCCGGAGATGGTCGCTGTCCAGGGTGGGGAGAGCTGTGAGCAGCAGGCAGGCTGCCCTCCTGCGAGCTGGCCGAGGGGGGACCAGCCTGGTGTCACGCAGGGAATGGGCAGGTGCCCTGGCCAGGTCCCGGGGGTCACGAGGAAACCAGGATCCCTCCATCCCACTTCAAGAAATGTGAGTTTTTGGATCTTTTTCTTTGTGTTCAGTGAATTATTGAAGAAGGGGCAAAAGAATAAATCCAAATTTCTATGCTAGGAACTGAGCAAGGGATTAAAAAATGAAAAAAGTTGCAGTTCTGTAAAATGACCAATGGAAGACTAAGTGCAATGGAGAGATGTGTGCACAGTCTGTGCAATCCCAGAGATCTAGTGGGGTGTGTGTGTGTAGGAGTGTGTGCATAGGAAGTGTGCGTGTATAGATGGTGTTTACATGTGTATAGGAGGGTGTGCAGATGTGTGAGTGTGTGTAGAGGAGGTGTGTGTGTAAGAGAGTGTAGGAGGTGTGTGTATAAGAGAGTGTAGGAGGTGTGTGTATAAGAGAGTGTGTATGTAGGAGGTGTGTGTGTGTGTGTAGGGGTGTGTGTATAAGAGTGTGTAGGAGGTGTGTGTGTGTGTAGGAGGTGTGTGTGTAGGAGGTGTGTGTGTAAGAGAGTGTAGGAGGTGTGTGTGTGTGTGTGTATAAGAGTGTGTAGGAGGTGTGTGTGTGTGTGTAGGAGGTGTGTGTATAAGAGAGTGTGTAAGAGGTGTGTGTGTGTGGGAGGTGTGTGTATAAGAGAGTGTGTAGGAGGTATGTGTGTGTGTGTAGGAGGTGTGTGTGTAGGAGGTGTGTGTGTGTGTGTAGAGGAGGTGTGTGTATAAGAGTGTGTAGGAGGTGTGTGTGTGTGTAGAGGAGGTGTGTGTATAAGAGAGTGTAGGAGGTGTGTGTGTGTGTGTAGAGGAGGTGTGTGTATAAGAGAGTGTGTATGTAGGAGGTATGTGTGTCTGTGTGTGTATAGGTGATATGTGTGTGTGTGGGGGGTGTGTGCCTAGGAGGGTGTGTAAGGGTGTGTGTGTGTGTGTAGGTGTATGTATATGGGAGTGTGTGTGTGTATATTGGAGGTGTGTGTATAGGAGAGTGTGTGTTTATAGGTGTGTGTGTAGGGGTGGTGTTTGTGTGTGTATGGGAGGGTGTGTAGGAGTGTGTGTATATAGGTGGTGTGTGTGTAAGGGGTGTGTGTGTGTGTGTAGGGGTGTGTGTGTGTGTGTAGGGGTGTGTGTGTGTGTAGGGTGTGTGTGGAGAAGGTGTGTGTATAAGAGTGTGTAGAAGGTGTGCATGCGTAGGAGGTGTGTGTGTGTAGGAGGTGTGTGTATAAGAGTGTGTAGGAGGTGTGTGTGTAGGAGGGGTGTGTGTGTGTAGGAGGTGTGTGTATAAGAGTGTGTAGGAGGTGTGTGTGTAGGAGGGGTGTGTGTGTGTGGGAGGTGTGTGTATAAGAGAGTGTAGGAGGTGTGTGTGTGTAGGAGGTGTGTGTATAAGAGTGTGTAGGAGGTGTGTGTGTAGGAGGGGTGTGTGTGTGTAGGAGGTGTGTGTATAAGAGAGTGTAGGAGGTGTCTGTGTCTGTGTGTGTATAGGTGATATGTGTGTGTGTGTGTGGGGTGTGTGCCTAGGAGGGTGTGTAAGGGTGTGTGTGTGTGTGTAGGTGTATGTATATGGGAGTGTGTGTGTGTATATTGGAGGTGTGTGTATAAGAGAGTGTGTGTTTATAGGTGTGTGTGTAGGGGTGGTGTTTGTGTGTGTATGGGAGGGTGTGTAGGAGTGTGTGTATATAGGTGGTGTGTGTGTAAGGGGTGTGTGTGTGTGTAGGGTGTGTGTGTGTAGGGTGTGTGTGGAGAAGGTGTGTGTATAAGAGTGTGTAGAAGGTGTGCATGCGTAGGAGGTGTGTGTATAAGAGAGTGTAGGAGGTGTGTGTGTGTAGGAGGTGTGTGTATAAGAGAGTGTGTAAGAGGTGTGTGTGTGTGCGGGAGGTGTGTGTATAAGAGTGTGTAGGAGGTGTGTGTGTGTGTGTAGGAGGTGTGTGTATAAGAGTGTGTAGGAGGTGTGTGTGTGTTTGTATAGGGGTGTGTGTATAAGAGAGTGTGTAAGAGGTGTGTGTGTGTGCGGGAGGTGTGTGTATAAGAGAGTGTAGGAGGTGTGTGTGTGTGTGTAGGAGGTGTGTGTATAAGAGTGTGTAGGAGGGTGTGTGTAGGAGGTGTGTGTGTGTAGGAGGTGTGTGTGTGTAGGAGGTGTGTGTGTGCGTAGGAGGTGTGTGTATAAGAGAGTGTAGGAGGTGTGTGTGTGGGGGGGAGGTGTGTGTATAAGAGTGTGTAGGAGGTGTGTGTGTGTGTAGGAGGTGTGTGGGTGGATTTAGGAAAGACTTTAGGAGGGGACAAAGGAAGGAAGGGCAGGAGAGGGACAGGCAGGTGGGCTGCAGGGCGGGCTCCCGGGAGGAGGGGGAGAAGGCCGTGTGAGAGGCTTTGGGCTCAGAGGCAGAGATCCTGGCATGTGGGGTTACGGAAAGGGGGGCTCTGGAGGCAACAGCCGTCCCTGGAGGGTTTGGGGAGCTGGGGGTGGGAGTGATGGGTGATCTAGAACGAGCACTGGAGGCAAGGTAAGGGTGAGCAGGGAGACAGGGGCCTGGGCAGGCTGCCCAGCTCAGGGGGCACGAGGGGCCTTGGGCAGCGGCAACCCCTGCCTCTGCTGTCCCGGCACCCCGCCCTGGGCCGAGCCTGCCTGCCTGCAGAAGTGACACCCTGTGGCTTGGACCACATGGAAGGCCACCCTGGGGTCTGAGCTGTAGACCCCGTGGGCCCCAGGCCACCACCCTGGCCTCTTCATCCTGCGCTCCCACTCAGCACGGCCAGGGCCTGGGTGGTCAGGGGGACAACGTGCTGCCGCCACCAGCATCCCAGCCCCAGGGAGAATCGCACAGGGGGTCTTGGCTGGGGAAGAGGTGAGGCTGACCTGCAGCCAGGCATTTCTCAAATTAATTTTTGGCACTTCTTTTTAAAATAATTTCAGAATTACAGGAAATATTGCAAAAACAGTACAAAAAGTTCCCGTATGCCCTTCTCCCCGCTTTCCCAAGTGTTACCCTCTTATGTAAGCACAGGACAAGGATCAAAGCAGGAAACGAACACTCACTGGCCATCAAGAGAGATCCCTCAAGCCAGCTCCGATGACCTTTTATGTCCTTTCTACCCGCCCCCGTCATTCTTTGAGCTCTTCCTTCCTCGCTGGCTCACCAAGCTGGTCCAGGCTCATCTTGTACTTTTCTCTGCCCCCGCCCTGGAATCAGTCATTTTCTCAAGGAGCCCTGATTCCCGTTATTGGGGAATGAATCTACAAGCCCAGATCTGAGCGCTGGATATGCTCATTCCACAGAAGGGAGGTGACCATGAGCCCCGTCCTGGGGGACCTCAAGGAGACAAACTGGTAGGGGGAGGACTGAGGGCCTGCAGTTTAGGGAGTAGAGGCCCATGGGACCTGAGAACTTTTAAAGTGACCCCACCTGGAATCCCCAAGCTAGTGGGGCAAAGGGCATATTTGGGTTTCATTCACGTGACTCAGATATATGCTACTTGAAGTCTCCAGGTCTCTGAGCTGTACCAGGTCCCTTTGTCTTTCAAAATACAAATAGTAATGTCCACATCTCACAGAGGACGGGAAGCCCAGGGGCTCCCCTGGGGACTTGCAGGTCCTTGGGTCTCCCAGCCCCCTTTACTCCATATCCAGCATCGCCTAATTCCCCGTCTCACTCAACTTTGCCTCTGTGGCTGTCGTCATCTCTCCTTCTTAGGCCAACCCAACAGGCCACCAGCTACTTGATTCCACCAGCAACTCAGCAGCAAAATTGTATAGACCAAACAGTGTTTCTCTACCTGGAGGGGTGCCCTGGGGTGACATTGTAGCCCAGCCCAGCAAACAAAATAGAAAATGAGACCACTCTGTGTTGGCCCTTTCCTCCACTTGACCTTCTCCCTGGGGCCCCAGCCTCCCCAGACTCTGGGTTCTCTCCCCTTTTTTGCTGCCAACGTCCTCCCTGGCCTGCCCTTCCCCCACCCTCCCACCCTGCCCACCCACCTCCCTGTGTCTCCCTCCTACAGAGCAGCTCAGCTCTCCGTCTCCCACCCAAAGCTGCCACCTTGCAGCCCTGCCCCCGAGGTGCCACCCGTGCCAGGTCTGCAGCTCTCAGCGCTCTTTGGCAGTTTGTCCTTCCCTGGAAGTGTCCAATTCTTCAGCAGGTCTCCCTTCCCGCTCAGGAACCAGGAGGGACCTCCATGCGGGTTTTCCCTTCGCTCCTCTGAGTTAGGTCACACCCTCCCTGTGGGTGGATGCTGCATCCCCAGTTGTCGGTTGGTCTGTCTTCAATAGCATCTTCCCTGCCTGCCACCTTTAAGACGAGGGCCATGTAAGCAGCTGCAGAAAAGTGTCGGGTGGGGACGTCCCAGGGACACACCAGGGGCTGATGCAAGAGGAAGAGCTGACGCAGGGCCCAGGTGGAGGGCGCCTCCCCCAGGGGAGAGAGGGACCCACTTCCTTGGGGGGGATGCAGAAGACAGAGAAGTGGGATGAAGATTTCAGAGGAACTTGGGGGGAGGGCAGAGGGAACCCAGGGAGGCAGCATCAGTGTGGGTCCTTGAGGTGTGCTGGGGAGCCCACGGTGGAGCCATCATTGGAAATGGCGGCCAGTGGGAGGAGGCGGGGGTTTGCAGACTAGGTGAGCACGGAGCCGTGGCCGAGGGCTGCCGCAGGTCGCTGGGTGTGGGGATGGGAGGAGCAGTGGGGGATGGGAAGTAGGGGAGAGGGGAGTGTGGAAGCTCAATGGGAGGAGCGGGGCTTGGTGGGTGGGCGAGGGGGGAGGGGACACCTTTTGTTGAGGCCGTGGGCGTGGCCAGGTGTCATGCAGGATGGGAGCATCGCTCCTCCTTCTTGGGGAGTCTGGGAGGCTCAGGGGAGCTGCCTGCAGGGGAGGCCCCCAGGTCCTCATTCACCCCTGAGTCGTGGGCGCCACCTTGGCTTTTCTGTGGCTCCTTCTCCCCTTCGCCTCACATGGCAGCCCTGGTGTTTTCACACTCACCCTTGCTCTGTGACAGCCGTCACTCCACGAAGGCCTCACCTGTGTGGGAAGGGAGGAGACCCCAGGGAGGGTCCTGGTGGATGCCCCTAGGGGCCTCTCCGACCCTTCCCTCCAGGTTTCCTCGGCTCTGGCTTGGTTTCTTTGCTCGAGTGGCAGAGCCCACAGTTGCCTGAGACTCATGGGGGAGGGAGCCAAGGACACTGGCCTTCTCAGACTCCTCTGGGAGAGGAGGCCCCTTGAGGCGGAGCTGGGCTCCAGAAGAGCCCCTTCCAGCCAGCACTCCCTGTCCACCCCCTCCTCCCTGGTCCTGGAGGCCAAGAAGCAGAAGTTGAGGACCTAGGTTCTCCACAGGCTGCGGCTGTTTCTCGAGTCTTACTGTCAGCAAACAGCTGGTCAATTAGGTCTCCACAAAGCTGGAAACAAAACAGCACCCCCAAAGCTCAAATGGGAGCGTGAGGCACGAGTGGCTACTGGACACTTGAAGAGAAAGAAAAAAACGAAGGCGCCGCAGTGTTCGTAGGAAACTTTGCAAATCACGTGGGATTTCGTGGCTGTTTCCTTCAGGAGGGGAAGGAGTTTGCAGAGAGCAAGAGGCTGCTGTTCATGGAAACATCGGCCAGGCTGAACCACCAGGTGACCGAGGTCTTCAGCGCAGTCGGTGAGTGACAGGCCCCCAGGGGAGCCGGGGTGGGGGCCCACCACTGGACCTGCTCCATCGGGTCTTCTTTTCCGGGTCCTGGGACCCAACAGAACGTCTCTAGGGGCTGGAAGGGGGACAGGGGAGTCAAGGGCCTGTGTTTCACGGCTCTGGGTAAATTTTTGGCAATCGGGTCCCTGGGACTGCCTGGTGTGTGCTGGGCAGTGGGGGGACTTCCCTCCGCAAACGACCCTCCTTCTGTGATCACAGCCCGAGAGCTGCTGCAGAGAGAAGAGAGGAAGGAGGGCCAGACCCAGCGGAGAGATGCTCGGCTGGCTCTGAACGAGAGGCCCGCGGGACAGGCCAAGTGCTGTGCGCGCTAGGAGCAGCCACTGCAGGAGGGGCTGTGGGCAGGACGCCCCCAGGTCCAGCCCCGGCTGGTCCTCAGGGTGAGCCGCTGCCTGCTCCGTGTTGACGGTGGCACTAATTTTCATTCACCCTTGATGCTGCCTTGTTCCTGAGTCCTAGAGGTGACCTGAAGCGGGTATCCCGGAGAGCAGCCACTTCCCAAAGCTGACAGGAGTCATTCAGGAGAGGATCCCGTGCCACACGGCTCCCAGAGGATGTCAGCCCCGTCTCCCCAGACACCCACATACTGATTGATTCCTGGATACTCGGGCCACGTGGGCCTGCCGCTGCCTGGATTGCTGTCCCCTCAGCTGCCTGGCCATCAGTTACAGAGGAATGAAATGGGTTAGAAGGGAGACAAGGAGCAGAAAGATACTTGGATCACTGTCGTGGATCACTGTGGTGGCTGGACAGTCACCTTACACCTGCTGTTGGGCAGGGGCTGCCTGGTGGCCGGGCCCACCTGCTCCTGGGAGGTGGGAGAGGAGGGAGCAGGCCCAGATGGAGGCAGCAGTGTCTGGAAGAAATGGAGCAGCCGTGGGGGGCTGGGTCCATCTCCTCCGGATCTCAGTGAGTGGCCCCCAGGAATGACAGCATCTGCCAACGAGCAGCCAGGGGCCCTCTTCTGGCTGTAAATTTGATGACCCGATGCTTGTGCCCAGTGAGCGTGAGGATTCAGACTTTTGACCTGAGGTATAAGTGGTACTCTCTATGCGTTTTTCTCCAAAAGTTAAACCGCTTTCTGTAATCTGGTCTTTGGTGAGTTGGCAAGGTGGGGTTTGTTATGGCGCATATTCTAGGGGGACTCATGGTGAGTAAGTCAGGATGTAGGCCCATGTGGCAGGCTGTGACTACACTGGGCATGGGCCATCTCTCTGCTGGTGACACGTCATGTATTCACCTCATTGCTGTGGCCTTTACAGAGGCCCAGATGGTCACTCTGGAAGGTGAGCCCTAGTGGCAAGGTGAAGGTATTTCAAAGGCTATTTTTGGGGGGTTAGTGTTGATTTTCATCCTTGCTTCTGGGACTCTGATAAGCAGATCTGAAATTTTAAATCATAAGACACTTTTATCCATCTGAAAAGGGCGGCTCCAGGACATTGACTATAAGGATGGACAGAAGGACAAATGCATAGCATCCTTTTCCCTTGACTCTGAACTTCCTGACAGACCAAAAGGGTGCTCCAGCGTTCCGAGGGGCTCCTTCCGTCTTCTCCTCCAGGCTTGCTCTCTGCTTTTGTTCAACCTACATGGGAACATCATCCCAGCCCCTGGGCCTGGAACTTGGGTGCAGCTCAGCCGACGAGGAGCCCTGGCAGGGTATGGACCAGGGCATGGACACCAGGCATTGGCCAGGATCCATCTCAGTGAGGTCACGTCAGCATGGCCTGTCCCCACCCAAGGTCACAGCTCCCCTCGAGGAGGCCTCCCCTTCCAGGATCTGGCCGTGGCTCCCTCCCTCGTGTCAGTCCTGGAGCTGCCATGCTCTAACCACACCTTGGCAGGCGTTATCCTCGCTGGGGGGAGTTGGGTCCCTGGCAGATCCAGCTTCTGTTCCGGGAAGATGGAAACAGCCCATGTGTCCCACGGATCCAGACTTTCCTGATGCTTCTCTTGAAAGAAACTTCTCCTGTGATCTTTCTAAACAAAAGCAGATTTCACAAGCCTCTTCCCTGTGATGATCTTCGAGAAAAGCTAAAGGATAAATAAAAATAGCTGCCGAGACAGCCTGCTCCCTTGATGTCACTCACACTTTTTCTTAGACAATGTCGTAGGTGAAACCTGGCAGCTTGTGGCTGCGTGTGTTGCACTTTCTGAATGCAGTGAAGTTGGACGGTTTTCCATATGATTATTCCCTCGTAGATGAAGTATGTGAGGTGTGAGTCCCTGGTGTGCCAGGCTGCATCCTCAGGGCTGCGGACCCCTCTGCACCAACCAGGAGAGATGGACCCACCTTGGAGGCGGCGGGAGGCCCAGGCTGCTCTGGCCACTAGATGGCGCTCCAGCCTCGTGTAAGGCAAACCCAGCACTCCCAGGTCCTGCAAATGTTAGTTCTGCAAAAGGCAAGGCTTTCAGAGGTATTTCTGATGAGTGGGTGGATGAAATAGGAAGTGGGAAATAACGATGATGTTCGCAGGATGTCTGTATCTCTTTGCCTATTTCCCTCCTGTCTTGTCAAGCTGGTATCACTGTGCTAGAATTTATTATTAAACCATATCCTCGGATGCATTCCAAGGCATCCTTTCACGGCGCCCCAGACTGGACGGGGTGCGATGTGGTCCCGCAGCCAGGGTTCCCTATTGCCCGGGATGTGATGGCCCCTTCCCCTCTTCTCCTCTCCCACGAAGCAGGTGAGGCTCAACCCTGCATTGGAATCACCTGGGAGCTTCTGCAAGCACCATCTCCGCGCCCAGAGAGGGTCTGATTAAATCTGTCTGCAGTCCGGCTCGGGCCCTGGGAGTTTTGAGCCCCCCTAGGTGAACCTAATATTCAGGCCAGGCGGAGAACCGCCGAGGGCAGAGGTTCTGTCTGTCCTTCTGAGGGATGCCCCGTGCATGGTACAGTGTCTTGTCCATGCCAGGTGCTCACCCAAGCAAGAGGATACAATTTTTTTCCCCCCAGAGATCTAAAATGGCAGGCTTTTGTAGAAACAGCCCCCACCATAACCGACAGATGTTTATGGAAGGCTATCTCTGTGACAGAGCTTCACCCCCCTTATCTCAGCCCCTTCCGGGAACATGTGGTGGGGGGGTGGGGGCAGGGGGCGTGGAGCACGCAGAGAGATGAGCGATGGGCTGGCAGGCACGTGGCAGATACTCTTCAGGATAAAGGGTTCCTGGACTGCGCTGGCCCCGGGTCCTGGGGGAGGCCAGTCTGGGAGCCCACAGTCCTGCCCACTGCCTGGGAAGCTGCTCTGGCCCTTCTCAGCCTGAATGTGGACCTGAGTCCTATCCTGAGCTGGTGTGTGTGTGTGTGTGTGCTTGTGTGTGTGCACATAGTGGAGGCAGGAGGCACGGAGCCATTGATAAGCGGCATCTCAGGGTAACCCTGCTGACCTGCCTGTGACTGAGAGCTTTCCCATTCTTCTGTTTCAGTTGAACGTGTTCCCTCCGGCTCCCCTGGAAGAGACCCCTTTGCCCAGAGGGGCTGACTCAGAGACCCATTCTTCTTTTAAAATTTGTTCCCTTCTTGGGGCTTCCACTGGCCAAATTTAAAACAATTTGAGTATCCAAAATTATTTGTAAGATGTTAGACAAAAAGAAAATAAAAGAGGAAAGAAAAAGAAAGGAGAGAAATATCTCCTTTGGAAGAATCCGGCTAATAAATGCAGAATTAGAGAATCAGCGTTGCGTGACAATGCAACAATGTAACATTCGCTCCTGTAACAATCTGCTCAGTAACCATCGCTCCCAGCAAGGCTCTTCAGTGGGGGCTTACACCACTGGTTGAGAGCTCTTTCGGAATCAGGCTCTTGCCTCGGGGCTGGGGCATCTGCAGATGGCATGGTTAAAACCCCTCACAATGGAGAGATCCTCCTCAACCACGTGGTCAGATGCGGTGTCTGTCAGAGAGAGACTGGGGGACCCACTACCAGATATGATGTCCTAGGAGGGACACAGCGTTTGTGTGCACAGTGAGCAACCGAATCCAGTGAAGGCCCCAGATCTACCCCTCAGGTTACAGGAAATACGAGGACAGAACAGGTGATCGCACCATGGGGCAACAATCGACAAATCGCATGTGTGGATCATTCTAAAAGATAACGTGGCTGAGTGGTTAAGTTCGAGGCTTGCGGGCTCCACTTCGGGGGCCCAGGGATTTCGCCAGTTTGGATCCTGGTTATGGACCCAGCACCGCTCATCAAGCCATGCTGGGGTGGCATCCCACATAGCACAACTAGAAGGAATTTCAACTAGAATATACAACTAGGTACTGGGGGGCTCTTGGGAGAAGAAGAAAAAAAAGAAGAAGATTGGCAACAGATGTTAGCTCAGGGCCAATCTTTAAAAAAAAAAAAAGACAACATGTCTGGGATTTCGTAAAAGTCAGTGTTGCCACAAAATAAGATCAGGGACCAAAGAGAAAGAATTAACTGCAGCTGTGAATTTAGATTGGCGCCTGGTTTAAAAAAAAAAAGACACAACTGAGACTTTCTTGCTGTATTGAGGATTTTTGAATATGGACTAAAAACTAGATGATGTGAGGGAATTATTACAGTTTTTAGGCATGATGATGATTTTGTGGGTATGTAGGAGACTGTCCTGATTTTGTTGGTGAGTATTTGGGTTGTTTCCAGCTTTTTGGCTATTGTGAATTGTGAGGCTATGAACATTCCTGTGCAAGTCTTTGTCTGAACTCCCGTTCTCGGTGCTGTGGGCTACACACCCAGGAGTGGGTGGACCATATAGTTGCTTGATGTTTACCTTTTTGAAAAACCGCCAAACTCCTTTCCTGGCCTGTGGGCTCTTCCAGGCCTGGCCTGGCACCTGCCTGGCCTTGGAGCAGGCCTGGCCCCTCTCCTGTTCCCACAGGCTCATTCCACCCCGGGGAGGTGCTGACAGTGGCAAGGGCTCTCTCCTGGGAGGAGACTGGCCCTCTACCCTCCCCTGACCTCCTTGTGGCTGGGGAGGTGGGGGAGCCCTGTGTGCACCTCATCTGGGTGGTCTGGGTGGGCTCTGCCTACCCTCACTGGCCGGTGAGCTGCGGACGCTCCTTCCTTGGGGTCCTTTGGGCCCGCTCTGGGTCCTGGCCACCAGGCCTCCTGAGCGTGGTTGGACAGCAGGAGTCCTGCGCTCACAGTGGGCTTCTGAGACCCTGCAAGCAGGGTGCAGGCAGAGGCCCTAGCTTCGAATCTGGATATCACTGGTTAAACCTGTGCCCCCCGCGCTGGACTGAGAGAGGGCCTTGGGGAAGCGGGTTTACACCCCACGCTGGCCGGTGAGCAGGTGCTGCGCCCACCCGAGCTCAGAAACTTTATGTCCCAGGGTGTTCAGATGAGGAAACTGAGGCTCAGAAAAGTAAGGGCTGGGCTCAGTTGCCCCGTTAGTGGTGGTGTGTCCCCTGACACCACAGCAATTACACCTGAGGCAGGACACAGAGACATTCCCATGCAGTTAGAATCAGGGGCGAGAGGGACGCGATGTGGGGTGGAAGCCATCCAGATTCAGGTCTTCTTGCTGTGGATTGGAGACAAACAACCCACGGTTCTTTTTCTCTCCTAGAACCAACAAGGGAGGCAGAAGGACTGGGGCTGAGAGAGGGGCTGGTCAGACCGAGGGGCAGTGCTGCCCTCCTCTGGGGGCTTCCCGCAGGACACAGGGTGATGCGCAGCATCCCTGGCCTCGTTCAGTGTGCAACCTGGGTGACCATTCAAGACAGCTTGGGTGGAGGGCGCTACAGGCTGCAGGTGACCAGGGACGGTCCCAGTTCCCTTACTCAGTGCTACGTAAGTCACGGCAAGTCATGGATCCCGTGGGCTGCTGGGCTCTGAGTGTCCTTCCAAGCTCACATCCCACGAGGGCAAAGCACCTCCTGCTTTGTCACCACACAGACGCATCTAAACAAGACCAGCTGCTTTTATTAGGATGGAAGGGAAAGTAGCCCGTGGAGGAGAGAGTGGATGGAGGGGGGAAGGATGCTGGAGTTTTCTTCCATGAGCTGGGCTGTCACTCATCCTGGGAGGATTCAGCGCCTCCTTCCAAGAGGAGGCAGACCTGCCGGTGCCTGAGGCTTGGCTGCAGCCCCAGGGCTGCTCCCCTCCTGCCGAAGCGGCCCACTGGTCGGATTCTGCGGCCCATGTACCAGGCAGGATCGATGTCAGGGGCTGGAAAGGAAAGAGCAAGAACAGTGTATAGATATGCCCTCCCTGGCGTGTGCGCCGTGTGCTCCCGCAGGCTGCAGGGTCCAGCACACACGCTCAGCTCACTGCTTCCCCATCACCCAGGCCGTGCTGGGACCCACCTGCAAAGCAGGGGACATACAGAGGGTTTGATGGGGCCATCTGTGGGTGATGGGCTGGCTTTGGGAAACAGGAATTCGAACTCACTCCAGGACCAACTCGCCCCACCCTCCCCACCCTGGTTCCCGTGGGGAAAGCCAGTTCGTTCTGCCAGGCCGCCCTGGTGGAGAGAAGTGAACCCTTCACCTGTGTGCTGGGCAGGGGCACTGGGGAGCAGGTGACAGGGCCACTCAGGGGAGAGGCCTGGTGAACAGGAGGCCAACCACCCAGAGCTGGGGCACTTAGCGAGACGGTGGCCCAGGTTTGGAGGAGGTCACGTTCCACCCATGGCACCTGGGACTGGAGGGGCGGAGGAGGGAGAGGGAGGCTGATGTCCGGGGTCTGGACACTCACTGCGGATCTCCATGGAGTGCTGGTGGGCTCGGCTCGCAGCCCCCTGAAGGGCCAGGCCCAGCAGCAGCAGGCACAGGAGCCAGGCTCGCGTTGCCTTCATCCCCCTGGCTCCTTGCGGATGCCCTGCTGGAGGTGGGGTTCCACACGGAGGGCGCGGCCTGGGGCAGAGGGGCAGGAGCAACGTGAAGCCCACGTGAGGGTGTGTACTCACAAAGCTGGGAGCCTTGGAGAATGCGAACACTGTGTGGGAGTGTATGTGCACGTGTGCATGAGTGTGAGCATCACACGTGAGTATATGTGTGTATGTGTGTGCACTGTGTACGAGAGGGTATATGTGTGCATGCGTGTGTGTGTGCACCTGTGTGCATGAGAGAGCGTGTGTGTATGTATGACAGTGTGTGAGTGTACGAGATGTGTGGGTACGTGTATGTGCACTTGTGTATGTTGAGTGTGTGTGCATGTGGTTACATGCTTGTGCATGTGCATTGTGTGTTTGTGTGCATGTGTATGTGTGTGTGCATGCAGCCACACTCCAGTGTGCATTCCTGTGCTCTGTGTTGGGGTGGAAATGAGCAAGGAAGTAAAAAGCTAGGTTTTTGCAGGATCCCCCGGCCTCCCTGGGACCCCGTGCTCTCCTCCATGTGGCGAGAATTAAATGAGGCGACCGTGTACAGCTCAGCCTCTGGTGGGCTCAGACATCAGAAGGGACCTGGGAGGCATATGAGCTATGGATGTAGAGAGGTGGGCTGTCTTGGAACAGCCTCAGGCTGCCTGGCTGTCTATGTTAGGGAACCAGGAGGTGTGGGAGGCCTCTATACTGCTGTGTGTGCTGCACACCCAGACAGGAAGGGCAGAGACGAGCAGGTTTGAGGGGAGCTGGCCCTGAGGAGCCCAGGGTTGCTGCAGAGGTGAAGGGGGTGCCTTGCCAGGGAGCTGGGGGTGCCGAAACCCCCATGGGCTGGGACCCTGGTGCAGGGTTCTTTCCCTCACTCTGCCCAGGGCCTGCTGATTTCCAGTTTCATCCTGCCCCCATGCCCGCACTGGAGGACATCAGCTGACAGCCAGGCATTGTAGACGGGTCAGCATTCTCCAACCTTACCAAGAGCACTCGCTCTCCCTATGACCCCCAGATCTGATCTGCCGGGTCTTCAAGATAAACCTGGAACATGTGGGACCTGCTCTCACACAGCAGGACAACCTCACTACAGATGGTGTGGGGAGAGGGGGCTGTGGGCAACAGAGGTACCCAGGACATCCACTTTTCACCTGGCCAGAGTGAGGTGCTAATGTGCCCAAACAGCATCCATCTGGCAGAGCCGGCAACTCCTCCCGCAGGCGCCCCCACCTCATGGGGCTGGCTGCCCCCGCAGGTGCCCTGACCTGTGGCACTTCAGGAGCCCTCTCTGGGTTTCAGGGTTTCAGGGAGGACCACTCTGCCTACCTTGACTTTCCAGCCTGTCTCTGAGCCCCACGGAAAGTGCTCTCCATCTGAGGAGTTTAAAATGCCTACCCCTCTCCCTTCTGGGGACTTGTTGGGGTGTCACACAAGGGGTGAGGTGGGGGACCCCGACTTGGAGGAAATGGAGGTGCCACCACGAAAGCAGAGTAATGAAGAGATGCATCCAAATGGGCAGAGACCCCTCGCTGGGCGGAGGGCGTCTTAGGAGAACGTTAGTGGCGCCTGGCTCCTGATCCCCAAGGACCTGCTGCCCCACGAGTTGGAGGTTTTTGCTGTCTGCCCGGTGGGATCCCTGGTCTGCATTCCCAGTGGAGTTGCAGAGTAGCCTTCGCCATGGACGTGCTTGAGCATCGGGGCCCTGGGCTGGCCGGGCACAAACCCTGGGGTGGCTGCCCCTGCCTGTCCTGCCCAGAGCTGGCCCTGGCTGCTGGAGAGCAGGCACGACCTTAGGAGAAGCCCGCCGCATGCCCCACGCCCCACGCCGAGAGAGAGAGAAGATTTACAGAGAAGGAGGGCAGAGGAACAGACTCCCACGCCCTGCAGCGCCTGCCTCGAGGGCTACTCACCGCGATTCCCCACGAGGGTGGCGAGCACGCTGTGCAGTGGCCGCAGCGGTGACCCAGAAGGGAGCCAGCTCACCTCCTTTTATAGATGGAGGAGCAAGCAGCCCGCCTCCCGGATGCCCCCTCATCCCTCACCTCGCCCGCCTCCCTCGCAGGAGACAATCATTGTCTTTTTTCTCTTCTTTTTTTAAAAAACTCTCATCAGTGGCGTAATTTTTCCCTTGCTGGGTTATATAATTTCATTTGGACCGAGTGGCTTTAAAACACATTAGCCTGCCTTCTTCACGCTGGCCTTTGGGAGGACTGCAAAGTCAGGCGCCACCGGTCCACGGAGCATGGAGCTGCCAGTGCCGAAAGGGGTCCCTGAGGCCGCTGCTCCCCACTCCTCCTGTAAATCGGGTTTCCAGTGGAAGGAAGTCACCCCAACTGTTCCATCTCTTCGTGATGCTTCTCAGACCCTGCTCCATCCTCCACCTGGCTTTCCATCGTTGCATCCTTTATGCAAACCACTTTCCACTTTTGTCCTGTTTCTACAACTTAAAAAATATTTTTTCTAGGCTTTGACAGTCTTCATAATTAATGTTCAAGATAAAAAAGTGTATTATCATAAAACAAATGCGTGTACTTTTACTATAAAATAAACAATAAACAAGTTTGTTTTATGATAAAAGCCATTTATACAATACATTTGGACAGAGTTTAGTGCATACAGAAAAGAAGGAAAAAAAGCATGTGTAATGCCAAAAAAGCCAATCATTTTTCACACGTGACATATTTGCTTCTAGTGGGTTCCCCATGTATTTTCTGGGTAGAGTCATCATATTTACACACTTTGAATCTCTTTCTTCTCATTTAACCGTCGTGGCCTCAAGCTGTTAAAAAATTTGTTTATTTGTGCCATTTTAACCAATTACACAATATTCTCCCATTTAACCCGGACCTAAGACTCTAAGTCATTCTGAATAATTAGGGGTTATATTCAAGTGCCTCTGAGCATAATCTTACAGAACCTGTCCTGGGAGAAGAGAGTTTGTGGGTTGCTCCCCACCGATGGGAGCAGAGGGGCAACTCGGCGTTTCATGTGCCTCCGTCAGACTTCTAGAAGCTTCGAGCAGTACCTCCCCTTCAGTGGATCGATCACACACGCTTCTCCCTTCTCCTGCAGCTGCCGGTTCCTGGTGATGAAGTTTCGTGGCCGAGGGCTCCCTGGGGGGAGGGGGGTGCTGATGAAGGGGGAGTGTAAGAGCATGGGGGATGGCGGCCGGGTGCCGGGCTCTCACTGGGCTGCAGGCGAGGGTCGCTGGGGAGCTTGCAACATTCCTAGTGCCTGGGGCCCCCTTGGGTGGGTGGATTCCATCAGGATTCCTGGGGGCAGCTCAGGGTCAGGGCTGGTCGAAAGCTCCCAGGTGGTCCTTACGAACAGTGGTGATGGTGATGGACATCTGCTGTCACGAGGTGTGCTCCTGTGTTGGAGGCGGGTCCTCTGGGCGGTCCTCAGGGATGTGTGCCTAGTACCACGGCTGCCTGGGGCAACAGAAACCATGGGACTGCGGGAGCTGGAGGCAGCCTCCTGGGACTCACTGTTGGAGCATGCGTGTGCTCACTTGCGTGTGTGCACATGTGCATGTGTGTGTGTGTGTGTGTGTGTGTAGGAGGGATAGCGAATCCCCCCCTTTCAGCAAAGTATCTTCAGCACAGCGTGGTGTTGGTGCCTTGCCACTTTGGGGACCCAATGATGGGGGGATGTAGCAGTCAGGGTGGGAGGTGGCACAGGCATTGTGGAATCACTCATCCCCTCCACCCACCCAGTGTAGAAGCTGAGACCTCAGTGCTGCCAAGAGAAGGAAAATAATGCCCCCTCGCCCCTCCACCCCCAATAGCGTCTGGCAGCGCCCATTGGAGGATCGTGCTTAAAGATCACTTGGTTCCAGCCAGCCTGCTGAATGCCGAGCGCTGGGTATCAGACACCAAGCTCATGCAAATTCTATTCCACCTCTGGGGATGGGTTATTGGGCCTCCAGTAATACCGGTTCTTCCACACAGTGCTGCTGGGAAGCGAAAGTCCCTGGAACTCACTGAATTACGGCTTGATATAAAATTGCGGTGGAACTGCGACACTCTAACCTGTGGTGGGCTTGAGGCCTCATGAGTCCCGGGAGAGACAAGGTGGGAAACTGTGCTCTCCCCAGCAACCCGAGGGGAGCTGGGCGTCCTCGGAGATCTGGGTGCTGGACCGTAATCTGTCGGACGCTAGAATATCTGAGCAGAGCCACCTGTGCTGCCCACTCAAAGCTCGATTCTAACCATGAAGGATCTTTGAGGGATCTGTGCATCCAGCTCCTCATAAAGCTTTCTCTCTTTTCCCTGATGAAGACAGTTGGAGGATAAACCTTAGGAGAAATGTTTTAACTCCTGTCTCTGATATCCACCTGGAGGCATAATAAAACCATTGACTTATTTATTTTTTTCCCCAGATTAGCCCTAAGGTAACATCTGCTGCCAATCCTTTTCGTTTTTTTCCTTATCGCTTCTCTTGCTCTTTGGTTGGAACAGGTGTTCAGCTTGGTGTGTGCGAAAGTCGTTGGTCCCTGACCTGCCTGCATTCAGCGCCCAGTAAAGATGTCTCTGGAATGGCCATCTGCTGGAAAAAGGAACTCCAGGGAGCAGGCCTGGTCACTTAGTGGTTAAGTTCTCACGCTCTGCTTCAGCGACCCCGGAGTACATGGGTTCAGATCCCCCTTGCGGACCTATGCACTGCCCGTCAAGCCATGCTGTGCCAGCATCCCACATACAAAATAGAGAAAGATTGGCCCAGATGTTAGCTCTAGGGCAGTCTTCTTCACACACACACAAAAGGAAAAGAATTCTTCAAATAATGGAATTTATAAATAATATTGGGAATGATAAGAAAAACTTCCCTCTGATGCCATGGGGAGCAAGAAACACAGCTGTCAGTGTGGGTTCCTGTGTCTCCTGAAGACGCAGGGGGTCCTGTCTCCCAGTGACAATCCCAGTTGGGATTCGAACCTTAGTTTTGGGTGAGAGATTGGAGAGCAACTCAGGGCGTGTCCTACTCAGCAAGGGCAGGAAACGCCTGTGGGGTCAGCCCTGGGGACGCAGGCTTGACTCTTGTCTCTGTTGCCTGTGTGATTCCAAAGGACGCGGCCCCCCCAACCCAGGGGAGTGCAGCCTCGGGGCTCTGTCTGTGAGCTCCCAGCATCACCCGTGGAAAAGCCAGTGGTGAGTGGGTGGTTTGACAGCGCTTTGAAATTATAACTGCTACAGCCACAGTGAGCATCCCTCACTCTGCCTGGTGAACACGGTCCTCCTCATGCCTTAGGCTGTCCATGGGCCATTGCCTCTCTGAGACGGTCACTCGTGCTCGAGACCCGGATGCTCTCTTGCTCCTCCTCTGGGACACTCATATCCCAATCATGGATTGCGTGGCTGTTATTTGTCAGCACGTCTGCCATCTCTTGGAAGATAGGGAGAGAGCTGGGCCACCACCAGATGCTTGAGCCTTATCTGTGTCTGGAACACAGCAGGCGCTTGGGGATGCCCATCCACATGGGCCCTGGGCAGAGGCCCCTCTGGTGGCCAGAACAGTCGGCGTGAGCAGGGGCCCAAGGGGTGCCCGGAACACGCCACCTAACCTTTCCCTTCCTCCCAGTCATTCTTGGTCCTTTGCATATAAATGTTTACATGTGTGAGCAGATACATCATTCAAATTCTAATTTTTATATTATCTTAGTTGTTTTTCCATTTCTTTGTTCAATAGCATCCACGAACATGGCAAAAAGCGTCGTCTGGTCCACTCCTGCCTAAACCCCTGTAGCTTATAACAGGAGCTGAAAAGACACGGACCCAGCTGCCCTGAGACACAGCCTGAGGGTCATCGTGAAGAATTCCTGAGGCCACGCCAAGGCTCGTGAGAAGCAAGCTGCAGTCAAGTAGCAATGTCCGCTCAGGAGAGGGCACGGGGAGTAGCATTGGCAGTTTACTGGACATACCTCATATGGCATAAAAAAATACTGTCTTTGGAATTCCTACAGCTCTGAATTTGAATTCTGGCTTCATGCATACTTGGATGGGCAAGTCATGTGACTTTTTGAAATTTCCATTTTTTCATGCGTAAGACAAGCTGAGGACGCCTACCTCGCAGGGCTGTCGTGTGAATTAGTGATAAGGATGCCTTTACTGGCTTGGGGTCCAAATATGGTCACTTCTCTAGTTTTTCCAATGAAACTCTTCTGTGCCCACCAGTCTGGATCATTCGGGAGGCTTCCCACATCCCAGAAAAACCAAGAGCCCTGGGGCTCGCTCAGTCTAAAACAGTCACTCCTGCTTCCCAGGGTCAGGTGGGAGGGAAGTGCACGGCCGTGGCTGCGGCCACTGGATGTCCCTGCTGAAAACCAGCAGTCTCATGGCTGCATGTCCATTGCTGGGGTGGTGCCCTGGCTGCTGCGGACCCCACAGTGCAGCTGCCTCATGCTCAGGCTCCCAAATGACTGCTCAGTGAGGTCACACGCACAGCTGCTGTTCCTGAAGCCTTTCCACTGTGTCCAGGCAGGCTGGGCCCTGGGCGTCCAGTCATGGCCCCTCACTGCACTGGCACCAGTCTGCGCCTCCCCCATTGCCCTCCCTCAACTGGCAGCACTGGAGGTTCATCTGCACAGAGTGGGTGCTCTGGCCTTGAGTGGGGCAGTGAGCGCCAAGTCTCCTGCTACTGGGCAAAGTCAGACAAGCAACCCGAGAGAGCTCTCCATGAAGGTGGGGGCCGGGAGGACAAGAGGCGGCATGACAGTGCCCCTGGGATGGGCCAGGAAGGGAGGCTCCCCTGGCACTCAGGAGGGAAGCGTGTGCCCGGGGCCAGGCTGCAGAGGGAATCCCGGGCTCTCTGCAGAGGCTGGAGGAGCAGGGCGTGCACCCGAGAGCAGGGGGTGCCCGTCATCCTTGCTCCATATTCTCTTTTAGAGTCTTGGATGGGGGGTTCCACTGATCGATTTCTGTTAACAAATGTAACAGATTTCCTAATTTAATTATAGTGAGTTGAATGTTGGCTCCCCAAATCCTACATCCATGTCCCAACTCCTGGAACCCGTGAATGGGACCTCATTTGGGAAAACGGTGTTTGCACATGTAACTAAGCTAAGGATCTGAAGAGGAGGAGATTCTCCTGGATAATCCAGACGGGTCCTAAGTCCAATGACGAGTGTCCTCATAAGAGAAAGGCAGAGGGACACTTGAGACAGACAAAGAGGCTAAGACGCAGAGAAGAGAAGGCCGTGAAGACGGGGCAGAGATGGGAGGGATGCAGCCAAGGAAGGCTGGGGACACCCGAAACCGGAAGAGGTGAAGGACAGATTCCCTCCTGGGGCTTCTGGAGGGAGTGCAGCCCTGCTGCCCGACACCTTGATTTTGGACTTCTGGCCTCCGACACTGTGAGACACCAAGTTTCTGTTGTTTTAAGTGGCCCACTTTGTAGTAATTTATTAGCGCAGCCAGGGTGGCCATTGGGGGCTTAGAGCTGCGCATGCCCTGTCCCAAGATATGACGAGTTCAGCTTTTGCCTAGATGGTGAGTTCATGATGTGCTGGCTCCTTTCACCAAACCAAACCCAGAGAAATCATGGAACAAAATCACGAATGATCCCAAAGTGCGAGGAGGCCTGTGGGGAGGCGGAGGGCTGCCCGGGATGGAATGCTTGGGGCCGTGGTGACGCTGGCCCGTGGGAGAGGCTGGCCGGGTGGCCTGGAGGAGACAAAGCAAAGGAACATTTTTAGTTCTTCTGTCACTCTGGCTGACCACTGCCTGGAGACAGTCCTCGCCAGCCCCTGATGCACAAGTCAGGGGCAAAGGCTGGGACCAGGGGCCAGCAAACTTTTTCCATAAAGGACCAGATAGCAAATATTCAACTCTGTAAATATTGGACTCCATGATATCCAATACAGTAAGTGTTCAATTCAACCACAGACAACAAGGAAATATGCGGGTGTGGCCAGATTTGCTGACGCTGGCTGGACCGCCAGGGAAGGCTACAGCAGGGGCTTTAGAGAAAACAGGTGGCTGAGCTGCTGTGGACATCTGGATGTCGTCCTTCAGACAGAAAGGATCCCAGGCGTGTGTGTGGGGGGGGGGTTGGGTGGGCAGCCTCCTCTCGAGGTCCCCAGGGTCTTGAAGGTGGAAGCGAAGGGGCTTGGCATGGTGTTTGTGGTGACCCTCCTACTGACTATCCATGGACAGTCAGAGCAGCCACTGATCCCAGGGGACACAAGTTCAGAAGTCACAAGGATGACGTCAAGAGAAAAACAATGCACTGGATCACATGTGACATGGGAAACAAAGGCACGGAACCAATGCAATAAGATACGGCTGCAAAATAAGCATGAAGATACTGAAAGGGATGAGAGAAGGGAGGAAGCACGTGAAACGAGATCTGGACATATGGAAAATAACCAAGTGGACAGGACATCTTCGGCATAAAAACGCATTTCACATGAGGAACACACCAGCTGACGAAATGGGAGAGTAGAGGCGTGGAAATTGTGGGGGGGCGTTCTGCACACATACATGGAGTGCAGAGGGGCCAGGGATAGGACTTAGGGGTGAAAGACAGGGGTAAAAAATGAGTCCAAGCCTTTGCCCGAACCCCTGGAAGGACGGGGCTGACGTTAGCGGGGTAACAGCGTTTGCGGGTTAGAGTCCAGTTGGACAGGGTTACTGTGGGAGGCTGGAGGAGGAGGCGCTGGTATGTGGTGTGGGACTCGGGGTGTCTGGGCTGCACTTCCAGCCCGTGGGTGCCTAAAGCCATAGGACTCGATGGGGACAGACAGGAGGTTCAACATCAAGGGGGCTGGGAGAGGCAGAGGAAACAGCGCAGGAGGCTGGGAAGGAGAATTCCTATCTTCAGCGTCCTGTCAAGTACCCACAAGATTAGTACAGATCACTGAGCCTCGCACACTGCTGGGCCCCTCTATAGTGCTGGTGAGTGAATGACTGACTGACTGACTGACTGAATGAATGAATGAGTGTGTGCTCTGACTGTAACTGGCACTGAGAGACAGCTCAGAGACCCCTGAGAAGGTGCATTCTGCAAGAGGAGCCAGTACATTCAGAAGTTGGAAGTTCTCTGTGCCCCAGTGAGTAGCGGAGCTAAATGGCCACCGAGGTTCTGGGACCCAAGGACAAGTTGTCCTATTATATTAACATTCAGGGACAGGCTCAGGGCCAGCCAGGACTGTCTCTTCAACTCTTAGGAACTCTGTTGACTTTAATATACTTTGTGAATAAGGAGAGGGGGTGCATAAAAAAAGAAATTGATCCCCTTTCATTTCCAGGAATCGTTGAATGGTTTTTTAGCACTGAATGAGGAGCTGCGTATTTTAACCAGCTTCTGTGCTCAGAAGGAGTATCAGATCCGTCTTCTCCACAAAGCCCAGCTCGACCTGAAGCCTTGTCATTGGGATCAACTCCGAGGCGGGTTTCTGAGACGCTGCATCTGCGCCTGGAGCGGCCATGCGCCAGCCCGTTGACGACCTGAGCTTCGTGGGGACTGTGAGGTTTCGGGCTCAACGCCAGTGGAAAGCTGGGGGTGTAGGGTCTACACAACTGTGGGATGGGGCTCTGCCAACAGTCAGGTCAGAAGAAAGCGTCATTATCAGAGGCCCTTGGGCATCATTTCTCCATCATCTTCTTTTGGTCACCATTTCAAGTGAACACAAACACCAAGAGATTTGAGAGAGAAAAGTTAAAGCTGACCCCAAAGTCCCTTTGGAAAGTATCAGAGGATTGGCAAAGGAGCTTCTGGTTCCAGGGGAGGCGGCCCTATACTCAGCATGGGCTGAAACATAATTGGAGGATGAAATGAAGGAGTCCCTGTGAAGGACACAGCCATGCTCAGTGAGGGGGAGATGCCATTACTGCTCCTGTGTTCAAAGGCAGCTCTGGAGGGTCCCGGGGGGCTGCCCTTGAAACTGGATGAGTCACGCAGACACCCAGAAATAACTCTGAATCCTAGACTGTCCCAGGTGGAGGAGAAGTTGGAGCTCATCTACGGAACTGATGGCAAGTGGCTGGCAATTATTGGCAATAATTGGTCCTGGCCCTCTGTCCTACTGGATCCACCGTAGTGAGAGGTACTGCCAAGTGGATCCCAGTCTTCCACCCGCCCATCTAGAGCTCCATCCACTGCCTTTCCCATCAGGTCCTCTGCACCTGCATCTGGGCATTGATCCACTGCTCACTTGCCACCACGTGTATGCTCTGCCCTTGACCACAGTGTAGTCTCTCCTGGTCTGTGAACCACAGGTGAACTCACAAACTGGTGTGTGCGTGGGGCGGGGGTTGCGGGGTCTATCCCTCCTTCATTTTTCAGCTGGTCATGAGTTCAGCCACTTGTCTGGATGCCCAATTTCCTTCTCCAATCACACCCGCACAGAAACACACACATCTACCCACGCTCCGATATACATAGTCAAGAATATAGAGACAGCAGGTACCATACTGAGTCATCCCTT
This sequence comes from Equus caballus, assembly GCF_041296265.1. Classification (NCBI taxonomy): domain Eukaryota; kingdom Metazoa; phylum Chordata; class Mammalia; order Perissodactyla; family Equidae; genus Equus; species Equus caballus. Next base: position 23,741,801 of record NC_091689.1, on the reverse strand, counting down.
TTCTGTTCCATTCATGAAAGCAACAGAAGAAAGCCAGCAGGGAAAGGGGTAAAAGTCCACATTGAAAAAGTTCTTCTGCGTGTCCTTCAAAAAGTTTAAACAATACCCTCCTAAAGGAAGGACCTATCGGCTTGGATGTTTCTCACGGATCAGAGCAGGCTGGCAGGAGAGGCCTTGGAAGTTGCCAGTGAACGTGGGGAGCAGCTGAAGGTCTGAGGACCGCTGTCATTTCGCAGCCAGGGCTCCATTACGGATGGGGATTCTCCTCGCTTCTCTACTGGACAGTTTGCAGTGGAAAGCGGAGGGCAGGTGGAGGGGTGCCATGGTCGTGGTGCAGGGAAAGAAAGGCCGGGGCTGCTCTGTCACGCTGTCCTGTTCTGACGAACGTCCCCCTTTAGGGCTGGTGGGTCATCACAGGTTTCTGTGAAGCATAAACACACATGCACACACAAGTGTGCATAGGTGGGTATGCACACAGATACACATACACACACACCGGCGTGCACAGAGGAACATACAAACACACAGGTGTGCACATGGGTAGACACGAACTTAGATGTATGGGTGTGCACACAGAAACACAAATGGGCACGTACAAACACAGACGAGTGCTCACAACGACACACACATACACAGGAGGCCACCCACACACATGTGGACGTGTTGGTCAGAAGGCACTGGTCAACCCCCTGGGGGGTTTTACTCAACCTCTCTCTGCCTCTGTTTCCCCAGCTATGAATTTGGGTCAGTGACACTGGCCCCCGTCAGCAGAGTCTGGATGGAAAGTATTGGACAATTTAAAGCTCTGAAACACAAGGAGGAATATTATGACCTGACAGCATTTATTTCCTCAAGTCCCCATTGGCAATTTCTTATTAATCGTCATCATTGGTCTGCTGTTGGAGATGGCCACACTCTGGCCACCGTCCAGATGGCCTCTTTCCGGGCTAAGGAGGGCCGTGTGGGGCGTCTCTGTCCCCCACCATTTCCCCTTACACATAGGTCCCCTCGTTTGTGGTGGCCTCACGATGGCTGTGTGGAATCCACGTGCCCCAGCTCCCTCTCTGTCACATGCAGCCATGAATGGTCTTATCCCTGTTTGTGTGCGTCTCTATTGTGAGATACTTTGATGTCCTTTTTAAAAATGGGGTTTATGGAAAGAATAAAGTGAACGCTCAGTCTTCCTGTACAGCCAATCCTCTGCTCAGACTCTCGTAACTGGTACGAAGGTGGCAGTGGCCAGGAGGCCAAGCGCTGGCGGGATGTGGGTGTGGGGAGCTGTGGGGTCAGGGGTGTTGGGACCTTGATCGTGGCCATGGAGCACCGAGTCATCATGCCCATCCCCAGAACATGGGAATGACTTGTGGTCCTTAGAGGTCAGCCTTTTTGAGCTGCCACCGCGCTGTGTTTTGCGAGGTGGCACTGCGTGGGAAAATCTGTTGCTTTCCACAGGCGCCTGTGCTGCTGGAAACACGAGGGTCTGTGGTGTCAGATGCACTTCTGCGGGGACCGAGGCCGCCACCATGCCTGGGGCAGCCTGATGCTTCCTGGGGTTTGGCAGGAGCCCAAGAAGCTCATTCTGCAGAGACCCCTCTCCTGTGGAGGACAGGGGACAGCCTTGACCCTGGCATCCACAGATGTGGTTTGGCTGGATCACCGTTATAGTGCTGGGTGGGCTGGTGGGAGAGCATCCTCACCGTCTCACAGACTGTCACACCTCTGAGGGTCCTCACTGTCTCACGGGCTGTCCCTCCCCCGAGCATCCTCACTGTCTCATGGACTGTCCCTCCCATCAGTGTCCTCACCATCTCATGGGCTGTCCCCCCCGGAGCATCCTCACTGTCTCCTGGACTGTCCCCCCCCGAGCATCCTCGTGTCTCATAGGCTGTCTGTCCCCTGAGCCTCCTCACTGTGTCATGGACTGTCCCCTCCCTGAGATCCACCCCCGGCTGAGCAGACACCCGTCATTGGTACACTCTGGTACCCTGAAGAAATGTTTTTGACTTTTGTTTACACCTTTGCCAAGTTCACTTTCTTACTTTCCCCAGTTTCTTGACTCTGAACCCTCACTAGCTATGTCCGTCTCATGGTCACGAGGTCTGAAGCCCCCTCGGGAAGGACACGCAGCTCACCGCGAAGCTGTGCCGGGTGGCGCCCCTCCTGCCGTTGGGGTTTCTCAGGGTCAGGGATCCGCGGTACACCGACTTCCGGTCCAAGGGGGCGTCGTCTTTGCCTATGGGGAGAGGGAAGGGGGTGCGTATTAATCCCGATCTTACCCCGAGCCAGTGTCTCCACCTCCTGAGAAATGTAAGAAGCAGCACAAAGGGCCGTCTCCCTTTCTGAGAAGTTTTCACAGCCTAGACTGTCTTTAACAAAGCATTTACGTTTTAGCAGTCGTGCAAATGAACAGGTCAGTCCGACTCTCTCTCCTCTGCTTTGGAGCGGCCGTTAAACTCCTGCCTCACTGCGGCCCCAGAGGCACTCCGATGGGCAAATCCAAAGCAACAGGAAATCCATCACTACTGTCGGTCGGTGTGGATCGGCTCCTTTCCTTTAGTTCCAGGACGTGACAACGGGCTGAGGGGTCTTTGGACTGTGACCGTCAGAATGGAGGGTCTCTCCTCAGGGCTTTGGATGTGAACTTGGGGCATCTGGCCTCAAATCCTAGTCAACTGTGTTCATGGTCAAGGTGAGCAAACTGCAAAGGGTAGGGCAGAAGCAGCCTTTTCTGTGCTTTGTGGATCTCAGGCCAGCCCTGCCTGACACACGGCGCCTGCTCCCGGGGCTGTGACACAGGGCACCTGCTCCAGGGGTGTGACACATAGCGCCTGCTCCTGAGGGTGTGCTGGAGCACATCTCCTTTCTTCCCAACTCTGCATTCAGTGACATCACAGGGGTGTCTTCAAACCAGCCATAGAGAAAGTTATTTGCACCACGGAAATTGGCAAATGCCACAAATCAGGGCTTTGTGGTTTTTTTTTTGAGAGCTGGCTGGCCAGCCTCCCGTCGTCTCTCGCTTCATTTTAGGCAGGGTATGTTCTGCCTGGCCTTGCTGTCTGTCCCTGCTCCAGGACCAACTCCGCTGAGGGAATTGCTAAACCAGGGATCACAACCACCGAGCAGTGAGGACACACGTGGCCCTTCCCTGCTTCCCTGCTTCACTGGAGGGGTGTGTGAGGACCTGCCCGCGTGGGGCTGACCTCTGGCAGACCCGGGGAGAGACTGCCTCGGCCCCCCTGAGGCTGGTCAGGGGGCAGGAGAGACAGGTGATGGGCTGGAGGTCTCGGCCGTGCTGTTTGGACCCTGAAATGCCCATGAGCTCAGGGGTCTGGCGGTGAAGTACTGGCCTCGGACTGGACAAAACCAGTCGGAGAGCAGCTGGAGGAGCCCACCCTTGCTCTCTTGCTGTAAACACGAGCCTCCTTGTGGACTTTAGCCACGAGACCTGCAGGAAACTCCCCTCTGGGGTCAGCATGTGGTACTCCACAAGTCCCCACTGCCCCTCAGCAGGAGGTCTCTCTGGCAAAGCCGCCCACCTAGTTGATGGCTCTGGACCAGGGATTCCCCTCAAAGGGCCTCGGGCACCAGCTCTGTCCCTGGACCGACCTGCACGTGTGCTGGGAGCTCTGGGGTGCGGAGAGGGCGCTGGCATGGAGGAGCGTGGAAACGGGGATGTGCAAAGACGAACCACGTGCCCAGAGGAGGGGGGGGTGACCTCCAGGGGGAGGCGTAGTGCTTGGCCTGGCAGGACTTTAAGAGGCAGAGGTGGGTGGGAAAGGGAGCGAGGTGCCTTCAGGACAGAAAGTGCGGCCCAGGCCAAGGTACAGAGGCCTGTGGTCGCCTGGAGCACTCTGAAATCAAAGTCTGCGCCAGAAATGCGTGTTGTCCGATGGGAAGGAAAGAGCACCCATGGGCAGGTGGACCAGGAGGCAGGTGGGCTCCGGTGTGTGGCAAACAGTGCAAGTCTATGCTAAGAAATCCCACTTGCTTCTTCAAGAAATTGGGAGCCAACGATTGTTTGTGAGCAGAGGAGGGATGTGAAGAGAGCTCCCTGTTGGGTCCCTGGCTGTGGTGGAGTTGGAATGAGGGGGTGATGAGGACAAAGCTCGGACGCAAGGATAACAGCAGACACCACGATGGCGTAAGGGCCTGAACTAGTTCAACGGTGGAGAGACTGACTCTGAACTGGGAATGCGGCCCCTTCCCTCTGGTGACCTGCGGCCGGCCTGCAAGGTGAGCAGTGGACCAGCACAAATGCCCCGACAGCCCGGCCTTGTGCTGTGGAGGTAGCCGGGCCTTACACCCTGTCCGTCTAGGACAAGGTTGATATCCTTGTCACCATCAAGGAAGGCTCGATCATGTTCTGTGCTTTGTGTAAGAAGGTTGGGAGCTGTGCACCGTATTTGGACAACTTACATGGAAAAATAGGGAAAATGCACCCCAAACCCCACCACTTTTGGGTGCCTACAGCAGCAAAGTCCTGTCATCTGGGACGCCGATTGCTGGAACGGTCCCTGAGGGTGGCTGGGGAGGCACCGGGAGTGAGGATGTCAGGGGCATAAGGTGCTGCATCCCACAGATTACACATGTAGAAATACAGAGCCCTGACTGGCCATTTGCACGCCCCTGAGCTCATCTCCCGGCCGTGCGGGTGAGGGAAGCAGCCGACTCTTACCTTGACTTTTGGGGGAATTACTGAACTTCTTCTTCAGCAGAAAGGGTACAGCCACGACCTGGAAGAGAGATGTCTCTGGGCTTCAGCACATGGTTGTAATTTTTAGGAACACTGGGAGCTGATTTGGGACTTCTCATTCTTCCAGATTCTAACTAATCAGGTCAACCATCTTCCATTCTTTGGCACTATCTGAACTTTAACAATATTAAAATGCGTGTTATCAATCAATTAAACACCAAATGCCAGAATACAAAAGAGAAGCTTAGCTTTCAGAGAACTGCCGACTTTGGGTGGTACAGCGGAGAGAGGACACATTTCAGCCCGGCAGACGTGGGTTCAAATCCTAACGCCACCCCCTCCTATCAGGACACGGAGGGTTTCCATATCCTCTCCGAACTCAGGCTCCTCATCTGGAAAATGGGCCAGAAGCCCCCTTACAGGGATGTTGGAAGATTAATTGTACCTAACACAATTTCCAGCTCCCCCCGGCCGTTGGTCCCCACGCCGTCCTTCCTTCTCCCTTTTCTATTAACTACTTCTCTACGCTGGGATCATTCATTCTCTTCTGCCTGGCTCCTTTTGTGGGCTGTACCTGGACGCCAGCTGCTGGGCCTCCCGGGACAAGTCAGGGAGCACCATGGCCTCAAGGAGAGGGTGGGAGGTCCGATCAGCAGACCCCTCTGTCACTTACGGTCTGTGCGATCTTGATCAGGCACACCTATCTCCCTGAGTCTCAGTTTGTCATCAGTGCAACAGGGTTAATATCAGTGCCTGTTTACCAGGTTTTATAAAAATCAAATGGAGGGGTGGGGGAAAAATACTGTTTTTAACTGTAAAGAGCTATCTAACATTGTTCTGATCAGCAAAAGTGGTGAGATGTTTGTTACGGCTCCTGGGGGACATCAGGAAGGATGTGGAGTAGAAGCCACTCATTCTGGGGCCCTGGGAACGGCACCAACAACCCCACCCCCAACCACGCCACCTTCACCCAGATCTCACTCCCTCCAGGCCGGCTCTTCCCCTGTGCCACCACAGCTGTTAGTGCTGCCACCATCTTCCTGATTGGCAGGCTGTGAAGGTTTCTGCCCACACCTCCCCACATCCCCGTGCCATTTTGTGCACATTAGCTCCAGATGCTTTCACAGCCACAGCCAGCACCTGAGTCTCCTAGCTGGAGGCCTGTCCCGAGGCCGCTGGAGCCTGCTGTGCCTGCACAGGGAAGAGTAGAAGAGCCTGGAAATGTATGTTGTTGGTGACTGCTGGGCGTGGAGGGGTAAATGCACCAGCTACCTGGCGCCTGAACAGGATGACTCCTCGGTGACACACTGTCTCCAGAGATCTGTGTCACCCTGAGCCAGTTACCCTGCACGGGGTTTGCTGAGGTCGGATGCTTGCCTGCCTCCCTCCCTCTCTGCCCACTTTCCCACTCCCCTGCTGGGTTTTCCTGAGTTTTCCCAGCAAACTCTTCGGCATCATCCGTCGTCTCAGTGTGCGCCTCGGAGGATCCCAACCTGCGGGACTCGCCAAGTTCCCACCTCTCCACGGACCTGTCGTGCTTCTGGAAAAGCTGTGCGCCTGCTACTCTTTGTCCAGCCTCTGGAGGTTGGATGGAACAACACGTACCTTGACCTCTTCCAATGGGTCTGCATTTGGATCCTTAGGACTCTGGCCAGTTTTCCCAACAAGCCGGGGAAGAAATATCTGGAGGACAAGGAGGAAGCCTGCATATTATTACTGCCTCGTTCGATCTCCAGCCACAGGATGCACCAGCAGCACATCAGGATGGACGTTCTCTTTAAATACTTGGTCAGGAATGCTGGGAAGGCATGTTAGCCCTCCCCAAACACCCCTCCAACGCTCTCCAGGGCTGCCATGCTTAGCAAATTGAACTCCAGAAAGCCCAGTTAGCTCCGAATTTCAGATAAATGACAAATAATCTTTTAGTGTAACTTCGTCCCAAATGTTGCACGAGATATTCTTAGACTAGGAAATTACTCGTCGCTAATCCGAAATTCAAATTTAACTGGGCGTCCTCTATTTTACCTGGCAACCCTATCTGGGAGTCCCCCTGGAGCATCTTTCATTTTTCTGCCCAATTTCCTTACACAGCTGATTTCATCTGCAGATCCCGACTTGAGTCAGGAGAGAAGGACGTTGGGCTCAGATCTCTGTGGTCGGGGCAGACCCCTTCCCATGACTTTCCCCAGCCATCTACTCTAGTCACACCCGTCTTAGCCACACATGGCTGCTTATCGAGCCTGCCAACATGAGGTGTTATCACTCAGGTTTCTTTTTTTTTTGCATGGAATGATTCACCCTGGGCTAATATATGCTGCCAATCTTCCTCCTTTTGTTTTTTCCTCCTCAAAGCCCCAGTGCCTGGTTGTGTATCCTAGTTGTGAGTTCCAGTTCTTCTATGTAGGCTGCCACCACAGCATGGCTACTGACAGACGGGTGGTGTGGTTCCACACCCGGGAAACAAACCCAGGCCACCAAAGGGGTGAGCGCCAAACTTTAACCACCAGGCCATCAGGTGGCTTCTTTTGGACTTTACTGTGTATGCATGTGTGCACGTGGGTGTGTTTCAAATTCTCACAGTAGGAGCAGAGGGTCCCCTCATAAAGTGCCTTTTTCAGTTAGAAACCACCACAAGTTCACTGATCGGCTTTTAGGAAACCAAGACTGCAGTTCCAGGAGAAAGGAGGCGGCCGGCCCGGGGCCCCTGGTTTCAGGCCCTCAGGGCAGCCTTGTGCTCCTGGCTGGGTCTCGGGGCACAACCTCCCCTGGTCTGTGGCCCCACCACTCACCGGGAGGTTGGACTTCCTCCGCGGCTTTCCCGAGGGCCTGACCGTGAGCCCTGCTGCCTGCAAGGCTGCGATCCTGGACTCAATATCCGAAACCTAGGGGAACAACAGATAGACAGGTGTCACCCGATGTGCCATCTCAAAGTCACAGGATGGAAAGAGCAGCTGCCCCGGTTCACCCATTTTCTTATGTTTTCCCTTAAGACTGGGGTCCCAACCAGACGTGCTTCCTGGGGGTCTCATTTTCATTCATCTTCCATGGCTGTCGGGGAGGGGGCTGGGTATGCCTTGAAGGTCACCCCCAGGCTGGAGGAGAGGGGGCTGTATTCATTTTCTGGAGGTGCATGGAAGTCTGGCTCCCATCAGGGATGGAAGAAGGGGTAGTGACTAGGAGAGAGTTGGAGGAGGAAGCTTGTGGAAACAAGCTAGGTCCCATCACCCTGCTCAGATCCCTCCAATGGCTCCCTGAATTCTCCAATGGCTCTTGGGGCTCTCTGGAATCTGCCCTCCTCTCAGACCTGCCTCCCACACTCTCCCCTGGACTTCTTCTGCTCCAGTTTCAGAGTTTCACTGCTGATTCCTGAACATGCCAAGTTCTGCACCACCCCAGGGCCTTTGCATGTGCTGCCTCCTCATAACGTCCCTTCCTGACCACCTTGTCTAAGCAGCCCACTCTGAACTCCCTCCTAGGTTACCCTCACTTCCTGTCTTCACAGCTCTCTTCATGAACTGAAATGATCTCCTTGGTCTTTGGTTTGCTGTCTATCTCCTCCCACTAAAAATGTAAGCTCCAGGAAGGTAGGGCTCAGGCTAAGACATCCACATCTATTGTGTCCTACATAAGGCCTGCCATATTCCAGGAGTTTGAAAATTGTTTGCCAGGCAAGACGGAATACATGAATGCAGAGTCTTCAGGCTGGCTCACTCCCTGGCACATGCATGGCTCTGGGCACAGGTCCCTCCCTCCTTGAGGATGGATGGGCACTTGCTGATGAGCTGAGGAACGAGAGCGGGCAGTGAGTGCTGGCCCTCCCGCAGTCTTAAGGGCAGACCGTGTCTTCTCTGTGGGCCCCCGGGGGGAGGGCGGAGCAGATTCCTCTCCTTGGCTGTCCCTGGGAGGCCCTGGCTCTGTCCTTTGACCCTGGTCCACTGTTAACACAGCCCTCACCGAAACTGAAGCCCTGAACCCAGGCTGGGGCTCATAAGGTGACCCTTGGCTCAGAGCCTATTCCCGGGCCCTCGGGCTTTCTAAACTCTAAACCTGTTTCTGGAGAAGCCCCTCCCCATGGGACAGCATCTTTCTCCAGTAGCTGAAAACTGTGTCTGCTCCTCACCAAGGCAAAGGGGAAAAGGGCAGGGGTGGGGATGGGGTGGGAACAGGCGACTCCCCCAGAGCCCCTAGGCTCCCACCCTGGAGCCAAGGGCATGGGCTGTCTGAGAGCCTTTCAGGGGACCGTCCACTGTTGCCAAACCTTCGGGGCCCACCACTGTCTATCCTGGGGAACCACCTGCTCCCTGGGGCGCCTGGGGCTACCTCACTCTCTGCCTGCTGGACCTCGGAGGCCGTCACGGCCACTCTGTCCTCCAGCTCTGACAGCTCCTCGTCCGTGGTCCTGCTGGGCTGCACGGGGTCCTGAGGGCCCCAGGGGGTTGTTTCCTGGCTGTACGTTTGTCCTGCAGCTGCGCACACCTGGGAAAGGGAAGCACGGAAGGTGACCGCCAGCAGGAGACGCGGCGCTCTCTCCAATGTGGGTCCCAGCCTCACGATGCTCTTTTCTCTGAACTCCTGGAGCTAGTCGGCTGGCTGGTCAGCCACCGTGTGGGTCTCGTTGAGGCCTGTCAGTGTCCACGGGGGTTGGCTGCCTGCCCCGGGGCGGGCTGGTGACCCAGTTACAAACCGCTGGCCAGGGCGACTGTTGATCCCCGGCCCTACCTCTGCCTGTGTCCTGCTGAGACTGCTCGGTGGCCTCACCTCTGTGGCCGCCCATGGGAGGTCCTCAGTGGATGTGCTCCCCTCCAGCTCTGCCCCTTCATCCTTGCCCTCCTCCTCCTCGGACGAGGTCCCCTGGTCACTGACGTGGCTGGTCAACTCCTCCAGCTTTCTCTTTAGGGTCACCTCTTCTATGTCGGCGTCTGTGGGCTCGCTGGCAGCTAGACCCTGAAATGAGTGGATCTGCCTTTAGCTGGGCATCTGCAAGCAGCGCACTCAGAGGCAGGACTCTGGGAGGCGTCCTGTCCCCGAGCACACCCGACGCTCCTGCTGGAGCTGCGGCCTCCATCCATTCTCCACATGAGCTTGCCCAAAGTGCCTGTGCTGGGGCCGGTCTCAGCCACAGAGAACCAGCTCTGCAGGCTGGGCCATCCTGGTGATCCTGACCACACCCGGGGCTCTCAAGATCCACCATTTTTGAACAAGACCTTGAGCTTTCCTTATTGGACATTCTTATAATGGGAGGACAATTCTTCCCTCTGCCTGTAAATCGGGTCCCCAAGCATTTCCTAGAGTTCTAGCACCTCTAAGGTGCCAAACCAGGACCACAGGCCCTGGACTGTTTGCATCTGGCCAGTTGGGTCTGATGGGGTGTTGACGGCTCAGGTCTCCGAGTTCTCTCCGCCCTATCCTGGTGTTGAGACTGAAGCACACCACGGCCCAGTGACCTCAGCCCCTCCTAGAAATGCTGCACCACCTGCGGTCTCTGGGGTGTGCCCTGAACTTGCATAATGACAATGGCATTCAGGGCCACCGCTCACCGTGTGTCCACGCACGCCAGGCACTGTGCCCATGGTCTCTCGCATGAATGAGCCTCATGTTGGCTTTGCACCAGGGCTGACGCTCCTAGACACTGGCTCGAAGCAGACTGAGAACCACCCACAGAAACAATGTATTTGTGACTTTTGGAAAACCGTAGACAAAGTTGTGAGAACACAGCGGTGATGTCCTCCATGACACAGCGGGAGACATGCTTCACCACAGATCCCTGCTCGAATCTAGAGCCATGAGATTTTGTCTCCCTGGGGGAACTTGTCCCCTGGTCTTAGACAAGGGTTAGATTAATTTAAAGTCTATTTATTGGCCTTGGTTAGTAACAAACTCAGAGCAAAAGTGAGAGCTCATCTCTGGCAAGTCTCCCAGGCCAGATGGGAGCTCTTTTCCAGTGTTGTATTCTTTCATCATAATTTTTGTAGGTGGTATCATAACTTCAGCTGGAGTTGGAGCATAAACAGGGGCTGGAAAGCAGGGAATGAACAGACAAGAAAACACCTGCTAGGGGCTAGGAGTCCCTCCTGTATTCCGGGCTGTTACCCTTATTCCTCGGGCTGGGGGCGCAGGCATGGAGCCCCTAATTCCTCCGCCCAGGGTCACTCATTAAGAAGCAGAGCAGGCATGCACTGTGGTCAGCTCCAGTGGCCATGCCCTTTCCACACTCCGGCCAGCAGTTCACTGGGCAGCTATGTCTGCTGTGGACACAAGCCTATGTGAAGGAATTTAGCGCATTGGCTCTAAGAACTGACCAGAACTTACGCGATAAAAACAGAAAAATTATCCCAATCGCCTTTTACAGCCAAAACAATGTTACAGTGGGTGATGAGATGAAAACATCCCCCAACACAGCTGAGGGCAGTTCCATCCTTGAAAGCTCACTCAGGCCCCAAATCCTGGCGTCACCTGCCTCCTCTCTCTCTCGTCCTGAATGCTCATTCCTGTTGGCTCTGCCTTGAAAAGGTCCACACATGCCAGCTCGCATTACGTCCGCTGCCCGGCATGGTTCACTCTCCACCTTCTGCATCCTGGACATCCCAACAGCCTCCTACTTGTCTTCCCTGTTTCCACAGCCTCTTCTCAGTATAAAAGGCAGAGCGATTCTCGACAGTCCGCCAGTAACAGCTCTCCTCACTCAGGCCTCCCCATCCCTCCCAGAGAAACAGGCAGAGCCCCAGCAGTGGCCTCAGAGGGGTCTGGTCTCCTCCCCTCCCGCCACCCCGCCTCCTGCCTGCCGGTCCCACCTCACTGTACAAGTGCACCCCCTCCGCCTGGGGCGCTCCATCCCAGCGCCGAGGGACCGCTCCTGCACCTCCCCAGCTCTGTGTGGGGATGCGCCTCTCAGTGAGGTACCCCTCACCCCGCCCCACTCATCCCCCGTCCTCGATTTTTTTTCTCTACCTTCCTCCACTTCTGGCCTACGATTGGGTGCTTACTGCCTGGAGACTGGGAGGCGAGCCCCCTGAGGCCATGTGTCCTGTCTGTGTCCTTCACTGCTGTCCTCCCAGCCCGGAAACCAGCGCCTGGCATGAGGAAGCACCTGGACGTCTGCTGGCTCCTCCCAGGTGACAGATCACGCGTCAACTTAATAACAGAGCGACCGAGACAGAGAGTCCACTTATTCGTCTGTTCATTCATTCACTCATTCGTTGCCTTTCAAGGCTTCCTCTGGCCCACAAGGCAGAGTTTAGAGTGGAGGTGAGGGCTCCACTAGGACTCCCCCACGAGAACGTGAAGCCCTCCTCATCACCCCTTTCTTTCACCCCGTTGATGCTGCAGCGCTGATGGAAGGAGAGGCTTCACCACCAGGAAGCTACTCACACCCATGGTCCCGTTGGACCAGCTTCCGTCCCCCTCGGCCCCCGAGTGCTCCTGGCAAGTGGATGGCAGTGTTCACCATCACTGAATTTTTTATGTGAATGAACCTAAGACAGACCCCCAGGCCTCACAGAAAGGAAGCCCAGGGCCCCGCTGGGGAGAGCTGATAAGGAAGCCACACATTTATCTGGGAAGCTCCTCTACGAGATCCCAATTTTCTGATGAGGCTCAGAAATTGAATCTCCTCAGAGGCCCTGACAGGCGGAGAGAATCATGGTGACGTTCAGTGGGCACGTTCTCTTGGGTATGATGGGAACAAAATTTTCTCCCAGAGCAAGTGGGACTGAGAAACTGCGGAGTCCCTGGGAGAAATGGGAGCCTGAGGGGTGGAGTGGAGACCAATGACTGTTGTTAGAAGCAGGTATTGTCTCTACTTTGTAAGTAAATAAATTCACGCGTGCAGACGCACGCACACATGTCCAACACGTATGTATGTATACAAACATATGATAACGTGTATGTGTGACAGCAACTGGCCAGCATGACAGGATACAGCCGGGGAGACCAAGCCATCCAGGGTTGAGCCCTAAAAGTCCTATGTCCTTGGAACCCCTTGATCCTGGGCAAACTGGGATGTTGATCACCGTGGTGATGCTGGAGGGGGAAGCCCACTACCCCATGGTGGAGAACCTTACTGTGCCCAAGGCTTCTTGGGGGTCCAGACCCTGCCTGGTCCTGGACGGGGCAGATGACCCCAGTCGGGATGTGCGGCAGAAACCTGCCCGGCTCTCTGAGCACCACACATGAAGCTTGAATTTACAATCTGGGAAACCTCAAGACATTCTTCCCTGCAAAGCCGGTGTGGGTGCCTCAACCCTCCTGACGAAGGGGCTTGGGAGCCCTTTCTCCCTGCCTGGCTGGGACCTGCCTGGCCCTGGGCATTACCTTGGCCTCGGGAGGCACGACTATGTTCTCCAGGTGGGTCAGCAGTCGTTCCACGGCTAACATGCGCTCATTCAGCTCAAAGATCTGCAGCAGAGGGAGAGAAACAGTGGGGGGAGGACGCAGCCCCCTCCCACCAGCAGGACCTGCACCCGCCACCTCAGAAGCTCCAAGTTCCCAAGCAGTGGAAGGAAAGGTAAGGCCACTGTCCATGACGTAACCTGGGAAGGGTGACCGTGAAGCCCACTTTCCATCACCAAGGGTCTGGAACACCAAGCAGAAGCTGGGAGAAGTACCAGAAGGGGGGGTTTGGGGGGTGGATGAATAAAGCGGGAGAGGTGACAAATTCAGCCAGACGAGGAAGCTGATCTGAAAGGCCTATGACGTGTCATTACTGTGGGGCAGCTATTGTCACTGCCATCGTGATCGGCACAGGAAGGCATGAATTAAGCCACGTTGATCAAACTAAAAGTCATTAGCTGGCGGGAGCCTTGGATCATTGTGGGCCAGGAAGCATGCCAGGTGACGACCGAAAGTCACTCAAGGTACAACTTCCTGCCCATCCCTTGAGTCACCAGACTCTTGAGTCACCAGAGTCTATCAGCTCCCAGACTGGGACATGAGAAAATCAATTCTTCAGTTTTCTTCCAAGCCCAGCAGATGCCTCTCTCCTGCCATTATGTCGTTTGCGGCTCACCTTGTTTTAAAAGGGAGATGGCACGTGCAGGGCGCTAAGATGCTCTTGCATTGTCTGGTAGATAATTAGTTTGATCTTCACAGTGCCAAGGGCCTTGAGTGGGCAAATCTGCCTGAAGAAGGACATAAACTGAGAAACGTCAACACGAGGGTTCGGGTGGGGAGTGGCTCTCGGCCCTCGCCTTGAGTGGCTGCTGGTAATTGAGGTCTGCTGTGGTCACACCCGGCGTCCACAGAGGCAGCGATCAATACCTCCAGGAAGAGAGGTCCCCAGACAGCGTTTGTGTCCCCGAGGGGCACCTTGTGCGTAGGACATGTGCCACTTCAGACTTGGAGACGAAGAGCCTGACCCGACCAGTGCTCTACACCGTCCTTGTGAAATGTCACCTCCAGAGTAAAAAGGAAAGAAAAACCTCCCACGATGGGAACCTGGGACATTCTCTTCTGGGGTAGGAGGAGGGGCAGGAACTGGGTGCAGCAAGAAGCCAAGGAGAGGCCAGCAGGCATGGGGCCGGGAGGTGAGCTAGGGGCTCAGTGCTGCTGTGTGGCTGCAGCAGGCTCTCTGCCTCCAAGGCAGCAGGGACCCGATAGATATTACATGACCCTGGTTTTCCACCCTTTCTTGAGAGCCGCTGGCCTCTTTCAGACACCTGCATGGAACACCTGCTTCTTAGGTGCTCATAAGCAGCCCTCACAAAGCTGGTTGTGCCCTTCCCCCTTCTCCCTAACGGGCCACCTGCTCTGGCAGCGGCGTCTGCCCCGGTGTGAGCTCCGACGGACGGTCAGGATTACCACGTTAACTCAGACATGACCGACGTAAACTCGGTATGGAGTCCAGGTGCTCTCAGTGCGTAGGCAACATAACCAAAACTTACAATTTGCAAACACAATGCAGACACAGGCCATGGGTTAAAATGAACGGCTGTCACTTGGCACCGGTGAGCCTCTTATGGGGAAACCAAGTCAGTGTCTGCAGCCTGAGAACAGCATGGATGGCCTTGCAGCAGCTCTTGGGAGTGGAGGTCTCACCCCCCAACCACGGGGGTCAGAGGTGCATGCCAGTGCTCGGCTCCCTGTCACCCTCCTCGATCTCAGACCCAAGGAAGCGTCCTTCGTACCGCATGCTGTGCTGTCTTGGGCCTTCTCTTGGCAGGAGCCATTCTTTACAGAAAGTCTTTCCCAAATATCCTCATCAGAAAGCCCTAACCATGAGTGGAAATGCAGAGAGGGGCCACAGTTAACAGGAGGGCCATCCAGATGCACCCCAATAAAACGTTACTCTGGAGAACTCTCGGCCCCCAGGGATGGCCGTGAGTCCTGGGCTCAGAAGCACTGCTCTGTGGGGTGGGTAGATGCATGGGTGCCTCCCGGACCCTGCAGTGGCCCCTTCATGGAGACCCTTTAGGGTCTGCCCGGGGCTTTCCCTGACGCAGGGAGCACTGCTGCATTCGGAGGCTGCTCTTTACACCGCCCAGTTCCCTTTACATAAAGACGCAGGGGACCCGTTCCAGGTGAAATGTTCGTCTAAGTAAATAAATTTACTAGAAATAAATAAAGAAAGAGAATTCCAGAGACAAGACACAAAGATGAAATAGAGGTTCATTCAAAGAGGCATAAAGGAAGACACCGGTACCAGGAGAGCCCAATCCGGGGTACAGATTTTCCTGAAAGTTATCGAAGTTGCTAAATTGAAAACTTACTGAAAATAGACAATTTGATTCTCGTTTTTGTCCCACAGTCTTCTGACTGGGGAACTTGGAGCTCCTCTGCTTGCTGTGGTTCTGCCACCCGGGGAGGGCTCTATCCTGGGGTGGGCTCCAACCTGACCACACTGGGGAAGTCTCCATCCTGGGGAGGCTCCATCCTGACCACACTGGCTCTCCACCACTGTCCTCCAGCCCCCTTAGAGGTCAGGCCAGTCACTCCCTGGTCTGAATCAAAGGGCACTTCCTTGCATCAGCATCTTCCTCGCTAGGAGGGTAACTGACTTGTGCTTCTTTCAGAGATGGAGGTCGGGTGCAGGAGGAACTTCCAGCCCCAGGTCGTGGGATGCTTCTAGGTGACATTACAGGAAAGAGTCAGCTGTGCCTGAGGGCACTGACTCTGGAGAGGAGAGATGCCGAGTTTAAAAGCTGCATGTTTTGGCCCCACTGACAGTTTTGCCCAATTTTAGAACAAAAAATTTACTCTATTCCCCAAAAAGCCATGCAAAGAAAGACTCCTTCAAAGTGTTGTGCTCATTTTCGTCCGACGAGACTGAGGTTGGGAGGGCCCTAACATCTTGTGCGTGAGCGTGGACTGAGAAGAGGCCCACGCCCGCCTCCTTCCCCACCCGCGAAGGTCCAGCCCTTGCAGACAGTGTTAGAACAGATCCGCTGGCGCGCAGGCAGTGGGTGGCAGAGCGCTCCAGGAAGGCCCGGCCTGCTGGGAGGTGCTACATGTTGCTCGATGTCCCTGGGCAGCGCTGGTCTAGCGACTCCACAATTGAGCCCGAGGTCCTGGAAACAGTTGCTTGCAGAACCAGGCAACGCTCCTCCCAGGTCATCTCCGTACAGAGAGAGGGTAAGGGGTGCGGATGGCCCAAGACCCTTGCAGAAGAGCCCCTCCCAGCTCTGGCCCCCTCGCCTGCCCCTCTGGTCCCCTGCTCCTCGTGTCTGGGGCTTGAATGGCAACCACCACAACCACACGTGCACCATCCATCTGCCTTTCCTGAATGTGCTCAATGCTTGGTTAGTCTTTCCACCTGACAGCCCAGAACTCAGCCTATGGGTTCCCCAAAGGGAAGCTCCACAGATGCATCCTCCACCCAAATCTCCCAGGAGGCGGTCCCAGGAGGAGCTCTGGGCCATATGTCAGTGTGCAGACGAAGCTGGACCTGCATCAATCCTGGTTCCTGAAAATGTGCCAGAGACCAACCTTGGCACAGCCACGGTTCTGGATCCATCCAGAGCAGGGTCCACTCGCCCTCCTCCTGGTGTTGTACCTCCAGACTCATCAGCTATGAAACGGCCCCAACCCAGCGATTCCATCCACAGGCGTCAAGGTCCCATCAGACTTCCGTGAGACTGTGTTCACCGAGTGATCACGATGTTCTCGTCTAAAACATCACTGCCCTTCCCCCAGGAAAAGGCGCTTACGCAAATTTAAATCAATTGTGAACAGCATCACGGCTTAAATTCAATGAAGGGAACCTGTGGTACTCAAGGGAACCTTGTGATGCGTTATTTCATAAATCAGTGTTTACAGCGTGCATGATTCTCACTACCGTAACAGGCATTAAACATTCTAAGTTGAAATTTCTTAAAACCCATATAAAGCCGGATAAGGGTATAAAATAACTGATAGATTATTCCCTCTTTTGTAAAAGGCATAATACTTGACAGAGTATAAAATATCTATTTTCACCAAAAGGAATGAAGTATTGATTATAGGCTATAATATGGATAAGCCTCAAAAACATATACTGAGTGAAAGAAGCCAGATGCAAAAGGTCACATATGGTACGATTCCATTTATATGAAAAGTCCAGAATGGGCAAATCCACAGACGGAGGTGGTAGGTGGTTGCCAGGGGCTGGGGGGAGGTTGGGAGCAAATGCCTAATGAGTATGGTTTTCCTTTAGGGTGACAGAGATGTTTTGGAACCAGACAGATGTGATGGTTGCACAGCACTGTGAACGTACTCAATGTGACTGAACTGTTCACTTTAAAATGGTTAATTTTAGGTTATGTGAATTTTGCTTCCATAGAAAAATGTGCATTTTGATGACAGCTCCTATCTCCGTTAAGTAGGTGTGTGCAATCCCATAGTTTTAAAATATGGAAAGATTTAACTTTTCTTTTACGACCTGGTGTTAAGGTAAGAAGGTTCCACCCAAAGAAGCCACAAGGATGCATTCTTCCAGGCCCCCTTACCTGGCTCTCAGACGGAGTCCGGCCCCTGCGTGTGGACCTGTGGGAGGCCCCCCTGTGAGCTCGGACGCTCTCTTCATCGGAGGTGTCCACATCGGCCAGGTACTGGGATGGGAGCTGCCGATTCTCGGTGACGTTCGCCCCTTCGGAGGAAGAGCACGTTTGAATTATCGGAGTGAAACGCTGAAAGCCAACGGATGTGTTGTTTCCAATGAAAACAAAATGAGAGATCAAAGAAAATGAAGACGTGATTGTATTCCTCTGATGTTGTGGGGCTGTGATCCTTCATCAAAATAAGAATGGAGCCAAGTCCAGTCCCCATGCAGGGAGCTTCAGGAGACAGGGGCCCCAGCACCCCCTACGGGGCTTGAAGAGTTGACAGCCATGTTGGCAAAGCAAAGGGAATGTAATTATGCCACACAGAATCCCACATGCGTGGAGTGTGGCAAACGTGGGTCCCGGCAAGTTTCCATGAGTGGAGGTGACTTTTGGAAGTCTTTCCACATTGGTCACTCTGGGTTGTTTTCGTGCCAGACCAATGATGTACAGACTTTCCTGGGTACAGCTCATCAATGGTGTGGCCTGAAATGCTTGTTCTGGGGCTCCAATGGGGAGAAAACCCACTTAACCACGTCCTCACCAAGAGCTGCCCACCCACTGCTCCAGCTGGCCTGGGTGGCACCACACACAGCCACGTGGGGAGATGGGGGAAGGCGGAGCTCAGGGTTGATCATCACGCGGAAGGTACCACACAAGATCCCCCACCACAAAGTCACGTGTGCACAGGCTGTCTCTGTCCTGGATATGCAGGAGGCCGCATCGGCACGGTGAATTCTGTCAACAACCTGAAGGAGCCTTGGAGACAGCCCAAGCCCAGATGCGAGTCTGGCCCTGGTGCCCCTTTGTTTCCAGCCTGGGGGCCCCTGTGCTGAGGGCACAATTAAGCTGGGCCTGGACCCCTGTTGAGATAATAAACATGTGTTGCTCTAAGCCTCTAAGTTTGTGATAACTCATGACGCAGCAATAGTTACCAGATACAACCGCCTCACTTAACGTCTACAGCCACGTGATGAGTTAGGCGTCAACCCCTCTTTACCGTGAGGAAACTGAGGCACGGTGGTTAAGTGGTTTGTTTGATCAAGTAGCATACGGTATTTTGTGAAATCTCAGACCTTGCAGGTTGTACGACTCGCTATCGAGAAAGCGACAATGCTGCCAATCAAACTCCGACACACTCCTCTCTCACACGTTTGCTGTGAGATGCTCCCGGTTTAAAAGAGGAGGTGAAAAATGTCTCAGAACCAGTGCAAGAGGGCAGTTAGCTGGTCAGCAGAGCTAGACTTGAAACTCAGAACCGCTGTCTCCTGAGCGCCTTTTCTCAGCACAGTATGGTCTCTCTTGGCCTCTCCCTCCCTCCTGCTGCCCGGGTCACGTGCTCAGGTGACTAGGGTTCATGGGAGGAAATGAGTGTGTCCATGTCTGGATCCAACGACTTGGTCAATGCAGATTCATTTACTCCTTGTTTAGTGGGGAAGTAAAGCCCCATCTCCCTCCCAAAATGCCTCCAGGATCCTAATTGGCATGTGGATCATGAGATTATGGTCCCCCTAATATAATGAATAGGGAAAATGGAAAGCGGACCGATTTCCTGGCAGATGGTGTCTTAACCACGTTTTTGAGGCAGCTGGCCCCACTCTGTGGCCACGTGGGAGCACATTAGTGGGAAGGCTAAGCTGCTGCCGTGACCTCACTTGCTCCTCCATCAGTAGGGTGCCTGAACTCCCGAACCTGGCGTGCACATTCCCACAGGGCACAGGAGAAGACAGCAATTGGAGGTTTCATTACGGAGCAAACTGTCTGACAACAAAAAAAGTGAGCAAATCTGGGTTCCCAGCAGTTACAGGCCTCCCGGTTCACAGCTGGGAGCCGATGCTGGGCCACCTGCACCACTGGTCCCCAGGTTTGGAGCTGTCCTGTCCCCATCAGGATGGTTGGTCCAGTGACTGTGGGTCCTAGTAATTTCAGGGAAACTTGCGTGTCCCTACCCCACACCTAAAAGGTGGCCGTGAGCTGTGCAGCCAGTTCAGGCCTCAGTGCTCGTACTTCCCCAGGGAGAGCAGGTGTCAACAGCATTTGCCAGGACTGCACCCACCGCGCAACCACATGGAAGGAAGGGGCTCCTGTCAATCAGCCAGTGTGTCTGCACAAACCAGGGTGGCGGGACAGGCTTTTCAGCGACCCCTGCCCCCATGCAGAGCCCCCCTGGAAGACCATGGCCAAGGGCACCTACCAGGCATGGCAGCGATTCCTAGGGCCTTCGTGTAGGACTCTCCAGGCAGGCAGAGCTCAGCGAGGGCATCCTGTCCGGCAAACGAGAGGCTGTCTGTCTGCTTGTCTGGACGGAGGTGGTACCCAGAGGCACTGGCGTCAGTCTCCTCCTGGACCACGGCCTCCTGGGAGGTGGCCTCATCTATGCAGGGCTCACCTGTGAGGACCTGAGCACACAGAGCCTGTCAGCCACAGGAGGTATTACTACGAGGGGGCAGCTCCTTGGCACGTGGGTCTTTCCAGCCCAAGTCTTGAGAGTTTCCAGGCGTCATTTGACTGATCGAACACTAGACACCCATCCGCCCTGGCCCCTTGCAACTCAGTTCTCTTTAATTTCAAAAATCATGCCGAAAGCATTTCTTGCCTATTCTGCATCGTCTCCATGGGAGGCTGGGGTTCCCCATACCCCAGCCACGCATTGCATAAGGAGCCTGAAAAGCTTCTGACAGCCTCGGGGCCTCAGATCCACCCAGAGACAAAGCCTTGAGGAAGTGAGTGGGGAAGTTATTTTTTTGGGGGGGAGTGCATTGTTCTAATCGTGTGCACCCTGACAATCCTTGGAGGCCAGAGAGGCGAGACTGGGTTGGGGTAGGGCTCCCTGGGGACCCCTTGGCTGCAACCCTGGCACCTCTCCTCCACCTTTCCTCTGTGGCAGAGGGTCCCATCTATTGTGCCTTTGTCCCCAAGGAAACGAGACACTGAGGGCTTCTGGACGCCACAAGCCCCAGCTCCTTTCTAGGTTGGCTGTGCTGGGAGCACTGGGGGCAAGAAGGAAGCAGTCCCCGGGCCCCAGAGGCCATCAGAAATGGAAACTGCAGGTGGCAGGCTTGCAGCTGGAGCAGGACCCATGGCCCCAAGACCTCTTGGGTTCTGGCTCCCTGCCCTGTCATTCCCTCCCCCCACAGGGGTCTGCAGATCAGCCTGGGCAGACCTAACTCTGCCCTAGCTCTGGCCCCAGGCGACACCCAGAGTTCAGTTGTCCTGCCAAAGGTGGTTGTTGCTCTGGGTCTTGTGCCCAAGCTGCCCTTTGCTACATGCCAGTGTCCATGTGTGCCAGGCATGGCCTCTCCTCCTGCAAGTGATCCTGTGAAGTGGGGATAGTCACCCCTTTTTCCAGACGAGAGGATGGAGCCTCTTAGAGGTTCCCCAGACCAAGGTCACACAGCTAAGGAGTAGAGCGACCACGTGGCCTGGCTCTCCTGCATGGCCTCTGCGGATGCTGTATGGCTGGCGGCCTCTTCCACTAGAAAGGCTATCCTAGTGTGGGCCATAAAGTGTATATGACCACTACTAATAAGACAGAGGTCCAGGCACGTGGCAGGTCCTGTCTGGCTCCAGCATGGACACAGCTCCTCTGCTACGTCCTCCTGAGTCACGGGGCTTCTGCCTTACTTCTCTGACAAGCACCCACCCTGAAGACCCTGGGGTCCTGACTCATTTTGCCCAGGCTTGGTTCCTGCCCTGGGCCCCACTTCTCCAAGCTGCCAACCCAGCCTCTCCAGAGACTGGAGAGTGGGACGTTTCTTGGGAGGATGCGAAGTTTCTGTATCCTGTGCCCCCCACCCCAGCCACGGCCCTGTCCACTGTGCTTTATCGCTTGTTACGACCTCATGGCCATCAGACCGCTCCCCAGAGCACTGTCCCTTACCTGGGGCCTGAACACCCGTTGCTCAGGTCATCTCAGGACAGACAGAAATGGGGGCCCACTGACCTGCAGGCTGTCTGTGGCCGCTGGGACTGAGGACAGGTGTGGAGGGTGACTGAAAGACGGAGTGGAGTCGTCAGAGTCTGTCTCGAAGTCCAGGCCGTGAATGGGGAGGAGACGCTTTTTCTTATCAGGTGCAGACATGGGCAAGAGGAGGAGAGTCAGGTCAGCCTGACAGAGAGGACCAGATGCCCCTCACCCCTGGGCAGCGGGGTGGGCGCCTCTGTGGGCACATCCACCTCCTGCACTATAGACAAACCCGAAGGAGCCCCGAGCTGGCACTGAGGGGTGGCCCAGAGCCCATCCCATCTGTCACAAAATCTGCATCCCTGTCCCTCTGAGATGAGCAAAAGGAAACACACTCAGCCTCTGATGGGCATACGCCTGCTCACAAGTGCTGAGGACACAGGCCTGGCGGCTGCAGCCTTGGGGGCAGGCAGGTTTCTTGATGGGGAGGTGCTTCTCACCCTTGACCTTGAGAGGTGGGGCTTAGGTAAATGAGGGGACCCTCGATGGAGGGAGGCAGAGGTGGGCGAGAGCTCTCCAGAGCTCCATGCTCTTTAGATACAAGATTAGAGGTTAAGTTCTAAATCCCTCCCTCATTATAATGATTTTGATTCCTTAAAAGTATTGTGTAGGGAATGTTCCAGACACTGGGTAGTATTCTGTAAGCTCACTAAATGGCATGGATACAATTTTCTCACAAAAAGATGCTTTATGTTGCCCATCAAGCAGCAGGCAGACCTGGCCAGTGTTGAATCTCACAGTCCCATCGCTCTCCAAGTGTCTCAATCTAAACTCACCATCTCCTGCCTCACCTCTCCCCTCCAACCTGCTCCCCTTCCGTCATCCCACCCAGAAACCCTGGGGGTCCCCTTGCTTGTGTTTATCACCAAAAATACGTTAAAATAGAAACAAACACCAATAAAAATGTGGCTTATCACTGGCTACAAAGAAAAGCAAAAAAGTTCGCAGAGGTGAGCCTGAGGGGGATTACTCCCCTGAGAGATGTCAAGGCCACGTCCTCAGGACACCAGTGTCCACTGGGCTCCCTGCCTGCCCTCATGACCTGTGTGCCGCCGGGACTGATGGTCCATGCAGGCTTCTCTGCAGGCTGTGCCCGCTCCACAGCTTGCTTTGGGGTTGCTTATGGTGAGACCATACTCTGAGAGCACGCTCCTGTTTGGATCTCAGAGACCGTTTGGGCGTGGCGGGGGAGGCGGAGTCTTTGTGCCAGAGGAGTCATGGAGAGCACTGAGCTTTTCAGGAAGTCAGAGTATGAGGCTTCTCCAGCTGTGGGGAGCGCTGGGGGTGGCTGCGGGAAGACTTACTTTGCTGCCAAGGGGCTGGGCCTGGGCAGCTGTGTCCAGTTCTCCATCCTCATCCGTCTGCTCATTGCTGTCTCCGCTTCTCTCTCCAGGGCTTCGCGCAGGCCCACCTGCAACAGACGCCTGCATGACTCCACCCAGGGAGAGAAAGACTGGGGGCAAACTATCTGTCCATCCATCCACCCACCCAACCCTCCATCTACCCTCCCACTCATCTACGACCCATCCATCCTCCATCTATCTTCCATCTACCCATGCATCTGTCTATCCATCCATCCATCCATTTGTCCATTCTCCATCCACCTATTCATCCATCCACTCACCTACCACCCATCCATCCTCCATCCATCTACCCATCCATCTGTCTATCCATCCATCTATCCATTCATCCATTCTCCATCCACCCATTCATCCATCTATCCATCCATCTACTCACCTACCACCCATCCATCCTCCATCCATCCATCCACCCCACCCACTCATCCATCCATCCATCCACTGTGAAACATCCAGGCAAGGCCCTCTGCTGGCCTTTCAAAGACCTACCCAAGCATCAGTTAGAACTGGTCCAAATCATAGCAGAAAACTAGTACTCTGCATCAGTTTTAGCAGTGGCCACACCTGCAGCCATTCACCCTAGATTTACCAACTGTTTCCTGGGCAATCTGAAGACACTGGGGGTGTGGTGGGTGAAGGAGGCCCAGAGCGAAGTCATGTTTCCCCAAACAAACCACTTCACGGGCAGTCTCATTTCATCTGCTTATCAGCAGGCCTGGCCTCAGGCACAGATGGGAGGGAGGAGAGGCTCAGCCCCAGGGCCCCTTCTTTCCCTGAGCGCCCAGGCCTGTCTTTCCCCACACTCTTCTTGTCTTTCCTCCCATTCACAGTGGCCTGGTCTGTGTCCTGCTCCTTAAGGTCATGGCAGAGAGAGAGCCTGTAAACGAATTCTGGGGTTTTAGAGCTAGAAGCCCAGTGCATCAGCCTCCTTCCATCAGGGGCCACGAGGGGACCCCTGGCACTGCGGGAGCTCCTGTCCCCTGGGGCCGGTCCCAGCTCTTGCCGCCCATGCACCCCTCCCCCTGTCCCTTGCCCCTCACTCCCTGCATCTTCAGGTGGGGGGAGGTCTCGAGGGTGAACAAGCAGGACATTTATCGTATCTGAGGGTGCCCTGGAGGCTGACAGGGGAAACAGGACCACCTGCACCTCGCCAAGTTCCAGCTCCTGTCTCAGCTCCTGACCCACCGTGACCCTCTGCTCCGTGATGTGGGGCCAGGACCCTGCCAACCAACCCCGTTTCTGCTGGCCTGTTGCTCCCTCCAGGCTCTGCCCAGAGCAGGCGGGAGTGGGAGAAAGAGGAGAAGAACATGTGCCTTCCTGTGCTTCTCGCTTCCTGCTCCTGTCAGCACCCCCTCTCTCCGAGGGCCCCTCACCTTGACACCTGGTCCAGCCTCATCATGCCCGCTCTCCACCCCCAGACATGAGCACCAGCCAGCTGGTGCCCCCTCTTCGTTGGACTCTGACAACAGACCTGGTAATTATTATTATTATTTTCTTTGGTGAGGAAGATCGGCTCTGAGCTAACATCTGTCGCCAATCTTCCTCTTTTTGCCTGAGGAAGAGTGTTGCTGAGCTAACATCTGAGCCTATCCTCTGCCATTTTGTATGTGGGTTGTGGCCGCAGCATGGCTTGCTGAGTGGTGCTAGGTCTGTGCCCGGATCTGGACCAGTGAACCTGGGTGGCAGAAGCAGAGCACGTGAACTAAACCAGTAGCCACGGGGTGGCCCCTTGGTAGTTATTTTTATTCTTTCTGGACATTGACGGTCTTGAGGAAACTCACACCAAACCAGTGGACAGAAGGCACTGAGATGTGAACTCTGTCTGCACCCGGGGAACCTGGAAAGGGGTTTCCAGAGGCCTGGGGGAGTGGGACTGTGTGTGTAGGGTGTCCTTGTCCCCACCATTGAATATGAACAGCGAAGGCCCCCAGGAGCTCTGTGACCCTTTCGGTCATCAGCTCTTTATGTCTCTCCCTCCACTTGGGACAAGGGTTTGAGCAGTATGAGCCCATCTATGAAGACCAAGTCATGCTTAAAAGAAGCCTGAAGGATTTCCCATGTTCCTGACAGGAACAGAGATTTCTTGACTACTGTTGAGAGGCAGTTGGAAACCAAAATGAAACCATTTGAGCCTGAACGACTTACTGTTGATGTCGGGCGAGCCGTGCGCTCTGTCAGGCAAACCTACAACCAGAGAAAAGGAGCTGAGAAGATCTTCCCGTCGGACACCTGTGCGCTTAGGCACTGGGCTCCTCGCCCCCCCAGACCCTCCCCCCCACCGCGCGTGCTTAGGGGAGGGGCTCCTCGCTTCCCTCTCTTCCCACCCCCCCGCCCCGCGCCCACTTAGGGATTCGGCTCCTTGCTCCCCCAAGGGCCCCCCAACGTGCTTAGGGACGGGGCTCCTTGATCCCACCCCCCCCCCCACCGAGGGCCCCCCACAGTGCCTGCCTATCCTGTTAGGAGGCCTTGGGAAAACACCCCCATTGCTCTGAAGGCTCACTCAGAAGACCCCCCGGTGGCCCCCTACCAGCTGCACATGGCCCTGGCTGTGGCAGGTTGCCAAACACTAACTTTAATCATTTCTTTCCTTTTCATTCTTTAATTTGAATACTTTCTTTTTAAAGGCACACCTCTCCCAGCTTTCGTGCTCCTTGCGCCCTTCCCCTCCTTGTGCACTGTGTGGTATTGACAGGCCCCCCACAGGAAGAACGCAGCCCCTGGGCATCACCCTGGGGACCTGAGACTCTCCTCACCGAGCCCGGGCGGCAGCTGGGAGTCTGGGTTCCCGTGGCCCAACAGCGCCACCTCCTGGCCCTCGGTGGTGACAATTTTGAAATTGGCAGGTTCAGGGTGGTGGTGGTTCCAGCAGCAATGGGCCCTGCCTGGGCATCAGAATCCCCACCACCCTTTTTATATAACACGGATTCCTGGGCCACCGCGGTCTCTAGAGATCAGCATCTCCCAGGGTGAGGCCCAGGTCCTCGGAGGTTCTGATATGGCCTGCGGTTTCCCGCCATCAGCCGGGCTGCCTTGGGGTTGAGATTCTCAGAGGCTTCGCCATGCGGCTTTGCGAGAGCCCCCTGTGGTTCCCGCCCCTGAGCCCTGTGGAAGGGGCTGGACCAAGCTCCCTCTGCCATAGGAAGACCCTCGGTGGCTCCTGGCTGGTTCAGTGGACGTGGGATTTACTGATGGGCTCCAGCCCGAGACAAAGAAATCAGCCACAAAGAATCAGCCTGGGGAGGAGGTGGGAAGACCCCTCCCCCCCCACCAAGGACAGAGTGATGGTACCTCCCTGTCCCCGGGGCACTCCCATCACATCTGTTGTCTCAGCATGTTATCAGCAGGGCTACTTTTACTCGTAAAAATGTCCTGGTTTGATGACTGATCCTATGTTCTCCCTCCCAAGAAGGCCCACACCCTGTGTTCTGCGGTTCCAGGTGCTAAAAGCCATCACAGGGCAGGGTGCCCCTCGGCGGTCTCTGTCCTGCATTCAACAATGTGCTCAGATGCCTCAGAAACACCTGCACCATGGCCATCGGGAGCTCAAACGCTCTGGGGGTGGCCATGCCCAACTTCTGCTCCTGCCTATCAACCTGGGGCTGTAAGGGACACAAGACACAAACAAGGTGCCTCCCCAGAAGGCCTGGGGGAGATGCCTGGGCTGGGCACGGTGAGGGCATCCCCAGTACAAGAAGCAGAGCATCGGCTCTGGACGTGCAGGAGCTGTAGCCCGGGAGGCACTTGCCCCCATCCTCCAAATGGAGACACTCATGATACTGAGATCCCAGGCACCAGCCCAGCAAGGTGTCCCACCCAAAGCTTGGCCAGGCTTGATGGCAGAACCTGGGGCTCAAGTGGCAGGGACAAGGTGTGCCTTCCCCACAAACACTGCTCAATGATCTCCTATAAAGTTCAGGGGAAACTGGCAAACTCAGGCATTCTCCCATCCTTCCCCTGAAATGACCTCTGTCTAAATAGCACGAAGGTAGACAGTAAAGGTGAACTCATGTTTAGCATAAGACAACGGTCTGGATTTCAAGTTCATCACGAAATAAATAGTTGAATTCAAAATACTAAAACAAACGATTGAGTTACAATCAATTTCTCTAAGTCTTGAGGATGATCAGACTCATGGGAAATGTTTGTTGAAAAGAGAGTCTGGGCCCCAAATCCCAACCCCCGGGAGGAAGGGCCTGGAAAACGTGGGCTATTAATCAGAGTCTGGTTATTTGATGAGCCACCCAGTTTGAGACCCTTGGCTATGCGTTTTCAACCTGCTATGGAGCTCTGGAAAAAATACGATTTCAAAAAGTGGGGGTGTCAACCACACGCAGGACTTCCCAGGGGGCCAGGCCAGGCCAGGGGGTGTCTAGAAGTTCACACCTCACACGAAAAGCAGCCAACCTCATATGAAACGCCAGAAACAGGGACTGACAGACAGGTGCTCACACCACATTCCAAAGGAATCTGCTTGGTCCTGAAACATTAGCATGCCTGGGAACAAAAATAGCCCCCTGGACACTGGACAGAGAGGCCCTCGCCCTCCCGGCCGGCCGCGCCTTACCCTGCAGCCGCCCGCAGAGGGATCGGATCACCTTGGCGCTCCCGAACCGCTTGAAGCGGGCTCTCACGTGCCCGTAGTACCACTCTAGCGAGCCGATCTTCACGACTCTGCAGAGAGACGGAGCCCAGAGCTGGGGGCGGCCCTGCCACACACACCCACGTGCCCACCCTTCTTCAGCCAGCCCCACCAAAGGGACACACTGGGCCCCAAAACCAGCAGGGTCACTTGACCTCTGGGCCTGGCTCACCTGGCCAGGTGGCAGGGGTCGCAGAGCCAGCCCTGCTCCTCTGGATGGGCGTGGCTGCAGGCCTTGCAGATGAAGAGGTGGCAGTCCACACATTGCCTCTTGGGCATCACCAGGAGCCGGTAGGGCTGCAGGCAACGGGCACAGTGGGTCTCATTCAGGTGGGCGGTGTCCGAAAGCAGCTCCCTCTGGGAACTTTCCCTCTTAATCTTGCCCTTCAACCCCCTTAGGAAAAGATCAGAAACAAGAAATATGTTGGACACCTTGTTTTTTTTTTGAGGAAGATTAGCCCTGAGCTAACATCCACTACCAATCCCCTTCTTTTTGCTGAAGAAGACTGGCCCTGAGCTAACATCCCTATCCACGCCCATCTTCCTCTACTTTATATGTGCGATGCCTGCCACAGCATGGCTTGATAAGTGCGTACATCCAGGCCCAGCATCCAAACCAGTGAACCCCAGGCCACCGAAGCAGAGTGTGTGGACTTAACCACTGTGCCACCTGGTCAGCCTCTGGACATCTTGTTTTTACAGTTGGTTTTAAATGTGTGTGCGCACACACACAGGAACTCTCCCATATGCAGGAAACAGCGACCCAAAGTGGGGTAAAGACTCACAGGCAGCCCTTACTATTTGCAACGCCAATCCCACTCTCTCCCTAGGGGGAAGACCAATAAGTTGGGCTCAAACATGAGCAATTTGGGTAAGCTGGAGTTGAAATACTCTATTTCTTTTTTTTTTAAGGAAGATTAGACCTGAGCTAACATCTGCTGCCAATCCTCCTCTTTTTTTGCTGAGGAAGACTGGCCCTGAGCAAACATCCATGCCCATCTTCCTCCACTTTATATGTGGGATGCCTACCACAGCATGGCTTGACAAGTGGTGCCATATCTACACCCGGGATCCGAACCAGTGAACCCTGGGCTGCTGAAGTGGAACGTGTGCACTTAACCGCTGCGCCACTGGGCTGGCCCATGAAATACACTATTTTTATAGACAAGAAATTGCATTTAAACATTTCTGTGACTACTGACAATTTTACATTTTCCAGTCTGCACGCCCACGACTTTGATTCATGGCCAAAGGACAACGAACCATGAAGGTTCAGAAACACAGAGTGGGGCAGTTACTGCCATTGCCTGCACAACCTCATGTAACTCAAAATCATGGAAAGAGGATGGACTGAGGTTCTGAAGCCCAAGTTCTTTCCCCAGCTCTGAGCCTGAACCCTGAGTTTTTCGGATGCAGAACTCAAAGCTCGGAGACTGTGCCAGGCTCTCTCTTTAGCTGGATGGCGTGGACCTGTAGACAACCTTCCCTGGATGGGGTGAAGTTGGTGGCTCTCAGAAGCCCAGCAGGAAGCAGGCGAGGTGGAGCCCTGGGTGTGCAGCCTGATTGGGCCACATGGTTATCTAGAGCCAATCTATTGCCCAGTCTAATTTTTTAAGAGGAGGTAAAAGAAGAAAGAAAAATCCAAGTGGTTCATGAGCTGGTCAGAGCAGCAGCAGAGGTCACAGAGAATGCAGAGGAAAGGCTCATTCAGAAGGTGGGCAAGGCAGAAGCTCCTTTCTGTGAGGCCCTGGCCAGCTACACCCGTTCTGCCACACTGGCCTGAGTTAATGGCCCTGAGCTGAGGACAACACCTGGTAAGTGGAGGTCGGATTGGCGTCCCATTGAGAAAGCTGACGGATCACTGCACCCTCCCTAGAGGGGTCACACAGGGTCCTAAGGGCAAAACCAGATGATATTCCCTCAGTGAGCAGTTCTGGGTCTCCTCCAGCAGTGGAGCAGGTTGACCTGCTCCCCAGGTTTGTCCCGTGGAGAATGGCTGCAGTGGTGTGGCTTGGCGAGTGTCCAGAGCAGGAATGACCCAGAGCCCAGAAGTCCCAGGAAAACCACCGTTCCCCCAGACCACGGGGTTTTCGGTAGCAGAGCTTCCTGGTGAGCCCGCCAACTGCACTGATTGGAAAGCCCACCCCCAGATAAGGAACATGTTCCCTTTGTTTTGGGTTTCAGAGAATGTCTGCCAAACATAATATTTTTAGTTTTAGATGAGATCAAATTAATCCATTCTTAGTGACATAATTAGACAGACACTAGGAGCCATTGTCTTCTGAGAACTCTGCACCTGTGGTTTCTGATGGGGACACCCCAGAGCATGGTGGAGGCTGAGGACAATGGAGCGATTCCAAGCAGCTTTGGGAGACTGCTCTGGTTTACAGCAGCCTTGACTGCAGTTCACTGACTCCCCTCTCCCATCTATTGATTAAAACACTCTTGAAGACAGACACAAAAATAAGACTCCTGTCTCAGATTTGAAAACCAAGAAAGGATGGCCAAGTGGTGATAAGAATCTAGGGGAATATTGGCATCCATTGACTACAGTTTAGATAAAGCTGCATGGATGAGGTCAAGTCTTTGCTCCAAACAGAGGAGCACCAGGCACCTGGAGCCAGGTGGGAAGGCTCTGGTCTCCTCCATTTCCACTCTTGCTGTATCTGCATCAGCCAGAAGACCTAGAGGCCGCTCCTTCACTGGGCAGGGCCTTGTCCAGCCTCTCTCCCAGTGAGTGCTTCTTATTCTCTATCCAGGCAGAGCTGTACCCTCAGGGCCCAGCTCAGCAGGAAGAAAGATGAGGACGTGTGGAGGCACACTGCATCCCAGAATGTGAAGTCCTCTTAAATAAGAGCCCAGAAGAGTCCTGGGGTGGTGGCTGGAGAGTGACAAAATTCAGGTGCTGAATTTGGGGAAAGGATAATTATATTTTGCTTCAGATTCTTTAAAACATAACTTCTCTTCTTCATAGATGGAGAACGGGAAGGAAGGGAAAAGGAGACTCCGTATTGCTCCAGCAGAGTAACACCACATGATGCCTGCCAGCCACAGGGCACATCAACCAAATGGGGAGGAAGTGAGTGGGGCCAGAGCAATGCACACGCCCTGCTTAGTGCAAACACTGGGTTGACCAGATGTCTGTCCACTACACATACATCAATAGGCAAAAGGTCATCATGCAGCTACAAGTTAAAGTCACCTTCAGGAATAAAAGGCCCCCTGAATGTGATTTACTACCAGAAACAGAAGAAGACTTGAAACAAGTCTGTTTGGTGTGCTAAGTGGGGCATAAGAGAGAGGGGCAAGAGACGAAGGCTGAGATGGAAGGACTCAGGCTATGTTCATTGACGTGGAGAAGAGCTGGCTAAAGTAAAGACGGAAAGAACTTAAAATCGACAACGAGGAGGGAAATGGGCAGAATTGCACTGCAGCATATTTAGTCCAATGATTTAGAATAGTGGTTCTCAACATGTGGTCCAGAGGTTCCTATGACCCTTGAAGAAAGTCCACAAGGTCAAAACGATTTTCATAATGATACTACGATGGTATTTGTCTTTTTTGCTTTTTGACACCTGCAGTGATGATGCAAAAGCAATGACGGCAAAACTACTAGGGCCTTAGCAGATCAAGGCAGAGGAACAAACTATACCAGTAGCCATTCTCTTTTTTGTCACAAAGGAAGAGTAAAGAAGAGGAGCTTGTCTTTGATGAAGTATGTCCTCGATTAAAGGTATGTCCTCGATTAAAGGTATGTCCTTGACGAAACAGGAAAAATTACTCACCTTATCCAACCTTGACCCCTGGGTACCTGCCTTCTTAATATTCTGTGAGCTGAAATGAGACGTGCACTGTGTATTGAAGGACCACAGATGTCCTGATGAAAGGAGCCAGGCAATTGCTTGAATTCCAATCCGAACTAGAAACTTTTTCCAGGAAACATCATTTTTACTTGAAAGAACAGCTGAGAGAGAAACTATTCTGCCTGGGGCATTTGCCCAACATTTTCTCAAAAGTGAACAAAGTGAGCCCGTCACTTCAGGAAGATAAGTGACAATATTTGTTGCCAATCACAAAACTCAAGCTTTCAAGCACAAAGAAGAACGTTGGAAAACTTACATCTGCCGCCACGAGCTTGACAGTTTCCATCACTTAAAGGTTTCTCATGAGATCAGTGAGGATGGTCATGAGTGTGATTTTGTTGGTTATATATAATGAAATGTGTCGACATTTGGGAAGTCTGCATACGGTGTTACAAAATCAGGCATGGATAAAAGGTCCACTCTAAGTGCAAGACAGGCCAATGGATTTTAATGGAACAAGGGAGGAAACGTTCACTGATACGGTTTCAGATTCCAAGAGTGTTGGGGAGAGCCCAGGACACCAGGGGTTGGTGGCTCATCCCTCCAGGGCCGGTGCGTGTGCTCTCTATCACTTGTGTTGGGCGTTGGGTGGATCTCTACAAATCTTAGACCAAGCCCTAGCAGGACGGTATGATGTGCTGAGAGGGCCAGGGGACGAGTGGGGTCTTGGGGTTGGTATCAAGAGGCCTCCGCATGTAGGGTAGATGGCTGGGATCAGGACCTCAGTGGCAGATGCCAGCCACTCCCAACGCCCGTCAGGAACATTTGCATATGAGCGATGGTCCGCATCCCAGAAGCAGACCCAACCCTCTGCTCTGCATCAGAGAACAGCAAGGAGCCAGTGGACAGTGTGTGCAGTCAAGACCCCACCAACTCTGGTCACAGTGAGCGCCATGAGCCCCTCTCCCATCACCCACTGCTGACCTGGATGGGTCACGCTGGAAGAGAAGACTAAGCCAAGAAAGGAGACCGTAAGCGAGCAGAGTCTGGGATAGGGACATCGACAAGCTTAAGCTTTCTTGCTGCTCAATGGGTGGAGACTCTTGAGTAAGATCAGAGAGGTAATCAATGAACTATTTTTCTTTGCACAGCTTGGGTGTGAGTGAGTTTGAACCCTGCCACAGTAGCACGATCACCACGGGAATAGGTGAAACCTCTCCCAACCAGGAAAAGGAAGGGAGCTGGATCTTCAGACTAGAAGGGGTTGCTGGATTGTGGGCCCCATGCACACAACTGACGGACACAACTGCTCAGCTACAAGGATGCAGTAATGTCCCTGCCAGCATGAGCAGACAGAGCAGGCTGCGTGGGCTGGAACACAAGCCTGGCATGCGGCTTGTTTGCAAGACCGAGAGCTAGAAGCAATGGGGCAGCTTCGTGTTGCTGCTGTAACACATTTGCACAAATTCAGCGGCTTAAAAACGACGTCAACTTATTATACATGGTTCTGGAGGTCAGATGTCTGACACGGGTCTCTCAGGGCCGAAATCAAGGTGTCAGCAGAACTGTGATCGTTCCCGGAGGCTCTGGGGGAGAAACCTTGGTTCCCTGACCTTCTCCAGCTTCTTAGAGGGCACCTGTATTTGCTGGCTCACAGCCCCTCCCTCCATCTTCAGAGCCAGCAATGGCGGGCTGAGTCCTTTTCAGGCTGAATTACTCTGGCTCTCAGTTTCTCCTGCCCTCCCCTTCCTTCCACTTAGCAGGCCTCTGTGATCACATGGGCCCCACGTCCACGCCTTTTGATTAGCCAGCTGATAGTGTCATTGCATCTGCAACCTTAATCCCCCTTTGCCACATAATCTAACATCCTCATGGATTTGGGAGATCAGGATGTGAACATCTTTGGGAGTGTATTATTCTGCCAGAGTTCTGAGGGGAAAGTGTGTGAGTGGAGATCTCACTCCCAGCCGAGTAAAACAGAGATCCCGAATGTAAAATCCACACCCCATGCCATTCCTAGGAAAGCAACATGAGGATGTACTCCAGAGGACCGAAGAATGAATCCCAAGTAGGACTCTAAGAATGGGGTGCTGCAGCGTGAAAGAACTGGAGTCACAAAATGAAGAGACAAAATTATTAAAGTTATGACAACCAAACTAAACATAGCTGTCAGAGATAATTGCTGAATGCACTGATAATTGAAGAGCAATTACCTGGATCTAAGCCCTGATTATACAAATCAGGAATTATAGTGAGGGAAATAGAAACTTGCTAACGTTCTTTGAAGTCCTCTGAAGAGAATGACCGCAGGATGATAAACACGATAAAGAAGAAATATGTGGTGATGTATGAACGGCAGGCCCCTGGTGGAGATAGCCTCATAGGAATCTCGTGAGTGATCTTAGACCAGAGTTGATCTCCGGGTCCTGCCTTGGCAGCTGACTTCCTGGCTCAGCCCCTGGTTTTTCAGCCCTAAAGTTGTCCGTCTGCAGTGCCAGTGGTCCAGCTAGGGGTGACTTCAAATTCCCTATTATTATTAATTTTTAAAGCAAGCCATGTTTGCCCATGTCTCACGCTGGGAGATCTTTCACAGATTTTTCTCAGGAATTCTGGTCTGTTTGCGGAGACTGCAAATCCACACCACCACCTGTTTGTCTTTCTGGGGAAGGTTCGCAAGCCTAATATTTGATTTTCAGGCTGTGCCCTTTCAAACAGGGTGTTCTGTTTAGGTAAGCTTCAGTCCTCACCCAAGGGCGTGAGTCAGCCGCCTCCTGCTCCGCCTTCTCATTCTCCCGGGGTTTTAGGAATACCCAAGAATTTCCACCATAAACACACTGGGAGCCCATCTCAATCAACACAGGAAGCCATGGGCTAAAAGGACTTCAAATGAGCATAAGAGAAGACAATATGCAAATCAGCAATGATGCTGATTCTAGAATGCTGAGGCTCGATTCGATTCTTTTCCACGCCATACACAGGTCGCTCGGGTCCGGGATGGTGGGCGACCACAGAAGTTCTGGGCTCTTCCCCAGAGGGAGGGAGGTAAGAAGCTGGACTATTAACTGGATGTTCCTCCAAGAAGATTTACTTGGTGCGCCTTTGTATTTACGTGACATTAAAAAATAATGTGACTGTATTTTCTCTACTTAAGACCTTTTTAACACCCAAGTAAAACGAATTAATATAGAACACTGAGAAGATAAAGAGAAGTGAAAATACAAAACAGTAAAAAGAATCCCCCGACCACCTCCCACATATCCCCATGTTAACAACCACTGAATGATCTTCGTGGCTTGGAAGTCTGCCTCATACTCAGAGTCCTCACTCCTAAATGGGGACAATAATAGGAGCCACATTTTGAGGGTATCTGAGGATTAATGATGGAACACAGACAAAGCTCCAAGTGGTGTCACCTGTGTGCATTCAAAGATAGCTGTTGAACCTTTCTGTGGTCAGAACTGTGCTGGGTGCTGGTGACACAGTAGCAAACAAAAAGAGAGCCCTCGCTGGGCTTGGATACGGGCAGGGGACAGATACTAAACAAGTACACAACTCACATGATATCAGACGAGTGCTGAGGACTATGGAGGCAGATCAAGCAGGCTAAGCAAAAGAGGCAGTGTCAGGGGAGTGGTGGTCATTTTAGAAAAGGCAATCCGGGAAGGCTTCTCTGAGGAGGTGACATCTGAGCAGGCACGTGAGCCATGTGAAGAAGGGAGCAACGGGGAGACCTGGCGGAAAGGCTATTCCTGGGGGCCTTGGGGAATAAAGACAACAAGGCAGTGAGGGTGGAGGGAAATGAGCTCCTGTGGTGCCCAGCAGCAAGATGGCGAGGGGTGAACGGGGATGGCTGTATGGATGGTGAACAGTGGACGGATTTGAGATTTATTTTGATGGTGGAGACAACGGGGTTAGCTGATGTATGACACATGGAGTAAGGAGGGGAGACGACTGTGATTCCTGGGAACTTGACATCAGCAAGCAGGCCGCTTCCGAGATGGAGCCTGGGGGTGTTGGAGGTGGAGGAGGAATCCAGACTTCTGTTTTAGACAAGCTGGGTGAGAGATGCTGACCAGACCTCCTGTGAGGTGTGGAGCAGCCATCTGTGTACGTGCGTCAGAATTTCAGAGGGTAGTTCTCAGCTGAAGGCATAAATTTGGAACTTGTTGTCTAGACCAATATGGTAGCCACCAGCCACTGGGCACACGGGACGATTTAAGTTTAAGTTAACTAAAATTAAATAAAATGAAAAATTGGGTTCCCAAGTCGCCTTAGCCACATTTCAAATACTCAACAGCTATGGGGAGTGCGTGGCTGCCATATTGGAGAGCGCGCATATAGAACATTTCCATCATTCTGTTGGGCAGCGCTGGTCTAGAAGGCATTTAAAACCACGGTGCTGGTCGAGATCATTTGGGGAGGTGTGCGCACAGAGAAGAGGGCTGAGGCAGGGGCCCTGGACCCTCCAAATGCCAATATTGAAGGAGTCAGGAGGATCCAGCCAAGGAAACAGAGACGGGGCTGGACTCCAAGACATGAGTGTGTGAGTCACACGGAGAAAAGGCTCAAGGAATGCAGAGCCTCTGTTATTACCATTATTAGACTTTTCCATGTACTTTTTAAAAAGGGAAATGGGCTAAATCCATACATTTCCATAACCTGCTTTTCCCAGTGAATGTCTTGTGAACTGTTCATAAAAATTTATTGCATTATTTTTAATGCGTGCAGGGGAATCCATTGTTGAAGTCACAGTTAAATTTGGTATTTAACCAAAGCTTGTAATTTTGGACGTTCGAGTCTTTCTAGGATGACTTTGAGCAGAGGGCTTGCTTCAAAGGGTGAGCACACTTTTAAAGCTTTTGCTACACTGTGCCAGCTTGGCCTCTGGTAAAGGTTGAATTACTTTATCCCTCTCTTCAGCTGTGAATTTCCCTGCACCCTTTAACCAGGCTGAATATTGGGATTCTCATTCATCTTTGGAAATACGTGAAAAATTTTTCCTTTAGTTAGTTTGAATTTCTATTATTACTCTTTTAGTTATTTTTTTTTTGTGTTTATTGGTTATGTGCATTTCTTACTTGGTGAATTTCCTGCTCATATCCTTTTCCTATTTAAACATTGGGATTTTCACGTTTTTCTAATTTGGAAAATATTTATTTTTCTGATTTTAAGGAGCTCTTTATATATCACAGATATGACTCTTCGCCATTTCTGTTAAGATTGTTTCTTCTAACTTTTTAAAAGCCAAAAATTTTCTCTTTAAATTCAGATGGACATATTTATTTAGTCAATACTTATCTATATTTTCTGTTGTGATTTCTTTCTGTGCTATCATATGTAGGCATTCCTATTCAAGATTATATACATATTTACCTATATTCTCTTCCAGTAATTTTCATAGTTTCATGTCTTACATTTTTAATATAACAATTAAAAATTTGAGGTCAGCTCCCTCCCCCCGCCATGGTCAATGGTCCCAACGCTTAGTTTTAACTATCCTTCCCTTTCCTACTGAGATGAAATGTTACCCTCATTGTACTAGAAATTGTTATATATACTTGCTGTATTTTAGGCCTGTCCGTGTTGTCTCATGGATCATCTACATCTGTGAAAGGACCACATTGTTTTAATTAACCAAGCATTAAAATATATCTTTTTATTATCTTATTGGACCAAGGTCCTCCTTATTCTTCTTAAACTGTTCACATCTTTGTTTTTCATACCATTTTCTCATGTTGCCCCGAATGCCTTGGGAATTTGACTGGGACTACAGCTCGCCAATTCCTCAGGAGCCAACATCTTTGCAGCGTGACGTTCTTCCCATCAAGACTGTATGGCATCACTTGCTACTTATTCACAGTTTTGGTATGTCACTCAGTAATATTTTGTACTGTTCTTCACATGGTTCTGCACATTTCTTGCATGTATATTTCTAGGTACCTCATATTTTTATTATAAATAGGATTTTTCTATATATTTTCTAATCAGTTATTTTTGACGTCTAAAAAGGGGACATTGATTATCTTTTACATTCTTTTGTAATTAGCCAGACTACTAACCTCTCTTTTTCTTGCTTTTCCAGATAACTACCTTGGGTTTTCTTCATCTGCAGATAGTAGTCTTGGCTCTCTCTGTCCATAAGTAAACTCTTTATGTTGCTCGCTTCTCTAAGCACATTGGCTGTCACTTCTGGGACAACGATAAACTGATTGTGATAAGTGGTGACAATAGAAATCCATTTCTTGTTTCTAACATTATATATCATGATGACTATTTTGGGTTTGTTAAAATCATATTAAAAAGGTATTCTTTTATTTCGATTTTATTAATTAAAAAAATGATCAGAAATAGCATGCCTCCAAACACCCTTCTATAGTGTTGAGATAATCCTAAATTTGTCTCTTTAGCCAGTGCTGTCCAATCACGTTCTGTGATGGCAGACATGTTCTATATCTGCCTGTCCAGTATGGCAGCCACTACCACATGCATGGCTATTTGAAAACTTGAAATGTGGCTAATGAGACTGAGGAATTGAATTTTAAATAGTATCTAATTAATTTAAATAGCCACATGTGGCTGGTGGCTTCCATAATGGACAGAACATCTTCAGGTGTATTAGTATGGTGATC
The DNA here is from genome assembly GCF_041296265.1 of Equus caballus. Classification (NCBI taxonomy): domain Eukaryota; kingdom Metazoa; phylum Chordata; class Mammalia; order Perissodactyla; family Equidae; genus Equus; species Equus caballus. The sequence goes on along the minus strand of NC_091689.1, from coordinate 23,703,705 downwards.
TAACTGGGCTGTATTTTTAGTTCTTTATCTTTGTCAATACAGAAGGTTTCAGGGTTAAGCTAACGAACGTTCTTTCCGGTATAAGCACTCTAAATGGCACAAGAATTCTTTGTTCTGTGGGCATCTGAAGACCTGTCTGTGAAAGCATCTGGCCCCAGACCCTGTGGGAAGACACATCTTTGGCAATTTGTTGCATTAACGGGCCAGAAGGAAAAGAAGGAGCCTTCAGAGTCACTGCAGAGGAAAGGCAGGAGGGTGTTGAAAAGGAATACCAAGGACAGACACGGTGCGGGGGCAGGGAGGAGAGCAGGGTCCCAGGTCAGGAAGAACAGGGCTGAGAGAGGCTACTGACCGGGCCCCTAGGAGGGGCTGCCAGAACAGTCCAGTGGAATGTGAGGTGGACATAAAAGGAGCAAGATGTGCCAGCATTCAGCAGGACGGGGTTAGGGACAGACAAAAGGCTTTCTGAGGATTTTTTGTTTTGTTTGTTTTTTGTTTTAATATGGTGATTGATTATATTGACATTCCAAGTTGGAGCCAGTAGAGAAAGAGGGAATAAGTGGGGCAGCGATCTGTTCCAGGAGTGGGGGGCAGAGAGGAAAGAGTCTAGAGCACAGGTGGAGGGCCCCGAGAAGGAAGGAAGGGTGGGCATGGACACGGACTACAGGTGGGGGGCCAGGGGAAGCAGGAAAGGGTGGGCATGGACACAGGTGAGGGACAGGACGGGAGGCAGGCTGTGGCTGGTGGCCTTGAGCTTCTCTGTGAGGAAGCGGGGAGCTCACTGCTGGGAGCGGCTGGTCAGGTCAGTGGTCGGGAAGGGAGTGAAGGCTTGGAAGAGCTACTGCAGGAACAGGAGCTCGGGAACTGGCGGAGAGGAAGGGGCGGGGCTGCAGGGCAGTGCTGTGGGCCAGGATAGACCGGAGACCCCCAGCCCACAAGGGCGCAGGACTAGCCTCCTCCAGCGAGGTCCTCGGAGGAGAGCAGGGAGGATGATCAGGCAGATCCAGCGTGGGGGCCAGAAGGGCAGCTGTGCTGAACGGCAGCCAGAGAGCATCTGGGGGAGGGGACATGGAGCCTAGAAAAGGGGCCTTCAGAGTCATCACAGGGCCATGGGACCTGGGGAAGGTCACGGACCAGGGGGATGCTAATGGACCGGGACCACAGTGAGGCCACAGGCTCTAGAGGTCCTGGTAAGGACAAAATGTAGATTAAGAAGGGAGTTTGGGAGCTGGAAGGATAGGAGACCAAGGGGAGAGTGTGGGATTTGATCAGAAGAGGAGAAGTTCTGAGGAAACTCAGCTGAGTGGGCACCTCGGTGAGCAAATGAGCACAGGCGGGACTGAGGGTCTCAGAGAGGTGGCTGGGGGCTGGGGGCCTTGCCCACCAGCTCAGTGTAGGAGTGGGCATGGGGGAGCTAGGGGCCTTGTACACCTTCTCACTGTGAACGTGGCGTGGCCTTGTGCAGACAAGTGTGGGCAAGAATGAGGGGCCTTTCCTGACACCCCCAACTCCCCATTGAGTGCCAGCTGGTTCTCCACCTGTGTGCTAAGGTGACAAGACCACAGGGAAGGGACCCACTGTCAAGCTCTGCAGAATGACTGACCTATTAAACCAAAGTGCTCAGCCGCCCCGGGCTGAGCTGACTCTGAGAAGATGCGCTCCTGAAGAGGGCAGTCCCCTCCCCTGGCCCTCCGCTCCAGGTCCTCCCTGGGGTGGCTTCACTTTGAAAACCACCCACCACCTCCATGCCGACCCCAGGGCTGCTCACATGTGGTCCTGACCACCGGCACGGACTCCCCGCTCCTCCGTGGGCACACAGTTTGGCTGATGTTATCCAAGAGAACTGAATCCCAAAGGAGAGGAAAGGAATTAAAGACAGCAGCAGCTGTAAGAGGCAGCTGCCTTCCTCAGCTGTCTTCTGGTCTCAGTAGCTGGTTTCTTGCACCACATGCTGGTATGACCTCTCAGGAGCCTCACCTGGCCTCCCTCCCACCTGGCTCCCTTCCCCCGTGGCTCCCTTCCAGGGCCATCATCATCCAACCCCCATGGGAGCCCTCGAGGTTGTTCCTGGCTTGCAGGACAGCGAAAGCCAATTCTGCTGGAGCATCAGTCGAAGTGGAGGAACCCCTCTGAGCAAAAGCTCCTTGTCCAGCACCCAGGGAAGGCTCCCAGCTCCACGCCTGCGCCAGACAGTGGACTGAGCACAAGGAGGGCCCTTCTCTCACACAGTGTCTGCCACCTTCTAAGACTCAAAGTTCATCCACAGCAAGACACATGCCCTCATTATAGCCCCCTGCCAGGACTCTAGGAAGTGGGTATTAAGCCCAATCTACCCTAAAGCACCTTTCTGACGCCAACGTCGTTAACATCCTGATTCTGTACATCTCTGAGTTTTTGATTCCTCGGAGCACACCAATGGGAAGCCAGGAAAAACATCACGCCCTGTACAGTAAACACCCCGCTCCCACGTCCCTGGCGGCACATGCCAACTTCAGGGAGAGATTAACATCTGCCTGGGGCTGAATCAAAGGCAAGTGGCCCCTCTTCCTTCTCGGTGAATTTCCAAAACAGCCTGCAAGAAGAGGCCTTCGGATGCTCTCTCTAGGTCACACCTGCCACCCAGGAGCTGGAGCCCCAAGGAAATTCCTTCTCACCAGTTCAGGTGGAAGCCCTCTATGACGTGAATGCTGCAGCAACCCTGTTCCCTGGAATAAACACGCATTCTTTTGGGAATGCCTCATGAGGAGGCTCAAGACATTCGGACAGCAGGCTCCAGTCTCTGCCTTGTACAACTGGGATGGCCTCTGTCTTCCCCACGGGGGTTCTGAATGTCTTCAGCACTGGGATCAGCCCGGGTCAGGCCTGGCTTTAGTGTCCTGGGGACAGTCTACTGGTCATGCAGGGGTTGGGGAAACCAGTCTCACAGCCACAGGGCCTTCCATCCTCTGGAAGATCAGGGATCTGTGCCAGCTCATTTGTCATGCGCTTTGACAGAGGAGAAACCAAAGGTACACTGGTCTGACAGTGCGGGAGAAGGTGCTGGAGTCTTTGCCCAGGCCCTGCCCGCATACCCTCTGTAGCATTGATGCTCTTATTTGGGGAGAAATACTGAGCAGCAATGCATCTAAAACATATTTCTGTTAACTTTGTAAATCTTATAAGAAATACATTTTTTTGTCAGATTGTTTTCAAATTGGGATATTTGGTGCATTGGCTGTGCATTGGTGCATTTGGTGCACTGGCAAATTTGCTTCTGGAGAATCGACCTCAGGCCACACACTGTGTCCCCTTGATGCATACTCAGGATTGGAACGTTCTTTCCAAATAAGGAACGTGTTTCTTGGTTTCACAATTTTTTCCCCCATTAACTTTGTTTTATCGATGACCTTGGAGGTTTTTCGAGCTGGGCCATCCATTTGGCATCCCTTTGGAGTACGTCAAACACATCACAACTCAATTGAACAATTCCTGACCTGCTAGGGTTGTTATGGCCCCCACTGACGGGTCACTTGAGGACCAGCCTCTCCATGCAGCCTACTGCTCATGCACAGATTAGAGAATGGGGAACTGGGAGCATGTATGAGGACCCCAGGATGATCGTGGAGAAACCTGGGGACGTGCTGCAGAGAATGGGACACGGAGGCGGCAGGAAGTGGATGACAGCGTATGCTGAAATTGCTTAAATGTGTCATTTAACCAATTTCAGATTAACACTGATAAGAGATTAGGGAGGAGGTTTACTACTTTCAAACAGACTGCTGGCACTTCAGCCAACTTGCTCTGTAGAACCAATTTGGTGTCAAGAACACGGTCTCTATTCTAAGCTCATCTCAGCTGTGCCCTTTCTCAGTCTCAGCATCCCATCTGAGCAGAACCCAACCCTGCAGGCTCTGAACTCACAGTGCTCTTGGCGCCCACCCTCAGACCTTGAGGGGACATGCCTGGGCCCTCTGGCTCCCTGGGGGGTCATGGGGGACCCTGGGGAAAAGGCTTCTCACAGGCAGAAGCAGCTCTGTCTTTTGGTGCATATTTAACCAGTAGCACCATGAACAAGACACAACCATCAAGAAGGATAAGAAACCCCAAAAGCCTTCCATAGCCCCCCTGCTGTTTACACGACACTTTACCTCCAAATGCATCAACAGGTAGACCATGCTTGCACAGCGAGAACCCATCACAGTGATGCTCTTTGGGCTTCAGTGCTCTCGACTCAGCATCACTTCGATATGGACTTTCCACACCACCACCGCTCCCCGTGCTGACGTTTCCAGTGACGATATGATGCTCTATTGTATTAATGCTCCCCATACAACCTCCTTCCGTCTGAGAGGCACTGGGGGTATTTAATAGCCCCCTGAGCACACGGCCGGCCCCAGAAACACAGCAGAGCAGGCTGAGAAACACAGCAGAGCAGGCCAATCCCTCCGCTCACATCCCCCACCCCAGCCCCTTCTGAGCAGATGGCCTGGGCCACTTCTGAATGAGGAGGTTACCCTGACCGTGACCGTGACCACAGGCTTTGCACAGGAGAGGGGCCTCACAATCTGTACCCTTTCCCAACAGTACTTAGAGGTGACCTGGGGGTGTCTCATCTTCGCAACGTGAAATGATTAAGCGCGTATGAAAATAACGGATGACGGTTGTCCAAAGGGAGTCCCTCACAGGCAAGAAACACAGGATTTTCTGTGAAACCTACTTCTGCTAAGTCTGGATGGAAGGAGGGGCCGACCACCTCCAGGGTCCCTAGGGAAGAGAGAGCCTGCGTGGGATCGGTCCAGATCGCCCCTCTCTCTGCTCCCTGGACAGCTGGGTTCCCCTCCCTTCCAATTCATCTGGGTTTCTATATATACACAGAATGGGAAGATCCAAGCTGCCATTTAAAACAAAAGCCCACAACAGCAGGGCCACCTGGAGACATGATATGATCCATCCTCTGGGAAGAAGTTTCCCCCAAGAGGAGAGACCAGGCTAGCTTTGTTGCTGACAGCATGTGGCCCTCCATCCTGGGCAGAGCCTGGAGGCCAAGGCCAGGCAGGGGGAGCTGCTCTGGGTCACGAAGTGAGAGAACACTGGCATTTTCATAGACAGAGTGGGAAAGACAGAGGGAGGGACCCCAGAAGGTGGTGAAGTGGGGCCATCAGAGGTAGAGAGAGTGGGGAGATGTGCAGGGCGGGGGGACTGAGTCCCTGAGAGGAGACAGAGCAGGCAGCTCTGGTTGTCTGCCGCTGGCTGTGGCCCCTGCTCAGCACTTGGAAGTGGGTCAAGGGCTGCTGTGGGCTCCAGTCTTGGGGTTGCCTGCCGGTGAGTTAGAGCGCGGCAATTGCCAAAGGCTAGTGGGGTGAAAGCGGCTTCATGAGGAAAATCCAGGGGGTCACCTGTGTCTCAAGGCAGAATGGAGAGAGAGGGGTTGCAGAGAGAGGCAGAGGGAGCTGCAGGGGCACTGACCCAGACCCCCTCCCGCTAACAGCGGGGGCGCCTGGCTGGACTCTACTTATTTCACTTAAGGATTTGTCATGGACTCTGCTCCATGTTGGGACCCAGAGCCTCCTCATTGCTGCTCCTCCTCTGTCTCTTTGGGGCCCAGTCTTTCTCTATCTGCATTGCCTCTCGTCGTGATCTCCTCCAGTCCTGTGGCTTTAAATACTGGGGTCAGAGGAATAATGCTCCCTTAGCCCCAAATATGTCTACGCTTTTGTTCCCAGAATCTGTGAATATGTCACCTCACATGGCAAAAGGGACTTTGCAGATGTGATTAAGTTGAGAATCTTGAGATGGGAAGCAGTCCTGCATTATCTGAGTGGGCCCAGTGGGGTCACAAGTCCCCTGCTAAGGGAAGAAGGAGGGCAGGGGGTCAAAGAGAAAAGAAGTTGTGATGATGGAGCAGAGGCGAGAGAGAGAGATTGGAAGATGCTATGCTGATAATGGCATTGAAGATGGAGGAAGGGGCCAGGGCCCAAGGAATGGAGGCAGCCTCCAGAGGCTGGAAAGGGCAAGGGAACACCTCATCCCCTGGAGCCCCTAGAAGGAAGGCAGCCCCACTGACACCTAGTTTTAGGACTTATGACCTCCAGAGCTGTGAGAGAGAGATTTGTGTGTTTTAAGACACTAAATTTGTTGTAATTATAGCAGCCCTAGGAAGCTAATACAAATGTCATCTGTATGGTGAACACTCCCATGATCACATCTCTTTGGAGCTCAGCCCAGTGCGTGTGGAGTCCACTTGACGTCTACTAGGCAACTGAACTTCAACATGTCTGAACCGTTTCCTGGTTTCCCCCAAACCTGCTCTCCCCACACCTTCCCCAAGCAAGGTGATGACAGCTCCAAGCTCCCAGTTACTCAGGCCACCACTCTGGAGTCACCCTTGATGCCTCCCATACTCAAGACCCCACATCCAACCTGTGGGCGAGTTTGCCGGCTCTCCCTTCAGAGCTCATCCAACCACGTCTCAGCAGAAGTCAGGTCTTGTTATTCCCCAGCCCAAGGTTGGAGAGACTCAGAGAAAGGCCTGAGTTCTGTGAAGGTCCCCCAGGCCCCCAGGCCCTGCACCCGACTACGTCTCTGACGTCTTCTCGTGCTCTACCTGGAGCACCTTGTCAGGCATCTGCTTGGTACTTATCTCACTTCCTCCAGTCTTTGCTCAAAGGTCTCCTGCTCAGTAGGCCTAGCAATCCACCAAAGACACCAAGGAAGGCTCATAAGGGAGCCCAGTGGATAAGGAACGCTCATGGTTTGGGGGCAGGACTCTGCAAGGTAGATGGCGGAGTAAATAATGCCAGTGGGTCTTAGCTTAGTCCATGTGGACGGTGGTGCAAGCTGGCGCTGGGGCATTCCACGGTGAGGACGGGGTGCCAGCCAACACTATTGGGAATGAAGGTGGAAAGCCCGCCTTTATCCTAAAACCCCTGGATCCCAACCTTCTGGGTGTTTCAGAATGGCATCCAGCCTTTCCCTATTTATCACCTTTAGCTCTTTCATTCTCACAATGTTGTGGCCTAAGTACCACCTCACCTAGGAGATGATGTCACCCCAGAAGCTGGATCAAACTGAAATAAAACTACTCAGGGAGCACCTGAGTATCTGGTTGGAAAGTCAGATCCCCTTCTTTTAATTATGAGGAAACTGAGGGCAGAAAGTAGAACATTTCCCAGCACCTGGTGGTTTATCCCCCTAGAAAGCACCCCAAGGTGACAACCCTTCAGAGGACGTGGGAGGACCCCAGGCCCACGGGCTGAGCCACACACTCACTCTAGTCTTTCCTCTTCCTTCCTTCTAAGGTCAAAGTCCCGTTGGACCACTTCCCAGACGTGCTTGGCCTCCTCGTCCGTGAGCTGGGAAAGATCCAGTTTTTTCCCCATCTCTGCTTCTCGTCAGGGTTGCACCTGGAATGTCACAGGATCACAGTTGTCAGCCCAGGAAGCCCTTGGATGTTGGCTCATCCACAAAGGAAGAGACAATACAGAAAGCATCGAATTCTGGGGCAATTTGTACCTGGGGTAAATGGGTTTCTTAAACAGTTTCTTAAACAAATGCATGTCTGGAAACTTATGTAGTTTAAATAAATGAACCCATGTGTATAATTCCCACATCTTAATTTTAAAAGGGATCTACTCCCCATTCTCTGGAACTCACACACTTAGCCATGGGGCCCCTTATTCTCCTTCCATTGTGAAATAAATGTCAGTGATGCCAGTATGCTCCTTTCCCCTCTGCTAGGGTCACGCTTTCTGTGGGACCCTCAGGGTGTGTTCCTGGAGAAATGCTCCATTGATTGGGCTTCTTGCCTTACAACTCCTGGGGGACAGAACAGCGCTGTTGCTACACCCACACATGGGCACCGAGGCTGGGCCGGGATTCTGCTGGGATGACGGGTTCCTCTGTGGGTAACTATCTTCTCTGAGGACTGAAATCTGAATTCTCAGGAGCATCAGAGAAGGGGGCCAGTCTGTCTATTCTCACTTGGAATTCTCCAAGCCAACCCAAAGACTCAATTTGGCTTCTGAATTCTGCGGAGCATCTCTCCTTCAGTGCTGCCAACCATTCGAAAGTGTCCACCGTGGAAATGTTAACAAAACTTGCTCTGTGCTAGAAAGGTCCCTCGATTTTGTCACACAACAGGTTAATTACGGAAAGCGACACTTTCTGAGGAGCACTCAGATATCATCTAAAATGAAAATTCCCATAGAGATCTCATGATTGTCAACTAAAATGTTCCCTGGTTTGTGCCTTAAAATTGGTGAAAAATAACTTCTTAAATTTTTTGCGCTGACCCTTCAGCATTTCCGCCCTCGAGCACGGCGCAGACGGTGAACCATCACGAAGAGGTCATTCTGATGGGCCAGCATCATTCAGACTATTTTCATCTACAGTGGAATGTAGACTCTGGACAAGAAAACATTAAAACAAAACTGATTCTTGATGCTCCCCCTAGAGCACATCATTTTTGGTTTTTAAAAAATTAGAACAAAAAGTTATTTGATGGATGACTGGGGTTTATTTATTTATTTTTTTAACATTTTTGAAAAAAATATTGTATCATAAGAAGCGTGTTCATGGAAATTCTATTTTCAGAACAGATGAGAGCCGTGACCATCAGCTGAGTCGCTACCATTCTCTCTCCCCTCCTAAGGAGAAGTCACAATTCCAGCCTTGTTTCAAGAACCTTGTTGTGAGAGGTGAGGGAGAAAAGCCAAACAGAAGGAAAAAGTGTACGCTTCTTATCATGCAAGCTTCGCTCTCTTCGAGCGTGGTCAGGACTCATAAGTGGATGGATGAAAAAGTCACTGGAGGGTTAGAGCTGTCACCCTGGAGGCTGCTCGATTCACACACAGAGGACATCTGTGTCCCATCCCGTGGCCCCATTTTAAGGCTGTTTCTTCTCTTTGATGCTTCTTCCTAATAAGGATGGCAACTTGGTTTCCCAGCTCACATCGCAAAGACAATGGAGGCCCGGGAACGAGGTGCATGCTGGACCAGGGAGGGTCCAGGCACCTCTCACAAGGGTGGTGCCTGCCAGGACGGGGGTGGGATGGGAAGGAGGCCAGGCAGAAACATGCTGAGACATGAACGGAGAGGCCAGCATGCAGGGAGGGGGCAGCCCACACACCTCCACAGGAACCTCGCATCATGGCTTAGCACCATCTTGTAGGTTCCAATGACGACCCAGAGTGATTGAGGAAAGTGATACATGTTCACTCTGCTCTGTTTAGTAAAACCAGTAAAGATGAAATATAGACTTGAAAACACGCATCCCACATAGCTAAACCAAGGACACGCTATTGGTACTTCATGGGTTAGACGTTACCTGAAAAATTTTACGCTAGCGTATTTTTAGTTGCATCCCAACATCCGGGTGAGCAGGAGATGCAGGGAGAGGAGGGGAGGGAGAGCGATTCCAAATTTCAGATACAGCCTGGTAGGGGGGCGTGCCATGCCACAGGGAGGTGATGCTTCGGGGAGGGGAGCGTGTTCCCGGGACAGCCAGGGATTGAGAACCAATGGTCCACGACGTGGGTCTTTGTCTACTGTGACCAAATATTCCCATTTAGTGCATTAATGAAATGCAGAGGCTTAAAGCTTTTTAAAAACTATCTTTAATCCAATGGAGAACATGTTTGACTTCAGCATTTAAAATGCACTGATCAAACGTCACTGGCATGTTGTGGATGTATTGCTAGCATCCTCTCTGGCTTGCCTCGGGCTGGTACACTGATGGGGGCACTTGGAGTGTGGTGAAGGGGCAGCCCCTCTGCCAGGCACAGCCACACCGTGGGGCCCGTGTGGATCCACGGAAGGGACAGCCTTTCAGCCACAGTCACCTCCTCTCTATCACTTCCTGTTTCGCTTCCTCACTGAGACCCCAATCTCCTGGGTGCCCCTCCACTCCCGACAGTCAAGGAGGAACATGGGAGCATAGGACATGCTGGATCCACCAAGGGTGTAGGGCCATTTTGGTGCCTGCCCTGGCCTGGGGGAACCTCCCAGGGTGGGTGTGTTGGGGAGGGCAGACTCCACCACACTCTGTCTGTTCCTGGCTTCATTTCACTGTAGATAACTCCTAGTCACAAGGTTCCTGAACAAAACACTTTCAATTTGAGCCCGTTCCACTGCTCAGATTTAATCACATTTTTAATCTTCGAGACTGTGAGCCTTCCGTGATCATTGAATAGTTAGGAGGGAGAAAAGAGAGGGTGATCCGGAGGTTAACGAGTTGCAAAGAGACAGTAGAACTGGTTTTTGTAAAATGGGCATCCTGGACGCAGACCAGTGAATTTCAGTGGTGTGGTGTCCTTGTCTGTCAAAGATTTGAGTTCATATTTTGGCTAAATTAAAGGGAAATCTGGGTGGTGGTTCATCCTACACGAAACTTGGCTTGATCACCTTTGGGGCCAGCTGTCCCCTGAGCCTGGGATATGAGTGATCGCCTGCCTGAGCAAATAAAACTGGCAGGCAGTTCCAAGTTCCTCATTAAATGCCCGCAAACAATGGCAGGCATACTCTCTGACTCAGAGTCAAGGCGTGTGGCCTGTTCTTGCTGACAAAGGCACAGGCACATTCTGGAGGGAAGGCGGAGGTGCCAACTTGGGGGCCCTCTGTGTTAACTCTTTCTGGCTTTCTCCCAGTGCTGCCCTCAGAGCTGGCCTGTGTGGTTACTTCTGTGGGCAGGGCCTTTCGCCCATTGATAGGAACCAAACCCGAGCCCTCGTCAGCTGCAAAATGAGCAGTTTCCACCCGAAAGCCCCCTCCCCCACGCAGGTGCACCTGGCACACCTGGGGTACAGCCGTGAAGCTCTGCGGCTTGCCCACCTCCCGAGGTTCTCTCTGCCCTCCCAGCTCTCTCATCGATATGCGGACATTGGTTCTGCATTTACAGCTGAAGCCTCAGCACAGGTCTCCACAGCGAGGACAGTCCCAGGGTGAGGCTGCAGGACCAGGATGGGGCTGGGAGGGAGCAGCTGGCTTCCCGTCCCACTTCAGGTCCCGGCCAACCCTTGGACAAGTTCCCTCTGCTCTGGGTCTCAGTCACACTTTCCCACATGTGCCACGGACAAGGGTTGGGCCCCATGACCTCTCTGGCCCTCCTCTGCCCTGCAAGATGCCAGGGGGTTAGAATTAAAGGTGTGGGGGATGGGTTGGGTGGGGGGACATATGGTGGGGTGTAGGGAGAGAGGTTGCTTCTGAAAAGAACAAGACAGTCGGCCCTAGAAGGCTGACCCGATCACATGAGCTGGGGCACACAGGAGCAGTTCCCACACTGCCATCCAAGGGTACCAAAGACATTTTTCCCACGAGCCTACAGAGCTCTGGAACCCCTCCACCCCCACTAGACCCAGTCAACTGGTTTTAGTTTTTCAGTCACTAACGCCTAAATCAGGAAGTCCACGGACTCCCCACCTGGGTGCTGCCATTGTCCCCACCCAAGTGTGCAACGTGGCTGCTCAGCTGCCCACGGTTGGCCAGCCTGGCCTCTCTCTGGGGCTTCACGGCCATGGGCAGGGGCAGTGCTGGCCTTTGGGGCTAGTGGGCTGGTGGCGGCCTCACCTCCCCCCATTATCATTCCAACGTCTCTGAAAGATATTCAAATAGGATTTAAGAAAACACTACACCCCGTAAAAAAAGAGAGAAAATGTAGAGGCCCCAACCCACCTGGAACTGAAGTGGGTTTGTCAATATTTGGCGAAGGTCTAAGCTTGTGAAACCTTGGGGATTTATAAGGAGAGTTCGCTCAAGTGGGGACCTGGGTCAGCGCCCAGTGTTCCATGCCCATCCTCGGACCCTTCCCACTTCCCTACAACAGGGTGGGAGGGCCAGGACGGGGGCTGTCCCGGAGCATAAGATGATTCCAATAAAGGTGGGGCTTTTGGACGCCCAGAAAAAGGCCAGGACTCTCCTTCTGCGCCAAGACATCATCCCAGTTCTGTACCCCAAGATGGGCACGGCAGCCCAGGAGGGAGTCCTTCCCCTAACAGACTTGGGTCCCTGGGTGTCCAGCCTGAGTGAGTCTCTCCCACGTCCGCAGCCTCGGCCTCACCTGCACGCAGTCTCACAATAGAGCTTCTGATAAAAATAGCTATTTTCCTCAAAATGGGCTTCCCGAGGACCCAGACCAGTCTGATCCAAGTACTCAGGCGAGGTCTGAGGTTTGGGGTCCAGAGGGCTGGGCGCGCCCCCCTAACCCGCCTGGACCGAGGCCTGGGGGTTCCTGGGGGCGTTTTCACACCAGTGGAGCTGCACACATCACCGCGGACGCTCCCTGAGCCTGGGTTCCCTGACGTGGGCACCACTGGGGCCCCGCCATTCCCACTTCTCCCCGCACTCACCGACTCCTCTCTGGGGGCGTGCCGGCCCTGGTCCGGACCCCTAGGCTGCAATCTCCCGTCCTGGGAGGGAAAGAAAAGCGACGAGGCAAGGCGTCGGGTCAGGGCGCACTGGGGCGAGGCAGGGCGCAGGGCGCACAGGAGCCAGGGAGGGCGCTGGGCGTAGGGCGCACGGCGGCTGGGGCTACAGACCTGCCTCGGCCGGGGAGCAACCCAGGGCAGCCCGCCCGGGTCACGTGGGCCGCGCCCCGCCCCGCCCAGCTCCGGGAGCACTAGGCACCTCCGGATTCCGCCCGGCGGAGGGAGGAGCGGGCACCCGGAGCGCCCGCGCAGGAGTCGACCCTGCAGAGGGGCGTCCCTCGCTTCTCGCCCTCAGCCAGCTTCGGGGAGAAAGTGGAGACGGGGAGGGGAGGGTTGAGCCCACACCTGGTAAGCCGCGCGAGTTTGCGGCGACTTTGCCGGGATGATGCAGACGCCCAGGTCCTGCCCTCAGCGCGATGGGACCCGCTTGCCTGAACGCACCCTGAGAGTGCGCGGTACCTCGTTTAATTCCCATCCCAAGCCTGCGGGGAGAACGCTATTTACTCTGGCTTTACAGAGGGGTAAACTGATGCTCAGAAAAAGAGCCTTACCCAAAGCCACCCATTAATAAGTGCGAATGCCAACTGGTAAGTGGGACTTTGGGCCCAGGGTTTCCTCGCGCAGATCCCACGCCCTCCCCGCCTTCCATCCTGCCTGGCATCAGGACGCGGCTGGCCTGGGAAGCCCACAGCACCAGTAGCCCCGCTGCGGGGAGGGCACCGAGGCCTTGTCCACCGAGAAGAGTCCTACAGGTCACACAGCCAGGGCTCTCAGCCGGGTCAAGACCCGCGCAGGCGGGGCGGGGGCGGATGCGAGAACACGGTGCCGGGGAAACCTCCTGGGAGCTGCGCCACTGCCGCGCTCTCCTCGCCCGGACTCACCTCTTCAAATCCAGCCGATCCCAACGCAGCCACTGGCTCCCGCCCACCGGGCCTGCTTGTCCTTCTAAATTCCCAGGGACATTAAGAAACTCACCATCTCCCCTCTCTCTTCCGAGCTCGGCGCCTCTGAGCAGTCTCCCCTCCTCCCTCTCACTTATTAAAAAACGATCAAACAGAAAGTACATTCTTTCCCCCAGAAACTGCTTTTGAAACTCAGTTTCCGTATCTGCAAAATGGGGGTAGGAATATAAAAAAATACGTAAATAACCCAGGCTAGTAAGTGAAGAGACAGTACTATCTCCATATTACGGAAGAGGAACTAAACCTTATAGGATCATTGTGATGTCACATTAGATAACTTGTAAGGAGCTTTCAACAGCCACACTACGCCACCCAGGGTAAAGCCTTTGGTAGCCTCGTGGGCCCACAGATGCCCTGTAGGTGAACTGGGTGTTTCAGGCCCCTGGGCCACATTGGGATAGCTGCTCTCACAAACACCATCAACTGCTGTGTGCAAACCCTGGAAATGCGTGCAAGTGACACAAATCACTTTCCACAACCCATATGATCTGGTTCTTATGATTTTCATTTCTTTAGCATATACTTTACAATTGCTTGTAAAATTAGTAAATCCCTTGAAAGTTGGTATCAGGGCCATAAATTCCTTAAGGGCAGAAGATTTTTTAAAAGTTTTTGTTTTGTTTTGTTTTTGGTGAGGAAGATTGACTCTGAGCTAACATCTGTGCCAGTCTTCCTCTGTTTTATGTGGGACGCTGCCACAGCATGGCTTGATGAGCAGTGGATTTGAACTCTTGAACCTCAAGCGCAAAGCACATGAACTTAACCACTATGCCACCGGGCCAGCCCCTTTAAAAGTTTTTTATGCTTTAGCGCTAATTTATTTCAACTAGCGTTTTTTAAAAAAATATATAAAACTGATATGGTGATACACGATAAAGATATATGGTAAAGAAGATAGAGTATAAAATGAAGAGTTAAATTCTCTCTTATTCCTACCCTAACTCCACTCCAAAGGTAATCATTATTAACGGTGTCTTGTGTATTCTTCCCAAATTATTGTGTGTGTGTGGTAAGCATGGGGGTCTCTGGATCCAGCTGCAAGAGTTGGATTCCCACCTGGGTGTATTATCCACTAGCTGTGTTATCCTGGGCATGTTACTTAGTGTCCCTCAGGCTCAATTCTCTCTTCCACATGGTGGGGATAGTAAGAGGATCTACGGAATAGGGTTGGTCTGAATTGATGTGTATATACAGCCCTTGGGTGAGACCTGCCACGTGGTGAGTGCCCAGTGAATATTAACTACTATTAGTATAGACCCCCATTCATTCTTTTCAAGGGCTGCAGAGCATCCACGCACGAGAGTACCATCGCTATTTTACCACTCTTCTATTGATGGACAGTTAACTTTTAATTTTTTGCTATTTCAAATATTTCTGCCATAAATATGTTGTAGATAATACTTAATTTCAATGGCATAAACGTATACCAATATATCTTATTGTAAGTATTAAACACACTTATACCAATATATCTGTAGAATAAAAATCCTAAAATAGCAATTGCTGAGTCAAAGGATGTATGCAATTTTTAAAAGAAAATTCTAGAATGAAAAAAATTTTAAATCGTTGAAACAATCTCAAAATTGCAGAGATTTGCAAGTACGGTACAAAGAACTCCTCCCTCCCATTTTTGAGGCAGCTGCTGACAGGATGCTTTAGTGTGTGTTTTATATCAACAAGGACAGTCCTGTACCAAACTGCCCAAGCGTCAAAATGGGTAAATGATACGTTGCTGACATCCGAACTTGGGAACCCTTTCAGATTTTGCCAGTTGCCTCAACAATATTCTTTATTGCAAAAGGATCCAGTTCAGAATATCTTGATGTCTTAATTCAGCTACTTAGGGGGACCTTGGAAAGGAGACAGTAGGAGGAGGGGAGAGGTAAGCAGTGGGGCTTGGTGGCCCCTGGCCAGGATCTGGGGTCTTGGTTGTTTCTCTTCACCTTGACATTCTTGGCTTGCCTGGGCCTTACCTTTGGGACCCTGGTCCCTCCTACCTCCCCATCTCCTCAGGGCTCCCGGGGTGGCCCTTGGTGGTACCCTCTGGTTCCCTAACTTTTTGTCCTTGCCCCTGTGACCGTCCCTCCTTGTTCGCTTGCTTGGGGCTGGCTTTCTCTTTCTCAAGACTATTTGGTTCAGTCCTGTCCCATACAGATGAGGAAACTGATGCCCAGAGAGGGGGTGGCGTTTACCCAAGGTCACACAGAGTTGGAGGCAGCTTACCTCTCTAACAGTGCACCTCTCTCTCAGCCATCATGGACCTTTGAGAAGCCTGGTTGGTGGGTGGACACCAGAGGGCAGTAGAGAGCCCCTTCCCACCTCCTTGTCTTTACCAAGGCTGCCTGGAGACTCCTCCTTTGCTGAGATTTAGGGGCCTATGTGACAAGGAGGGAAGGATCACTGTCTTGATCATGCCAGCGGGAAGGGAAAGTCACCACGGAAGACAGGCCTCAGGGGGGTCTTTTAGTCTCACAGTTTGGGAGTCCCCCATCTCCACGGGTAGCTGGGCAGGCAAGTCCCACTGCCTGCTGGGCTTGGACCTACCTCATCTCTGCTCATCAAGAGGGGGTCCCAGGGGAGGGGAGATCCCTGGCCCACCAGGGAGCATCCTACAGGGTCTGGAAGTGCCAGCTTCCTCCTCCATGGCAGAGTCCAGGTTAGTGCAGACAGGCCTGCTGTCCCCTGTCCATCGCCCCTCCAGGGTCCTCTAGCTCACTGGCAGGCAGCAGTTAAAACCCATCCCTCATGCTCCCCTGTCTAAATCCTCTGGGCCAATTTGGCCTCTGGCCAACCACAGCATCTGGATTTTTGGGACGAACATCCAAGAAGTTGAGCACAGGCAAAATACTGCCCCCAGCCTAACCGTGTCCAGAAGACGATCTGTAAATTATGAGAAAATATGTTTTCATAGACGCTGAATGAATTTTCTTTTTCTTTCATGAATCTGGAAAATTGGGAAAAAAAATCCCATTTTGGGGAGCGTTCTCCTGGCTTTGTGATTGTTCCGATGGGCGGGGAATCATAGGTTATGTAAGACAGGCCGGGGAGCCTTGGAGGAGCTGTCACCTGACCCTGCTTCCTGCCAGCTCCTCAGCGCCCAGGGCCATGTGACTGTCCTGCAGACAGCGGAGGTCACACTAACCCTGGAGCTGAATTTCTCCTGGGGGGTCAGGACCTCTGTGAGCCATCTGTCTGCCCGTCTCCCAATCTCATCCCCCCGCCTCCCCTTGCTCTCCGAGCTCCAGCACTCCTTCTTTCCTTTTTTGAAACTTTTGATTGAGGTCACATTGGCTTATAACACTGTATAGATTTCAGGTGCACATCATTATATTTTGACTTCTGTATAGACTGCATCGTGTTCGCCACCCAAAGTCTAGTTGCCATCCATCACTGTATCTGGCACTTTTTCTAGATGGCGTCCCCTCCCTCACTTGTGCGAGTCCAACTCTATTTGGATCTCAGCTCAACTGTCCCTCTTCTCAGAAAAGCACCTCCCCACCGCCCTGCCCTCCCCCCCACCGGATCCCGCTATTTCCTGCGCGTTCTCCCAGAAGCATCCTCATGTTCATCTCCTGCATCTGTGTGATGGCCTCATGAACGCCTTTGACCACCCCCCCCCCCCCCCGAGCTCAGGGAGCTCAGGGGCTGTGTGGTTCACTCTGATGCCCCTGCTGCCTTCCACGGTGCTTGGCACATAGTAGGCCTTCCATAATGATGGTTGAATACACACTGTTCAAGAATCATAATTATGTGTTTTGATGATGCCCTTGATTTTTAACTTGGACGGACAGGCATTTTCCAAACAGAGCTCTGCTCCCACTTCCTAGTCTTTCTGGGGAAGAAAGGTCCATTGGGAAGAGGGCTGGTAAGAAGGGGGACTCCAGGCTGGGCGAGGGAGAGCTTCATCGCCCCCATGGAGAGCTCTGCTGCTTCCGAGACCGTCATTCTGCTCTGGCTTTCACACACCATCGGCCCTTCCTGTGATTTGAGACACAGACCCCCAACTCAACTCAGCCTCCTCCTCACCTTGAGCTTGTCTGAGACCATCCTTGCTCTCTCTCCTGGGAAGAATGTGTCAGAGGGCCAGAAACAGGCCCGTCTACTCCAAGCTCATCACAATGTCGTTTGCTGTCCCAACCCCACGTTCAAGGGCTCAGAAATGTAAGATTCGCAAACTCTCTTCGGCAAGGTCCTTTCCCCTCCTCTGAGTGCAGAAGGAATTCGATCTTGATAAGTGCTTAGAAGGAGCTCTAATTAGCCAGAGAGGCCAGCCAAGAAGAGGGAGAAATCTCCTGAGGAATGAACCCCTTGACTTGAAAACCATCAGACCACTCAGACTTCCGGGGCTCTGGAAGCATTGGTTCATGTGAAGCATGGGCCAGGGGGCACTTGTCCTTCCCAAATTAGCTTAATTAGGAGCTTTTGCTAACAAGGATTCAGGAACTGAGAAGGAATGGTTCAAACCTAAGGGAAAGGATTCAGGCAATAAAGTTTTATGCTCTACTCTCAGAAGACCCACTTCTGGAAACCTCTGTCGTGTGTTTATGAAGGGGAGGAGCATGAAGAGAACTGGTCCTCACTGAAGACCTACTGTGTGCTGAGCAAGCACTGTCCGCGTGCCTGACTTATGATATCTATTGTGTTGAATGCCTGACCTATACATATCAATTGGGTTGGGTGCCTGATCTATACAATATCTCTTTTGTTGGGTGCCTGACCTACACAGTATCTATTGTGTTGGGTGCTTGACCTATACAGTATCTCTTTTGTTGGGTGCTTGACCTACACAGTATCTATTGTGTTGGGTGCCTGACCTATATAGTATCTATTGTGTTGGGTGCCTGACCTAGGCAGTATCTATTGTGTTGGGTGCTTGACCTATACAGTATCTATTATGTTGGGGGCCTGACCTATACAATATCAACTGCATTGGGTGCCTGACCTATATAGTATCTATTGTGTTGGGTGCCTGACCTAGGCAGTATCTGTTGTGTTGGGTGCCTGATCTATGCAGTATCCATTGTGTTGGGTGCCTGATCTAGGCAGTATCTATTGTGTTGGGTGCCTGATCTAGGCAGTATCTATTGTATTGGATGCCTGACCTAGGCAGTATCAACTGAGTTGTGCAGGTCAGGAAGTGGAGGCACTTGCCCAAGGTGACACAGGTAGAGAGGCGAGATCAGATTCAAATCCAGGTCTGAGTGTCTCAAAGCTGGGACTTTAATCATGCCCAGGGTCAGGCGCCTTAGCAGAGGGACCAGCTCAGTTGGCGCCAACACAGCAGAGGCAGAACAGCTGTGAAGAGAGAGCTAGAAACTCAAAACCAGAGTCCCCCTGGTGGTTACCTGCCAGGGTGAACAGCAGCCCAGTCAGCCCTGAGTGCATCCCACCCCACATGGGGGGGGGGTGGTGGTTGTCCCCCACCCCCACCTTCTCAAATCACAACAGTCAGATCAGGCATCGTGGTGACAATTCTTTCCACCCCTCCTTCATCCGATAATTCACAGAATGACCTAATTTCGGTTTCAACAGCATAAATTGGACTTCGTATTTCACATTAAACTCTTGTGCAGTGCTCCTGACTGTTGGCAGCGTGGCTAACGACCTTCCCCGTGGTGAAGCTTGTCACAAGATCTCTCGTCTGAGCTGCTGCCACCCTCTCCCTCTCAGGTCGGTCTGATGTCAGTACAGGGCTTGGAGGTCAGTGCCAACTGGAAACCGACCCAGAACCAGGAGGAAGATTCCTATAGTGCCTCACCCGGTCCTCTCCCCACCCCATGGCCAGACCCGAAAGCCCACTGCCAGAAGGAAACGTACCCACAGCTGCATCCTACCCCTCGTCCTCACCCTCATCCTTGTCCCACCCTTACACTTACCTCATCTTCACGTTAACTATCCAGTTCCCCACTCCCTTGCCACCACCTGACCCCAAATGCAGTTAAAATGTCCAGCCCCATCTCCCACGGCTTTCTGACCCCACAAACCCAAACGGACACTCTTGTTTCCTGGAGCACCACATATGCCTTCAATTTGGGGTGGAAACATTATGTCAAATGTTGCTTTTGTGCCTTTGATTTCTCTCCTCCACGTATCCAAAGTTAACTGGCTCAAACCCCACCTGCTCAGGAGGCTGGGCTAGGTCGCTGACTTTGAAATCAGCTTTGAAAATGTATTTTGGGGTTCTGAGGATGCTTGATTAGAATTTTCAGATGTTTAAAGTTATTTAAAAACTGCAATAAAGACCCAATCCGTGCTTGGGGACTGGAATGGCATTCAGCTTTCTCTCCTCAGGGCATGCGGTGGAAGCCAAGAGGCCGCCATGGGAACCTTTAAAGAAATTTGCATCTCCTGCCACCTTAGGGCTGATGATCAGATCCAGAATATAATTGGAAGGGTG
Source organism: Equus caballus (assembly GCF_041296265.1). Lineage (NCBI taxonomy): Eukaryota > Metazoa > Chordata > Mammalia > Perissodactyla > Equidae > Equus > Equus caballus. Next base: position 23,683,948 of record NC_091689.1, on the reverse strand, counting down.
CCAGTCCACAGGAAATACGGGCTGCCCAGTTAAATTTGAATTTTAGATAAACAGTGAAGAGTGGTTTTGTTTTTTAGTATATGTATGTTCTAAATATTTGACAGGGCATACTTATTTATGCTGAAATACTGTTTGTTGTTTATTTGAAATTCATGTTTAACTGGGCATCTTGTATTGACGTTGGCAAACGCATGCCTGGAGCTACGAAGGGAACACCCTGAGGAGGTTTTCCATGCTGAAGTCAGGGCCTTGCGGGGGAAGTGGTGGAATCCTGTGACCTGGGATGGGGACATTTGGGCGGATGAGTCTAAGCTTGAACACCTAGAATCCTCATAACCTTCTGGGCACGGAGGAGTGGCCCTTCCCGCTTCCCAGAGGTGCTGGTGCCTGGTGCTGGGGTGGGTGTCTTACCATAGGGTGCTTGTTCTCCTCAAGGTCTGTCCTCATCTCTCCCCATTTCCTCTGGGCCAGTGGCTAGGGCCAGACCTCAGCAAAGCCCAAATGGGAAAATAAAGTTCCTGCTCTGGGACTAAATGGCACCTTCCATGACGTAACTGCAGGTCCTGGCTAGTACGTAACAGCAGGCAACAGGGGGAGAGTGTGGGAATAGAGCTTGGAGATGGTGAATTGAGTTCATTGACTTGGGAGAGCTCTCCATGTCTCAGGACTTGACCTTCCTGGCAAGGACACTCGGAGACTGTCCAGATGCACACCTGAGAGGGCTCTGCAAAGCTTGGGCATGATGCAAATGCGATGTAGATGCTGCAGTTGCCTTGCTGGAGCACTGAGTGAGAGCTTGGGGGGCTTAGGAAAGTAGGAGGGTGAGAGTGGCTTTATATGTAGGATGGAAGACTCTGCCCCGAGGACACGTCCCTCACCAAGGCTCCCAACTGATGGGGGGGCGCCTGCGTCCTTGGGCAGCTCAATGCTGGTTGTGCTCTGAGTCAGGGTTGACAGTAGATTATGCCTTGGGACTGCACTCCCTAGGGTCAAAGGGGATGCTGGAGTTCTGAAATAGCAGAGTTCAGTGGAGGCGTTCAACTTTCAGGGGCAACGTGGACAAAACTGCCATCATGGCAGAAGATCTGGAAAGGCGACCAGGTCCCCTTTGTCCACAGAGGGATGGCTAATAGACATGGCATTCCTTGGGGCTTAGAAGACCAGCATCCAACCAGGGCATTGCTTGATTGATATATGCAGAAGAACTCAGGAACCTGTGACCAGGAGGCTGATAGCAGATGCTGTAATGAAATATCACAATTGCTCACCCAGTCTCCAGATCTTAAACCAGAGCCCATGGACCAAAGGAGGTATCGGGTCCTCTTGTGGACAGACCTTACATTGTCACTACAATATATACCAGAAATATCCCACATTCCTCCCCCAAAGGGGCCCATGGCTGTTTAGCAGAGAAACTGCATCCTGGGGAAAGGGAAATACTCCAGCTTTGGAGGGTGGTTAGATATGGGTTCTGAGCAGACTCCCATCAGGGGAGCCACCACCCCATCATCAGAAAAGAGGATCCGAAGCAGTTAGCTTTTATACGGGAAGGAGAGCAGGACACATTTTATCTGCTGTCCCAGAGCTTTCTGAGCTCTGATTCCCGTCACAGTAAATCCTCAGGAACCCTGAGTGTGCTTGCTCAACATCTGATGAGATTTTCCTAATTAGAGCTGGTGCACTGGGAGTGACGAGGATCCTGGCTGCCCCAGGGAAGACATAAGTGCATCAGAAGCTGGAAGAAAATCCTACAAAGATTCAGGGGTGTGCAACTTAGGCAAAGTTTTTAGGGGGTCTAATGATCTAGAGGATGCTGGAATAGACCCTCTCAGGCAAAGGCAAGTGATGAACTTTGCAGGCCCTAGCACAGAGACAAGAGAGCCAGCACACACGAGACTCTGGATTTCGAAGGCCGTATATGACTCACTTGGGAATACTGCTCCAATCCACTTAGCAAGTGATTCGGAAGGCTGACAGGTTTGAGTGGGGCCCAGAGCATGGGGGAGTTCTGCAGGAGGCCCAGGCATCAATGCGAGCATCTCTGATTGGTCTGGGAGCTGGAGGGAAGAAGATGGGAAGACTGGAGACAGAGAGGCTCGCGTGTGGATCTTGGCAGTGGGTGCCACGTGTGAATCTTGGACCTCATGTCAATGCTCCCCAGAGGCCGTCTACTGCAGGAGGGATGCTGAACACATGGGTGTCCTGGGGGACATCCTCTGGAGGTCAGTCTCTGTCCTTGGTCACCTGGATGTTTACTTCATGGGTCCAACGGCATAGGTTCCCTCTCACCAAGGCTGATCTAGCTGCTTCTGTTGCTGAGTATCTGGCAGATGCTGAGTCCCTTATCTGGAGCCATCCCCTGAGAAGACCAACCAGCCCCTTGGAACTGGTGTGTCTTTTGGGGTATTTAGTGGGAGTTGGCGAGACATAGGTTGGAATGGATGATTAAAAAGGACTTAGGATTTTTGATTCTGGAATAAGATGCTAGACCCACTTTCCCTTGCTCCTCTATTCTAAAAACAATTAAATACCCTGGGAATTATTCAACAGACAATGATAAAAGGACTCTGAAAGTTGGGTGGGAGAAGGTGGACTGGCCGGAAAACTCAGGCCTGGAGGAACGATGTTCTCTGGATTTTCTTTTTATCTCCCACATGTCCCTGGACTGGATGCCAGGGAGACCTGCAACCAGAACCAGCAACAGGCATAGAGTTAAGAAAAAAAAAACTAGAAAAGCCAACTTCCTCCGGCCCAAGGACTGGGGAGGGGGAACCCCAACAGAGACTAAGGGAAGAGCCCCACCCCCAGCAGATGTCTGATCCCTGTGCTGCAGCGACAGCACCAAGGCTCCAGGCCACCCCAGCCCCCTCCACACCTAGGCCCCAGGGCGGTCCCAATTGCCCCCAGCAGCAGCAAAGTCATTTGTCTCCCTACCCTCCACCCGGTGGCATAAGGAGACCCAGGCCCAGTGGCTTCTGGCCCCTCCCTGAGAAGCTCACTCAGTGATGGCAGGTGGCCCGGGGGAGTGTCTTCTGGCCCTGCAGACAGCACCAGCAAGGACTGAGTGGGAGCCTCAGCAGCAGTGGAAGAATGAAGCAGACCTGAAAGATATGACACGGGCTCAGACAACTGAAAATCGATGCCATCAAATGCCTCGACAATCAATTACAGTCATTGATTTATAAAACATTAATACTGAGAATCAGGAGGCCAGGATGCTACTCACCAGCTGTGTGATCCTGGAGAAGAATTTCAACCTTACCAAACCTCAATTTCTCTGTCTGAAAGGGGGAAAAAAAATGTTTCATCTGGCAGGTAAGGTGAGTCATACAACAGCACATGGGAACATGCTGTTGGTTGCCCGGCCAACCACTGTGTGTCTTCTCGTGTACTTGTAGGACTCACTTTCATGGAGAGAAGAAAAGCATCTGGCTAAGAATATGATGCTTCCCAGACTCCCTTGCCGCTAGGATGAACCACACGACATACTTTCGGACAGTGAAGATGAGGGGGTAGAAGTTCCTGGGGAGAGCATCCCTTCCAGAACAAAACAGGCAACCTCACTGGGGGAAAGCCCTGTGTGTCTTGTTCTTCCCATTCTTCCTGCCTGGAACTTGGACGTGAGGTCTGGAGCCACGGCAGGTATTTGGCAACCAAGAGGAGACAGGCAAGAGGTCAGAACCCAATATGCTCAGGATGCCAGGGTAGAAGGATGAACCTGGTACCCTGATGGTATGGCTGAGCTGTGCCCTGGGCTGACAGTCACCTTCTGAACTCTTCGTTATGGTGGAAAATCAAACACCCATGTACTTAGGCCAGTGTCAGTTGGGTTTTCTGAGCTTGTAGCTGATGTGTTTATAACTGATTTAACGAAGAAGATGAGGAGGAGAGTGGGAGCAACAATTTATTCAGTGCCAGGTACTGTTCTAAGGGATTTCCACGTTCAGTCCCATTTAATCCTACAGCCACCCATGGGGTAGGTACCAGTACTGTGCCCATTTCAGAGAGGACTAAATAGAGGTGTGGGTGCTTGTCTAAGACACACAGTAAGTATGAAGTGGAGCAGGAACGCATAAACCCCGCCTGCCTGGGGCTGGCTCAATAAACGTTAGCGGTTAATATTTTCTTTCTTGTTATTACGGCTCCATTAGTGGATTTTTGTGGGTTTGTGTGGAAACCCTTTGGCCAGTGCTCATCACACTGGCACTTCCTCCTTCCCATCCTCTCCTTCTTTCTTGCCTCCTTCCTGCATCTTGACTGTGCATCTACCTTTTGGGGATACAGCAAGGGGTGAAGGTCTGAGGCATCCTCCAGGGCTGATCCTTGATATCCCAGGACTGACCAACGCCAGGTCCCTCGGGACAGCCTGTCCTGGATGTCGGCCTGGGAAAGAGCAGAGTGGGCCCTGTCTGGCAGACGCTGGCCCAGGCTCTTACCCTGCGCAGCCTCAGTTCCCCCACATTTAACCCGGTGACACATTCCTGTGCTCTGATGTCTGAGCTCAGATGGCATGGGGTGAGCCTTTGGGAAAGTGCCGTGAAATGCTAATGTCTCTGTGCATCTCGAATGACGAATGAGATTTGCATCTCACCCTCTCACTAGTCCTCCCTCTCTGACTCCCCCTAAATCTAGCCCTCTCCCCCATCCCCCATCTGGGCCTGGCTGGGGCCTCAAAGGCTTTCTGTTTGTGGCCAAAGAGCTTAACTCAGATGCATAATTAAAGGCAGGAATGTGGTTTCTGCTGGAGGGTGAGCCCCCCACAAGCATGCAGGCCCCCTCCCGCTGCAGTCCGTCCCCCGGGGTGGGGCTGATTGTGGCCCCTCAGGAGGAGCCAGGCTGCAGCAAAGAATCCCAGAATTCTGGCCCTCAGCTCTCCAACCCTTCTCTGTGGACCCTCAGGGGCCGCGGGACATTTACACCTCCTTGGAACGGGAGTGCCAGCTTCACACCCTTTTACTAGGGAACCCTCAGCAAAAATCCTACAATTATGGTGAATCTGAGGCGACTAGGACCTTTAAGGCCAGAACCCTGGGGATATTAGGTAACCCCGCCCTTATGTCCTTCCCCAGCCGTGTGATCAGAAGAAAACCAGACCAAGCCATAAAGAAGTTATGGAGATCCAGCCCTGGGTGTCTCCAGCCAAGAGTTTTTATCTACAGTAGTTACTTGAATGTTTTTTTTAAATATCAAGTTAAAAAACCCCTCATCTCTTAGTGCCCCTGCCTGGTTTGTTGGTGGCCCAAGGCCGCGGGTGCTGGGCCCCTGGGGAAGTCAGCTCACAGCAGGGACGTGCAGGCAGCTGCAGCCAGCACATGGTCTCACTTGATTTCCTGCTCCTGGAGTCCCTCTGGGGGGGTCCGTGGGCCTTCACAGGGTGGGGGTGGTGGGAATGCCGGGATTTCCATCCATCCCCACATACAGGGTCAGGATCCCTGGCCCGGTGTCCCTTGCAGCCCCAAGACCTCAAGGTCTGCAGAGGCCTCCAGGGACCCACCCACAGCCGCCTGGGGCTCTCCACCCAGGGCTGCCCCCTCTCCCCCACCACCTCCAACTGGCAGCTACTGCTTAAAGACTGGAGCTCCCAGCAACTCCCTTTCTGGCCTGAACCACCTGCGGAGGCCCTGCCCCCGGCCTCCCCTTGGGACAGATGGGAGGGGGCATCCGTTCCAGCCACAGCTGCAGGGCAGGGGGCTGTGGGTGGGTGGGCCGGGAGGGCTGAGTGGGCGAGGGGGCCAGGCAGTCTTTCTCACTCTCAGGAGGCAGATGGGTGGGACCTGGGTCTGCCTTTCCCAGGGAACAATGGGAAGCTGGCGGTCTCTGTTGGCGGTTTAGTCATGTCATGGGTTGTGTGGGTTCTGGCACAGGGCCGGCCGCTGGGGCTGTGGGAGCATGTGTCCTGTGTTCCAGGCAATCGAGTGAGGGCTCTGCAGAGAAGAGAGAAACTTTCTCATTGTGCATTTGCACTCAGCACCTACTGCCTGAGGGGGCTTCCCTGGTGGGAGGGTGTCCTCTCGTGACTGTCACTTGATGTAAGTATCCACAGCAGGGGGGCGCCTGGGCGGCTCTGGGACCTCTGCCCCATGCGCTGGGTTTTGTTCCATTTGGTCCCACCCGGCAGGACTTGGTAACCTAAGGGGTCCCAGCCCCAGAACAAAGCCCACACTCTTATCCTGGCCTCACGGGGACTCCGGGCTGTGTACCCCACAGGCTTCCCTGAGTGACTCCCGGCCAGCTAGAGTCTGGGTGGGAATCAGCTGGAAGGATTTTTGCCCAGAGACTCTGACAAAGGTGTGGGCAGAGTTAGGGGAGCCAACAAGGGAGGCTGACTTGCCCCAAGAGCTGACCACAGTGGAAGCCATTGCCCCCTTAGGCCTTAAGGGGCAGATGAGGGCGTGGATTCTAGAGCATGGAGCTGAAGAACTGAAGAGAGGCTGTGCCACCAGCACTGGGGGGCGTGGCAGAGCCAGCGCCACTGCAGGCAGGCAGGGAGGGAGGGGGGTGAGGACCAGGGCCTCTCTGCCTGCTCTCCAGGCCCCAGCTGATGCCCCACACTGGCTGAGCCCACAGGGAAGCCAGAGGCAGGGTCTCAGTTGATGCAGGCCGTAGAGTTCAGTGTCTGGGACCCAGAGCAGTGTGGACGGTCCGAGAGGGTCTCCAGGGGGGAAATTTAGGCCCTGCATGCTCAGACCCCGGCTTTGCCCTGCTATCCGTGGGTGCAGGGCCCCTTCTGCATCCCTCTGGCCATCCCTTTGGGCATTGGAGTGCAGCCGATGGCGGCCATGCAGTAGCTCCCCTCCGAGCCCGACGACCCTGCTGGCCTCTGGCTGTCCAGCCGCTCCCCTGGGGCTCCTGGGAGAGCTTCCTTCTCAGCCAGGGCGCACTCAGCCCCAGTTCTTTAAAGACAGGACGCCCACCCCTGTGCCCCCGCCGCCCCGCCCCGCAGCTGCGGGAGACCCCAGTGCAACCAGTTCGTTCCCGCTGCCCTTTGATGCCCTCTACTGGCCAGAGCGGGTTACTGCGGCTGGCTCCTGGGGAGACGCGGGGGACCCTGGGGACCAGGATCACGCTCACTCAGGAAGACCACGACAGGGGGCCCAGGCCTTAACGCCAGCCCCACAGCAGACCTCTGTCTGATAAACGTGTCCGTCCGCCCTGGAGCCCGCGGGGCGTCCACGCAGCCCTCTTCACCCCCACCGCGAGGAGCTTGGGTGGCTGTAAGGCTGCCATCTGATCCCCGTTAGTTTGGGAGGCACCTCTAATCACAGATGTCTCCCCAGCAGACCTAAGCGGCGTGCTGCAGCGCTTTAATGTTTATATCCTTTTGCTTAATGGCTTGCCACGTCTTTAGGTGTCTGGTTTCAACTTGCTGGTCTTTGGAATCTTATAGCGTCTACGCTCGATTTCGCAGGCCGGATGATTTCAGACGTCTGGATGCTCGAGTCAGCAGTGGGGCTGCCAACACCTCCCTCGCGTCAAATCCGGAATGGACGGTTGCCAGCCCGGGAAGCACTCCTCTCTCGGGAGCGTCCCAAGTCAGGCGGCAATAGCCCATCGGGTGTATCCGTGGGTCCCTGTGCACGACTCAGAGCACGGTGCCCGTAGGCCCACGGAGCCAGCTCTGTCCCCAGCCCCGCCCAGCTTCAGGCGCTGCCCTCACCCTCTCCAACTTTCAGACAAGGGTGCTGGGAAACTGAGCAGAGGCTTCCTTGTTGAGAGGGGTTTGTTCCTGAAGACTAGAAAAAGATGGTAGAATTCTGTGTTATGCATCTCCTTTTAGATCTTAAGAGAAGGTTTTCTAGTACTCGAACGTTTACTTGTTTAATTCAGTTTCTTTCCTTTGGTCCTATGAGTGTTGATCAAAGCTAAGGACTCCTTGTTTCTGGCTGTTCTGAAGATTTCCATCATTGTCTCAGGCGTACTGAGTCAAGGAGACATCACTAGTATGGATTTCCCTCCCCACTCTCCTCCTTCCTCCCTTCCCTCCTTCCTGCCTTCCTGCCCTCCCTCCTTCCTTCCCTCCCTCCCTCCCTCCCTTCCTTTCTTTCCATTTACTCCTCATATTCGTCTGCTTGGGCCGCCATAACAAAACACCACAGACTGGGCGGCTTAAACAACAAAAATGTATTTTCTCACCGTTTTCAAAGCTAGAAGTCCAAGATCAAGGTTCCCCTCAATTTGGTTTCTGGGGAGGACTTTCTTGCTGGCTTGTGGACGGCCGCCTTCTCACTGTGTCCTCACATGGCCTTTCCTTGGTGTGTGTGTGTGTGTGTGTGTGTAGAGAGAGAGATCTGTGGTCCCTCTCTCTTCTTATAAGGACGTCAAACCTGTCGGTTCAAGGCCCCACCCTAATGACTGCCTTAAACTTTATATACCTTCTTGTAAGACCCATCTCCAAATGCTGTCACACTGGGAGCTGGGGCTCAACATATGAATTTTGGGGGGGGACACATTCAGCCTACAACACTACTCATTTTTATAAGACAAGAATAAAACACGACATTCAAATAATTGCCCCTCTTCCCAACTCTCCAGGTGAAAATGTCAAAGCTGCAGTTGCTGTCAGCTGAGACAGGCAGTGTGGCACTTGAGAATCTGAATTGCTAGGGAGCGGCCGCTGTATGAGAATCTGGACTCTCAGTAAAGGCAATATGACACCAATGCAAAATGTAGGCCACGGGCAGCCAGCTCGGAGTCAGTTCTGGGCCCCTGTCTTGGTCTGTGTCCCCCAGAAGCAGGTCCTGAACATATTTAATGCAAATAATTTCTTTTCGGAGGCCACTCCAGGGAAGCACCTGTAAGGGAGTGGGGAAGTAAGGTGGGGAATTGAGGTTATCAAGACAGTTACTGCCATGGGGAATTGGAGCCCCTGCCAACTGGGAGATGGGGAGGTGAGGGACAACGTGCCTCAGAGTTATCCCGGCCTGGGTTAGGAAGCTGAGATGGTATCCACCAGCTCTCTGTCTATCACTGACTGTGGCTCCCACCCTCAGGAAAGATGCCTCAGGCACAGAGTCTTGGGGTTACCAATAAGTAGCCTCCGGAAATGGCACCACATAGAGACAAACGCAGTAATGACAGCAGCCCTCCTGTGCCCCTGGGGTTGGTCCAGCCCACTATTGGGCCTCTCCTGACTCTTCCTGCCCTGTGTGCCAGATCTCCAGTGCCCTGTGACTAGACCTCTACCCCCAACCCCACCCACCTGTGGGAGGTGGGACCCTTGCTGAGCCTTTCCCATCCCCCTCGGCTCTGCCCAAGGATTGGCCCCTGTCCCTTGTTCTCTAGCAGTGGCTGGGCTCAGGACCATCTATGCTGCTTTCTTGACTCTCACTTGTGTCCCAGAGCTGGCAGGATCTTCAAAGGATGTGAGGGAAGTCACACAGAAAGTCAGTTCAAATTATTTCGTTTTCTTGAAAAAGAGTGGGTTATGATGTTAAAGTCACTGTGTAGCTGCAGTAATCAAGACTGTATGGTGGTGGCCGAGGGATAGACACATAGGTCAAGGGAACAAAATGGAGAACCCAGAAATAGATCCACGCAAATATGCCCGACTGATATTTGACAAACATGCAAGCGAAGGGAGGATGGCCTTTTCAACAAGTGGTGTTGGAGCGACTGGACATCCGTGGGCAAAGAAACGAACCCTGACCTAAATCTCACACATTATACAAAGATCAACGGAAAACAGAGCACAGATTTAATGTAAGATGTAAAACCACTGAACTTTTAGGAGAAAAAAAACCATGGGAGAAAATATTTTAAGACCAAAGGCTAAGTGAAGAGTTTTTTGTCTGACTTGACACTGAAAGCACTGTCCATAAAAGAAAAAATGAATAAAGTGGACTGCATCGAAACTAACATCTCTTGCTCTGTGAAAGATTCTGTTAAGAGGATGGAAAGACAAGCTACCCACTGGGAGAACATATTTGCAAACCACATGTCCAACAGAGGATTAGCATCTAGTGTATATAAAGAACTCTTAAAACTCAACAGTGGGAAAAAAAAAACCCCCAAACAATCCAATTAGAAAATGGGCTAAAGGCATGAATGGACATTTCACCAAAGAGGATACACAGAGGGCAAATAAGCACATGAAAAGATGTTAGACATCATTGGTCATTAGGCAAATGCAAAGGAAAACCACAATGAGATATCATTATCCATCTGTAAGAAGGGCTAAAACAAAAAATAGCCATAACACCAAATGCTGGTGAGGATGAGGAGAAACTAGATCATTCACAGTTGCTGGTAGAAAAATAAGGTGCTGCAGCCCCTCTGGAAAAGAGGATGGCATTTTCCTACAAAAGTCGACATGCCCTTATCATTCCACCTGCAATTGTACCATTGGGCATTTATTCCAGAAATTTGAAAACTTATGTTCACATGAAAACCTGTGTCCAAATGCGATAGAAGCTTTATTTTATTAGCCCTAAACTGGGAATAACTCAATGTCCTTCAATGGGTGGAAGGGTAAACGGTGTTGCTTCTGTATCTTGAAATGCTTCTTAGCAATAAAGGGAACAAACCATTGGTACAGGCAGCAACTTGCATGGCTCTCAAGGGGATCGTGCTGCATGAAAAAAGTCAGTCTCAAAGGTCACACATAGCATGGTTCCATTTATATAGCATTCTGGAAGTAACATATCTATAGAGGCGCAGAACAGATTAGTGGTTGCCAGGGGCGAGGGAGCGGAGAGGGAGGGAGGTGTCTGTGCCTATAAAGTGTAGCACGAGGGGTGTAGTGACGGAGCTGTTCTGTATCTTTACTGTGGCAGTGGTCACGTGAATCTACACACGCGATAAAATTGCATAGAAATACACACACACACACCAGTGCATATAAAACTGGTAAAATCTGAATAATGCTGAGTGAAGGAAGCCAGACAAAAAGTATGTGTAGAATATGGTTCCATTTACATGAAATCCGGAGTAGACAAATCTAATTTAGTTTAGGTAAGTTGCTGTCTGGAGCTGAGGGCCCCTTTTGGGGTGACAGAAAGTTCCATGTCTTCATTGACGCGTGGCTATAGGGTTGTATGCATTCATTGAAACTCATCGAAATGCATACTTAATGTACATAGATGGACACATTTATCAAAACCAGTTGAAATGTACATTTAAAACGAATACATTTCTCTGTATGTAAATGATATCTGATGAAAAAGAATAGGTTTTCCTGAATCTGAGCATCAGAATTTTGGTCCAGTGGCTAGAGCTGGTCACAGACGTCAATTTTAGTTTCCCATGTTCCAATCGACAGCTGGATGAGATTTATGTCTTAAAATATCTCTCTGCATTGTGCAGATAATTTGACTCATGCCAGCTGGGCCGTAACCATCCCATCCACTGGGACTCATGGGATTCATCATTTATTTAAAAGTGTCCGTGGAGAAGAGCCTTTGGCCCTGGGACTACATATTATCACTTTCTTGGGGTTAGGCCACCATTCTTGTTGGGTTTTCAACTCAAGCGGAGGTCCTTCAGGATGAAATCAAGATGTCATTGAGACAATTTTTACAAAAGAGTAGGTTGCTGTTGTGGATATGGTGGTGCACCACTTGGATCTCCCTTCAAGAAAGAACTTGCTGGAAAGTTGGAGGAGAGAGTTTGCTGGCAGCTTCTGGCTTCAGCACCTTTAGGATCCATTCTGATGTGTGGGCCAAGGCTGCTCCTTGTCTGCAGCTCCAGACAAGTGCTGGGCACTGTGGGGGATTAGAGCCTGTCCATTTCTACCCAGTGCAGGACCCTCTAAGGGCTGGCCCATGCGTTCTCAGCAGACCACCGCGACCTGGGGCTCTCTGCTCCTTCTCCCACTACCTAAGTCACGATCCGAGGCTTTCTCCTACACCTGCTCCCTCTCCTCCTTCTTTCACAGGCATTTTCCACAAGTATTTGCACATCTATCTCTGCCATGGCCTGTGCCTCTGGAAGACTGCAAGTCACATACTTGCTAACCTCTTGTTTCAGCCAGGGTCCAAACCAAGACCACAGAAGCCATGCTGGTGTTTTCAAATAAAGGACTCATGCAGGGAAGTGTTTCCACAGATGGTGGAAGGAAGTAAGAAGCTAAATACAGAATAATAAGGCCATTAAGACATCAGTGAGAGCAGGAAGTCACTCCCCCATCTAGGCCTTGAGGGACAATGGGAGGAGGAGGAGGAGGTTTTGCTGGAGCCCAGCATCTCAGGCCGCCTGGTGGATGCTGGAGTCATTTCAGGCCTGTCAGGTAGGAGCTGGGACCCCAGAGGGATGGACTGGTGGGTCTCTTGTAGTCAAGTTGGGGGCCACCTAAAACAGAGACAGAGAAGTTGAAGTACCCTGACTTCTCCCATGCCTGTCCCCCTCCACCAGTGGCTGTCGTTGTCTGAACCCACCCAGAAGCTAGAAGACAGTGGGGCCTGGGAATTATTTTCCCTTCAATACAGTGCAGAGGAAGGAAAAGGCTATGACTCTGAATGAAAACAGACAAATGACCAGGACACCTTCCAAAACCTCATGGCTGATAACTTACCAGAAACCCCATACGACTCCATGTAGATGGGTGGATGGAGGGATGGATAGATGGACTGATTTGGGATAAAGCAAATGCAGTGAAATATTAATGGCAGAATCTAGGTGGTGGAGATATGGGTATTCATTGTGAGAGTCTTTCAACTTTGCTGTATGTTTGAACATGTTCATAACAAAATATTGTCTAAAAAGATACTCTCTTTAAGTAAAATTTTCATCTTCTAGTAGGGAGAGGCAGGTAAATTTCTGGCACAACCATTTCCCCCTGGAACGTGGTTACACAGCCCTTTCTTTCTTCTTGCTGAGAAAACAATGAGGAGTGGTGTAACCCCCAGAGCCTGCAGCATTCGAGGTCTCTCTGCCACCTCAGTGGGGCCAGAGGTTGTATGCTCATGGGCAGGCTTCAGTCCATGCCATGCCATGTGTGGCTCTCCCACTGTTTTGCAACTTTTGAGTTAGTTACTCTCATTTAAAAATCTGAAAGATTCTTATAAAAATCCTGAATGCCCAACTTTTCTCTGAAAGCAGAGGATCCGACAACAGTTGAATGAAGTTGAGCCAGTTGCATCGTGCCTTCTCTAGTTTGCCACGGCCTCCACTGCTCCCTATCGTACCATACCTGGCCCACTTTACTCACTCTGATTTCCTGCCTTGTCCCTGAAAACATCTGCTTCTAGGACCCTAGATTCGTTAGAACATTTCTCTTTATAATGAGCACTCTACAGCTATCCCTTTAAGGCCACATTCCTTACGCTGCATTAATCCACAAAGCCCCTTTGTGACTTGCCATATCCATGTGCCACCTCTATTTGCTTAAAATTTTTAAATGGATTCTTTTGAAGTAAAGGCCTGTTTTATACGTTTCCTAAGTAGTAATCCCCATAAAACCAACAGTTTGGTGTACTCAGCAGGTTTTTTCTATCACAAAAGAAAACACGCTTATCCCTAAAGTCTCAGAGATCATCTCTTGCGTTCTGATGGCACATGCGCCTCATCCCAGGCAACACTGATTTGATTATGCTAAGGCAGGTTGCCAGAGAGACTGACTCTCCCTCATTAACTTGGTCCTCTCTCTCCCCAGCAGTGCCTTTCCTGAGTTACACTTTAACCACCCGAGGCCGTTTATTCTCCGTGAGCCCAGGCTGCCTTTCATGGGAATCTGAAACTGAGAGAATGTGGAATGGCCTCCTTTCCAAGAGCTGCTTGGTTCTCACCCGTCTTGAGTCCTGCTTGTTCAGGGCCTCTTGGATGTCAGTATATCCCCAGTTTGCTTAAGTTCCCTCAAGTTCATCCTGAAGAACCTTAGCAGTTCAAACTGTAAGTCCTTCATCAGGGATGGGTGTGTGGTGTGAGGTAGGATCCTGACAGAGAGACAGACAGGGGCTAGGGAAAGGAGGGGTCCGCTTTGCCACACTCAGGATCTGTCAGTGTCATTGACTGACCATTAACGATTTCCCCTTTCAGTTAACCTAATAACTTGTAGAAATCGTCATGTTGTTCCATCATAGTTGGAAATGGGAATAACAACATCGGCAGCAAGAATACCACCCATGTTTACCGAGTGCTTACCGTGAGCCTGGCACACACGTGGTCTAATTTAATGGTCGGACAACGCCGGGAGGGAGCTACTATGACTTTGGCCCCTTTACAGATGAGGAAAGTGACATTCAGAGAGGTTAAGTAACATGACTAATGTCCCACAGCTGGTAAGTGATGGAGTCAGTGCTTGAATCCAGGTCCATTTGACACCCATGTCCACACTCTTGACCACGTGCTGTTTCCAGGCGTTTGATGCTGAGTCACTTCATGTCCTTTTGGTGAGTTAAGCCCAGTCCCTTCCACCTTCACTTATAGGTCAAGTGGCTTTGTTGTTCTTGGATTTCTCTCATTTCTCCACCTTTGTGCTAATGTGGCACCCTGAATTGGGCACGGTGTTGTGAAAAGACTACACAAATCAACTTGCCCGATGTGGTCAATTTGCCTCCCACAATGATACTGTGTGTTCTCCTGCTTAACTAGGTGGGAACCAGCAGGGTCACACAAGCAGCCTCCACCCTTGAGAGGAATGAATTCCTCTCTATTCCAGCCAACACCACAAAATACTCTGGAAAGAAGACCAGAGGTTGGTGTTCAGATGTTACTAAGCCCTCGTCTGCTGTGGCTTATTAATGCCCATCGAGTCTCAGAGTTGGGAGGGCCTGTGCATGGTGTGGTCTACACACCCAGCCAGGAGCAAGCAAGAAGCAGGGCAGGCCACACAGTCCAACAGTAGAGGCTGTCCCAGTTTACACACCCACCTGCAATGAATGGGAGTCTCTGCTTGTGTCCGCCGACATGGGGTACCATCCTCTAAAGGAAATAGATGATGGAGCAGAGATGGTTAAGGCTAATGGAAAAGACAACCACCCCTCAACATTTCCAAGTCTCCCGTGTAGTAAAGTTGGGGGTCATAGGAGTAATTCTGGCCAATGAAATGTGAGTGGAAGCCATGTGTCACTTCTGAGCAGAGGCATTTAAAGTCACTATCCTTCCTCCAGCTCTCTCTTTCTCTTCTCCTCTGCCATGATGACTTTGGAGACCACAAATTGCAAATGATGTTAGCTACAAGATGGAGAAGAGCTGCTGACCTGCTGAGGACTACGGCTTGAATGAGTGTGGCAGCTAGTCTTCAAAGACAGCCCCAGTAAATCACACCTCCTACTATTCATACCTGTTTTGGTCTTTTTGGGGTGCTATAACAAAATATCATGGACTGGGTGGCTTATAAGCAGCACATAGTTATTTCTCACAGTTCTGGAGGCTGGGAAGTCCAAGATCAAGGCTCTGACAGATCCAGTGTTTGGTGAGAGATTCCTGGTTCATAGAAGGCTGTCTTTTCACTGTGTCCTCACATGGTAGAAGGAGCAAGGGAGCTCTATGGGGTCCCTTTTATAAGGGCACTAATCTCATCCATGACGGCTCCACCCTCATGACCTAATCACCTCTCAAAGGCCCCACGATCCAATACTATCATGTTGAGGGTTAGACATTCAGTCCAGAGCGACATCCTTGTATAATGTTGAATCTGGGCTGGACCTGTGACTCCCCAGATCCAACAGAATGTAGCAGAATTGATGCTGTGCCAGTTGTGGACCCAAGCCCTAAGAAGGCTTGGAAGCTGATGCTTTCCCACTTGGGGAGCCCTAAGATGCCACATAAGAAACTCTAGCTACCCTGCTGAACTTACCAAGTAGAGAGGCAGATGCCCTGGGACTACATGGAGAGAAAGGTGCTCAGCTATCTCAGGGTTCCAGCTGAGTCCAGCATTCTGGCCATCCCTCCTAAGGGGCCACACACACATCTGAGTGAATCTGAGTGAGCCATGTTGGAAGTTCCAGCCCAGTTGAGGCCCTGGATGACTGCATCCCCAGCCAACATCATATGGAGAAGAACTGCCCAGCTGAACACAGTCAAGCCCCAGAATCGTGAGTGATAATAGAACAGTTGCTGTTTTGAGCTACTAAATCTTGGAATGGTTTGCGCACAGCAATAGATAAACCAACGTAGTGAGAGAGGAGACACGTTGGCCACCATGACTTGGGGGTTTGTCTGTTGGAGCAGCTATTGTTGACTTCCCGACTGTAACAGATGGTAGTGCAATAGACCAGTCAAGAGATAGCAGGGCCTGAAGTCAGGCAAAGGCATAAAGACAGGGAGGGGATGCAGAAACAATGCCGCTCATCCTCATTACCTCATTGGTTACATGGGAAGAATGAGAAAAGTGACAGTCACTCTGATAGTTCAAGCCTTTGACTGAGAGGGTGGGCATGGTTCTCAGGATGGGGGAGAGAGACCCAGGAGGAGGAGCAGACCTGCTCGGGGAAGGAAACAAGAAAAAGAGGGCTTTCTGGTTTTGGATTGAAGGTGCTAATGGGACCTCAGTAGGAGAATAACCATCAGGCATAGTGAACTTGATTTTGCTGCTCAGATAAGAGACCAAGGCTGGAAATGAAAGCTGACCTCATGGGAGAATGATACCCAAGGGGAGGTAGAGAGAAAGGGAGAACCAGGCTGAGGGATACTCACAGGGATTGTCTCCACAGAAATGGTACCCAAGGGGCCAGCAGTCAGGGAAGGAGACTCAGGAAGAGCTGGCACAGAAGTGATTCCTCAGAGCTGGGGGTCAGAGAGTTTCAATTGCTGAGTGGGAGTCAATGTCATCAAAGCTTGTGGCAGTGCTCAGGGGCAGGGGGTCCTCAGAGGAGGGTGCCAGACTCAAGCCAGAGGGAATGGTGAGTGAAAAGAAGGCAGAATGCGTTTGATCTTCATATATTCATTCATCCTTCTGTCCATCGCTCTGTCTCTCCATCCATCCACTCATCCATCCACCTATCTACCCATCTACCGACCCACTTACCCACCCATCCATCCACCTACTTATCCATCCATCCATCCATCCATCCGTCTACACATCCATCTATCCACGTACTCATATTTGCATCTATCCACATCCATCCATCCATCCACCTACTCATCCATCCATCCATCCATCCAATCCTCGTTAGAGTCTACCCTGGGCCTGACACGGGGATCATGTTAGGGTAAAATAGACATGGTCCTGCCCTTTGTTGGAGACCCTTAGTGAACACTGTCAAACACCGAGATGCTCAGATTTTGTGAGCAGGTTCTTTCCTGCATGTGAAAGGTTACAGTGAAGATTACAACCACCATTTGTGAAGCTCTTGTTTGGGGTCAAGCCCTACAACTTGTTCTCTACTTGCTTTCTGCCACTTAATCCTCCCAACAACAACAACACGATAAGGAGGGAGGGTTCAGAGCGAGGCGGCCGAGGCTAAGAGAGATTACTGATCTTGTCAGAGCTTGAGGTGGTGCTGGGATGCACATCCAAGGCCAGTGACCACCCACCAAGTCTCGCTGCCCCCACTCATGTACCTGGGGACATGGAAACCTGTCACCCAGCCCTCCCCACCTCCACCCCTGCCAGGAGAGAGGGGTTTCCTTGTCCAGCTCTGGACTTCAGAATTTTATTTTCTTCCAGAAGCAACACTAGAGATGATGTTGAGGGGAACCGGAAAAGTGAAAACAGTAATGTACTTCCACACATCCTCAGAGGCAGAGACAGCTCCGGGTTACCTTTATGACCAATGAGCAGAGTCTCTATGGGAAAATACATCTCTGGCTCCAGCCAACTGACTTGGAAACGCAATTCTGGAACCCAGCCTGTGTCTAAATCAGGGACTGTCTGTAACTGGACAAATTGTTTATTTTGAACGTGGACCCGACTGGACTTTCCTTTCCTCACTCTGGTGCCTTCTCTTACTCCCTTTTTTCTTTTCTTTATGCTGTGCAAAGACCCCGGGCTTCCTGTTCTAGCTAATTGGCAAAAGTCACGTTGTCCCTTAGCAGCGTATACATTTCTGTAAATACCCCCAAGAGATTTACTTCATCACTACGGAAAATGTAATTCTGTTTTCCTGAGTGACGGGATGTGTTTATGCAGGGGCTCCAGTGGGCTCCAGGCCTGGCCAGATGGGTCCTGATGCACTCAATGTAACATGAGGAGCTGAGCTCTCAGGCCCTCCCTCAGCTACGTGACTCTCTGTCTGGACAGGCGTGCAGCTGTGTGATGTGCACACGCCGAGCTGTACGTACAGGACACAGGTTCTGCTCCTTGGAAGCCTCAGGTGGCGTGTAAGATTGAGGGGGGCTCCCTGGAGTTGCGGTTTGGCCCTCCCAGGCCAATGTGAGCCACGCCTATTTTAGCAATGCCACTCACCCAGGTGGGCCAGGTTTCCCGCTAACCTGTCTCTGCATTCGGCACCTCTATTTCCTGTGTCGAATGGCTGGACGAGCTGGGGACTCTGCATTTTCCAGCTGATACTTCTGCACACGTGACTGTTAGCACGGCTGGTGATGGAGGGAAGGAAAATCAGTTATTTCAGAAACTGGTGGTATTTTGAGAATAACATTTGATGAATAGCTTCATGGGCTCCGCAAGCCAATGGGCTGGAGCAGGGATGGCAAATAGCAACACACTTACCGCATCCCCTATTTATTCTACCAGTGACAGACATGACTAAGCAATCAGGATGCTCTCTCTCTCCCTGGGCTTGGACACAGCCATGATCAATTAGCAATGCCTGTCTCTGAGGGCACGGGGAAGGAAGTACACTGATACTTGCTTTCTGGGCTGGAGGGTGTTGATGTGTAATTTAGTTATTGTATGGAATTTACCTATACCTCCTTTACTGACAACAGTTTGTTAGTATGTACAGAGCATCTTCATTTGGGATTCTTCAGAAGCAGCACCTGAGATGAGAATTGGACTGCAAGTCATCTCTCTGGGAGGTGGTCTGGGAGGAGCCGGTCGGGCAGTGGGACAGTGAGACAGGGTATGTGAATGCACAGGTTCCCACTGTGGGCCACCCAGCCTCTTGGGGACTGCTTCCAGAGTAGTCCCTCTCTAGTGGCCAGGAAATAGGGTATTAATTCTTCATCTCCAGCCGGGTTGTTGATGGAGGGCTGCTCAGGGGTCGTCAGCCTCCCAACACTTTTGTCCTGCCCCGTGTGGGGGGACAGTTCATGTTCTTGTGTCCAGAGAGAGCCCTCAGGCTGAAGCCACAGAGCTGGGGGTGGGCTGTGAGGGAGGGGCACAGACGGTGTGCTCCAGAAGAACAATGCTGGCAGTGTCCTGTGGGCAGAGAGTGCCCGATCTGGATCGGAGGGTCTGGGTTCACACTCCTGCTTTGCCGGGCAACACTGGACACGCCACCCACTCCTCTGGCAGCTCTCCTTCCTGCCCTGTTAACTCGAGGGGTTTCTGCGAGAATCAAATGAGATAATGGCTGTGAAAATGCTTTGTAATGTGAAAGATCTCTGTAAAAGTCTGTGGGAAGATGATTTTGGGCTGCCTGCATCCCTTCCTGGTTGACTTGTCACCCATGGAAGTCCAGGGAACTGCTAATTATGATGCCCCACTTCCCACCTAGCCAAGCTGGGCCAACGAGTGTCCTGTCCTCCCGGCCACCATGCATGACTCAAGCAGGGCCAATCTGAGTTTCCCTTGGGATTGACATGTGGGCCTGGGAGATAGAAGACCTCAGGTCCCTAGCATAGGAGGCTGTAAGCCTGGGATTGCTGGTGGTCACTGTGCCAAGCAGAGCCGCAAGGTGGAGAGAGACCCCTGATGACCCTTGAGTCTTGGATCCAGTTGACACCAAAACCCATGCCATTCTTGAACTTTCCCATTAGGGGAGTCTTTGTGATTTAATCCATTGGAACCAGGGTTTCTGTGACTGGCAGCGGGAACCTCCCAACTCAGGATGGAGACATTTGCAAGTGACGATGACCTGGCTGGGTTTAATTTGAAGCCACTGAAGGATTTCAAAGTAGCCACTGCCCGACTGACCAGCGTCAGAAGTCAGGACAGGGAGGGGTCCTATGTTAGTTGTATTTGCCCGAGGTACAGTGTGTGGGGGGGTTGCTTTGCAAGGTGTCTGCTAGGACCCTCCCCCCCAGCCCAGTACCCAGTGGGGCTGGTATCTGTGAGCCCTGCCCCTGGACTCCCCCAGGGCCCCTGCTTGGCTCCTTGCCCTGCAGTGCCTCAGGGCTGCTCGGGATTGCTGGTCTCTGTGATTCATGCCCAGCCCTCGAGGAACTAGTAGGAATGAGTGACTTCATTGCAAACTGGTGACTTCATAGGCAACCTCTCCCAGGGGGCGCATTGACAGCTTCTTGGTAAAATCTGGAATTCTCGTACTTTTCCCTCAAATAGCCTGGGTTGGGGAGGACAGGGAACGAGCAGTCCTGAGGTCAAGGGTCTGGGCGTGGTGGGCTGGGCGCAACCTCTCTGATGCCTCGTCATTCATCCTAAAGTGCATTTAAAATTTGCTGTCTATTAATAATCTACTGCCATTTCACTTATAAAATATTGTTTTCAGTGACTTTAGTCTGTTCCCCCCATCTTTGAGTTCAGTAACACTCCAGGGTGATCGTCGAGGTTGAGCCTGTGATGTCTCACCCCGCCTTGTCCTGCTGGGGGACGAGGACCCTACTGCCACAAACAGGGCCACGTGAAAGGATTGAGAAGTTGGGGCGGGGCTGGGCTTCTCAGATCCCACAGATGTCTCCCTCCTCAGATGACCTGCTGCCTCCCCGACTCGCCAGTCCTGTACCTTTCCCTTCTCTTCCCGCAGCCTGATGTGTGTCCCTTCTTCTATCAGAAAATACACTCCCCCCGGGGCAGCCTCAGGCACCAGCATCTCTCCGGGACCTTCCTGGTCTTCTAACCAACATGACCGTGCCTCCTGCACCACGTCCCCATAGCATTTGGGTTCCGACTTGAGCCCTACCTGAGTTCCCCTTGCCTGCAGAGGCGTTGCACCGTGGCCTTGCCGCCTTTGGGGCCGAAGGCTGTGTGATGATGCGGTCATCTCTGTCAGCAGCGCAGAGCGGTCCTCCTGACACATGATAGGGACTCACTAAGTAGTGCCTGAGCTGACTCCCTGCAGGGCCACCTCCCTACCTCCACCTGGGGCCGGTTTTCCTTCGTGAGCACAAGATGAGGCAGTTTGAAAAGGCTCAGCAGCGCAGCAAGTGGGCTGTAGGGGACTGAATCTTCCCGAGTGACACCAGCGGGACCCGGGGCTGCTCGGGGAAGATGGAATCTGCCCCCACTCAGCACGTAAAGGAACAGGGAAGGGGTGGGGGTGGCGCGGTCACTGAGCGTCACAGAGATGTTTCTCAGCTGCTGTTCATTTGTAGGCTGGACCGAAGAGGAAATGGACCCCGGCTGCAGCAGGAGGGGTTCTGGGTTAAAAGTGAGGGAGCTGCGGCTGCTTCACAGACAGATGCTGGAAGGGGCTCTTTGGGGACCTAAGGATGTGGACTCCAGAGAGAGGGCTCAGGAGCTCCAGAGCCGGTTGACATCGGAGCTCACGGCAGGGAACCTGTGCCTGACAGTACACGGAAGTCACAGATGTCCCCTCCCTGTCCTCCTGACGTGCCTGTCACCAGACCAGCAGTAGGTCTTGCCTGGTGAAGGGGTGATGAGGCCAGGTCATGCTTGTTTGGTCCGTCTAGGCTGGGCCCCTTAGGGTTACATAGGACTTGTGTGTGTCCCTGCAGAGCTGCTGTGTGTCTTTGCAGTGGCCGGCTGAGGCTGGATGGTGGCAGAAAAAGGGTTTCCAGACTGCTAAGGCTAACTTCAGCCCTAGGGGGCCCTGGGGACTTGGCCTTTTCTTCCATAGGCATGCTAAGGTGCACCCATCCCACTGGCCAGCGCTGAGCTGAGCGCGCCTCTTCTTACTCATTTAACACGCTCAACAGCTCCACGAGCTGATTATGAACATGAACACAACCACGCCCAACTGATTACTGACAAAGATGCAAAAGCCACGCAGTGGGGGGAAGGACTGTGTTTCCATCAAATGGCCCTGGAGCAAGTGGATGTCCGTGGACAGAAAATGAAACCTCAACCCATCCTCACACCTTCTACAAAATGCAACTCAAAACAGATCCCGGACTTCAATGTAAAACATAAAACCACGACCCTCTTAGAAAAGACAGAGGAGAAAATCTTCCGGACCTAGGACTGGGGGAAGAGTTCTTAGATTTGGGATCAGAAAGCATGAACCATAAAAGGAAAAATCATCAAATTGGACCTCGTCAAAATTAAAAACTTTTGCTCTGTGGAAGACCATGTTAAGAAGATGAAAAGACAAGATACAGACAGGGAGGAAAAGTCTGCAAAGGACAGACCTGACCAAGGACTGGGATTACAACAAATGAAGACGTCTCAGGGGAGAACAGCAGCAGAGCGATGGCCCCAGAGACGCGGTCTGTCGGGCGCTGCACTGTCCAGTAGAAGTTTCTGCAGTGAAGGAAACGTTTGTTGGCGCTGTCCAGTATGGTAGACATAGCCACGTGAGCCTCCCCTCCCTGGCGACTGGGATGGGTCTAAGGGTGGATGCCTGGCCCAGGGGCTTGGCCTGAGACCTGAGCCCGGCCGCCAGAGCTCACCCCACACGCCCAGGGACTTTTGAACTGGAGCTGAGAGAGATACTCTGTCCTACTTCTCAGTGACACTAAGACAGTGCGAGCCAGAGGCTGGGGGACACTGGCTGCAGCCGTGTGCAGCAGGTGCATTAGAGAGCCTGAGGCTGACGCATGGGGAGAAAGGCGGGGTCGGTCCTGCCCGCCTCCAGTGCACCCCGTGTGAATGCGTGGGAGTAGGGGGGCGGCCTGGCTGAGTGGACTAATGCTCCATGCTGAGTCCATCACCGTGCACAGTTGGGGAGGACGAAGGGCTAGCTTAGGGTGGGGAGGAATGTGTCCGGGCATTGAGGAGGTGCTCAGCCCCTGCTTGGTTTCAGCTCACTCTCTGACGTCAGCTTCATCACCCCTCTCAGAAATAAGAACGGGGCCTCCTGACAGGTCATTATGTCGGCCCCTGCCACCTCCTCTGTCTGTTCCCTGGTCAAGCTGATGCCTTTTCCAGGCCACGACACCTGCTTGAAGAGATGTTTTAGGCAGAAATGTGTTGACTACACGTGTGGTATGAAAACGGCCTGAGTGGGTTTCACTCTTGGATTTAAACAGGTAGACGTCATCCACTGGAGACCGGGACTTGGACGGTTGCTGTTGCTTCACAGCACCAGAACTGTCCACAGCTGTAACTCCTCATGGGCCTGGTCTGGGATGGTCCTGCCTCCCTGCCGCTGTCCTTGCGCTGGCTGGTTCCCCCACCCTGGGCAGTCACAGCGATCCCACTGGAACAGAGTCAGCTCTGTGCTTCCCCTGCCACGAGGCTTCTCCTCTCACTCAGTAATGGCTGGGCCTTCAAGGGCCCCTGAGTTCTGGCTCCCTTTCCTGACCCCTCCTTCTAGAACTTTCCATGTCATTATTCCAGTCAGGCCCCCTGGACTTCTCACAGTCCTTACGGTAGTCTGGCTCACCTTGGAGTGGAGCCTGCCCTCCCCTGTTTCCCAGGGCATCACCGAGCAGCGTCTGACATGGACAGTGTCCTCGATACGTGGATATACGTGTGAGGGACAAGTGGTCAAACTGAGGGCTGTGCTCCTGATACCACAGGGCCGTTTTTGGCACGAGGAGAGTTGACTTGACTGGCATTGGAAAGGAGGCGGTGGGGGTTGTGCGCTCCTGGCCCGAGGGCTCTGAGGAGCCTCTGATGCCCTGACCAGTGATATTCCACACTGGCCGTGGCTGGTGTCCCTTATGGGACAAAGTGGCAGTGGCAGGGGAATCCACAGAAGTGATGGGCTTGGCCTCGTCTGTAAACCAGCCACCCTGCTCCCCGCTTCCTTCCCAGCTGCCTTCTGCGAACACGAGCATTGTGAGCCTGACTCCCTGCTCCCAGGGGGCTGTTTCAGTTCAGCCTGTGCCAAACAGGAAGCACTCGGGTTTCCTGAAAATGCCTTTTTTTTTTTTTAATCTTTGACAAAAGTGCTAACTTAGAGGATGTGGATGTTGGAAAACTGGGATGAGACGTCAAGGATTGCATGGAAACCAGTGGCGTACAGGGTCTTTCTCTGGGATCACGTATGGCAGGGTCTGGCGTGTTCCTTAATTGAGGTCTAAACAGGAGGATGGAACCAACGTGCAAACGCCGTCCTGGAGGAGAGAGAAGGAGAGAGAGGGAGGGAGGAAGGGGGTGAAGGGAGGAGGGGGAGAGGGGGAGGCTTCGAGAGGGCGCTGTCCTGGCAGGTCAAGGCGGTGACCCGACCCTGCTCTCCCCGCTGGAACTCCGAGGGTCCCACAGATCAGACTTGCCCACATCCTGTCACGCTGGGAAGGGAGATAAGAAGGAACAGTTGAATAAATACAGCTTCCCACTCAAAAATTGGCCTCAGACATATCACGTTATTCCAATTTTTTTTTTAAGTACAAAGATAATCTCCCCATCTTGGCATTCCGAAGGGGAATTTTATTTTCCTTCTCTTCTGGGTGTTCTCTTCAAGCCTGGCAAAAGTCTGCTCAGTTCAGGGACAAGAAGGACCACATGAGCGCGGAACCTTCCAGATGTGGGGGTGGGGCCTGGCTGCCCTTCCTCCCCCTCATCCCATCTGGGCCTGGGCCTGGCCTGGCCTCCTTGTCACTGTGCCGCCCAGGCCTGGGTGGGCCCTAGGAGTGCTGCTGCACACTCACACCCCATGGGTCCAAGCCACCTCAATTCTGTGCCGGCCCATTGGCTTGCAATGGGATAGAATCAATATAACTCTGCATCCGGGCCTCCTGTACCTGCCCCCACCCCCATTTTCTCAAGCAGACCCTGCTGAGGGCAGGCTGGAAATAAAATACTGTAATGAAATGGCCCCTTTGCCAGCCCAGAGAAACTCCTGCCCACCCCCGTCTTGGGAATCCTTCCTGGAGGGATGTGAGCATCCTGAGTCTCTTGTCCAGCCCCTCCCTAAGGAGAGGACCCCCAGAGGTCACAGCCCTATGACTCCTTCTCCCTGAGGGACCTGGAAGAGTGCCCCGCTAGGAGCAGCTGGGGACCCTCCCTCCTGCAGGCAGAGTTCTCCCTGGGCCCATCCTGCCTGCCCGGCCATCCCGAGAGACCTGCTCTGTCCAGGTGGACCAAGGGCTTGTAGGCCTTGAAACCTCACTCAGCTTCATCACCTGCGCAGGCCGACGGCCAGGGGACGGTGAGGCTCAGATGCACAGGGAAAGCTGGATGACGGGAGGGAGAGCTGCCCCTTGAGAAGCTGAGGTGCAGGGGAGGACTGGGGACCCTACTCGTGCTGTGCCAGCCAGCCAGAGCTCCCCGAGGTGGGGGTTGGAGGAAGGGGGTTTTGTGTCTGCTTACTGCCTGTCTCCCCGCTTGGATGCCACCTGGGGGTCAGGGATCTTCTCTGACTTGTTCACCTCTGTGTCCTCAGGGCTGAGAAATGCTCAAGACTCATCAAAAAATGAATGTCCCAGCGCCTGGAGTCACAAAGCCCGGCCACACTAAAAGAAAGACGTGTGGATTAAAGAAAAATCTCTTGGAACCTCCAGGCGTGGGCTGGAATTTGACACTGCCTCCTGCCATTCTAGACTCTAGTCTCTCTCTTGAACTTTTGGGCCTCCATTTGCTCATTGGGAAAATGGGGGAACAATTGGCGATGGGGCAGACATTGTTGAGGGCGTCCGTGGAGGGAATAAATGGGAACGCAGCCCAACGGCCTGGGTAAACGTGCTTATTTGCATTTCGCCCAGAAAGCTGTAGCAGGGCTGTGTCTCAGAGGGGCACACTGTCGTACCTCATCGTCCGGTCGCCCAGGGCTGCTGCCATTTCTTGGTGGAAAAGATGGTGAACGTGCACGCGCTGCTGAGGGAGCCAGGACATAGCTCTGAGGAGACACCTGGGAGAGGTCCACAAAGCCCACAAGCAAGCCAGGATGCACAAGGAGGAAGGGCGACGGCTGGCGGAGGCAGGCCAGGGTCCAGGCGAATCCAGGTCCAGGAGAACCTGCTCTGCCTCCCAATTTTTTTTTCTCCCCAAAGCCCCAGTATATAGTTGTATATCCTAGTTGTAGGTCATTCCAGTTCCTCTATGTGGGATACCACCACAGCATGGCTTGATGAATGAATGGTACTAGGTCCGTGCCCAGGATCTGAACCAGTGAACCCCAGGCCACTGAAGCAGAGTGTGCAAACTTAACTACTTGGCCATGGGGCTGGCCCAGCAATTTCTTTTTTCTTTTCCTTTTTTTTTTGCTTAGGAAGATTAGCCCTGAGCTAACATCTGTGTCAATCTTCCTGTGCTTTATATGTGGGTTGCTGCCATAATGTGGCTGATGAGTGGTGTAAGTCCATGCCCAGGATCCAAACCCTCGAACCCAGACCACCAAAGCAGAGCATGGGAATTTAACCACTATGCCACTGGGCCAGCCCTCTGCCTCCCATTTTGAAATGAAAAGTCATACAAATAACCGGTCATTCACTTCCAAGCATAACTTGCTCTCTTGCTTAGTAATCCGGGTTTTCCCCCAGGTCCCTTGCATTTTAAGCACTCTATGTCCCCTCTGGAATAATGAATATACTAAAGCGTCATGAAAAAAATCTTTGAACTTTGTTAGAGTTAGTAACATATGCATTTGGATTTTTTTTTCTTAGTTGAAAAAAATAAAGCCTGTTCTTGAAACCCATAATGAAATGCTGTCTTCAAATGAAGCACTCTCAGAGGCTACTTCTGATTATAGTGGGTTCAGGTTTTTCTAATTATTCTGCTCCAAATATTTATCTTTACATTTTGCCCTAATGTGAAGAGGGCTCTGTTTATTATGAGGCAAAACAGTATTATGTGTGGGGTTGAGCATTCCTCGATACCCGAGGGAATCGATGCACATTGATATTATGCTTTCATCTATACAAATTCTATATCGTTAGCCAAAAATAAGTCTGCGTGGCTTGACATCAAATCTCTTTTTCCTCTTCCTTGATTAAGAAATGCTTTTATTTGAAAAGCCTAAAAAAGGCATAAAAATAATACCACGTGTAGTTTTGCGTATCACAAGCCCTCTGCTGAGAAGAATAAAATTGAGAGCATCCTGGCGCTACGGGTTACAATGGCTAAACTCACCACAAAGGCAGAAGGCGATTTTAGTTTTTAATACAAATAAATGATTTTTTGTGATGTCAATCAAGAAAAAAATCCGAATATTTGTGACTCTAATTTGATGAGTTAAACTTCCAGAGTTTCAAAATCGCTGCTTCAATTAAAAGCTGAGATGTCCCTCCATGTATTCTTTCCTTCCGCTAATATTTGAGGACCTACGAAGCGTCTGGCCCGTGTGTCAGGGGCCGGAGATTGATACCACAGATGAAGGGGCTGACATCCTGGTGGAGGAGAAAGCTCCCGAACAAGGAGGCAAATTACTTCAAGAAGGTGCTTTCCGATAGTGATAAGTGCTCTGAGGTGAAGTGCTAGCAGTTGGACTGGGGGCTCCCTGTTATGGGGGGTTCTCACTCACTAAGGGCACACTTCCCATGGGATGCTCCAAGGCAGCTACTGAGGGCGTGGGTCCTTCCGGCGAGCCATGGGACCCCCTCCAACAGGAGACTTTGGCATGAAGACTTCTGCTGGCCTGGCCAAAACTTCCTTGGAACTGCATTGGAGTCCCAGGCACTTCCTTCTCCTTCCCCTTTCACCGATGTCAGACCAGCATCTAGGTCTGCAGGCTCGTCCCACCGCTCCCTGCCCCCTCCCTTTGTCCTCCTGCCCGGGCATCCCGCGGTGACTGTTTTGCACATCTAATCTCTTCTTGGCCTCAGCGTCCTGAAAGGGCGGCACCATCAGAGCTTGTTAGAATAAAATACGAGTGTCTTGTGGCAGGGACATAAAAACAATCCTCGGCTGGAGAACATCTGACTGTTCTCCCTTTCCAAAGTTTACTCATGGAGGTTGCTCAATGCTGCTCCCATGTTGCATCTTATTGTCAAACTGACACCTTAACAGAAACAAGTTCTGTTCTTTTCTCTCCCCTCTTTCCCTCTCTCTTCCAGCGGAGAACCCGGTCCTGGCTAAGCTTGCCTCACTCTGCTTCCTATTTGCTTCCACCTGGGTATTTTCTCTGCAGGCTGCCAGGCTCCCTACCCTTGCCCCTGAACACCTTTGCTCCATTCAGTTGCCTGTGCAACATTGTAACAACCAAGCCCAAAGGAACATCTGTGGAAATCCGAAGTGGAGAATCAAGGCTGGGCGTTGCTCAATATGTGGAAAAAATGCAGCGCTTTCTTCTCCAGAGAACGCCATCCACATGACGATTAGTCTATCAGCATTGCTGAGGCCCTGGGAGGACAGGGGCTGGGGTTGCAGCTGGGGATCTGCCCGTCCTGCCCCCTGAACTCTTCCCAGCTGTGAGTTACCCCACACAGACAGCTTTATATGTGGGTTGCTGCCATAATGTGGCTGATGAGTGGTGTAAGTCCATGCCCAGGATCCAAACCCTCGAACCCAGACCACCAAAGCAGAGCATGGGAACTCTTCCCAGCTGTGAGTTACCCCACACAGACATCACGCCTTCACCTGTGTGAGGCTCCTCCATTTTGCCATGCCAGGGTAAGGGTGGCCGTGGTCCAGGGCCATGCAGGAGGCGGCAAGTGCAATGAGCAAGAGACTGGGTGCACAGGGAGCTTCTGGGAAATCTGGGGGCCAGCAGGAACTGCAGCAGCCCGGGGGGACCCTGGGTGAACCCCACCCAGTTCCCACCTAGCGACACCTACCCAAGCCATGAGGCTTTTGTATGTCCACCCACCACTCACTAGCTCTTTCGTTCATTGCTGCCAAGACAAGTCCTGAGAGAGGACACCCATGGAGCACCCACAGCTCTCATTACTGCTGAGTGATGCTGAGGGTCTGCACTCAGCAGCCATTCGTGATTATACCAATGCCCCAGACTGAAACGAGCCCCACTCAGGGAGGGAGGCTGCTGTGCAGAAACACCATCCTCGCCTGGCGAGGGTGGAGCCGCCCACTGCAGGGGGTCTGCGCCTCCCAGCACTGAAAAATCCTCTCCCTTCTAGGGGTCCACAGCCACTCCCATACCATAACACAGATTTTTCTCTGGGAAAAAGAAAAAGCCCAGTTGTTGGTGCTGGTGTGTGAAATGGAGACGTTGAGGAGGGTTAAGAAATTGATAGTCCAGAAACAAGTCCTAAGTGGTTTTATGAATCACTTTCATCTTGAATGCATTCATTATGGATCTGATGGCGCCACTCAAATGCTTGCCTGAGCCGTATTTTGTGGGATGGAATGAACTGTACGCTGTATGATTACGCATATAATTAAATGCAAATTTGGGGCTTTGGAAAAGTACCAGGACGCAAGCTCTTTGAACGCCGAGGGTCTAATGCGCTTAACTTCTTATGTATGTGAATCTTCTCTCTGCCAGGACTGACCGTGGGTCCCTTGACCTGAGGGATTACTGTCTGCATCTCTTCATGCCCACATGCTGCCTGACTTGGTGCTGAGTATTTAGTAGGCGTTTAATAAATGTTTGTGATTAATTCAGAAGCTACATAAGCCTTGATGCTTGCTCTGCCCTCGTTGGTCCAATGGTGTGTCGGGAGAGACAAAACGTACCCCCCGAAGATGATCTAGGAGCACCTGGAAAACACCATGATAATCACTTGAAAGACACCATGTTTCCCCAAAGGATGACCTGTCCCCAGTCGTCAGATTTTCTTCCCACCCACTGGCCCTAGTTCCTCCCAACCCTTCTCCCCTGGAGCCCCTGGTTCCCCCAAGGCTGGTGCACATGTTGGGACGTGTGGGATGGAGACAGAGCCAAGTGTTGGTGTCCCTGGTCCCTTTGGTCTGTCCTCCCAGGCCCTGTCTCTGGGTGGGTATTGAGGTCTCCACTAGACACAGTCCCTTCTTCCGCTGGTGCAGCCCTGTCCTGTGGACACTGGTCAATTTGACCACACTACCACCTCTGGCTGGAGACCTGGAGGAGTCAGAATGGTTCTACCATCTCTGGAGTCCCCAGGGTGCCCCAGCCAAGCTGCTTTTCTAGGAGAAGTGGGGTGATGCCTCTTCTTCGACTGTGGTACCTATGCTTCATCAATCAATGGCTGACTGGTGACCCACGGGGTGTGGTGAACAGGCCAGAGGCAGGAGGTAAGGCTTGAGGTGCGGGCGGCACAGAGGCAGGCGGGAGGAGAGCGAGGGGACCTGCGTGGAGAGAACGTGTCCTGGAACTGCAGAGGGAGCCAGGCTGAACGACTGTTTTAGGAGTTTCCTGGGAGTTCTGACTGCTCTGTTTTGAGCAATTCGGAGAGACACAGCAGTGAACGTTTCCGCTGCTTCCAGTGATGTCTGGACAGCTGAGGCATTTCTTTGGAGGCGACTGTGTGTGGAACGGGGCGCACGAGTCTCCTGATCTCGTTTCAGAGCCAGAAGGGAGACGACTGACTGCTCAGGGTGAAGCCAAGAGCAGGGTCAAGAGGAGGGAGGGAGGAAGCAACGAGAAGAGAGAAAAATTTGTAAGCGTCACCTCCGCAGCTTTAGAAATATAAATAATATGACTTGTTTATTTCCAGACCAAGATTTGAGATGACTTCTGATAACCGTGCTTGAAGCATGCTAGTTCAAGGCTTCCAGCTCCAGATGGTGGAAACCATGCGTCCTTGTCCCCTCTCCAGCCTGCAGCCCCACTGAAAGACAGTAAAGGGATTGCTAAAAGTTACAGCTCACAAAAATAAAGGAATAGGAGGGGACCCTTCAGAAGATGAGAGATTTCAACAAATTTGGAGGGTTGTGGAGGAGCCTTGTGTGGACCTTGCAGAGGGGCAGCACCGAGGTAGAGTGTCAGCCGTGTGGAGCCTAGAGCCGTCAGGGTGCCCAGTGTGGAGAAGGCTGTGGACCTGAAACGGGGTGGGTAAGTGGAAGTGCACCAGCCAAGTCTCCCCTCCCTGGAATACCTGGCGTTTAAACATTGCTCCTCTTCCCAGACCATCCTACCTCCTCCTGCGAATTCAACCAACCAACCAACCAAAGGTTCTGCTCTAAAGAAATTCAGTGAGTTGTTTTGGGAGGGCTGAAGCTGCCATGGCCTTGGCTGGATACCCCAGAACCAAGCCCTGGCAGTTTGACATTTATTGACCACTCCCCTGAACCTTGTTCCTGGGGTCCCGACTTACTGTTTGCTCCAGCCTGATCAAGTAAGGTGAGGTCCACCAGCGGTCAGCCCCTTCCCCAAGCAGATTCTATTGCCCTGCTCCAATGAATGAGCACACAACAAGGAACTGCCAGACAGTTGAGAAAAGCTGGCAATGTGAAGGAGAAGAGCAAAGAAAGACGCCCAAAAATAAAATGCAGAAAAAAAGAGCATTCAGAGATGAATGTGGCAGCCATGGAGGCCATCCCCTCGGATCTCCCTCCCAGAAATTCTGCAGCTTGCTGTCAGCTCTGTTGGGGAGCCCTCAGGCTCTACCCTGCCTTCAAGCTGAGGCCATGTGCTTCACTGGCATCCCCCAGCCAAGGACTGAGAATGGCTGTGGTACAAGGCTTACAGTTTCTGGCCAGTGTGGGACTCCTCTAAAGGTGTTCTCTGCAGCAGAGCCTCCTGATGGCCTATGAGACACATGGCAGTCTTGGGCTTCTCCTGCCCAGTCCTCCTTCCTTCCTCATGTCTTTTCACAGGAGCCAGAGCTGCATCACTGTATGAATGCTCTTCCCGCCTCCTTCCATCCCTTTTCCCCTTTATTTTTCACAGGTGTGATGCCCAATAAATCTCTTGCATGTCTGTCTTTGCTTTTGCTTAGCAGAGGACCCAAGAAGTGAGTTTAGGGACTGGATTGCCCACAGCCTGGCTGGCAAGGAGGACCCCATCCCAAGTGGTATGTGGGCTGTGGGTAGTCCCTGGCACAAGATGGTGGCCCAGATGCCAACAATATTAATGGTGGTGACTTGGAACAATGTCCCAGTGAAGGGGATGCCTGACTAATGTGATTATACAGTCTATTGAAAATATGGAGGCAACAGTGCACTAGGAGGACTACAGAAATGACTGGTTGTTACTGCACTGCATTCGGTACTGCATGCAGTTCCCGAATATACCATTGGGATCGATGTATTTGGCAGTGGTGTAACCCCCGTGGTGGATCTTTGGAGTAAGAGCTATTGTAATGGGAAGACTGAGTGGAGACTTCAGAAACTCCTCCTCCCTTCTCCAGCCAAGACAGTGAATCAAAAACATCACGTTCTGGAAGGGTGGTGGCTTGGCACCATCAGTACCACCCTTGAAGATTTTAAGAATGCAAGGTTGGTGGTCCCTCTTGTATCTCTGTTTAGGACTCACCAAGTCATATAGCTGGGTGTGCCCAGGGCTGTCCATTCTAACATGGGATGGATCCTGAGCAGAACCAGGGGACACGAGTAAGATGCATTAGCAAATGGTCCAGACCCCCATGTCACTCACCACAGTAGGACCAGTGCCTCCCCCAGCTGGCATCTCATCTGCTATGAACTGCTGAAGCACGAGGAAGAAGCCAAGCTTTACAGATGAGTGAGCTTGGCATTAGAGGCAAGCTGGAAACGCTCCTGCTCCCTTTGGTTTCAATCGTCATAGGCTTTATTGCTGGCAACTCTCATTCACTTCTAACTCCGTCTTCACGCCTGCTTTGCAGATGACCCAACTGACACAATAAAAGAAGAAGACGAACAAAACAAAACAGCATGAACAAGAAAACGTAAAAAGAAATAAAATAAAAACTCAAACCCAAACCCAGATTCATCAGCGTCTCCAATGAATTTTTTTAAAAAAGATAATTCATTCACGAAACGTGAACAGAAGCTATGAGAACAGAATAGTCTCAGCAAGAAGGTCCTGTGAGGTTAAAATTACAGGAAAAAATTCAATACAAGTGTTACAAGTAGAAGAAATCTGTGAGAAAATAGTATAAAATATGAAGAAACAGAGATTACGAGAGAAAAGCCGCAGAGGATCAGCCCAAGAGCTCCAATGGCTGACCAGTAGTAGTTTCAGGAACTACTGTTGGGGACAGTGCCTTCTGCCCCCGATGGACTCCGCTGGTGTGACCTCCTGCTTCTCACTGCCTCTCTCCTCACTCTATTCCTGGGATGTGCAGTGACTTTCCTGATTGGTATATCTGGGAAGGTTTCTGGGCTGGACAGCTCCATCTTTCTTCTTCTGGGAGGGTGAATTGCCCACAGGGAACACATTTTCGGCTCTGTCTCAATGTCAGGAGGTCTGTGGTGGTCCCACATCACTGTGATTGGGTGGGCAAGTTGGCCAAGTTCTGTAGCTGTCACATTCGGTTTCTGCCATGAGACACATCTTTCAGCTTGGCCTCCACCAGCAACACAGGAGACGTTGTTGACCTTCCTTCTGGCACTCCTGCATCTCATTTCCCAGTTTATTCCTAGTTCGTCCTCCTCTGGTTCAAGAAGTTAACAGGTAAGAACAGGTGCAATGGCGAAAAGACATTCTCAAATAGAAAAACGGGGAAAAAAGATGTGCCACAAAGAAAGGACTATCAGACTGGCAGCAGACTTCTCAGCAGCAGCATAGGATGCTGGAAGACAATGGAGCAAAGTCTTCAAAGTTCCACAGGAAAATGATTTTCATCCCAGGATTCTACACCCAGTTCAGTTACTGCTGAAGCATGAGGGAATCACAAAGGCATCGTCACGCATCGAAGACCTCAGGACGTTTACCTCCCACGCACCTTTCCCAGGGAAGTTATTGGAGGACAAACTCCCAAAGGAGGAGAGACTAAAGAAGGAGGCAGACCCGGATTCTAGGAGACAGTGCATTCAATCGCAAGGGAGTGTCGTCTTTGTGAAGGATGATGCCGGTGGAGAAGCAGCAGCCCTGGGCTCAGGCTGGAGGAAGAGTCTCTGAGAGGTCCATGAGAAAGGAGGAGATGGTAGGGGAGGGAACAATCGAGATTCTGGAGAGTCTCAAAGAGATAGTAAAGCAATTGGTAGAGCGTGGAAAGGACCCACATGCAGAATTTCTTTTCAATGGGATCATTGGCCTTCTAGAGGGAGCAGTGTAATCCTGGCACA
Organism: Equus caballus; assembly: GCF_041296265.1. NCBI lineage: Eukaryota > Metazoa > Chordata > Mammalia > Perissodactyla > Equidae > Equus > Equus caballus. The sequence continues at coordinate 23,649,903 of NC_091689.1, read as the reverse complement.
TTACTCAGCTGTGTAGTGAAATGTTTACATTTGTGTGTGGGTTTAACTTTTAGTTTAAACTTTTGGATAATTTTCTCAATGTGGAAACATCATCAAGTGTAAGTGTTACCAATTTTTTTTTAACAATAAAATAAGAGTGATGATTCGTCACACAGCATGGGGAGGAGGGGGATGGAGAGAAGGAGCAGAGGAAGATGAGCACATCAGCATCCTCTCACACTCGGGGTTCAAGAGTCACCCCAAGGGTTAAGGGTGGTTGTCAGGCCCTTCAATCTGTTGACTCAAGTCCTTCAATGCTGGGATTTTTCTTGTGTTATTTCTTTCATAGTTTCCCTTCTTCATTTCGACACTCCTGGGATAGATCAATTCTTCAGTGGTCTTATCTTTGTTCCTTCATTATAAATTCCTTTTATTTTTGTTCTACTTTCTTGGATATTTTGTCAAATTTGTTTCCTATCACTTTTTAAAAAATTCTCAGCCTCATATTTTTAACTACCAAGTGGTCATTAGTATTGTGTTTAAAAAAATTTTTGTAGAGAGTATGCTTGCTTTAAGAATACATTATTTTATCCTGCTCTCTGAGGTTTCAAATCCAGTTTCTTTGCAGGTTTATTCTGCCCTCTTTATTGTTTGCTTTAACTCAGAGTTCTTTTTTTCCTACATTTATTGATTTCCTTTGGTCTTTGACTTTTATGTCAGGCATATATTTAAATTTGGGGGGCTGGCCAGGTGGTGTAGTGGTTAAGTTTGCGCTCTGCTTTGGCGGCCTGGGGTTCACCAGTTTGGATCCTGGGCACGGACCTACACACTGCTCATCAAGCCACGGTGTGGTGGCATCCCACACGGAAGAAGTAGAAGCACTTACAACTAGGATAGACAACTATGTACTCGGGGGCTTTGGGGAGGAAAAAAAGAGGAAGATTGGCAACAGATGTTAGCTCAGGGCGGATCTTCCTCACCAAAAAACAAGCATACTTTAAATCTCACAATGCTGGTGGGAGTTCCCTGTGTGGGGTGACTGTGGGCCCCACTACAGAGTGACCTGGAGGTAAGTAGCTTGTGCCTGCGGGACCCCTACTGTCAGTCTCTGCGGCTGACCTTCTAACCCCTCATGTGAGCTCATGTCCTCACTGGGTAAGGGGCCCATGAGACCCCTTCGAATGGCAGCTCCCTCTACCAGTTTCCCGTGGCTGCTCTAATAAATCGCCACAAACCTGGGGGCTTAAAACAACAGGAATTTATTTCCACACAGTTCTGGAGGCCGGAAGTCTGAAATCAAGCAGTCAGCAGGGCTCTGCTCCTTCCAGAGGCCCCAGGGCAGGGTTCTTCCTTGCCTCTTCCAGCTTCTGGTGGCTCCAGCTCTTCCTTGGTTTGTGGCTGCATCCCTCCGCTCTCTACCTCTGTTTTTCTCTCCTTCTCCCCGTGTCTTCTCTCTTGGATCTCTTAGAAGGGCACTGTTCACTGCCTTTAGGGCCCACCCAGGTCATCCAGGATGTTCTCATCTCAAAATCCTTAACTTAATTACATCTTAAATTACATTTAGAAAAGATCCTTTTCTAAATAAGGTCATATTTTGGGGTTCCAGGCATAAGAGCATGAACGAATGTTTAGGGAGGCGCCATTCCACCCACTACATTTCCTAAAATCCTGACAGGTCCTCTTTTCCAACCCAAATCCCTATTGAATGAGTTCTCTGCAGAGTCTTGCAGAAGGAGACCAGGAACGCAGCCACCTGCTTGGATCTCCAGGGGGCCACTCGCTGTGCAACACTGAAAGGAGGGGTAATAAACTGTGCGAAGGGCAGGCGTCTCGTAATTATGATTCATTTAGCAGATGTTTATATTCCGCATGGCGCAGAGAGTACAGAGGCAGACCGGCTTCTCCTGGGGGTACATCTATGGCTTCCTTTAGATGATGCTGGTGCCTGCATCCTTCTCCAGGCTCAAAGACCCTGGGCTGGACCTTGACATTAGCCTTGCTCCCTCCAGGGCTGGCCCTCCTCGGGGGTTGACCAGTTGTCTGGCCATCAAGCAATGCTTTGATATCCCCGTGAACTACTCCTTAAACACCCAGCTCCTGGAGATGAAGCGTGAATTCATTGCCCTTCCAAGGTGGGCATTCCAACAGAGCAGAGCCTTGCTCTGGAGAAGGGGCCGGCGTGATAATTTTAGGCAGCGTGGCAAGTCAGAAAAGGTCATTTTAGGGAAGTAAGGACTCCTTAAATTATAGTAATAAAAATACACACGAACGCTTAAAAAGGATGATAAAAATAAAAGAGCAGAAACAGGATAAAGAAAGGCGGGGGGAAGTGTACCAGAAACACGGCATTATTCCTCAGAAGTGCTGACATTTTCTGTTTGGGGCCTGTTGCCTAGTGAAATTCCACAACTGGAGCATCATTCCTGCTGCATCTAGGATTTCCAGAAACCTCATGAGAGCAAAGGCTTCTACTATTTTAATATATGGGTCAATGGAAAACAGTTGGAAATCTGGTAGTTGGTTCAAACTTTACTGGCCAGGCCCCTGTTTGAATAGACACATTTATAATTTAGTTAATGCTTTATTAAATTATCCCGAGAGGCGGTTAGAAAATTTGTCAGGATTTTTTTGGGCGTGGGAGGAGTGGAGGAATCAGAAACGGGGAGCTGGGAGGGAGCTGGGAGACCGCTGGCCCACGCCCTCCCCTGCTGGTGAGGAGCCGAGGCCAGGGGCTCAGTGGCAGAACTGAGATCTGTCCTCAGGTCTTACGACTCCAGCCATCCCCTATCTGACACAGAGGTCCCGACTGGAGGCCTGGGGGACGTGTTTTCTTTCAAGGAAATTTGATCTAACATTTGAAAATTCAGATTTCACACAAAAAGTGTGAAAGCTTCTCTTGAAACACCAGAAGCTCTGGCTGCTCTGGGCTGGCATCCCTGCTGGACAGGAAGATGTTCTCTTTAGGCCCCACAGTTTCCACCTCACCTTAGCCACTAGGAACTGTAGAAGCGGGGTGGGAGAAGGTTCTGGGCGGGGGGGGGGCCAGAGAGAGGGAGGCCAGCATCTAGGAACCCCAAACCTGTCTCTGGAAGATATGTTCATGCCTATATACATACATACACACACACATATACCTATATATAACTATATATGTGTGTGTGTATGAATATGTGTGTTAATCTCTATCTCTCTATCTCTCATCTATCTTGCCGTCTAGCCATCTATCTATTATCTATATTGCTATCTTTCTAGTTGTCTATATATCAACTCTCTCTTTCTATCACCTATCTAGCTGTTTGTCATCTATCTAGCTAGCTATCTAGCTGTCTAACCATCTATCTATCATCTGTCTAGTCATCTTTCCAGTTGTCTGTCTATCTGCCTATCTGTCTATCTATCTATCTATCTACTCTCTCTATCTATTTTATCTAGCTAGCTAGTTAGCTGTCTAGCCATCCATCTATCATCTATCTAGCTATCTTTCTAGTTGTCTGTCTATCTATCTATCTATCTATCTATCTATCATCTATCTATCAGGCAGGTATAACTGATATAACTGGAGCTGTCCTGGGAGGCTGGGCTCTGACATATGGACCCCCTTAGGGGTGACAAAAGCAGAAGCTGATCTCTTTAACCCGCCTCCAACGTGCCACATAGAACCTACGAGGAAGGAAGGACATGGCCAGCTCCGTGCAGCTAGGCCTCAGCCTGAATCCTTCAGGCTTCTTGAAAGCTATAGATATTTCAGTCAGCATTCCTAGAGAGGAAACATGCCAGTAAAGACTGTTTAGAACTGGTTTCTGAGACACTATAGACTATATTTAATTAAATGATAAATTAATATAGTAACATAGAATAGTGTATATAATTATATAATAGAATATCACAATTGATCATTTATATCCTGAATTTTTTTCCTAAGGCAATCGAGATTCCTTACTATACACACGCACATCCCTTTATAGAAGGTAATTAAAATAAAAGAAAAGGAGAGATCAGCTGGAAAAAGTGTTACAAGCTCAAGAGAGATAAATATATTTTTGAAAATTAGTTATAGATGGAACGAATCACGTGGCTGCTTCTGAGAAAAAATTCTTGTCTTGAAGAGCCAGTCTGTAGGAAATGGTCTCAGTGGTACCTTTTTGCAGGTTGGCCCCGAGGATGCTGAGAACGTGGTAAAGAAGGCATTTCACGGGCCAGGCTAATGGAGTTGAAGGAGGCGGCTTTCTGCCCGTTCAATTCGAGGTGAAGACGGGCTTGGAGACGGGAGAGCCAGAGCCATCCCTCACCCCAGAAGGTGCCTCCGGGATCACGTGACCGCAGAAGGCTTGAAGAGTCAGCAGAGCGTATAGCTTCTCACGTAGATTCCTCTTATCAGTCTGGGATAGTGAAAGAGATTTTTAAAGACTGTACGTTTCATCACGTCACGCCACGATCACGGCAGCGTTCATGGAATAACAGATGTTAACGTTTCGCCGTCGACCTCGTTTGGTTTTGGTTCCATTCCTCTTTCTGATGCGTTTTGGCAAAATGACTTATAAAAACACATTCCTTCTCCTATAATAGGATTGTCAGGAGGATGGATTGTTCCTTAAAGGAAGAGGTGTGAGCTTCCCTGGAGGAAAGCACTCTACGTCGCGGAGACCGTGATCACACGGAAATCTGAAATCACCAGAACTGCCCCCGTGGAAAGGGATTTGTGAAGTCGGGAAGTTCTTTCTCTTCTGCTGATCTCTCTGACCAGGGGCAGGGGCAGCCCTGGTCTGAGGGCGCAGAAGAGCTCTCCCCGAATAAGAAGAGCTCCCCATCCCTTCCTCTCTTCTCTCTCCTTCCCTCCCTCTCTCCTCTAAGTCTGCTGTAGTATTTTTATTTAAATAACATCACGACAAGCCCATAGCATACTGTTCCAATCATTGTAGACATTACTAACTTAAAAAAGATGTATGACAAGAATAATCCAAGTTATAGACTCACTTTTTACAAAATCTTTTCCTGTTTTACTGTATTTTAAGTTCTGCTGGGGCTGGAGCCATGTTTGCTCTGTCGTGTCATCAGCTTCCAGCCTATGCTGGCAGATAGCAAATGCCCCGTATACACTTAAGGATTAGTGATGTATCGTTCTGATGCACCCCCGTGAAGCCTCCTCTCTAGGATCCCTTTTGGGAATGATCTCATCAGCTGTGTTCCCCGAGGACGCCAGCTCTCATCACTCCTTCCGGGGGCCTATGAAAGGAGGGAGTGCAGCATGCCAGCGGGACACCACCCTCCTTGGGATGTCAGTCCTGGGATCTTGGGGGGGAAAGCAGTTCCTGCCTTTGTCCAGCTCCTTCTCACCCAGCAAAGACAGCCTCGGAGGGTCCTAACAGGATGAGGGAGGGCACAGAGGGAAGCTTCTAGAAGACACTCTGAAGTCTTTGGAATCATTGTTAGGTTCTAATGGCCTGATAGAGACAACTTTTGAGGCCTGGTCCCATGTGTAGGGCATCATTTATTATCTTCTTGAGTGATGTGTGAAGGCAGAAGGCATGGGGATGGAGAGCCAGCAGGCCCGGGAGCATCCACAGGGGCTGTGAGAAGCTCCGAGTGTGGCCGGTGCCGCAGCATTGACCATTATGGGCATCATGAGCCACTTTGGCCAGTTCCAGCTCGTCACCCACTGCGACTGTCACCTCCCTTCATGTTCTAGCCACACAGAAACGCTTGCACATCTCTGCACCCGCTGTGCAGTTCCAGGGCCCACCCCTCTGTTCTCACTGTCCCCTCTGCTTGGGATGCCCTTCTCCCCCACTGCCTCCCCATTTGGAAAACTCCTATACATCCTTCCACACCCAGTTCAGGCCTCTTCTCCTCCAGGAAGGCTTTCATGACGCCACCATCCTGGGTGCTTGTCAAGGATGCACGTCCACACAAGCGACTGAATCAGACACCCAAGGGTGGGGGGTGGTGTTGCAGGAGAGCCAGCATTTTTAATAAGCTGCCAGGTGATTTTTGCCATGCAGCCAGGTTTAGAATTTCTGCTCTGCTAAAAGGCCACGCCCATTGATATATTTATTTTTGGGGTAAGCTTCATCAGTTCTTCAAACTTTCTCCCTGGAGATGAACTTTCTAAATCAACCTCAGATACTGGGTAAGACACCCCAAATGAATATGCCCAGCATGAAAACCAGGTCCTTGGCTGGTTTGACTACGATGGTCTGTGGGAGGATGAATGGATGGGCCTCGGGCATCTGACATGTGGCTCAGAGAAGGCCACCCGCACACTGCAGAGTGAAAAACAACTGACATCTCAAACCTGGCTTTCTGTAGGCCAGGGCTTGTCCCAACCCCTCATGTGTGTTAAGGCACATACATGATCCACACAGCACCCGTATGGGCAAGTATTCCCATTATCTCTACTTGACAGAGGAGGAAATGGAGACTGGGACAGGTTAAGGACCTGGTCTCAGGTGACTTGGGGCAGTGGGATTTGATGCAGACATTCTGGCTCACACCTGTTTTAGGTCTGGCTCCCTGGGAGAAGAGCCTGAGATGATTCTCCTGCAAATGACTGATCAGGGGGTGCCCCAGGAGACACGTGTAAGGGAGGGAGGGCGGGAGGGAAGCGGGAGAGGACGGGACGAAGAGAAGCCGCAGTGGGTTCAGTGACATGCAGCTTTGCCGGCTCTCACGGTCGCTCCAGAGCATGCGTTGAACCTGTAGCACTTTGCACCTCTGCCTTCATCAGTTGTGGGCTTTGGGCCTCCCCTCGGGAGGGGGACACAGCTTTCCGGCACTTCTGGGCAGGTGGCTCCCATTGATCAAGGACAATCTTGCAGAGAAAGCTGCAGGTGAGAGCTTTTATCAGCTGCACCAGCAGCCACTGGGCGATGGGATCCCCTGACTGGAAAAAGGGGTCCCAGGGGCTGGGTGGGGAGCCCACCAGTGTGGCTGTAACAGCCTGTATCCCTAAGCACTACACAGAAGTGTAACCCATCCTGACAGGTCTAAGGCTGGCCAGGGCAGTTCTTGAAAGGGCAGTGCTTCTGGAGTTTCTCCTGGGTTCCAGCATCTTGACGATGGCAGCCACCCATAGGTCTGATCACCAGGCATCTTGCTACAGCTATCTGGACGGGATCCTTTCCTTGGGAATTAGGTGACAGAAGGATGTCCTGAGAATATGCAAGTCCTTCCTGTGTGCTGAGAACCACATACATCTGTCTGGGTTTTGTATCTCTAGCCCCTAGTGGGTCCTGGCAGGTGAAAGCGCTGAGGGACGGCTTGGTTGTATGAATGAACGAAGGAGGGAAGGAGGCAATGATGCCACCCGCTTTGTTGCCACCAGGTTCCTGGCTATCCACTACAGGGAAGACCAAGGCTTCGATTCCACTCCTTCACAGGCTTGCAGCCCACCCACCACCTCTCCCAGAATTTGGCTGGCAGATTGGCTGTACGTGCTGTGCGTCGCTTCGAGTGTTCAGTGTGTTTCCTCAGGACGCAGCTGCTGCTGTGTGGAGGAGAAGCGACAGGGCAGTTCTGGCCTCCCCAGCCACTGCTCAGGGCTGGAGAGGTGAGCCGAGGAGAGGGTGCGGTGGGGGCCCACTGGCATCGTCACGGTTACTGTTTACAGCATCTTGGCCGTTGCAGCCAGTGGAAAAAGGACTTCATCGTTGCTTATAAACCATGAATCAGTGGCCGCCCTTGCTAACGGCTTCCTCGGTGAATATCCCATTCACTTTGACCCTGGAGGGAGGGCTGAGGTGGCAGCTGAAACGGGTGTGCCTGTGCCAGTCCCTATGAATGGCTGCCTGCCTGGCAGTCGTCTGCTCCTCTCTGGATGCCTCATCGACCCCAACTCAGCGTTCAGCCCCTCCCGGTCTGGGGCTGCGGTGGGCGGGCAGGAGGTGAGCTGGCTCTCCCTTGCTTGCTTCCATCCTTACTCACTGCCAAGTCATCTTCCGGGGGTGCGTCCCCACCCACCTGCCAACGTCTCCCAGTCCTGGGTGGCCCACCTTCCTCCCTGCCTCTCCCAGCTCTATCCGCCGTCCTTCCCTGGGCTGTTCATCTTCCCCTGCAGGCCCGTTTGTCAGCAGGGTGCTGGCTGTGGCGAGGGGAAAGCCAACATCAGATGCACAGAAATGACAACACGGGAGTTGAGCACAAACCCACTGGCAGCCCCTTGGCAGGTGGGGTTCACCGTGTTGAATGCGAAGGATGGCTGTACAGAGGAAGTGATTGTCAAAGGTGTTCTGGGCAGAGAAGAAGGGAGAGGGCGTTCCAAGCAGAGAGAATGGTACCAGTGGCTGTGAAATGCCAAGGCCCTTCCCCTGTTCGACCCGCCAGAACGTCCTGTGTCCTTCAGAACTCTCCCACTTTTACACCTTTCACCAACCCCGGTGACAACCCCGTGAGACCAGAAAGATGGGAGAATGATTTGATTCCCATTTTACCAGAGAGATAACTGGAGCTCGGATGGGGTCACTGGCTCAGAGTCCCATAGCTGGGCAGTGGGGAGCCGTGTCTACACTCCGAGCCCTCTCGTTCAAGCCACAGGTGGTGCCATCACCCTGTGCACCCCCGCTCACCTATTAACTGCTTGGTCAACACACAGGATCTGTGCTCTGTTCTGTTCCATTCTCCTCCTCCATTGCCCTCGGCTCTAAGTAACCACTTCTAAGTTCTTTTTGTTTCTATAGATTTGTGTATTCAGACATTGCATATCAATGGAATCATACAATATGTGGTCTTTTCTGATTGGCTTCTTTCACTTAGCATAGTATTTTTAAGGTTCATAAATGCTGTAGCATTTCGTTCATTTCTAACGCTGAATAAATATTCCATTGTATCTCCATGCCACATTTTATTTATTCACTCATCAGTTGGTAGACAATTGAGTTGTTTCCACTTTTGGGGTATTATGAATAATGCCACTATGAACATTTTGTGCAAGTTTTTGTGTGGATGTATGTTTTTATTTCTCTTTGGTGTAGACCCAGGAGTGGAATCGCTGGCTCATATGATACCTCTATGCATAACCTTTTGAGGAACTGCCAGACCGTTTTCCAAAGGATTCACCAAAATGGAGATTTTCCGTTCCCACTAGTAGTGTATGAGGGTTCCGCTTTCTCCACATTCTCACCAGTATCTCTTATCATCTAAGGTATCCTAGTGCATGTGAAGTGGTATCTCATTGTGGTTTTGATTTGCATTTCCCTGCTGGCTGACGCTGTTGAGCATCATTTCAGACACTTATTGGCCATTTGTTTATCTTCTTTGGAGAAATACTTGTTCAGATACTTGGCCCACTTTGAAAATATTGGATTGTCTTTTTTATTATTGAATTGTAAGAGTTCATTTTGTGTTCTAGATACAAATCCACTATCAGATATGTGATTTGAAAATATTTCCTCCCATTCTGTGGGATGTTTTTTTCACCTTCTTAAAGGTGCCTTTTGAAGCACAATAATTTTAAAATTTGATGAAGTCTGATTTATCTATTTTTTCTTTTGTTGCTGGTTTTGTTGGAGTCATATCTAAGAAACCATTACCTAATCCAAGATTGTGAAGATTTACACCTAGTTTTTTTCCAAGACTTTTTTTTTAGCTCTTATATTTAGGTCTTTGATTCATTTTGAGTTAATTTTTGTATATGATAGATATGATGCGAGATAGGGGTCAATTTAATTCTTTTGGATGTGGATATCCAGTCGTCCCAACACCAATGATAGAAAAGACTGTCCTTTCCCCTTGGAATTGTTTTGGCATCTTTGTTGAAAATCAGCTGAATATAAATGTAGGAGTGTATTTCTGGACCCTGTTCTATTCCACCAATCTATATTTCCATCCTTATGCAAGTTCCATACCATCTTGATTTCTGGTGCTTTGTAGTAAGTTTTGAGATCAGGAAGAGTGAGTCCTCCAGCTTTGCACTACTTTTTCAAGATTATTTCAGCTCTTCTGGGTCCGTTGCAAATCTGTATGCATTTTGGAATCAGCTGCAGAAGTCAGCCAAGATTCTGATAGCGATTGCACTGAATCTGTAGGTCAGTTTGGGGGGTAGTGCCACCTTAACAATATTGTCTTCCAATCCTTGAACATGGGATGTCTACCCATTTACTTAATTCTTTTTTCTTTCAAGAATGTTTTGTAGTTTTCAGAGTATAAATTTTGCACTGCTTTTGTTAAATTTATTTCTAAGCATTTTATTCTTTTGATGCTATTGTTGATTGGGATTTTCTACTTAGATAATGTCATCTGTGAACAAAGTTTTATTTCTTCCATCTCAATCTATCTTTCATTTCCCTTTCTTGTCTTATTAGACTAGCTATGACTTCCAGTGTGATGTTGAATAAGAATGGTGAGAGAGGACATCCTTACATTGTTCTGATCTCAGTGGCAGTGTCCAGTTTCTCACCACTAATTGTGATGTTAGCAGTAGATTTTTTTGTAGTTTCCCTCTATTCTTAGTTTGCTGAGACTTTTTATCATAAGTGGATGTTGGATTCTGTTGCATATTTTCTCTGCATCAATTTATATGATCATATGATTTTTCTTCTTTGGTCTATCAATTTTCAAATGTTGAACAAGCTTGCATTTCTGAAATAAATTGCACTTGATTATAGTGTATAATTCTTTTTATGTGTCATTGGATTCAATCCACTAATATTTTGCTGGGGATTTTTGCATCTGTGTTCATGAGAGATATTGGTCTCTAGTTTACCTTTCTTGTAATGTCTAGTTTTGGTATTAGGGTCAAGCTGGCCTAATAGAATGAGTTCCAAAGTATTCCCTCTGCTTCTATATTCTGGAAAAGATTATGGAGAATTGGCATCATTTCTTCCTCAAATGTTTGGTAGCATTCACCAGTAAAACTACCTGGGACTGGTTCTTTCTTTTTTGGAAAGATGTTCACTATTGAATCCATTTCCTTAATAGATGCAGGCCTATCAGGTGACTTGTTCTTCCTTTTATCAGTTTCGGTAGTTTGTGTTTTTCAAGGAATTGGTCCATTTCATCTAAGGTATCAAATTGTGGACATGGAGTTGTTCACAGCATTCCTTCATTATTCTTTTAACATCCATAGGATCAGTACTGATGACACCTCTTTCACTTCTGATAGTGATAATTTGTGTATTCTCTCTCTCTCTTTCCTGGTTAGCTCAGCTATAAGTTTATCAATTTTATTGATCTTTTCAAAGATTCAGCTTTTGTTTTGATTTCCTGTATTGCTTTCTTTTTTCAATTTCATCAATTTCTGCTCTAATTTTTATTATTTGTTTTCTTCTGTACGTAAGGAGAAAATTAAGTTGCTCTTTCTCTAGTTTTCCAAAGTGGAAACAGATTATTAATTTTAGATTTTTCTTCTTTTCTAATACATGCATTTAGTGCTATAGATTTCCCTCTAAGTGCTGTTTTTCATTGCATCACACAAGTTTTTATAAATTTTATTTTCATTTAACTCAAAATATTTTAAATTTCTCTTGATACTTCTTTCATTCATCTGTTATTTAGAAGTGTGCTTAATCTCTAAATATTTGGAGATTTTGTAGCTATTTTTCTGTTATGTATTTACAGTTTAATTCTGCAGTTTGGATGATTTCTATTCTTTTAAATTCACTAAGGTGTGTTTTATGGCCCAATGTGTAGTCTATCTTTGTGAATATTCCATGTGAGTTTGAGAAAAATATTTATTCTGCTGTTGTTTGATGGAGCATTTTATAAATGTCAATTAGATCAAGTTTATTGATAATGATGTTCAGGTTACCTATATCTTTACTGATTATCTGTTTGACTGATTTATCAATTACTGAAAGAGGGAGGTTGAAGTCTCTAGCTACAGTAGAGGATTTGTCTATTTCTTCTTAGAGTTCTATCTGTTTTTCTTAATGTATTTTGATGTACTTGTTGTTAAGTGCATATATGTTAAGGATTGTTATCTCTTCTTGGAGAACTGACTCCTTCATCATTATGTAATGCTCTCTGTATTTCTGATAATTTTATTTCTTCAAAAGTCTTCTTTGTCTGAAATCAATGTAGCTACTCCAACTTTCTTTTGATAAATATTAGCACGGTATATCTTTCTCTATCCTATTATCATCAATCTATCTGAGTCTTTATATTTAAATGGGGGATCCTATAGAAAATCTATAGTTGGGTCTTTTTTTTAATCCACTCTGACAATCTTTATCTTTACTTGGTACACTTAGACTATTCCCATTTTAAGTGATATTCATATAGTTGGATTAATACCTACCATGTTTGTAGCTGTTTTCTATTTATTTCGCTTGTTCTTTGTTTCTTTCCCCCTCTCTTTTTATGCCTTCTCTGATTTTAATTGAGCATTTATATGATTGTATTTTCTTTCTTCCCTCAAGATGTCAATTATGCATCTTTTAAAAAAACTGAGTGGTTGTTCTAGAGTTTGCCACACACATTTACAAATCATCTGAGTCCACTTTCAAATAACACTATACTGTTTCACAGACAGTGCAGGTATCTTAGAACAGAGTATTCCCAATTCCTCCCACCTGTCTCTTATAATACTGCTGCCATTTATTTCACCTCCATATGCTATAACCAATGAACATATCGTTGCTATTATTACTTTGAGCAGCTATCTATTATATCCATTAAGAATAAGAAAAATAAGAGGTTTTGTTTTATCTTCATTTATTTCTTCTCTTATGCTCTTCCTTTCTTTATGTGGATCCAAATTTCTGAAATCTTGGCCTTCTTAAGCCCAAGGGATGAGCTCAGGCTGGCGCTGGGAGAGTGCTAAGAAAGTCAGGTGCTATGGAGACAGAGGAATGGGGAGCAAGGTGAAAAGTGAAGGAGTGGAGCAGTCCAAAGTGATGGACTCCAACGGGACCCTGGGGCCAAGCTTGCTTTCGTTGGGTGCCATCCTCTGGGGACACTGACAACCCCAAGAATCCAATGGACCTGTTTGGTAGCTTTTGCTAAAGTTCTCACCAAGTTTGGGACAAACTCATGCCTCTTTTGGGACTAATGGGAGAAGATAATTTTGACCCCAACCCCGAGCTTATTCTGCCTTTAATTTTTTGTACATCAAACTTGGGTTACATACATGTTCATTATCTTGGAGTCTTGTGACCCCAAACAATTTTCTTAAAAGCTGTATTGAAACTTCAAATGTTCTAATCTTAGATGTGAACCCAGGGCTGGAAAGCCAGAAAGGAAGGGCAAAGGAAACTTGTTTCTTCCCCATGAGGGTTGCAGGAATGTGACTCAGAGCCACTTAGGTGGTGTGGATGACACGAGGGAAAAAACATTTATGTGGAAGAAAAATCTCACTACAGTGTATCTTCCAATGAAGATTGAAATAGTGAAAAGCTTTCTACATTTTGAGGTTGGAAATAGGCAGAATAGAGAAAAACTCAATGTTCTTTTCAGGAAGTTTGTGGTTAAGGGCGAGAGAGTGTAGCAGCCCACAGGGAGAACTGCAGAAAAATGAGAAGGTCATCAAGAGGGACCCTGTGACTCACAGGGCTGGGGAGCTGGGAGGCTGAGTTCCGGTGCTGAATCTGATGCTTAATCTTCTTGTGGCCTGGCAAGTTATGATCTTTTCCTGTCTTGGTTTCCTCATCTGCAAAATGAAGAATCTGTACTAGATGTCCTCTCAGGAGGCCTTCAATTCTCAAATCCTCGAATTCGATGGATTGACACATTTTGACACAATGTGAGGTTCTCCTTTTTCTGTGGCATCAGTGATCTGAACAGACTCATGGGATTAGACTGAAGAGCAAGTTGAGAGCTAGCATTTGTCTCCTTTGCCAATCAACAGCATCCAATTAAATTATGAGAAGTGGTTTATGTTGGCGACACATTTGTTCGCATGCTAGGAATTGAGGAAGCTTGATTTGCTTCCAGCTCTCGTACTGAATTAATCTCGGCAGACATCATGATATTTTAAGAGCAAGGAGAAGCAAGGAGTGCTGAGAAAGAGTTATGAATGGAGGAAGAATGCAAGATGAGGGGCTGGGTTGTGGGACTCTGTCCGAGCCCATCTGACTCCCAGCATCCTTAAGGCTGAACTCTGGGTCCAGTTGATGTCTGTCTTCATCTTCCCACTTTGAGAAGACACTCAGGGTTCAAGCGTCTGGGTTCAAATCTCAGCTCTACCACTTATGAGATGGATGAACTTGGGCAAATGTCTTCACTGCTCCAAGCCCTTAGTTTCTGCATCTGTAGATGCCAATGATGACAGTGGTATCTCATGGGGTTGTCCTGAAGTTAGATGAGGCAAAGCATATGATGTGTTTGGCATTGGGACTGCACTCCATCCTTGTCATTGTCACTTGATGGGGACGGCAAAAGTCCTTACAGAGTGTTCAGAGGCCGTGGCAGATGAAGTTTCCTGACCTGAACCCCACCCTCCAGAGACCTGCCCTCCCCACAGACACTCAGAGAGCTGAGAACATGCCGATGACCCAGGGAGACACCTGATGGCCAAGAAGGAGTTGGCATTATTGGGTGGTGAAAAAGACCAAAGTTAAAATCAAACGTCAACCAGAAACGAGAGCTGAAGCTCAGCCTACCTTGTGTCCTGCCCTTAACAAAGCAGAACCAGTAGGACTGTGTCTTTGCAGGAGCCCCCTAGCCATGCTGAGGGCCCAGTAGAAGCTTCTGGAACTGGGAGGGACAGCCACTTTGGGAGGAGGTGAGGGAGGGGCTTCAAGTCAAACGGAAGGCCAGGAAGGACCACTGAGACTAAGTGCTGCAGAACCTTTAACAGCCGAAGTGCACGTGTCTCTAGAACCAAGCAGGAGGGCAGGTGAGAGGTCTGGTCAGCACAACCTCACTGACATCTGGAAGTGCAGGTGTGGGCACCGGCATTGGAAAGTGTTGAGCTGTGAGCTGGTGGTTTTCAACCGCTATGTCCTAACTCCCTGGGAGATGAGCGATGTCCACGTCTGTGGAGTGGCCATGCCTGACAGAATGATTCCTTGACCTACCTGCTCTTCAGGACTCTTAAAAGCCATCCCAAATGTCCATCCTCAGGAGAAGTGTCAGCCAGTGAGATGCAACCCTGGCCTCACATCTCTGAAGGGTAATTCTGGGGCTCTGCTCCTCTCCTTTTCCACAGGGATGGTTGTGATATTTATATACTTTATTCTATTTCTGTACTGAACTTGTTTAAATTAATCAACAACTACAGAAGATTTGTTCATTATAACTTTTCTTGGTCACCATATATTTTTTTTAAATGACAAATTAAATTAAAAGAGGGCCTGAGCTATATTGTGATATGTCGATTCTCTGGAAAGATGCTATGAAATAGTGATGGGGATATCATGTGAGATACCAGGAAGAATCATTTCTTTTAGTAAATAAGTGATTTTAATAGACATTTTCAAAGAGCTCATGCAGAACCTGGGGTACAGATAAAAGTGAAGGGTTTGACCCCAAGGAACACAAAGCTGGACATATTTAAGAAACAGAGGGCACAGACAGATAAGACACTTATATCTTAGGGAACCATCTTCCATCCTGTTTGCAGTATGTAACCATTGCAGTTACTACGAACCTAGTCTCTTAGTCAGCTCTGTTGCAATAACAACTAATCCCCAGATCTCAGTGGCTTTCAACATTGAATGTTTATGTCTTTGTCACGTACATCAAAGTGGCAATGGGCTGGCTGTGGGAGCTCTGCTCCATGCATCCTGCAGTCTGGAGAAGCCTAACCTGGAGAAACAGCCTCTGCTTTGGACACACTGATTTGTAGCAGTCGAAGAAGTTAGAATGTTGCAGAAATCTGTGTTGCGTTTCTTATATAGCATGTCTTTTCACATTCCATTTGCTCAAGCAATGGTGAAGCCTGCCGGTGGGGTGGGAATTATAACCTGTGTGAAGGTAGGCGCTGTAAATCAATGGGAAATGGCGGGGGAGGGGAATGTGTGCCCTTCTGCTGGGGAAGAGAAACGAATTAGGAGGACAATAATATACTCTACCACATCCGACATGTTTTCCTCTCTTCCTTATAAACAAGGGAAAAGCAGAGAATGCTGGAACTTTCACAATGACTTGGCACGATGAGATGAGCGGATCTTTAGGTGGAATTCCTATATTTAATGAGTGCCTACTGCTTAATAAGTGTTTGTCAAGAGACTGACAAAATGTAGACATATTGAAATAATCATGTGTCACGTTTTTTAGTAGCTGTTTCACGTGTGTTTTCTCAGCTATCTTGAAACACAAAAGCTGCAGTGAATTTCATTGACAAAACAAGGTGTATTTGGGGAGCAGCTCTCAAAATTATCTTTTGACCTTCTTTTCTAAGTAGGAAAAATTCCTTGGAACACAGAAATGGCAGTTCATTTAGAATTAATGAAAACCAGATATTTACAGAGATGTTTAGAAGTGTTTGGAACCCTTCCCTAAATAAGCCCTCTGTCTTAGAATGATTAAAAACACTTTTTGAAGGCATAGCGGCATGGCATGGCTCAAACTTCGCAGTCCATGTAAATATCAGGCACAGTTTGTAAACATCGTTGCACTCTCTGGCGAGCACCGTGCTGGACATGCAGAATCTCAGGCCACCCCTCAAACATCCGCTTCAGATAAACCAAGGGTGAAACTTACTTATCAGTTTGTGATAAGGTTGGAATTCATTTCAAGGCTGTTTTGCAAAGGCTATTTAGAAGGATATTGTAGATTTCAAGAAAGCGCATCGACATTTCTCTTTTTTAATGACGGAAATGTGTATATAAATTTATGCTTGGAATTTTTCAACTTTAAGCCAAAAAAATCCATTTCTCCAAATTGAAAGCTAGTGCTTTGAGACCTATAAACTTGATGTGGTTGTTAGGGACCCCTCTTTTAATATTCTACCCTTTAATCATCTTCAGAAATTTTGGAAACTAAATATTAAACCCAGAGCTAAGTCATGTGATTTTCTTCCTCATTTTGTTTTGCTTTCTCTTTAAAAAAGGGATGTATTTTTTTCATAAACAAAATCCCAGCACCCTCTGTCCCATCCTCCTTGAAACCATTTTAACTCTTTTCATTCTTTCTTCTGTTATTTGCCTCCATCTGTCTATGTGAAATGCTTCTGTTCTAAGCTTTCTCAGTTGCAAATATCTTCTGACTTCCTTCTCTGGAAAAGATTGAGCAGCTTTCTTATGTCCATCATTCTCCTCTTCCTATCCATAGTTGTGTTACATGTTGAGGTTAAATGATTCTTCTGTGTTTACATTATTATGAGAGTCACTAATGACCTCTTCTTTGGTTTGCTTGTCTGTGCATATTTCTTCCCCAAACTCCTTTCACTAATCATCAAACACAGTGCTCATCTCTCTGTTGTCTAAGTTCCTGGGGACCTCCCTTTTGGAACCCCCTTCCTCCTGTTCTGGTCCCAGCTGCACAAGTTGTGGTCCTCTATCACGTCCCTGGAAATGCTGTTTTCCTGCATCTTCTGTTGGATTCCTGTCTTCCAAAGCCCTTGCTTCCCTCTTTCTTAATTTTCTTTCCCAGTTTGGTGGAGCACATCCTTTAGTGGACTCCTGAGGAAAAGTACTAGGAAATTATTTTTTGATGTTGTATCTAATGATGTCTTTATTCTACCCTTAAATTTGATTAGTAGGTGGTTGGTTGTAGCACCCTAGGATCGTAGGATCCTAGCACCCTAGGAAGGCAATATATTTTTTTCCCCAGACTTTGGAAGGCATTGCTCCATTGTTTCCTGGTTTCTAGTATTGCTTTTGAGAATGTGTGATGGGTCTTCTGATTTCTAATCCTTTGTATAAACCCCCCAATCTTTTTTCTTTTTAACGTCTGGTAGGGTTTTAAGATCTTCTCTTTACTGTCAGTGTTTTGTGAAATGTCACAGCTGTGTGCCTTCTTCAGGCATTGTTTCACTGTTCAATCTGAAATTCATACCCTTCAGTTCTGGGATTTTTTTCATGTTATTTATCTGATAATTTCCTTCCTATTGCTTTCCGTTCTTTCATTCCAATACTTCTATTTCTCAGATGATGGACTTCCTGGATTGGCCTATCATTTTCTTGCCTTTCCTGTTGTATTTTCTCTCTCTTTGACTTTTTTTTATGCTTTCTGAGGGATTTCCTCTAGTTAATCTTCTATTGAAATTTTTAGTTTTGCTATGGTATTTTTTTCCAGATTTATTGGAGTATAACTGACAAATAAAAATTGTCTGTATTGAAGGTGTAATAGTTTGATATACGTGTACATTGTGAAATGATTACCACAATCAAGCTAATTAACTCTCCCATCACCTCATATAGTTATCTTTTGTGTGTGTATGGGGTGAGGTCACTTAAGATCTACTCTCTCAGCAAAATTTCAGTATACAATACTATTTTATTGACTTTTGTCACCACGTTGTACATTAGATGCCCAGAACTTATTCAACTTTTAACTGAGTTTGTGCCAGCATCTCCCCAACATCTTTGACCAACGTCTCCCCATTTCCCCCAACCCCCAACCCCTGGCAACCACCATTCTATTCTCTGCTCTTGTAAGTTCGACTTTTTTAGAATCCACATATAAGTGAGATTTGCTGTGACATTTTTAACATCTAAAAGACTTCTTATTTTTACAGTAAGTATTTACATTTTGCTTATTTACAGTATTTACTTATTTAATAAGTATTTACTTATTTACAGTAATTATTCTCATTTTAAAAATGGCATCCTTTTCTTGCTTCATGGATACAATATTTTTTCTTTGTTTTCTATGATATTCATTATTACTCCATAGAAAACTTTTCTCTGCTTCCTGCATTGTCTCTGTTTCCTCTAAGTTCCTTAATTAATTAACTAATAAATTAATTGCTGTTTGTTGCTTAAGTCTATTTCTTATTTGGGAGTTTTTCTAGAAGGCTTGACTAATTGTTCATATTTAAAGATGAGACATGAAAATCTAGTCGGAAGTTCTATGTTCTTGTTGAATAACGAGTTTCACAGTAGGGTGAAGACCTCCCCATTTTCCTGTGGGACCTCCTACAGATCAGCATCCGAAGATGTTTTCTTTTGGTCCCAGGAGTTTCTCCATTGAGAAACTTTCCAGCTTTCTGCTGGGAGAGTGTTGTGGGTTGAATTGTGTCTCCCAAAAGGGGAATATCCAAGCCCTAGTTCCCTGTACCTCTAAGTGGGACCTTATTTGGAAAGAAGATTGTTGCAGATGTAAATAGTTAAGGTGAGGTCACATAGGAGTAAGGAGGACCCCTAACCCTGTAAGACTGGCATCCTCATAAAAAGAAGAGAGAATGCCATGTGATGACAGAGACAGGGATTGGACCAAGGAATGCCTGGGTCCACCAGAAGCTGGAAGAAGGAAGGAAGGATCATCTCCTAGAAGGTTTGGAGGGTGTGTGGCCCTGCTGACACCTCGATGATGGACTTCCCCGCTCTAGAACTGGGAGAGAATACATTTCTGTTGCTTCAAACCTCCTGTTTGTGGCACTTGTTACAGCAGTTCTAGGAAGCCACTCCAGAGGGTTTGTGCCCGCTGCTGCCTGCTATGGAGGCTGAGGGGGTAAGGGGCTCTGAGGGGATGCGTCCTCTTCAGTACAGAGACTACCTAATCCCCCCAGGTCAACTTCCATTGATGGTTTAGGGTCTCACCTTTGCCCTATTCTGCGCCCCGTGTCCCCCAGCCTGGAGCATCTTTGGTTTCATTGCTCTTGAAACGAACCTCCCAATTGATCCCTCTTGGGGTGAGGAAGGATCAGCACGGGGCAAGGCTCTGGGGACCTGCATCCTCCTTATTCAGACTCACAGCTAATTCTTATGCTTTCATCCTAAGCTCACTCTTGAAAAATAGCTGGAACCTCTATCATCACAAAAGATCTGTGTGCATATCAGATTCCTAGTTTTCAGGTCCCTCAGCCAAAGGCCACAGCTTCCAGGAATCCCTGAATTCTCCCAGATGGAAGTGAGGGCGCCCTCTTCTGGCTTCCCTAAGCATTACTCAGTGCTTCCCCCAGGCCTCTTCCTTCAGCCTGGAATATAGGATCCTGGAGGGAAGTCTCCCTGTCTGATTCATCTGGGCATCACCTCCGCTTCCTAGCACAGCCCTTTTCTGCACAATAGCCCCTCAGTACACATTTGCTGAATAAATGAAGGAATTGAGATGAAACTGAAGCTAAAATTAGTAGACATTGGACTTTACGCCTAAGAGAAAAATCAATTCTAAGGATAAAGTTCTTAAAGAAAGAACCAATCCACCCATTCTTCACAAATGGAAATTCACATTTCAAAATTAAAAAACAAAAATGAGCCAAAATTGGAACTTTGGTGTCGTCCGATGATTATAAAACCAAACATCTCTTTGCTAAAATTTTTGA
This sequence comes from Equus caballus, assembly GCF_041296265.1. Classification (NCBI taxonomy): domain Eukaryota; kingdom Metazoa; phylum Chordata; class Mammalia; order Perissodactyla; family Equidae; genus Equus; species Equus caballus. The sequence goes on along the minus strand of NC_091689.1, from coordinate 23,629,625 downwards.
ATTTGCATCAACTACGAAAAATTTTTTGGCTCCTCTCACATTTGGGTTTGACATCGTCAAAATTAATGGACTGAGCATGGTTTCTAGCTCACAAAATTCTAGGAAGATGCTATATTTTTAACTGGGCAACTTTACACAAATTTTCCTAGAGCCAGTTCAGGGCTGGTGTATTACTTCTGCTCAATGTGAGCTTCTCATTCCCCCAGAGGGAGGGGGGAACGTATTCGCACCAAGCTGCTTATTCAAGATAGATAGAAAAGTCCCCTGGTTAGGCATTTCTTTGCAAGAATGTATATTGTTACAAGTTGTTTCTCAGGCACTTAAAGTCAAAGACCAGGACTCAAATTCTTCCCCCATGTCTTGCTGGGTCGACGCGTCGAATGTCTGATCGCCACTGCAGACTTTTGAGTCCACGTGCCGCTCGGTGACAAAGGCTTCACTTCCTGTCTGTTTGATTAGAAAAATCAAGGAAAAGTCAAGGAAAACCAAGATGGGGCACATTTGTACTACAGCAGAAGTAGTCATGGAATTGCAGTGATTATAGCAAAGGCCTGACTGACCTGCTAGCCCAGGACTCACGTCAGAAAGTTGCCCTGTGAACAATTTTTATTAGTCCATTGGGCAGACTGCTTTGGTTGCCAGTGTCAGAAACCTAACTCTAATTAGTGTAATAAAGGAATAATTTTTGGCTCCCATAAACAAAAGGGAGAGTTGAGATGGGTAGGGTGGGACCACACTATGGGACAGGCTTGGTCTTAGGATGTCTGGAACCAGGGAGCTGTTGGTACTCCTTCTCCTTGTTTCCTCTGCTTCCATCTCTCTGGCCATCTTTCTCCCAGTGGCGGCAAATATGGCAGCTCCTGGGATCAAGTCACAGAGAGCCCGAAACGGCTGGTTCTAGGCACAAGCTAGCAACCCTGGGAAGGGCTGTTTGGACCGCTTGTGTCACGTGCCCATCCCTGGATCAAGCAGTAGAGGGGCTGCTGGAAGGTTCTGCAGGAAGATGGCAGCTCCCTGTTGAAGGACATGATGAAAGTAGAGGAAAGGTATTTCCCAAGAGAATGAAAGTGCTGGACTAGACAAATGACCCAGTGGATGCCCGTCTGCTTCCGGCACTGTGCTTTCCTTCATTGCCCGCTATGCTTTAGTAATTGGAGGTGAAATATCATTTATCTTTAGACTCTCAGAAAATGCTGCAACAGCATTATTCGAACAGTGGGCTGGAGCAGAGGAAGGATTGCCTCAATGTGCATGCACCAAGTGCATAGGAGGCTGGGGGAAGGGGCAGCTAGTCCACCACATGTTTTCTGTTCTTGTTCCTGAGACTGGGTTGGGTGGGGCTGGGGCTAGAGGTCGAGAGTCAGAGCTTGCAGCCTGGGGCAGGGAAAGCAGTAGAGGCTAGAAATCAGGCAGAGCCAAACATCACGGATACAGTCCTGGCTCCCGGGAGGTCAATGCTGGACCTGTCTTGACGTTATGGTGCACAGCTACCGCTCATTCTGAGGGTGAGGAAGCTGAGCTGCAGAAAGCTTAGCTGACTTGCCCGAGACCAGCAGTTCGTTAGTGGCAGAGAAGGGCCTCGCTCCCAGACAGGCAGCTCACTTTCCACTAAGCCACTTGAGGAAGCTTAAAACAGGCGCAGGGACGGAATGAGGAATCCCAGCTGCCCTCCAGCTGTGGGGTCAGTGGAAACCTCAAATCCTCCTCGTTGGTTGGGCTCACGCTCCTTCTTTTCTTGAAATAGTTGAGTTACCTCTTGAGAGCATTTCACTTTAAGCTGACTTTGGGATCTCACAAACCCTCTCTCCAATAAGATGAAACTCCGGTCTCACAATCACAAGCAAATCTATGAACATCATCGTAGACGCAGAGGCTTGCTATGAGCGCGGAATGCAGCGAACCCTGCAGGCAAGCAGAAAAAGCTTGAAACTCTCCCCTCCACTCTTTTTAGAAATTTGATTTTTATCTTAAAGGTGGAAATGCCCACTGACTTTGTTTTCTTCCCTGCTCAGCGTTTCCTAAGCATCGGCAAGTGCAGGATTTGATGCACAGCGTTGTCTGTGGGAACTCAGGAATATTACACTTTATTGGCACATGCAGGGGCACTCAGGAAAATTTTGATGGAACGTGCTCTTCGACTGTGTGCCCTGACCTTAGAACCAGCCCTCCTCACTCTCACCCAAGGAAGATGCCACTATTTGCCCTGTTAGTTAATGTCTCTGTGGAAATTCACGGGCAGCTGATGTCGGTGAGCTTTTCCTGTTATCTTAGGTGTATCACCATCTTTCAAGAAGCGGGCATAATTATGTGGAGCTGGATTTCTTCTTTACCCATAATGCTGTAGTCTTCACATCTGCTTGTTAGTTGCTGAATCTGTTGATGCCTGTTTTGGTGTTGAGCGGTATCCTTGGGGCTGAGAAGTTGGGGGTCTGCCTGTGATCCAGAAAAGGCCTTCAAAGTGTGAAAGTCAGTAGGGCACCTCCTGACTCATCAAGGAATTGTGAGCTCAGAGGGCTGAGACCCCAGGTCACACATCTTTGAACTGGGAACAAAAGTCTCAATAGTGGGCTTCTGGTTTCCATCAACTCTGTTGGTGCTACCAATGCTTATTATGGGATGCTGGTTGTTATGGCAATGGGGATGGGGGTGGTGGTAGGGAACTGATCTGGGGGAGGATTATTAAAGATGTAAAATGGAAAAAGACTGAGCTCATGTGGACTTCCAGAAGCTTACCCCTGTGAGCTGGTCGTGAATCATCCAATTGCCTATTCCCAAGGCGTCTGCCAGTAACATTTCTTAAGATTCCCACAAACTCAATGGGTCTCCATCTCAGCTGAGATGCTGCTTACAGTGGAAACGTGAGTCACTGAAATGGGTCACTGAGTTGTTCTGTCTACATTCTCTCCTCCAACGGTATGGACTTACTATGGCGAATTAAAAGGAAGAGATGGCATTCGAGGAGAAATCATTTCACGTTTCTTCTAAAAAGGAAGTGTCTTCTCCCACATGATATTATAGCATAGACGAGACGGTGCAATCCCTTGGAATGGTCCGTCTCTGTGTAGGTTGACTCTCCGTGTGAGCTGGTTTAATGAAGATTGCAAATGGCAGACGGAATTTATCAGAGGAAACGCCAGGAGAGATGTACAAGAGCAACAATAGAGGCTGTCTTTTCAAGGGAAGGGACTCAAAGGCAGAGAGGCAGCCAGGTACAGAAAAATCTGAGTATGAACCAGCTAGAGACTAATTAAATGTAGTATTGAGCCTGCAATCCCATGTAGGCCTAGTATTATTTCTCTCTTTTTTTTCTTTTTAAAATTAAGCGGAAAGTACAGAGTTCCCACATAACTTCTTCTCCCCACACAGTTTCCCCTATTATTTTTTTATACGCTTTTTTTTTTTTTTTTTTTGGTGAGGAGGACTGGCTCTGAGCTAACGTCTGTTGCCAATCTTCTTTTTTTTTTCTCCCCAAAGCCCCAGTACACAGTTGTATATCCTAGTTGCAAGTCATTCCAGTTCTTCTGTGAGGGATGCTGCCACAGCATGCCTAGATAAGTGGTGTGTAGGTGCGTGCCCGGGATCTGAACCGACGAACCCCAGGCTGCTGAAGTGGAGCGCGTGAACTTAACCACTCAGCCACAGGGCTGGCCTCTGTTTCTTTCTCTGTCTGTCATATGAAACATATAAGCACCGGCTGTTAGAGCTGAAGGAAACCTTAGAGCTGATGTAATACGCCTGTATCAGTTAGGGTTCCATGCCGGAAAGAGAAACCGCTCTAGGTTTCACAATAGTGAGCAGAAAGGGCTTCATCATCGGGAACTGTTAGGGAGGGCAGGAGGAGTGGGCTGGAGGCTGGGCCTCCAGGAAGGCCTCCCAGGACATCTTGCATGACCCTCCAGCCCTTTCTGGAAGGTGGGGAAACAGGGGGCTGCACTGGAGAGCCCAAATTTAGGAATATACGGCACAGCTGCGATCCAGGGCTCCTCAGCACTGCCTGGATGCTGGAATGTGGGGTCTGGCTGGTGCTACCCGCTTCCCGACTTCGCTCCAACTCCCGGAGCCAGCGATGGGGCTCTGGGATGCCGAGCCAGCTACTCCATCCCCTACTGCCCCTCGGCACCTGGGGAGCTGGAGTCGCTCTTAGGATTCTGCCTACCATGTACTCCCCAACATCACCAGAAGAGGCGGCTCCCGGCAGCCAAGAGCAATCCTCCAGAAAGGGTGCAGACGTGAGCCAATAGTGGCCGATGCCCACAGTGGCTGGGGGTGGGTGCCCCCAGCCCACGAATGGGTCTGGGAGAGGCTCCCCAGCACCTCCACACTGTGCTTGCCAGCAGAGAAAAGATGAGCCAAAGTAGCCGGAAAATGAATCAGTGCCTCATGTCCACCTTCTGTGTGTCCCAGCGGGGCCTCTAAGGGAAACCTAATCCCCACCCACGGCCCTAACCACAACGGAGCCTGGGAAATGGGGTCTGGAACTTTCTAACTTGTGCAGAAGGAAATGAAAAGAGGCGCCAGGTGGCCAGCTACTCAACATTTAGGGGGGAACTGAATTGAAAGATCCTGTGGCCCCTCAGGTTCCTCAGGTAGGCCAGGTCCAGACCCATGACACTCAAGGTTTAGGCCAGCACCGACGTTTGAGACGGTTTCCTCCTGGAACCACGTGGCAGAGAGGAACTGGACGTTTCGGTGAGAATCCCAAAGCCCAGTGATTAAGTGAGAAAATCATGGGAGCCAAAATGCTCGCTCTAGTGAGCAGAAGGGAGGATGTGGGAGGTTTGCCACCAACTGCCACCAGCTTCTAGAGGTTTCTGGAGACCCAGGCAGTGTCGGAGAAGGTCTAGCTCATCAATGCTTAGTTAGGGTTAAATATTATGGGGTATAGTTCCTGATTGAACAGGGTTTCTTGTTCCTTTAAATCTTGTTCTAAATGACGTATCAACTTTGTCGTCTAAATAATAGTAATCCCTAAGACCAAGGAAGGTATATTCTCAGCTATTTCGTAAGGAAATAGATGTATTTGTTCTGTGAAAGGGAGCACACAGTTCAGTTGCCCTCTGACAGCTGAGCTGCTTGGAACAGGAAGTTGTAATCAAAGGTTGCCTTGTTGGCAGTGGGTGACGTGCCTCCGAGAAATGGGTTTCCCCAGTGCTGACCTTGCAGACGCCAAACAATGAGGTGGCAGCAAATGTCCCAGCTCCGAGGGACCCAAGTCCCGGCCTGCCCTGTGGAGTGGGGACGCAGGCGGGAGAACCGGACCCCCCTGCATGGGAATGAATGTCTTCTCCCGTGCATACCACATGGGCAATGTGGTTCCTACTCAGAGCTTCTGCTCATCTCTTCTTCGTCTACAGGTGATGGGCAGGGAAGAGCCACAACCTGGGTCCCCATGCCTGTTCCCTAACCAGACATCCTGAAGGGGCAGAGAAGGGGTGGGTCCTCTTACGTACGAGGAAGGAGACCTTGGAGCAGCCGGAGGGGAGCCGGCATCGTCACTCGTGTACTGTCTCCCCTTCTTCCCTAAACTGGAAGGAAATAATCCACGGAAGGGGATGAATGATGTCTTTACTCTCCAAACTTGCCTTTGGAAGGATCTCCAAGTCAAAACTACCCTTCAGATGTCTCAATATTTTGTGTTAACCTACTTTTCATAGCGGCTATGTGACGGGAGAGCAGAGAGAAATTTGGGGGGGTTCCAAGGCCAGGGTTCCAATCTGAGCCCTGCCATTGACCCAAGTTTTCCTCATCTGTAAACTGGGAGCATAATCTCACCTAACAAAAAAACGAATATATTTATTTAAAAGGCCTTGGGCTGGTGATGTTCGCGGTCAAAGAGATAATGTATATCACAGTGCCGTGAAACGTGCAAAGCCGTGGAGAAACACATCTTCCTTCTCAAGAATTTTCTTGAAACTCTGAGCAGATAACCATACTCATTCCCTTTGTATGTGTCCTAGAATGGGACCATTAGCCTCACAATCAGAATCATTATATGCAGAACCTAAAAAAATATATATATATATATATATAATCTCTTTTTCTTGTCTTTACACCAGCAAACGGATCTTTGGCTAGCGGAAATTTGAGGCGATTTTAATGGCTGGTTTTTCTATTTGAAAGGGGAGGTTATTAGGAGAAGTCTCAATTCAGAAACCTCCAGAAGAAATGGAAGGGTGTGGAGAGGGTGGAGGGGGGGAGATCGCATTTCCTGTTTTCCTTTCAGATGGTGTTGGAAAACACTGCAGAAAACCATGGATACCCACGACAAAATTCCAAAATTCATTCTCTTTGCTGCTGGGGGCCCAGCCCTAAAGGTGGCCAGTAGAAGCCGTGGATTTTCTTTTTCCAAGAGTTGGGGTTTGCAGGAGTCCAGCTAAATGCTTGTAGGGTAAAGACAGCATGCAGAGGGTGACATCAGCCTGCAGCGGGGGCCAGAAGCAACAGAGCACAGAGAGTCTGGTTTTCATTTACAGTTTGGGTCAGTCCCGCGGTGGGGAGGGGGAAAGGAGGGATCTGGAGGAGGGGAGGAGGAGGAGGAGGAGCTGGAGGAAGCCCTGACTGTATCCCTGGACCCATTCCAGATTGGAGCTCAATCCTCCACCAAAGACGGCTCAGTTCTCCTGGGCTCCAGCCTTCCGCGAGCACCACAAGGGGAGCTTTCGTCCCCCACGCACCGGGTCCCCTCTCCTGCAGAAAGAAAAAGAGACACAGCGAGTGGGAAAAACATGCATCAGGTTCCAACATAATTGGACATAGAAGCCCAGGGACATACACTTCTTCAGGCTTGCTCAGGGTAAGTGCGGTTTCCCCTCTGTTTTCTCCAGTCTGTGGTCAAGAAGGAAATGCTTTCAACCTGGGGATCATTTCTAGGTGGCTCTCACGTTCACTCCTTTAGAATCAGCTTTCTGTACATGTTTCAGGACTCCGGGAAGATTCAGTTCATTTTCCTTTCTCCGTTTGGGCAACTGGGTTACTTAACTCGGTTAAAGCCACGGACAGGACGGCCCAAGGATGACAGGGGTGCCGTGGTGGGGCGTCACGGGCTTTCTCTGCTCACCCTACGCTGTCCTGACTGCAGCGTTTCTGGGCTCGTGACTTATTGGACGTTGCCTCCTCTTTCTCATACGCGGTTGGAATCTGCTTTGTTAGCAGAAGTGTCTCTTCGGAGGATTCTGAGAGCTACCTGTTGAGCGGCTGCTTGGGGCGAGTCTCCGCGCTCTCCCAGGTCAGCCTGGGCCTCGCGTGGGCAGGGGCTGGTGGAGCACATCTGTTGCCTTCTGGGGATTGGGTGACTTTGGTCCCCAGGCTCAGGACCAAGTCAAGAGTTGCTCAGCCATGACCATCAGGGTTTCATCTTTTCAAGACCCTGAAGTCGCTGCTGAAGTCTTTGTCCTCTGGGGTTGCTTAGAGGAGCTGAGGAGTCAGAGGTGGCAAAGAAAGTTGGTGTCTGGGCAGCAGGCCCAGTGGATAAGGCAGGGCTCCTGGGGCCACGGGCCGGCCTGTATTGCCCAGATGTGGCGCGGGTGCCAAGCTGGGAGGCCCAAGGCCCGTTCCCTGGCCAGGAGGGTGGGGCTTGGGTCCTCTCTCGCCCAGGATGGAAAGTGCTCCCTGACAGTTGCCAGCCTGCTTTGGGGACCTGTTTCAAGGGACTACTGTGTTAGAAAAGGGACTGGGGTTGAAGCAGGATGGGGTCATCGGGAGGGCCCTGTGGGGCGTTGGGGAGTATGAAAGAAAAATAAGCATTTCACAGCAAGCCCAGGGAACTTACTGGCCTGGACCCCAAGAACAAACTGCTCTTAGCCTATGGGAGTGTCCTGTGGCCAGTGGGAACACGGGGGTGTTGACCCTCGCCAGCCAGCTTTTCTCCCTACGCACGGCTCTCTCCACATGAGCACTGTAGGATCTTAGAGCCGCGAGGGTGCTCAGAGCTCCTGTGGATAGATCATTCTTAGCCTGGGGTCCCACAGCTTCCCAGGGGACCCATTCTTAGCCCTCAAAACACTGAGCAGAAATGGCTTTGAAATCAAGTGTTCTTTGTCCTAACCAAAATCATATTGAAGACTAGCCGGCTGTTGGACATGACTGGAACTTCTGAGTTCCTTGCTGGGCTAAAGATAAGGGAAATGATGTTTGGTTGGAAGCCACTCAGGCACAGTTCCCGGGTTTTCAAGATGAAGCATCCGGGGCTCTGAGATGCGAAATTACTTGCCGAGGCCACAGAACTAGTAGGTGGCTGAGATGGCAGGCAAATCTTTACCACTGCAGGAAAGCGGATGACGGAGCAGTGGAAGACCCCAAACTAACTGACATCTAGATTTGGAATGTGCTATTTGATTCATTCTTCCAAAGGAAATTGTCGTCCTGTCACATTCTATTAAAAGTAATGGGAAAGTTGGTTTATGCTCCCTAAGAGTCTATCCACTAAATGGGGAAAGAAGTGCGGGACAGGTGAGCCGGTCCTCAGGGACAGACATTGGCTCTGTGACGAGAGCACCTGAGCAGCCTTCCCTCCTCGGGGCACCTCTGGGGACGGGGGCTTAGGGGATGGAAGCCTGCATCTTGCTTCGCTCTTGTGCGGGCTCATTAACGAGGGTGAAGGCATGGGGGTGGGGAGGTGAGGGGCTTTGTAGAAATTCAAGATATAGGAATGGTCACGTGGTCTTGATACCTTCTTTGATGAGTCAAGTATTTTTGGTTCCCACAAGATTTATTTCTCTCTTACCTCGCTCACGGCAGTGAGAAAACCATGAAGACCTTTGTTGGAGATGAGGACTTGGGAAAGTGTTCCACAGCAGGGTGGTGAAGTGTGGCCTCCTGCCTCTCTCCTGTGGCAGAGGGGGAGGGCGTGGCCACTGCACTGTCCTGGGAAGTGGCCGGGGAAGCCTCTACAACATTAGTCCTTGGCCCTGGCTCTTTTCCTACTTGGGAGAGTACGTGCCCCACCTCAACATGCTTGTGGTCCTCAGGTGATGGGGTATGTGATGCATGTCCAAACCTGGGGTTTTAAGATACAAGATAAGCATCTTTCTGAACAGGAATTGTCTTCATTTCTGCACCTCCCTTTGTTACGGTAGGATTCACTACATCTCGTTCTGACATCAAAAGTGCTTTCGTGGTCTCAGAGCTTAGGATTTAATACATCACTGATAATAAGTAAGGGGAAACCCTTCTACCCAGCTGATGAGCCATGATGGATTTGTTTCTTAGGTGAGGCTCCCCCCCGCCCCCACCTTAGTTTTGGGTTGGCAGGGTCCAGAGGCTTCAAGCCAGCTTGAGATTAGCCCTCCTACCCCTTTGAACGTTGGTAGAGTTTATGCCCTCGAGGCTCCCTTTGTCTGCTTGCTGGGAGCATTTAGACCGCAGGATCAGGCACAGTCTTTCTCACCACCCGCCTTTAGGTGAAGTTCCACATTTAAGATTTAAAATTCACCGGCAGGTCCCGAATCCTGCCGCATGAAACTTTCTTGCAGGCATGCTAACAGCTTTAGCCAAAACTTTTGCTTGAGACTTAGTTTTGTCGCTGTTTTTGTTGAGGATTTGCTGTCTCTTTGGGGGTGAATCCCAGGCGGTTCTCCCCCAGCGACCTCCAGGAGCAAAGCTTTCAAGGGGCCTGAGCAAAGAACACACCACGGCTGCATAGAGAGTTGAAGATCCGAGGAGCGACCTGACATTTAAAAAAGTCCTATTAGTAGCTCTAGCTAAGGAAATGAAAGATCCAAAGGATTCAAATTTTAAAGCAGGGGAGCTTCAAAAATCTCCTGCTAATTCAGAGGGTTGTGAACTAGACAAGGATTGTTGCCTTCATCCCGCGTTTCTTGAGATGGTTTTTCTCTTTTCGTTGTAAAAATTCTGGGAGGTGATCCTACCCTTTAAAGAAACGCTGCTCGTCCCCTCCTAACCATGGATAATGACCGTCTCAAGTTCAGGGGGCGCACACGGCGTCCTGGTTTACAGAGAGAGGTTCTCTTCAGGAATTCATTATGTTAACTTTTGAAAACATAATTTGAATTCCCTCTGGTCTCCTAGGTCTATTTTGGGAAGGAGATGAAATTTTGGGTTAACATGTTCATCCTGATAGTATAGCCTTTTCTGAAAAGGCAGCCCGTTTTCCTTCCTCTAGAGGGCAATGTCTCCCTCTGAGCTCCGGAAAAATCTCAAAGTGGTTTCTGGGGCGTTTCTCAGGGTGTGGTTTAGGGTTCATAGGCGGTTGGTTGATGGACATCCCAGCAGAGCTCCTGGGGAACTTTAGGACTGACCTGGAGACTGTTTCAATACATCAAAAAACTATGACTGCTTCTAATACTTGAAGTAGATGTAAATTTAGAGTTTTATTTTTTTTTCCGTGCTCAGGTATGAATGTACTGAGGTGAAATTATGCCTTGAAATGAGGTGAAATTATGCCTTGAAGTGAGGCGTTCTGTACTCTAAAATAATCGCATTACAAGGGCATTAAGCAAATTAGAACTTTTAAAGGAAAGATTATGCCCATCTCTAATAAGAAAAGTTTAAATTAACATGTAATTAACCTGGGGTTTCGAACCAAAGCAAGTTTGCACGTCCATACCACACTGTATCTGTGTAGAATTTTGGAATTTCAGAACTGGAGTGGACGTGACGACGAACTGATCCAGAACTCCCAGACTTTTCATGACCTGCCCTTGGCTGTTTTCTCCTAATAGGCAACTTGTTTGAACATATTTTTAAAAATCCACACAAACTATAACTATGAATGTCCCATTTTAGATATGTGTTAGTAAAAAATTAAAAAAAAAAATCCCACTGTTAGGATCCTGAGTTACAGAATTCCAGCTGAGAGCAAAGAAACCTGACCATCTGCTTCGTCTGGGAGTTGTCCTATTTATTTAAGCTTAATAAGCCCCATTGCGCTCCATGGCATGGCGCTTTGGGGCCTTGGGAGGGGACAAAAATGACTAAGACATAGCCTCTGCCCCCTGGTTGGCAAATATGTGACTTCCATTTGGCTATTTGAAATACCAAAAAATTACTGCCTTAGTGGATGCCTTCTCCACACCCTTTACACTTCGGATGGAGGAGGAGGGCCCAGAGAGGGGAATTACTGGTCTGAGGTCGCAGTGCTAGTGGGAGAAGAAAAACCAAGATTTCCTGGGCTCTTCCCCACATGTCAAGACGTTCCCACAGGCAGATATGCGGGACCCGGTATATGGAGAGCGCAGTCTTTAAGAGTGCATTGTAGAGGGTCAGGTGAAGAAAGCACTTCTTTTCATTGACCAGTCTTCTATGGAGTAGCGTAGTTTAAGTTTATTTAGCAGATAGGTAATTGTTGTTAAAAAAAAATCTGCAAAAAACAAGGAGAGAAGCAAAATAAGGCAAATACAAGAACTTCTGCCAAACCCTCTCCCGAAGGCAGACTCTTCATCCTTTGTAGGGGGCTGGCCACGTTCAGCATAGCGTAATCCTGCTGTTCTCCTGAATTTTAGGAGGAACTACAGAGAAACATTTGTGGGTTTGGAGTGGCCAGGAGAAAGCACACTGGGAAATATTTCTGTAAAATCTCCCTGATTTGTGCTATACATTCAGCTTTCATGGACCCCGGGCATGGAGAATTGGCCGCTGGAAGAAAGAACTCGTGGTTGGCTTAATTTCAAAATCAAAAATTGAACAGCAGCTGGAGATGACTCAGGTCTCGGGGGAAGCCATTCCAGGAAACTGGGTTTTCTCTTCTGGAATGTTCATTAGTTGTTTCAGCAGCCCAGTGTCGGTACCTGGAGCTGGAACCAGCTCAGCTAAGCCTACAGATTGCCCTGACTCCACCGGGCGACTCTGTTTCTCATGGGGGCAGCAGGAAACCCACCACCGGTCAGATCCTTGGATAACACATGGAAGAAAGTCACAGGCCCACTGCCTGTTAAATTATCAGGCAATTAGTCTTATTTTATGCATAAAATAAGTCAGGCTGGGAGAGATTAACTGACCATTACTGGTAGAGACAGTAACGAAGTAGAATTGTTCCAGGCTGTTACACTAAATCCAATGTTGATGATATTTTATCAGATGTCTCAACTTAATTTTTTAAAAAGTCTCTATTTAAAAAAATTTTCTCTTCTAGACTTGATCAGGAATCAAACTAGAAAACAAACAAATGTTTAATTTTTCCTTGCAATATGAGAACATTTTAGCTGCTTTGTCTGAGTAAGTCAGCAATGGAACACCGTGGTTCAGGAGAGGTGGTAGCCCCAAAGACCGTGGCCAGGAAAGAAAGCAAAGAGGAAAGAGTATGCCAAGGACCAACCTGGGGCCAACAGCGCGATGTGTCATGGGGCTGGAATGGAATGGGTGTTTGTGCAATTTCTTTTGAAGCATTTTCTAAGGCACTCTCTTCCTTCACGTTAAATCTGAACTAGTCCCTGCCTGATGTTCGCAATTAGCAGTATAAATGGAGAAAAAGCCTTGTCTGCCTGCTTTATATTTAAGAGGATCAAATGTTTTTTACATTTGTATGGTGGTGTCTAGTTTTCCAACTAGAGCAGTTATGGAACTTTCTGCTTCATGATTATTGTTTTGGACCCTAAGAATATGCCTTTAAATAAATTTCCAAGTATCTGGGCAGTGAATTTGGAGGTTCCTCAAGTTGCCTTTATGGAGGAAGGAGGCCAGCTCAGCACGTCTTCGCAAGTGACCTGATTCAAGGAGGAGGCCGCATGCGAGGGGACACCCCAACCCTCCCTTTCTGTATTGATCTTTTCGAATCATGAGCTACTGAAAGGGAATTTGTTTCACTTGATTTTAGTAGGAAGAGAGAAGACCTTGGGTCAGCTCCTCAGTGTCAAACAAGGATGCCAGCAGAGAGTGAGGCCAAGTCAACACAGACCATCAGAGGAGTTAAAATTTTGCTATCACAGGAAACATGTTCAGGGTGGAGGTCAAACAGATAATTGTTTACAGATATGTATGCATGGATGATGTTTTCTTCCCTAGTGCGTTTTCATAGAGTAGAAATGCGAGATTCAATTTGTCAAGTAAAAGTAAAACACCAGCTTCCCGTGTATTTCTTTGGAGGGATTTTCTTAGGGTTGTTCCAAATCATTTGCTTGTGAGGGTTCCCCTGAAGCTCTTTCAGACAGCCATATGTGTAAAATTCCATTCTCCTCTTTCCTTGACCAGAGGACTTCATAAACCCTCTCTGAGCTTCCTCTCTGGACACAAGAACGGGGACTCCTTTCCCAGGATTCAAGCAACAAAGGGGAGAAGAGAAAGAAACAGAGAAGGAACTAGGGCAGCAGCAAGCTCGAGACCCCTGAGGTTTACTGAAATGGGACTTTTCATTCCGCAGAGTCCCAGCTCTCCCCACGTGGTCCTCCCCGTTCTTGCAGCTCCCATTTCGAACGGGACAGTGAAGAGTTAACAGAAAACCTCGAACTTGATAGGAGAACCAGCCTGATTTTAAAAGGCACTGCTAGGAGAAGACCAAACAAATAGCTTCAAAATGGGAGCTCTGGATGCATTTAAGCCTTTGTTTTAAAATGATTTCCTTGTGTGCATGTGTGTGTCTCTTTCTTAAAAAAGACTTCCAGACGTGGAAAATGAAAAAGCTTTTGAGTAGACTTATTGAAAACTAATTTCACAGAATTGCAGAATCTCTTGGGAAAGTCTTTGGACTACGACTGAATACAATTTGAAGTCCAAGGGCCATGTAAAGCCACCTTTATGCAAAGAGGTATCTTTTTAAGTTTCAAGTGGACAGCTACTAAAAGGAAAAAGGCACCTTTTTAGAATGAGGCAGAATAAAAAACAGAAATTCCTAATACCAAATAGAAAGATAGGAATGAAAGTTTCGTGAGGGTCTGTTACTGAGTCTGTTGCCTTTAGGGCACAGAGGCTGCGACACAAAGCAGCAGCCCACCCCACCCCACCCAAGATTCTCAAGAAGGCAGTGCTGACATTTTTTTCATATTTGAAAGGACAGCAGCAGACAAATGGATTCTGTTGACACAGAGTCTGTGGTTTGTCACCACCAAATAAGTCTATTTTTTTCCCCAAAAAACATGGGGAGTTTCCTTGAGATCTGGGCCAAATCCGGTTCAGAATCCTGGGGTTCTTCCTCTGGGCTTTGGAAATACAGACTTTTGTTAGTGCCCTGGTTAGTATTCTGGTTCAGTCTTGTTTTATCTAAGTGGCCTTGGGCAAATCACTTGGCCTCACCTGGTTTCAGTTTCCCAGTCATAAAATGGAGGGAAAAGCAGCCATTGGGTTGTTGGGTGGAGGGTATGAAATCTACCTCCGAGATAGGAACCCAGTAAATATCATTTGTGCTCTCTCATTTCTCTTTCCTTAGGGAGGGAGGAAGAGAGGGTTGGTTGGAGGGTGATGACGGGTGTTGTCGCCTCCTTCCCCCTTATTAAAATGGGTGAGCAGGGTGACCATTTGGGGCGACGATGTTTGACATCTTTTGATAATCGAAATGAAAAAATTCTCCAAGATTCGCTGCCAGGAACTTCGGTTTTAAAAATTGGGATTCCAAGGCAGGATAAACAATAGAACAGATTTAATCACAAACAAAAACATTAACAAATATTCAACAGCTGGGCTAGGGATCTTTGGGCCACATGACTGACTCCTAAGCCTGATGGCAGGAAAAGTGTGTGGAGCTGAAGACGTTTTTCCCGCCTGGGAATTCAGCTCCACTAAACCACGTGTGTTCATTAGTCATCAGTGGAGCCTGGAGAACTCATTATTCCACAGGCATCATCTCCTGTCCTTCCTTTACAGAGCTGGAAGACCTCCTCTCCTCTCCCCCGCCCCCATCCCTTCTCCTCTCCTCCCCTTCCTCCTCCTCTCCACACTTTCTTGATAGATTTTGGAAAAGATAACTCCTGTTCACTTTATATTTGTTTGATCACTTTATGTCCCAATGGGAAGCACTTCGTTTAGCGAGCTACTTTTTAAAAGATGAATATCTTTAAATGTCATCTTTTTCAAAGATGATTATCTTGGAAATAAAAATCTTGACATGTGATTTTCAACCAACTTAAAATTCATTTTCTCTCTAGAGAATAGTTGAAGCAAGTCATGGCTCAGAAAAACATTACAGATTTCATCCTATTATGATTTAGATTTTATTGAGCTCTATCAAAGACTAGAAAATTACTTTGGAATTTCTCCGTACAGAGTCCATTCCATGTTTAATATATGACAGAAGTGGTGGATCCGATGCTGTGTGAGATATAGGGATGGTTAAAAACCCTTAGCAAAAACTGCTCAATGTACAATTCACCCACATTCTCTGTCAAGGTTCTCTGCGGAGGCATCTCCAGCTCTTCCCATCCCACCCTCAGCAGTGGTCAGACAGGTCTCACATCATGTCCCATGTTTTTCCACATGGATTACATAGTCCAATGCTTTGCGGTGAGCTTCTGTAATATTCTGTTCTAATTCTCAAACAGAAATACCGCTTAAAATCCTGCATGGATCAAATATTTAAAACAATTGAACTGGATCCCCCAGAAGATTTGCATTAAAACTTTTTGATTGAAGCAGTGGTTCTTAAACTTTTTTGGGGCATTTACATGTACACAGATGCCTTTTAGAATCACATATGGGAACATGGATCCTATCCCCAGAAAAATCCACATACACAGATACAATTTTGGACACATTTTTGTGAGGTTCACAGATCCTTTGAAATCTTTGGATCCCATATTAAAAGATTATTCTCAACCAATTATAACATTTCAGATTTGGAAAGGACAGCCTAGAATTCTGGAAAAAATCCAGCAAATTTAAATAATGTGGACAATTTTCCCATCAAGTAGTTTTCTAGTAGGATGCTTATTGCTGATAAAAAACGTTCTATGTTTAATTTCATTTTCTTATTTTTAACATTTTATTTATTTATTTATTTATTTTGGTAAGGAAGATTGGTACTAAGCTAACATCTGTGCCAATCTTCCTCTATTTCATATGTGGGACACTACCACAGCATGGCTTGATGAGCAGTGTGTAGGTCTGCACCTGGGATCCGAACCCATGAACCTTGGCCTGTGGAAGCAGAGAGCATGAACTTAATCGCTATGCCACCAGGCCGGCATTCGATGTTTAATTTTAATAGTAAGAATCAAGAATAGCACATGTACAATGTACTTTTGCATTGTTCTAAGGTGTATATCACCAGTTAATGGAGAATACACACACAAAAATCACAGACATTGCAATTGATTTTGTTTGTTTTAAAGAAAAACTCAGGAATAGATCTAGCCAAGTGTGAGGGAGGAAGGTATGGCTGGATGGAAAGATCTGGAAGATTACCAGGGTAGACCATGGGCTTGAGGGATTTCTAGAGAGCAAATGGGAGAATGCTGGGGTTATGGGTGTGGGAGGTCATCCTCAGTGGAGAAAGTAGACCAACCAGCCAACCAGTGGGTTTCTACCCTGCCTGTGGAGTGCCCCAGACACTGACCAGGACTTGACTAGGATTGAGGACAATGTGGAACCAAAGTCGTGAGTGTTGGAGGCTGCTTTTCTGTGTTATGTAGATCTGTGGCTAACACGCATTGACCACTTCAAGCCAAGAAGATTGGACTGTGCTTTTGGAATGTTGCCATTATCATCACTAGCAACTACTCCATTGCAGCAAGAAATACGTCCTCTTGATGACTTGGCTCCTGATCACCATCAGGACAGCATTTCCTTCTCACTGTTGATGCATTTCCAAGAGAAAGTTGTATTGACAGGTGGTTCTGTTTTAGCTGCTGAGATTGTGTCTTCTAGCTCTCAGAATTTGAATCATGGGGTAAATTTTTTCATCATAGGTGATACTTTTTGTTGACTTTCCTTGGAAATCCGAAGCCACAGTGGGTCTTGGAATCTTTTCTCTAGTTTATGGTTTTATTTTTCTCTAGCCCACTAATTTTTGGCAGGCCAACCTAGGGCCCACCTCTGCCCTGCTCTTCCTCACAGCTGGGCTGCAGGATTTGGACTCCAGCTTCTCCTTCTGCACCTGAGCTTAAGCAGGAAGCGTTTAACAGTAGAGCCATGGGACTGAGCTGCAGGTTTTCTTTGTGTCCATTTTACCCATGTCCTTGTGTGGTGGCCTCAATAATGAGCTGCTCCTTTGTTCTCCTTGGCCCTCCACGCCATCTTGCTAAGTAGTCTATCTGGATACTAGTCCCCTGCCTCATTCATGACAAATCCACATCTCTGATTAGCCAGACAGACTTTCTTCTGCTATCAATCTCTAGATGGAAGGTTGAGAATATTAGACCACTAGAACATTGGCTTTATTAGCAATATGGGGAAAACGGAATTCCTACATTGTACAATGGGCAACCATGAATAAAATCCCCAGGCCCGTGGGGCATCTATGGGAAGCAAGATCAAGTGAGTACAAAAGCTTAGTCTTTAGGTGGAGTCGATTTCACGGCTCAGATGATCCTAGTTAGGGCAGAGGTAACTTTTGACCAGATCTTAATGTTTACCTCAGATTCTTTTTCACTTTCATGAAACTCAAGTCTTCTCCCCCAAACCTTGACATTTTGCTGCCATGTACTTCCTTTCTCTTTCCTTTCCAAATATTACTTAGGAGAAAGGACAAATATTGTGCTATTTAATTTTAGGGGCACATACACATGCTTTAAGAAGATGGCTAGTTGTGTTGTTTTCCCATTTCAGCTCTTAAATGCTATTAAACCCCAAAAAAGAGATGCCACATTTATATCATTCCTGTTAAATCAATGCCTGCATTTTAGGGGTACATAGTTACCCATACTTTAAAAACCACAGGTGACTTTTCCTCTCTCTCTTTTTTTTTTTTACTGTGGTAAAACACATATAACATACAATTTACCATCTTAGCCATTTTTAAGTGAACACCACTGTAGTGTTAATTATATACAACTTGAGCGCAACACATCTCTAGAACTTTTTCATCTTGGAAAACTGAAGCTCTCTACCCATTGAGCAACAGTTCCCCGTTTCTTCCTCTCCCTGCCCCCTGGCAACCACCATCCCATTTCTAATAGTTTGGCTATTTCAGATCCCTCATAGAAGTGGAATCATACAGCATGTGTCTTTTGCAACTGGCTTATTTCACTGATCATAATGTCCTCAAAGTTCATCCATGTTGTAGCCTATGAGAGAATTTCCTTCCTTTTTAAGGCTGAATAATATTCCATTGTATGGATACACCACATTTTCTTTATTCATTCATCTACTGATGGACATTTAGGTTGTTTCCACCTCTTAGCTATTGTGAATAATGTTGCGGTAAACTTGGGTGTGTATATATTTCTTTGAAATCTTATTTTCAATTATTTTGGATACATATCCAGAAGTGGGATTGCTGGGTTATATGGTAATTCTATTTTTAACTTTTTGAGGAATATCTATAATGTTTTACTGTTTTCTATAGTGGCTGTACCGTTTTACATTCCCACCAACAGTACACAAGGGTTCTGATTTCTCTGCATCCTCATCAACACTTTTTTTTTCCCCACAGATAGTGGCCATCCTAATGGGTATGGGTTGATATCTCATTGTGGTTTTGATTTGCATTTCTCTGATGATTAGTGATGTTGAGCATCTTTTCATATGCTTATTTCCATTTGCATATCTTCTTTGGAAAAGTGTCTATTCAAATCCTTTACCCATTTATAATCAGATCACTTGTTTCTTTGTTGTTGAGTTGTGGGGGTTGTTTATATATTCTGGTTATTAACCCCTTATCAGATATATAGTTTGTAAATATTTTCTCCCATTTTGTAGGTTGCCTTTTCACTCTGTTGATTGTTTCTTTTGCTGCACAGAAGTTTTTGAGTTTGGTGTAGTCTCATTTCCCTATTCTGGCTTTTGTTGCCTGTGCTTTTGTTGTCATATCCAAGAAATCATTGCCAAGGACAATATCATGAAGTTTTGCCCCTATATTTTCTTTCAGGGGTTTGATAGTTTCAGATCTTATGTTTAGAACTTTAATCCATTTTTAGCGTTTGAGTTAGTTTTTGTAAATACGTCAGGTAAGGGTGCAGCTTCATTCTTTTGCATGTGGATAGAGAGTTTTCCCAGCACCACTTGTTGAAGAGAATATCCTTTCTCCATTATATAGCCTTGGCACTTTTATCAAAGAACATCTGACCACATATGAGGGTTTATTTCTGAGATCTGTATTTTATTCCATTGTCTACATATCTGTTTGTATTTCAGCACCATACTGTTTTGATTACTATAGCTTTGTAATATGTTTTGAAATCAGGAAATATATGGTCTCCAGCTTTGTTTTTCTTTCTCAAGATTGCTTTGGCTTTTCTGGGTCCTTTGCAATTCCATAAGAATTTAGAATTTTCTCTCTATTTCTGCAAAAAATGCCATTGGAATTTGAATAGGGATTGCATTGAACCTTTAGATTGCTTGTATAGTACGCATATTTTAATAATAGTCTTCCAATCCATGAATATGGGATGTCTTTCCATTTATTTGTGTCTTCTTTAATATCTTTCAGCAGCATTTTGTAGTTTTCAATGTACAAGTCTTTCACCTCCTTGGTATTTATTCCTAAGTATTTTGCTTTTTTTGATGCTATTATAAATACAATTTGTTTTCTTAATTTCCTTTTCAGATTGCCCATTGTTAGTGTAAAGAAATGCAACTGGTTTTTGTGTGTTGATTTTGTATCCTACAACCTTGTCAAAGTTGTTTATTAGTCCTAACATTTTTTAGTGGAATCTTTAGAGTTTTCTACGTATAGGATTGTGTCATCTCCAAACAGAGATAATCTAACTTCTTTCTTTCTAATTTGTATGCCTTTTATTTTTCTTGCCTAATTGCTCTGTATAGGACTTCCAATACTATATTGAATAGATGTGGCGAGAGAGGACATCCTTGCCTTGTTCCTGATCTTAAAATGAAAGCCTTCAATTTTTTCCCCATTGAGTATGATGTTAACTGTGAGCTTTTCATATATGGCCTTTATTATGTTGAGGTAATTTCTTTCTATTCCTACTTCTTTAAGTGTTTTTATCACGAAAGTATATTGAATTTTGTAAAATGCTTTTTTTCTGCATCAATTGACCTGATCATGTGGGTTTTGTCTTTCATTCTGTTAGTGTGGTGTATGACATTGATTGATTTTGTGTGTTGAACTGTCCTTGATTTCCAGGAATAAATCCCACTTGATCATTTACTACCTTTTAAATGTGATGTTAAATTTGGTTTGCTAATATTTAGTTGAGAATTTTTGCATCAATATTTTTCAGATATATTGGTCTGTAGTTTTCTTTTCTTGTAGTATCTTTGTCTAATTTTGGTATCAGGGTAATGCTGGCCTTATAAAATGAAAGTTTGAAAGTGTTCCCTTTACTTCAATTTTTTGTAAGTGTTTGAGAAGGATTAGTGTTAATTCTTCTTTAAACGTTTACTGAAATTCTCCAGTAAAGCCATCTGGTCTTGGGCATTTTTGGGGGGTTTTTGACTACTGATTCAATCTCCTCACTCATTATAGGTCTATTCAGATTTTTAATTCCTTCATGATTCAGTCTTGGTAAGTTGTATGTTTCTAGAAATTTATCCATTTCTTCTAGGTTATCCAATTTGTTGACGGATTCCTGTTCTCACTTTTTCCAGGTTTCAGGGAGTGTTATTGATGTTCTCAATCTCTCAACAGTGATATATTTTGCAAGTCATTTCACATGCCCAACTTGCCCTCATTTCCCCTTGCCTCTCTCAGGGAAGAGTCAAACCTTTCCTGAGGTGGAGATTATAAAACCAATTCAGAACCATTTGGACTTTTAGGATTATAAGACAGGAAAAAAATCTCATTTGAAAATGTGCCATTTACTTGAAAACCAGAGATAACTGTTTTTGATTTTCATTCACACTGATGATGGATGTCTTTTCATGTCATAATTCACTACAAGTTCTTATTTTTAACCTCCAACCCCTAACCAGGAGATATAAATGAGGATATAAATAAGGTAACCTAATCTCTCTAGATTAAACATATTTAGGTTTCTTAAACCAAACGGGATTTCCCACATAACTATAGTCTATACTATATCATTTCCAATATAAAATAGTACTTCCTGAAACTGAGTACAAGAAAAAATAACCAATGATATTAATTAGCACCCTGAAAGTTTATGTTAATGTCGGGATTGGCTCTGGGCCCTCCCTAGACCCTCTTTGGAGAAAGTTTGATCATCTACATGTTCCAATCGTCTCACTTGGTCACAGGGAGGTGGTGAGCCCGTCCACCTAAGGCTTTCCACTTGCAGTTAAAGGAGTCCAAGGAAACAGACATCCACAAACCCTCTGGCCTGAGTCAGGTAGAGACCTGGGCAGGTGGCGATGCCTTTAGCTAGTGCTTTAGAGGAACAAGCACTTAACAAAATCAGACATGGGAATGAATAGCTCACTGCTCCTGAAGTGTGCATGTGAATAGCTGTCATTGAAGAAAGACTTCATGAAACATATATTTGGGGAGTTCTGGGTTAAATAAGGTGCGGCAGGTTTCTTTGCTTTGTACTCTACTTCTCAAAGCTATTATATGTTAATGTATATTGTAACTCTTCCAGAAGGGACTTGTTATTCAATGCTCCTTAAACTCTGTTGCTCATGGAACCTCCTTGTCTTTCCCTAGAACTTTTCATGGAATGAATGTTCCATGAAATACACTTTGGGACTTGCTACAAAAACCTACCTTGGAAGAGAATGTAAGGAATGGTGGTTAGAATTCACTTAGTATCCATTCTGTGTCTGACCTTTAACAAGCAGACTGCTCCACAGTCCTCACAATTATTATTATTGCTCTGAAGTTATAGATGAAGAAACTGAGGCTGCAAGCAATTAAATGACCTGCCTAAGGTAGGGCTTGGTGGATCCAGGATCCAGGTTTATCTGCCTCCAAGCACCTTGTCTTTCCCCAACATAACTAGCTCCTCATTTGATTTCTAAAAAGCCCCAAATTCAGGCTACTGAGCTTGATTGATAAGTCATCACGGAGTATAAAAAATGTTTTTCTTCATATCCTTTCCTCTTATTAGCCTTCAGAGTGGCCAGTGCCTTTTGAATGCCAAGGTATCCCTTAATATCTATGTGACTTGGGCCAATTACTGTTTGAGCCGTAATTTCTTTATTGAAAGCATGAAGGTTAGCATCTACCTAGAGGGATGATGCAAAGATAAATGAGATAATTATGAAAAATGGCTCTTGACACATAGCAGGTGCTGAATAACTTTTGATGACATGACGGCAAAACCAGTGCTTTGATGACATTCTAGCTGACTCCTGCTGCCAACGTTCCTCTCCTCTAGCACTGTCACCCAAGCCCCTGGCCAGGAAGCCCCTGACCAGTCTGGGTGAGGGTAAGAGAAGTCACTGGTACATAAG